>NC_086445.1:858302437-858902437 GCF_028390025.1 Pseudophryne corroboree | reverse complement strand
CAGTGACAGTAGACGACATGTCCGTAATCGTTGTCAGGTCCTTCAGTCCGGACCAGATGTCAGCATCAGCAGTCGCTCCAGACTGTCCTGCATCACCGCCAGCGGGTGGGCTCGGAATTCTGAGCCTTTTCCTCGCACCCCCAGTTGCGGGAGAATGTGAAGGAGGAGATGTTGACAGGTCGCGTTCCGCTTGACTTGACAATTTTGTCACCAGCAGGTCTTTCAACCCCAGCAGACCTGTGTCTGCCGGAAAGAGAGATCCAAGGTAGGCTTTAAATCTAGGATCGAGCACGGTGGCCAAAATGTAGTGCTCTGATTTCAACAGATTGACCACCCGTGAATCCTTGTTAAGCGAATTAAGGGCTGCATCCACAAGTCCCACATGCCTAGCGGAATCGCTCCCTTTTAGCTCCTTCTTCAATGCCTCCAGCTTCTTCTGCAAAAGCCTGATGAGGGGAATGACCTGACTCAGGCTGGCAGTGTCTGAACTGACTTCACGTGTGGCAAGTTCAAAGGGCATCAGAACCTTGCACAACGTTGAAATCATTCTCCACTGCACTTGAGACAGGTGCATTCCATCTCCTATATCGTGCTCAATTGTATAGGCTTGAATGGCCTTTTGCTGCTCCTCCAACCTCTGAAGCATATAGAGGGTTGAATTCCACCTCGTTACCACTTCTTGCTTCAGATGATGGCAGGGCAGGTTCAGTAGTTTTTGGTGGTGCTCCAGTCTTCTGTACGTGGTGCCTGTACGCCGAAAGTGTCCCGCAATTTTTCTGGCCACCGACAGCATCTCTTGCACGCCCCTGTCGTTTTTTAAAAAATTCTGCACCACCAAATTCAAGGTATGTGCAAAACATGGGACGTGCTGGAATTTGCCCATATTTAATGCACACACAATATTGCTGGCGTTGTCCGATGCCACAAATCCACAGGAGAGTCCAATTGGGGTAAGCCATTCCGCGATGATCTTCCTCAGTTGCCGTAAGAGGTTTTCAGCTGTGTGCGTATTCTGGAAAGCGGTGATACAAAGCGTAGCCTGCCTAGGAAAGAGTTGGCGTTTGCGAGATGCTGCTACTGGTGCCGCCGCTGCTGTTCTTGTGGCGGGAGTCCATACATCTACCCAGTGGGCTGTCACAGTCATATAGTCCTGACCCTGCCCTGCTCCACTTGTCCACATGTCCGTGGTTAAGTGGACATTGGGTACAACTGCATTTTTTAGGAGACTGGTGAGTCTTTTTCTGACGTCCGTGTACATTCTCGGTATCGCCTGCCTAGAGAAGTGGAACCTAGATGGTATTTGGTAACGGGGGCACACTGCCTCAATAAATTGTCTAGTTCCCTGTGAACTAACGGCGGATACCGGACGCACGTCTAACACCAACATAGTTGTCAAGGACTCAGTTATCCGCTTTGCAGTAGGATGACTGCTGTGATATTTCATCTTCCTCGCAAAGGACTGTTGAACAGTCAATTGCTTACTGGAAGTAGTACAAGTGGGCTTACGACTTCCCCTCTGGGATGACCATCGACTCCCAGCGGCAACAACAGCAGCGCCAGCAGCAGTAGGCGTTACACGCAAGGATGCATCGGAGGAATCCCAGGCAGGAGAGGACTCGTCAGACTTGCCAGTGACATGGCCTGCAGGACTATTGGCATTCCTGGGGAAGGAGGAAATTGACACTGAGGGAGTTGGTGGGGTGGTTTGCGTGAGCTTGGTTACAAGAGGAAGGGATTTACTGGTCAGTGGACTGCTTCCGCTGTCACCCAAAGTTTTTGAACTTGTCACTGACTTATTATGAATGCGCTGCAGGTGACGTATAAGGGAGGATGTTCCGAGGTGGTTAACGTCCTTACCCCTACTTATTACAGCTTGACAAAGGGAACACACGGCTTGACACCTGTTGTCCGCATTTCTGGTGAAATACCTCCACACCGAAGAGCTGATTTTTTTGGTATTTTCACCTGGCATGTCAACGGCCATATTCCTCCCACGGACAACAGGTGTCTCCCCGGGTGCCTGACTTAAACAAACCACCTCACCATCAGAATCCTCCTGGTCAATTTCCTCCCCAGCGCCAGCAACACCCATATCCTCCTCATCCTGGTGTACTTCAACACTGACATCTTCAATCTGACTATCAGGAACTGGACTGCGGGTGCTCCTTCCAGCACTTGCAGGGGGCGTGCAAATGGTGGAAGGCGCATGCTCTTCACGTCCAGTGTTGGGAAGGTCAGGCATCGCAACCGACACAATTGGACTCTCCTTGTGGATTTGGGATTTCAAAGAACGCACAGTTCTTTGCGGTGCTTTTGCCAGCTTGAGTCTTTTCAGTTTTCTAGCGAGAGGCTGAGTGCTTCCATCCTCATGTGAAGCTGAACCACTAGCCATGAACATAGGCCAGGGCCTCAGCCGTTCCTTGCCACTCCGTGTGGTAAATGGCATATTGGCAAGTTTACGCTTCTCCTCTGACAATTTTATTTTAGGTTTTGGAGTCCTTTTTTTACTGATATTTGGTGTTTTGGTTTTGACATGCTCTGTACTATGCCATTGGGCATCGGCCTTGGCAGACGACGTTGCTGGCATTTCATCGTCTCGGCCATGACTAGTGGCAGCAGCTTCAGCACGAGGTGGAAGTGGATCTTGATCTTTCCCTAATTTTGGAACCTCAACATTTTTGTTCTCCATATTTTAATAGGCACAACTAAAAGGCACCTCAGGTAAACAATGGAGATGGATGGATTGGATACTAGTATACAGTTATGGACGGGCTGCCGAGTGCCGACACAGAGGTAGCCACAGCCGTGAACTACCGCACTGTACTGTGTCTGCTGCTAATATATAGACTGGTTGATAAAGAGATAGTATACTCGTAACTAGTATGTATGTATAAAGAAAGAAAAAAAAACCACGGTTAGGTGGTATATACAATTATGGACGGGCTGCCGAGTGCCGACACAGAGGTAGCCACAGCCGTGAACTACCGCACTGTACTGTGTCTGCTGCTAATATAGACTGGTTGATAAAGAGATAGTATACTCGTAACTAGTATGTATGTATAAAGAAAGAAAAAAAACCACGGTTAGGTGGTATATACAATTATGGACGGGCTGCCGAGTGCCGACACAGAGGTAGCCACAGCCGTGAACTACCGCACTGTACTGTGTCTGCTGCTAATATATAGACTGGTTGATAAAGAGATAGTATACTCGTAACTAGTATGTATGTATAAAGAAAGAAAAAAAAACCACGGTTAGGTGGTATATACAATTATGGACGGGCTGCCGAGTGCCGACACAGAGGTAGCCACAGCCGTGAACTACCGCACTGTACTGTGTCTGCTGCTAATATATAGACTGGTTGATAAAGAGATAGTATACTCGTAACTAGTATGTATGTATAAAGAAAGAAAAAAAAACCACGGTTAGGTGGTATATACAATTATGGACGGGCTGCCGAGTGCCGACACAGAGGTAGCCACAGCCGTGAACTACCGCACTGTACTGTGTCTGCTGCTAATATATAGACTGGTTGATAAAGAGATAGTATACTCGTAACTAGTATGTATGTATAAAGAAAGAAAAAAAAACCACGGTTAGGTGGTATATACAATTATGGACGGGCTGCCGAGTGCCGACACAGAGGTAGCCACAGCCGTGAACTACCGCACTGTACTGTGTCTGCTGCTAATATATAGACTGGTTGATAAAGAGATAGTATACTCGTAACTAGTATGTATGTATAAAGAAAGAAAAAAAAACCACGGTTAGGTGGTATATACAATTATGGACGGGCTGCCGAGTGCCGACACAGAGGTAGCCACAGCCGTGAACTACCGCACTGTACTGTGTCTGCTGCTAATATAGACTGGTTGATAAAGAGATAGTATACTCGTAACTAGTATGTATGTATAAAGAAAGAAAAAAAAACCACGGTTAGGTGGTATATACAATTATGGACGGGCTGCCGAGTGCCGACACAGAGGTAGCCACAGCCGTGAACTACCGCACTGTACTGTGTCTGCTGCTAATATATAGACTGGTTGATAAAGAGATAGTATACTCGTAACTAGTATGTATGTATAAAGAAAGAAAAAAAAACCACGGTTAGGTGGTATATACAATTATGGACGGGCTGCCGAGTGCCGACACAGAGGTAGCCACAGCCGTGAACTACCGCACTGTACTGTGTCTGCTGCTAATATAGACTGGTTGATAAAGAGATAGTATACTACTAATATTATATACTGGTGGTCAGGTCACTGGTCACTAGTCACACTGGCAGTGGCACTCCTGCAGCAAAAGTGTGCACTGTTTAATTTTAATATAATATTATGTACTCCTGGCTCCTGCTATAACCTATAACTGGCACTGCAGTAGTGCTCCCCAGTCTCCCCCACAATTATAAGCTGTGTGAGCTGAGCAGTCAGACAGATATATAATATATATAGATGATGCAGCACACTGGCCTGAGCCTGAGCAGTGCACACAGATATGGTATGTGACTGACTGAGTCACTGTGTGTATCACTTTTTTCAGGCAGAGAACGGATATATTAAATAAACTGCACTGTGTGTCTGGTGGTCACTCACTATATAATATATTATGTACTCCTGGCTCCTGCTATAACCTATAACTGGCACTGCAGTAGTGCTCCCCAGTCTCCCCCACAATTATAAGCTGTGTGAGCTGAGCAGTCAGACAGATATATAATATTATATATAGATAATAGATGATGCAGCACACTGGCCTGAGCCTGAGCAGTGCACACAGATATGGTATGTGACTGAGTCACTGTGTGCTGTGTATCGCTTTTTTCAGGCAGAGAACGGATTATAAATAAAAGTGGTGGTCACTGGTCACTATCAGCAAAACTCTGCACTGTACACTACTGAGTACTCCTAATGCTCCCCAAAATTAGTAAATCAAGTGTCTAAACGGAGAGGACGCCAGCCACGTCCTCTCCCTATCAATCTCAATGCACGTGTGAAAATGGCGGCGACGCGCGGCTCCTTATATAGAATCCGAGTCTCGCGATAGAATCCGAGCCTCGCGAGAATCCGACAGCGTCATGATGACGTTCGGGCATGCTCGGGTTAACCGAGCAAGGCGGGAAGATCCGAGTCGCTCGGACCCGTGAAAAAAAACATGAAGTTCTGGCGGGTTCGGATTCAGAGAAACCGAACCCGCTCATCTCTAATTTTAATACAACTACAGTTGCTGGTTATATATTTTAATGTGACTGTGGAGAGGAATGCAAAAGGACTTCAATCACAGTGTTGCACCTGGCTCCCTGAGCTACTGGTGTGTATAGCCCAACTACAGTACCTTCTCTGTACAATAGAATGCACAGCCAACTCTGCAGCACAAAGTAAATGTTTAACACAGAGGAAAAGACAAATAACACACAGCAGTAAAGTAAACCTGCATATTCTAATTTATGCATAACTGTGTTCCACCTGATGCCTAACCCTGTGTAAGCAACCATTCTGCTTTGTCATTATTTGGATTAGATACTTCCAAGGAAACATGTGTGACTGGAACTTTAAATATTACAGCTACATTACACAACTAGACCGAGGATGCAGCACTGACCACACATTGCAGGCAGAGTTGACGACTTTATGGCTGCCCCCTCCGGGAGAGAGCAGCAGCTCGGCACAGCAGGGGGAGGGGATGGCGGCCGTGCCTAGGAATAGGGGCGAGGGTGGGTTACGCATGGGAGGCAGCACAGGGGTGTGTGGCAGTCACGATTGCTTCATCATATTACAGGCATTGTACAGCAGGCGGCGGGACTACAATGATGCGATTCAGGGCGGATCGCATCATCGAGACCCCTCGGACCACCCACTTGTGCTCTGTAAGTGGGCAGCTGAGGGGGAGTGCAGGGGGGCTGCAGCCCTGCGGGTCACTTGCCTGTCTTTCCGGGAGGCCGTAACTGGCACACGATTTTCAGAAACCTCCCGGCCATTCCGGGAGGCTAGGCAAGTATGATTACAGGGGGTGCCGGTCAGCACATATAAACATACATATGATGCATACTTGCCTACCTGACCCTCTCCATGAGGGAGAAAATGCTCTGTTCCTGGACTTTCCTGGTAATGTATGATTGCCATCACCTGTGGTGAAACACCTTTCTTATCAACTAACTAGCTCACCACAGGTGATGGCAATCATACATTACCAGGAAAGTCCAGGAACAGAGCATTTTCTCCCTCATGGAGGGGGTCAGGTAGGCAAGTATGATATGATGTATGTAATAAATGTGCTGACTTGCCTGACCCAGGGATCAGCAGCCGGTGCTATGTGTATCACTGACCTGTGAGCCAATGGGAGTCGGGGGGCGGGCTTATAGAAAATGATAAACTAGCAGAGTGATGTATCCTGTGCAGCAGCGGCAGGTCAGTGATACACAAATCGGTGGCTGTTGATCCCTGGGTAAGGCAAGCCAGCACATATATTACATACAAGATCACATGTATGTTTATATGTGCTGACCGACTTCCTCCTGCAGTGTGTGGCCGAAGCTACAGTCTAGCGGCAGTAACTGCCACTGCAGAGAACTATAGTGCAGTAAGTGTAATAAGTCAAAGGGTGTGATACAGAAGATAGACATTGTAACGGTTGACAGTCATTAGGTCAACAGCATTAGGTCAACAGTCAAAAGGTCGACAGGGTCAAAAGGTCGACATGAAAAAGGTTGACACAAAAAATAGGATTTTCTCGTAGTCCGAAGGGGATATTGCGAATCCATTTAGTACCATGGGGTATAGACGGGTCCACTTTGAGCCATGGGCACTATTGAAGTTTGATGATGTGTGCTGGCTCCTCCCTTTATGCCCCTCCTACCAGACTCAGTCTAGGAAACTGTGCCCGAGGAGACGGACATACTTTGAGAGAAGGATATAGAAAAGGAAAGTGGTGAGATTTCAAACCAGCACAACCAGACCAAGAGGAAAGCCATGCTAACCAACTTTGTAAACAGGGACAGCAACAGCTGAACCAAACAACCTTACCAAGTAACCGTGCAGTAAGAACGAAGAACCAGGCAGTTGCCCAGTATCCCCTATTGGACTATGAGAAAAGGATTTACCAGTAGGTAATTAAAATCCTATTTTCTCTTACTTCCTAGGGGATACTGGGAATCCATTTAGTACCATGGGGAAGTACCAAAGCTCCCAAACTGGGTGGGACAGTTTTGAGGTTCCTGCAGAACTGACTGACCAAACTGAAGGTCCTCAGAGGCCAAAGTATCGAACTTGTAAAACTTAGCAAACGTGTTCGAACCTGACCAAGTAGCTGCTTGGCAGAGCTGTAAAGCCGAGACACCCAGGGCAGCCGCCCAAGAGAAACCTATTGACCCAGTAGAGTGGGCTTGAACAGATTTTGGAATCGGCAAACCTGCCGTGGAATAAGCATGCTGGATAGTGAGCTTGATCCAGCGTGCAATTGACTGCTTTGGAGCAGGACACCCAATCTTATGGGGGTCATAAAGAACTAACAGCGAGTCCAATTTTCTGTGATGAGCTGTTCTCTTTACATACACCTTCAAAGCCCTTACAACATCCAAAGACTTTGAAGTAGCAGAGGCGTCTGTAACAACCGGAAGCACAATAGGTTGGTTGATGTGAAACGCGGACACTACCTTATGAAGAAATTGCTGACGAGTCCTGAGTTCAGCTCTGTCTTGTAAGACAATGCCCCCAGCTCCGACACACGTCTTGTTGAAGCCAAGGCCAACAGTGTGATGGTCTTCCACGTAATGTACTTTACGTCTACCTCCTGTAACGGTTCAAACCAGTCCGATTGAAGGAACTGCAGAACCAAATTGAGATGCCAAGGTGCCGTAGGAGGCACGAATGGAGGTTGTAAGTGCAGAACACCTTTCAAGAATGTGTGGACCTCAGGGAGGGAAGCCAATTGTTTCTGAAAGAAAATAGACAAGGCCGAAATCTGAACTCTAATGGATCCTAGGTGTAAGCCCACATCCATTCCCAACTGCAGAAAAAGCAAGAAACGTCCCAGATGAAATTCCACCGTAGAATACCGTCTGCTCTCACACCAAGAGACATATTTCTTCCAGATACGATGGTAATGTTTAGATGTTACCCCCTTTCTGGCTTGGATCATAGTCAGGATGACCTTGTCAGGAATCCCTCTCCTGGCTAGAATCAGCCATTCAACTTCCATGCCGTTAAACATAGCCATTGTAAGTCTTGATAGACGAATGGGCCCTGTTGCAGAAGATCATCTCGAAGAGGCAGAGGCCACGGATCTTCGATCAGCATCCCTAGAAGATCCACATACGAGGCCCTTCACAGCCAGTCTGGAGCAATGAGGATTGCTTGAACATTTCCCTTTTTATTCCTTTTAGAATTCTTGGGATCAGAGGAATGGGAGGAAACAAGTACACCAGCTGGTAGACCCACGGAGGTGTCAGGGCATCTACCGCTACTGCCTGTGGGTCCTGGAACAATACTGCTTGAGCTTCTTGAGTGGAGAGTCCATCATGTCGATTTGTGGATACCCTCAGCGACGTGTTAACCACCGGAACACCTCTGGGTGAAGGCCCCATTCCACTGGGTTCAGTTCGTGTCTGCTGCGGAAGTATGTTTCCCAGTTGTCTACTCCTGGAATAAAGATCACCGACAACGTCACAGCATGTTTTTCCTCCCAGAGGAGAATTCTTGACACCTCTGACATTGCGGCTATGCTTTTCATTCCGCCCTGTCGGTTTATGTACGTTACCGCCGTCACATTGTCCGACTGGACCTGAATGGCCTGATTCTGAAGAAGAAACGAGGCCTGCACAAGGGCGTTGTAGATAGCCCTGAGTTCTAGGATGTTTATTGGAAGGATGACTTCCTGACTTGACCATCTTCCCTGGAACTGTACCCCATGGGTGACTGCGCCCCAACCTCTGAGGTTTGCATCTGTGGTTAGCAGAATCCAATTCTGAATTTCAAACCTCCGACCCTCGACTAGGTGAGAAGATTGTAACCACCACAGGGGGGAGATCCTGGCTTTTGGCGACAGACGAATCCTCCGGTGCATGTGAAGATGCGATCCAGACCATTTGTCCAACAGATCCAGCAGGAAGGGCCTCGCATGAAACCTTCCGTACTGAAGTGCTTCATAAGAAGCCACCATTTTCCCCAGAAGGCGTATGCACAGATGTACTGAGTATCGGGTCGGCTTCAAGACAGCCCGAACCATCGACTGGATCACCATTGCCTTTTCCAAGGGAAGGAAAACTCTCTGAGACTCTGTGTCCAGTATCATTCCCAGGAAATGAAGCTTCTGCGTTGGTTCTAGGTGAGATTTTGGTAGGTTCAGAATCCACCCATGATCCAGGAGTTATCTGGTCATGAGACCAATGTTCTCCAACAACTGCTCCCTGGACGGTGCCTTTATCAGAAGATTGTCCAGGTAAGGAATTACGTTTACTCCCTGTCTGTGGAGCAACATCATCATCTCTGCCATCACCTTGGTGAAGACCCTTGTTGCTGTGGAGAGACCAAATGGTAGGGCCTGGAACTGTTAGTGACAGTCCTGCAGTGGAAACCGTAGATAAGCCTGATGAGGCGCCCAGATCGGAATGTGAAGGTACGCATCCTTGATATCCAGAGACACTAGGATTTCCCCCACTTCCAGACCTGAGATCACCGCTCTCAGAGACTCCATCTTGAATTTGAACACTCGTAAGTACGGGTTCAATGTGAGGTTCAGGATCGGTCTTACCGAACCGTCCGGTTTCAGTACTACAAACAAGCTGGAATAGTAACCCTTGTTTTGTAGATGAGGTGGAACTGGAACAATGACCTGGGTCTGTAACAGTTTCTGAATGGCATCCTGTAAGGTTATGCTTGCCTCTTGTGAAACTGGTGAGCCTGATTTGAAGAATCTGTGAGGTGGGAGCTCCTGGAACTTCAATCTGTAGCCCTGGGATATAAGTTCTATGACCCAGGGATCCTGGCACGATCCCAACCAGACTGAAGAATTTTAGCCGGGCTCCCACCCGCCTGTCTTCCAGGCATCGCTGTCCACCGTCATGCGGAAGGTTTTAAAGAAGCAGAGCCTGAACCCTGTTCCTGGGAACCAGCAGTTGCTGGTTTGCGTGGTTTACCCCAAGCACCTATGGCGCCAGTAGAAGAACCTCTGGCTTTGCCCCTGAATTTGGCAGTCTGAAAGGACTGCAAATTGGGTCCTGAGTAGGCCTTCCTAGCTGGCGGAGCTGCAGAAGATAAGTATGTGGACTTACCTGCAGTATCACGGGGGATCCACTTGTCGAGTTCATCTCCAAATAAGGCCTCTCCTGTGAAAGGCAGGTCTTCCACGCTTTTCCTGGAGTCCGCGTCAGCAGTTCACCGATGTAGCCATAATCTCCTGCGTGCCGACACTGCCATAGCTGTAGTGCGTGCATTAAGCAAACCTCTCTCTTTTATGGTTTCCACCATAAAGTTTGCAAAGTCTTGTATATGTTTCAGGAGCAAAACAATTTCCTCTTGAGGTAAGGTGTCTAACCCCTCAATTAAATTACCTGACCATTACCTTGTGTAATCCACCCACATGCTGTAGTGGGTCTCTGGGCCACCCCAGCAGCAGTATACAAAGGTTTGAGTGTAGTCTTAATCTTGTGATCAGCCGCGTCTTTTAGGGAGGCTGCACCAGGGACAGGTAATACAATTTTCCGTGAGAGCCTGGAGACTGACGTATCCACTATCGTGGATTTTCCAATTTTTTCCCATCCTCAGGAGGAAAAGGAAAAAGATCAGGGCCAGCGCCACCATTAGGCAGCTTTAGGCAGCTGCCTATGGGCGCCGGCCACTGGAGGGCGGTGCTGCACACTGCAGTGAAATAATTCTTTCTTTATTCCATTAGCTCGTCTGAGCTCCTCCTCTTCCTTAAGAGAGGAGGAGCAGGGATGCCGCGGCAGCTCAAATGGCTCATGTGTGTGAGTGTAACTGGTTTCCCGCATGTTACACCCCCTCCCCCCCCCAACGCATGATTGCAGTCTCCCGCCGGTTACCCCCCACAAGCGCAGTTCCCGCAGGTTACCCACGCTCCCCCCCCACTGTCCCGTGTGCAGCTCCCGCAGGTTACCCACGCTCCCCCCCCACTTTCCCATGTGCAGCCCTCCCGCAGGATACCGGTACCTCCCCCCCACAAGTGTAGCTCCCACAGGTTACCCGCGTGTCTCCCTCCCCACGAGTGCAGCTCCCACAGGTTAGCCGCCCTTCTATTCCCCCCCCCTTCGTTAGTGCAGCTCCCGCAAGTTACCCGTGCCCCCCTCCCCCTTGCAAGTGGAGCTCCTGCAGGATACCCGTGCCTCCCTCCCCCCTCGTAAGTGCAGCTCCGGCAGGTAACCCGCGCCACCTCCCGTGACGCTAGTGCAGGCTCCCGCAGGTTACACCCCACCCCCGCATCCCAAATTGCAGACTACCTTATGCGGCTGCAGGCTCCGCATGTTTCCTGCTCCCTCTCCCCACAATTGCAGATTCCATCAGGTTACCCACCCCACCCCTGCGAGTGCAGGCTCCTGCAGGTTACCCACGCATCCTCTCCTCCCAGCGAGTGCAGGCTCCCGCGGGTTACCTGTGCCCCCCACCAGCGAGTTACTCCAGGGGTAGCCTCTTGATTGCTGATTCCCTCAAGTTACCCGGCTGAAGGCTCTGCATGTTAGCTGCTCCCCTCCCGGCGATTGTAGACTCCCTAAGATTACCCTGAGGGTAATATATATATCATATTTACATTATGTACTTTATGCAGTCTCATCTTTAATATATACACACTGGTACATCATGATCTATACACTTACACCTACATAAATAAAAGATGCATCAGTGTGTATATAGAGATGAGACTAACGTGTGTGTATGTATGTATATATATATATGTGTGTGTGTGTGTCTGTGTGTGTATGTATATATATATATATATATAGTATAGAAAAAGAGGAAAAGAGGAAAAATGGCGTCCCAGGGGTTTACAAATACCCTTATACAAAGACTATTGCTTAACAGGATTTGCAATCAATATTTATACAGGTTTTTAAAACACATAACGGACTGTACTTTTCATAAAAATGTATTAAAACAATTATACAGAAACATGAAGTATATCCATCATTATTACATGTACATTATGATGTAGTTTCTCCTACAGAAATCCATCAATGGGATATGGAGGAAAGAAGGCAACCTTTCTGTTGTATCCTTATTCTTCCTCATTAAATATTCTGAGATAACATCAACAAGAAATACAGTAACCCAACGCGTTTCGTCTAGGAACTAGACTTCATCAGGGGTGCGTCTTAGATAATAATGTCTATCCAAAAGAGTGATAGGCCTCGATCATTGGCCGAATAGGTTCATACGTGGGCTTCCAAACATCAATGAGGCGTGAAATAAGGGCATAAAGTCAGCCTCGTGAATCTGGTAACTCAGATTACGAAGAGCTCAAAAGGGAAGCATTCGTATGAAAAAAAGAGGAATCGGCAACTTCATGCACACATGGAGGACCTCAGAAGTCACAATACAGGTGAAAAATGCAGAAATCTATACAGAGTCCTTATGGTATCCTATGGATATGATACCTTCCAAATAGTGATCAGCAGTGATCCAGTGATCATGCAATGAATGCATTTTTCACCTGTATTGTGACTTCTGAGGTCCTCCATGTGTGCATGAAGTTGCCGATTCCTCTTTTTTTCATACGAATGCTTCCCTTTTGAGCTCTTCGTAATCTGAGTTACCAGATTCACGAGGCTGACTTTATGCCCTTATTTCACGCCTCATTGATGTTTGGAAGCCCACGTATGAACCTATTCGGCCAATGATCTAGGCCTATCACTCTTTCGGATAGACATTATTATCTAAGACGCACCCCTGATGAAGTCTAGTTCCTAGACGAAACGCGTTGGGTTACTGTATTTCTTGTTGATGTTATCTCCGAATATTTAATGAGGAAGAATAAGGATACAACAGAAAGGTTGCCTTCTTTCCTCCATATCCCATTGATGGATTTCTGTAGGAGAAACTACATCATAATGTACATGTAATAATGATGGATATACTTCATGTTTCTGTATAATTGTTTTAATACATTTTTATGAAAAGTACAGTCCGTTATGTGTTTTAAAAACCTGTATAAATATTGATTGCAAATCCTGTTAAGCAATAGTCTTTGTATAAGGGTATTTGTAAACCCCTGGGGCGCCATTTTTCCTCTTTTTCTATACTCTATTTTCTTTGCTCAGTTCCTCCTAACAAGGAACTCAGAGGAACCAGGCAGCCCATCCTAGAGATAGATATACCTAATCGCCTATTTTGAAACCAATTAGCGCAGGAGGAGAGTGTTTGTGGAGTTTATGTATATATATATATATATATATATATATATATATATATAGCAGCAAAGAGAAACAAACGGCACTCAGGAATTCCAAGATGGTTATATCTGGTCTACGTTTCGGAGACCTTTAATCTCCGTCGTCAGGACATAAATTTATGTCCTGACGACGGAGATTAAAGGTCTCCGAAACGTAGACCAGATATAACCATCTTGGAATTCCTGAGTGCCGTTTGTTTCTCTTTGCTGTCTATTATTCCAATTCGGGCACCAGGATCAGCTGTTTCCAGTATAGGAGTGCCGGACACCACTGTGTATTATATATATATATATATATATATATATATATATATATTTATATAGGTGGTAGTGTATAGATCATGTGCCTCTGTGGATATGCATATAGATGAGACAGTTTACATCAGGTACTTACTGTATGGGCCAAATTCAATTGTTTCTTGGGCAGCCGCCACTAGAGGGCGCACAACGGCAGCAAATGCAATTGTTCTGCCACTCGGGCACTTGGCAGCCGCGGAGGACACATTTTTTCTCGCAGCCTTCTGAGGTGCAAGAAAGAATGTGTCCAAACCCGGTACTTTGGGTGTCCAAACTGGCGTTTGGATGCCCAATGCAGGAGTTTAGATGGGTTTAGCCACTTTACATGGCTAAACCCTGTCTATTTGGGCACGACATGCGCAATGTGCATGGGCGACCAAACAACAATTTAATAGTGACAATTGTTTGGGCGTCTAAATAGTCCTGAATTCCCCCCTATGTGTATAGATTGTGTTCCTGTATGCACATGGGACTATATATCATGTACCTCTATGTGAGCATTGTACCTGAGGCAGTGCCAGCGCCACCATTAGGCTAATGTGTATGGGTGCTGGTATTTGATGGGCGACGCTGAATTGAACCAACAAATGAAGGCTGTGACAAGATGTGTGCTGCGCTTGTGTGGCACTCGCTCCATGCTCAGCCATGTTGGATCTGCCGGGCCAGGGCTGGAGCCGCATGTCCGGTGCCTGCC
Organism: Pseudophryne corroboree; assembly: GCF_028390025.1. NCBI lineage: Eukaryota > Metazoa > Chordata > Amphibia > Anura > Myobatrachidae > Pseudophryne > Pseudophryne corroboree. The sequence continues at coordinate 858,888,057 of NC_086445.1, read as the reverse complement.
CCCACCTGCCCCCCCTCCCGGTGTCGCTCCCTCCCCTTCCCTCGACCCGATGATTGGGAAGAAGATCCGCTCACTCCGCCGGGATCACAAGCCGTGCGTGGAGCTACTGGAGTCCGAGGAGGAGGCCATGACTGGGGTCGGCACCTTCACCCAGGTGGCAAGGGCTTTGTCAAACACCAGTTTATCTGCCCCCCCTCCTAGCCAGCCCTAAAAGGCAGTGGCGACAGGGAGTCCAAGCCTGGCAGTCTCTACCCTGTGCACGAGTGAATTTTAAAGGGCAATGGCCCTCATTCCGAGTTTATCACTCGCTATCTGCTTTTAGCAGCCGTGCAAACGCATAGTCGCCGCCCACGGGGGAGTGTATTTTCGCTTTGCAGGAGTGCGAACGCCTGTGCAGCAGAGCAGCTGCAAACATATTTTGTGCAAAACAAGACCAGCCCTGTAGTTGCTTATTCTGTGCGATGATTGCTGCGACGAGTGACGCAGTAATGATGTCAGATACCCGCCCAGCAAACGCCCGGCCACGCCTGCGTTTTTCCAAACACTCCCAGAAAACGGTCAGTTGACACCCAAAAACACCCTCTTCCTGTCAATCTCCTTGCGTTCGCCAGTGCGACTGAAAGTGTCGCTAGAACCTGTGCAGAACCACATTGCTCTTTGTACCCGTACGCTGCGCGTGCACATTGCAGTGCATACGCATGCGCAGTTTTTTTAACTGATCGCTACACAGCGAACAACGGCAGCTAGCGGTCAACTCGGAATGAGGACCAATATCCGCTGGCTGTCCACTCTCTCCCAGAGCCACAGCATTAGCCAGGAGGACAACCATGGTCAGTGCCTTACACCTCAGCTGGCTGCCATTCATGTGATCAGCAGGAGATTTGCAGCAGCTGCACCTCTCTAGTGCCTGAGAGGTGTCAGCTGGCTGTAGATGGCCAAAATAACATGCCAAAACAGTAATGTGTGAATATAAATAAATAAATATATATATATATATATATATATATATATGTTATAAAAAGTTGCCGACATCTCACTTTTTCACCTGAGGGGCTGAGTATTGCTGGGAGTGGTGGTAGAGGGGGTTAGCTGAAGATTTGCCTAGGGTGCTGAGAAATCTTGCACCGGCCCTGAAAAAGATGATAACAACATCCTAGGAATTTAAAATTTCTTATCTGGATTAACCCACGGTTCTTCAAACAGGGTATTCTGTAGGTCTTTTGACACCAGAAAAGGTGCTGAGGATTTTTTCTTAATAACAAAGTAAGATTCCTCACTCTCCTCTGTCACCTTATCAGGGATATTTAGAATTTCTCTGATAGCTTCTATGAGAACCTCCCCTACCTCTATGTCCACCTCACCTTCCTCCATTTTTGACCCTTCATTATCAGAGTCAGAATGTAGGATATGGGCCAAAGTGCGTTTTTGCGGACAAATGGTAGAGGACTGAGACGCTGGTCTGGGTTCTGAGTCCTTTTTAATAAACTCAGCCATCTTAAGTATTGCAATTCTGTAGAAATGGTGGAAATCATTCCCCTAATGGAGTCCAGTTGTTGGTTCTGCCCCACTAGCCTGGGAAGGGATACTACACTGAGCACACTCTAGTGGACCCCTGGAGAAGAGGAACACTGTGCCTTACATGAAATACACTCTTTGCCTGCAATACTGCAGTAGTGACAACACACACACACACACACACACACACACACACACACACACACACACACACACACACACACACACACGAAAAAGGTTAAATGCACAATTAACCCACAAAGAGCCCTTCCAGAGAGACACAGAGAGAGTATGGAACCAGCACACAGCGCCCTTATCGCTAAGGCCAAGCTTAGCTGGGTCGCAGACTAAGTACCTAGATTAGGGATTTAGTACACTTGTAAATCGCTCCCCCCTGCTATGATACCCCTGGTACCGCTGAGGTAATCTGGAGGCTTTCCAGAGAAGCAGCGTATCCCTGTCAGTCAGCGTCTGTGTCATCTGCAGTAGGGAAAATGGCGCTTGTGAGCTGCTGGATCCACTCATAGTGAAGCCCTGCCCCTTCCCGCTCTTTATATTGGCTTTATGTATCGGAGTGCAGAAAATGGAGACAATCCCCTTTAATGGCTGTAGTGCCAGTCTGGGTACTGTGTACACTACAGTGTACTACTTAGTCAGGAGACTCAGTCCACCCCGTGTAGAAGTTGTGTGTCTCCGTACCCTCATGCCGCCATAATGGCTGGCGACCCGCTAATCAGGACGCCGGCTTAGTACTCACCACTCTTCATTCTTCTGGCTCTGTTAGGGGTGGTGGTGTGCTGCGGGAATGTACGCTCGCCGTGGCGGGGCTTGCGAATAGTTCCCTCAGGAGCTAGCATCCTGTCAGTGGAGAACGGGGCCATTAACCCTTAGTGGGGTTGGGCCATTCCTCCCCCTAAGTTCCACGAAGCAGGCAGGCTGGTGCTATCCAGTCCTGCATGAAAACAACAAACTTTCAAAATAAATGTAGAAAACTCTTCAGGAGCTCCCAGAGACGTGACCGACTCCTCCGGGCACATTTTCTAAACTGAGTCTGGTAGGAGGGGCATAGAGGGAGGAGCCAGCACACGCAATCAAACTTCTTTAGTGCCCATGGCTCCTAGTGGTCCCGTCTATGGGTGTCATTCCGACTCGACCGCATGCTGCACTTTGTCGCAGCCATGCCATGCGATCAGGTCGGAACTGCGCATGCGCTGCGGCCGCATTGCGCAGGTGCGTCATTGCCCGGCGACAGCTGTCGCCGGGCAGCGACGCCGCTAGCGAAGAAAGCGGTCGTAGCGGTGACCGCAAGAAGAGTGACAGGAGGAAGGCATTCCGGGGCGTCAATTCAACGTTTTCTGGGAGTGGTGCGGCAAACGCATGCGAGTCCAGGCGTTTGGAGGGCGGATGTCTGACGTCAATTCCGGGATCATCAACGCTGGATTCATCGCACAGGCTAAGTAACTGGTCTTGTTCTGCACAAAACTTTTTTTGCATAGCAGGGCTGCACAAGTGATCGCAGCCTTGCTATACAAAAATACACTCCCCCATAGGTAGCGTCTAGTTGATCGCACGGGCTGCAAAAAGTTGCAGCGTGCGATCAACTTGGGATGACCCCCTATACCCCATGGTACTAAATGGATTCCCAGTATCCTCTAGGATGTAAGAGAAATAGTCATTTTAAAAAAAAAATTTATTTTGTGTTTTTAAACATTTTTCACCCAAATTTGGTTATAGTTTGTGACGTGGATAGTAAATGCATCAAAAGATGGAAAAACCCTAAAAAACTTGTGTTGATCATATGTGTGTCGACATTTTTCAGGTCAACCTTTGACCCTGTTGACCTATTGACTGTAGACCTTGTAACTGTCTATGAATCACCTCCCAATTCAAAGAAGCTTAATTTCTAGGAGCTTTCATGCAATATGCCATGTGACCACAGTATGGCACTATTACTGCACACAGTTTTCATTTCTTACATAAGGGATACTTGCTATCACAAAGCAAACAGATCATCATTGCTATATAGTGAGAAAAATATCTTACGTGTATCCGCAGACTCCATCATCTGCTGTAAGAGATCAAGCATCACTGTATTGGCTGTTTTTCCATTCACTTCTCTAGTAATTTGAGGTGACACTGTAATAGGAGTATCAGTTGAATAGGACATATCACAAGTCTGTACAAAGCTGTAATTTACATACAAAATATATTAGTAATAACTTTATACATTTAAATATTGCAACATTTCCCAATTTCTTGTGTAGTGGGGGTGGGGGGTGGGGGGTTTATCTCTACATATTTGTGGTCCCCAGTTTTGGGGTTTTATGATCACATTCATAGCCAATATTTAAAAGCGCAAGGCTTTTACTAGCAAGAAACGGCTAGTAAAAGCATTGCCCTATTAAATATCAGCCGTAAATACTGTACTATCTGAAGCCCTGGGTTTTACAACCCAATACCTCATAAATAATCCACTTGGAGTTGGTATTTTTCCATATGCAGTTTAACCCCCCCCCCTGCCCAAGAAAAAACCACACACACACACACACACACAAAACAAAGGCACATCGGATCAACATAAACAGATAAGGGCGGGATGCACCAATCATCGCTTCCCGCCACTCACCACATGCATATCAGCGTTTACCAATGCTGTATGCATGAACATGTAAGCAAAGGAGAGCTCCTGGGTAAGAGCTATCCTTTGCTGTGTGTGTACTTTTCTGGTTTATAACCTGTGCATGCGTCCAGTGATGCACGCTTCGCCGGGAGGGGGCGTTCTGGAAGGGATCTGATTGGATCCCTCTCAGTGGGGAGATGTGAAAGAAGCCTATAGACTTCTATAGGGGCAATGCAATCTAAAGAAGACTGCATCCAAGCACCACAATCTATCGCATTCTGGGGCTTGGTGCATATGCGGTAAGTGGCCAAACCTCCAGAAAAGGCGTTTTTGGAGGTTTGCCCGCATTTTACAGCTTCTTACATTCAATACAAGTTTACTAACCAATTTGTTGCTCCGGTGTTGAAGGACTGTCTGACGACTTTCTCTCAGTGGGGGTCTGCGATTTCACAGAGGGGGGTGGGGCCCTGATACTGCAATACAAGCCATATCCATCTCATCATCACATTTCATCTCAGCCCACTTACAGTACAAACAAGAAATATTTTCTTAGTAGACAGATTGCTACATGAGCGTGTTATTGCTCTTTCTGATTAGCATTGGTGATAAGTGACAGTATGTAAGATGTGCATGTACATGGAGAATGGAGCCAGATTAGGTCCAGGAAGCCTCTGCAGCTTTGTTGTTCCTACATTTCTGGGTATGGCAAACGCATTCCTGTACTAGATAGACTCAGCCACCTACCCATAAAGGTCTAAGGGGTGGGGAGAGCAGTAAGCAACACAAAATTAGTTCTCACCATACAAATTTCTGATCTTTCAGGTCTGACCCTTTTGACCCTAAAATAAATGGAGAAAAGCCCTATCACTGGAATAAAGACCAGAGAAAGGGCTTTTCACAACTTCAGAAAGGACTGTTAACACAGCTTTGCCTTCACATGGGAAGCAGTTAGCTTCCCAACAGATGGGATCCTGGCAGTCAATACTCTGACGCCGGGATCCCGAGGGAAGACATGATCCCGGCGTTAATACACCCGTGCCAAACGGTATGCCGGCATCAAAATACTGACAGCCAGCATCCCGATCGTCCTGATAGCGGGACGAGCAGCCATCCTGCCAGGGGGGGGGGGGGGTGACCAGGTTAGGTTTAGGCAGCAGAAGGGGGTTAGCTTCAGGGAGCATGGATGGGAGGGTTAGGGACCGGGGAGGGAGGGTTAGGCACATAGAAGGGTAGGTTAGGGTTAGGCATCTAGCGGGGAGGGATAGGGTTAGGCAGCGGGGAAGGGTGGGTTAGGGTTAGGCACCTAGCAGGTAGGGTTAGGTTTAGGCAGCAGGCAAGGGTGGGTTAGGGTTAGGGACCTAGCGGGGAGGGTTAGGGTTAGGCATCGGGGAAGGGAGAGTTAGGCACCTAGCGGGGAGGGTTAGGTTTAGACAGCGAGGAAGGGAGGGTAATGGGCCCTACACATTTGTTGATCCGCCGCCGAGCTGCCCGATGGCAGATACAGCCGACGGGCGACCCGGCGTCAGGGGGGGAGTGACGGGGGGAGTGAAGTTTTTTCACTCCCCCCATCACCCGGCTCCATAGCAGTGCAGGCAAATATGGACGAGATCGTCCATATTGGCCTGCATGCACAAGCAACGGGGCACTAGCGATGAACGAGTGCGGGGCCGCGCATCGTTCATCACTGGTGACTCTACACTGAAAGATATGAACGGTATCTCGTTCATTAATGAATGAGATCGTTCATATCTTTCAGTAACATCACCCAGTGTGTAGGGCCCATTAGGGTTAGGCACCTAGCGGAGAGGGTTAGGGTTAGGCACCCACAAGTAGGGGTCTAAATGGGTGGCTGTTGGGATTATGAAGGACGGGATGCCGCTGTCGGTATACTGACCGCTGGCATCCCATCCAGAGGCATTGGAATTTGGGGGGCAAGGGGGCAGCATGCCCCCCCTAACATGTCAGAGGCGCAGGCGTGGGGAGGGAGAGCGCTTACCCTCAGATCACAGTGGAGACTCTGACTTGAATACTTCGGTGCCGCAGCATGCTGCCCCATGTCCTGTCCAGCCAGCTCTTCACAGACTGAGAGGCATTACAGGGAGGAGGCAGGAATGTTCCAGCAGGCTCAGCATGGCCACGTCTCCTCCCAGTAATCTGTGAGAGCTGGCTAGGACAGGACATGGGGCAGCACGCTGCGGCACCTGAGTTTTGAAGTCAGATTCTCTGGAGGCCCTGATCCCGTTCATCGGCAAATCATACTGAACCCCTTCACGTAGGCAGCAATTGGGCTGAAATAATATATGGTTATCAAGTGGGTTAAGGGTGCAGTCATGTGCGCTTCTTTGAGTATTAGCATCCTAGAGTGACAGCAGGGTTCCCCTATTGATACCAAAATATAGATGAAGTGAAAGAGGATGCGTCACAACATAGGCTCTACTCAGATAATGTTGATGGTGGGTTGAACCTATATAGTGTAGGTATACAGATGTGCTTGATAGTTTGTGAACAATTCAGAATTTTCTGTATTTCTACTTAAATTTTTCCTAAAATTATCTCAGTCCTAATAGTAGATAAAGAGAACCAAATCAAACAACTGAGATGAAAAAATTAGATGTGCTCAATTGTTTATTGAGGAAAATTATCCAATATCACATATCTGTAAGTGGCAAAAGTATGTGAATCTCTGCTTACAGTATCTGGTATGACCCCCTTGTGCAGCAATAACTGCATATAAACATTTTAGGTAATCGTTGATTAGTCCTGAACATCATCTTGGAGAAATTTTACCCCATTCCCCTGTACAAAAGAGCTTCAACTCTGTTATGTTGGTGGGTTTCCTCCCATGAACTGCCCGCTTCAGTTTCTCCCACAACATTTCGACTGGATTAAGGTCAGGACTTTGACTTGTCCATTCCAAAACTTTACATTTATTCTTCTTTAACCATTCTTTATTCAAATGACTTGTGTGCTTTGGGTCGTTGTCTTCCTGCATGACCCATGTTCTCTTGGACAGATGTCCTGTGATTTTCCTTTAGAATCTCTCGGTATAATTCAGAATTCATTGTCCCATCAATGATGGCATGTCGCCTTGGGCTAGATGCAGCAAAACAGGCCCAAACCATGATAACACCACCTGGCGTGTTTCAGGTTACTATTATTATTACATTTTATTTATAGGGCGCCACAAGTGTTTCACAGCGCCGTACAAAGGACAGTACAGGGAGACAAAACTTAGCATTACAGTAAATATATAACAAAAATAGAGTACAGGTAACAAAGGGCACCACAATTCTCAAAACATAATACAACTTAGATGTAAGTAGCGAGGGAGTAATCATGGCATGGGGTTTTTAGGCTGGAATGCAGTGTTCTCTTTTCTCTGAACACAAACGCTTATCATTTAAACCAAAAAGCTCTGTTATGGACTCATCTGTCCACAAAACATTCCAATAGCCTTCTGGTTTGTCCAGGTGATCTTTAGCAAACTGCAGACGGGCAGCAATGTTCTTTTTGGAAAGCAGCAGCTTTCTCCTTGCAATTCTGCCAAGCACACCATTGCGGTTCAGTGTCCTCCTGATGGTGGACTCATAAACATTAACATTAGCTAATGTGAGAAAGGCCTTCAGTTGCTTAGAGGTTACCTTGCTCTTGGCATGATCTATGTTGGTCGACCACTCCTGGGGAGAGTAATAATGGTCTGGAATTTCCTCCATTTGTACACAGTATGTCTGACTGTTGATTGGTGGAGTTCAAACTCTTTAGAGATGGTTTTGCAACCTTTTCCAACCTGATGAGCGTCAACAGCTCTTCTGAGATCCTCAGAAATATCCTTTGTTAATGGCATGATACACTTTTACAAATGTGGTGTGAACATCAGACTTTGATAGATTCCTGTTCTTTTAAAAAGACAAGTTGTCCGCTCACACCTGATTGTCATCCTATAGATTGAAAATGCTTGACTCTTATTTCACTTGCCTAAAGGTTCACATACTTTTGCCACTCACAGATATGTGACATCGGATCATTTTTCTCAATAAACAAATGAGCACGTCTGATTTTTTTTTTGTCTTGTTTGATTTGGTTCTCTTTACTTTTAGGATTTATGTGAAAATCTGAGGTCATTTTAGGCCAAATTTCAGCAGAAATCTAGAAAATTCTGAAGGGTTCACAAACTTTCAAGCACCACTGTGCTATAAAGGGAATATAAATTCAAGGTATATGTGATCGCATCAATGAAGAAATATTTGAGGAGTGACAGTAAAAACACATAGGACATTTAATGTAGACATAAAACCACAATAAAAAAAACTAGATTTATGATAAGAACTTACCTTTGTTAAGTTAAATCTCTTTCTGCGAGGTACACTGGGCTCCACAAGGATAGACATTGGGGTGTAGAGTAGGATCTTGATCTGAGGCAACAACAGGCTCAAAGCTTTGACTGTTCCCAGAATGCACAGCGCCGCCTCCTCTATAACCCCGCCTCCCTGCACAGGAGCTCAGTTTTTAGTTAACCAGCCCAATGCAGTAGCAGGAAAAGAGACGACAACGGTTAGTAGCCACATACACCACACTCTCACGACAGGAGAAGTGTCAGCGGCTAATGCCATACCAACCCAAAGAAGCTAAGTGCGTCAGGGTGGGAGCCTAGTGGAGCCCAGTGTACCTCGCAGAAAGAGATTTAACAAAGGTAAGTTCTTACCATAAATCTCGTTTTCTGCTGCGGGGTACACTGGGCTCCACAAGGACAGACATTGGGGATGTCCTAAAGCAGTTCCTTATGGGAGGGGACACACTGTAGCGGGCACAAGAACCCGGCGTCCAAAGGAAGCATCCTGGGAAGCGGCAGTATCAAAGGCATAGAACCTTATGAACGTGTTCACGGAGGACCACGTAGCCGCCTTGCACAATTTTTCAAGGGTTGCACCACGGCGGGCCGCCCAAGAAGGTCTAACAGACCAAGTAGAATGGACCGTAAAGTGAGCAGGAGCCGACAGACCAGCCCTCACATAAGCATGTGCAATCACCATTCTAATCCATCTGGCCAAAGTCTGCTTGTGAGCAGGCCAGCCCCGTTTGTGAAATCCAAACAGTACAAAGAGAGAATCAGATTTCCGAATGGAAGCAGTTCTCTTCACATAGATACAAAGACACATCCAAAGACTTCTCTTTGGGAGACAGATCAGGAGAAACAAATGCCGGAACCACAATCTCCTGGTTAAGGTGGAACGAGGAAACCACCTTAGGTAAATATCCGGGACGAGTCCTAAGAACCGCCCGGTCACGGTGAAATATCAGATATGGGGAATTACAGGACAAGGCACCCAAATCCGACACTCTTCTAGCTGAAGCAATAGCAAGCAGAAACACCACCTTAATGGAAAGCCACTTAAGATCAGCTGAACCATGAGGTTCAAACGGAGACTCTTGTAACGCCTCCAAACCACCGACAAGTCCCAAGGAGCCACAGGCGGGACATAGGGAGGTTGGATACGCAACACACCCTGAGTAAAGGTATGCACATCAGGTAAGGTCACAATTTTTCTCTGAAACCACACCGACAAGGCAGAAATATGAACCTTGAGGGAGGCCAGACGTAGGCCTAAGTCCAGGCCCTGCTGAAGAAAAGCCAACAACTTGGCTATACTAAACTTGGAAGCGTCATAATCGTTAGATGCGCACCAAACAAAGTAAGAATGCCAGAATCTATAGTAAATCCGAGCCGAAGACGGTTTCCGGGACTGCAACAAAGTTTGAATGACTGCCTCAGAAAACCCTTTAGCCCTTAAGACGGAATGCTGCTTGAGGATCCCTTGTCCTTGCTCCGAAGACCGGAACCTTGTGATTGTGTCGAGACGCCAACAGATCTACGTCTGGAAGTCCCCACTTTTCCACTAGGAGTTGAAACACTTCTGGATGGAGGCCCCACTCGCCGGCATGTACGTCCTGACGACTGAGAAAGTCAGCTTCCCAATTCAGGACTCACGGAATGAAGATTGCCGATATGGCCGGTAGATGGCGTTCCACCCAACGTAGAATCCGTGAGACTTCCTTCATTGCCAGACGGCTTCGAGTGCCGCCTTGATGATTTATGTAAGCCACTGTGGTGGCGTTGTCCAACTGCACTTGAACAGGACGGTTCTGAATTAAATGCTGGGCTAGGTTCAATGCATTGAAGACCGCCCACAATTCCAGAATGTTGATTGAAAGGAGGGACTCCTCCTTGGTCCACTGACCCTGAAGGGAGTGTTGCTCCAGCACCGCGCCCCAACCTCTTAGACTGGCATCTGTCGTCAACAGGATCCAGTTGGATATCCAGAAGGGACGGCCCCTGCACAATTGTTGGTCCCGGAGCCACCAGAGCAGCGACAGACGGACCTCCGGAGTCAATGAGATCATTTGAGACCTGATCCGGTGAGGCAGGCCGTCCCACTTGGCTAGAATCAGCCTCTGGAGGGGACGAGAATGGAATTGAGCATACTCCACCATGTCGAATGCTGATACCATGAGGCCCAGCACCTGCATCGCCGAATGTATCGACACTTTCGGACGAGAAAGGAAGCAACGAATCCTGTCCTGAAGCTTCAGGACTTTCTCCTGATACAAGAACAACCTCTCACCATGCTCTGAGCAGGGATCAGGGAGGATTTCTTCCAGTTGATGAGCCACCCGTGGGCTTGTAGAAACCGGACCGTCATATCTAGATGACGTAAGAGAAGTTCTGGGGAATTTGCCAGGATTAACAAGTCGTCCAGATACGGCAGTATCCTGACCCCTTGACGGCGGAGTACCACCGTCATCACCGCCATAACTTTTGTGAAGACTCGCGGAGCCGCCGTTAAACCAAAAGGTAACACCCGAAACTGATAATGGAGGTTGCCAATAGCAAACCTCAGGTATTGCTGATGTGACGCTGCTATAGGGATATGCAGGTAAGCATCCTGTATGTCCAGGTAGACCATGTAGTCCCCAGGTTCCAAGGCCAGAACTATAGGCCCTCATTCCGAGTTGATTGCTCGCAAGGCGAATTTAGCAGAGTTGCTCACGCTAAGCCTACGCCTACTGGGAGTGTATCTTAGCTTCTTAAAATTGCGACCAATGTATTCGCAATATTGCGATTTCAAACTACTTAGCAGTTTCAGAGTAGCTTCAGACTTACTCGGCATCTGCGATCAGTTCAGTGCTTGTCGTTCCTGGTTTGACGTCATAAACACACCCAGCGTTCGCCCAGACACTCCCCCGTTTCTCCGGCCACTCCTGCGTTTTTTCCGGAAACGGTAGCGTTTTTATCCACACGCCCCGAAAACGCCGTGTTTCCGCCCAGTAACACCCATTTCCTGTCAATCAAAAAGCCATGAGTAAAAATACTATCTTCATTGTAAAATTACTTGGCGCAGTCGCAGTGCGAATATTGCGCATGCGTACTAAGCGGAATTTCACTGCGATGCGATGAAAATTACCGAGCGAACGACTCGGAATGAGGGCCATAGAGCGAAGGGTTTCCATACGGAACTTGGAAACCTTCACAAACCTGTTCAATGCCTTGAGGTTGAGAATGGGCCGGGAGGACCCATTCGGTTTCGGGACTAGAAACAGCGGAGAATAGTACCCCCAGCCCCTCTGCGCAAGAGACATCTGTACTACGACTCATGTATCCAGGAGGGTCTGTACCACCGAATGCAGAGTGTTTGCCTTTGTCTGGTCCAACGGGATGTCTGTCTGGCAAAATCGATGAGGGGGTCGGTTTTTGAAGGCTATGGCGTAACCTTGAGTGATGCCTTCCCGTACCCAGGCATCTGAAGTGGTCTTCAACCATTCCTGGGTATACCCTAGAAGCCGGCCCCCCACCCTGGGCTCCCCGAGGGGGAGGCCCGCCCCGTCATGCGGCAGGCTTATCGGCCTTGGAAGCTGGCTGACGGGCCGCCCAGGCTCTTTTTGGCTTTGGCTTACCAGGTTTGGAAGTGCGGGCCTGCTTGTTGTACGCCTGACCTTTTGCTTTACCTGAAGGACGAAAGGGGCGAAAGGAAATACCTTTAGCCTTCGACACAGAAGGAGCGGTACTTGGCAGACAGGCAGTTTTGGCAGTAGCCAAGTCAGCCACTATCTTATTTAAGTCCTCCCCAAACAGAATATCTCCCTTGAAAGGGAGTACCTCCAGGGTTTTTCTAGAGTCCAGATCCAGAGACTAGGATCTCAGCCACAATATCCGGTGAGCGAGGACTGACGGAGTAGAGGCCTTGGCTGCTAGGATACCGGCATCAGAAGACGCCTCTTTAATATATCGAGAAGCTGTGACAATATATGACAAGCATTGTCTAGCATGGTCAGAAGACTCCAAGGCCCATGCTTCAATAGCCTCTGCAGCCCATGTTGCTGCAATAGTGGGCCTTTGTGCAGCACCCGTGAGGGTGTAAATCGCTTTAAGACAACCCTCCACACGTTTATCCGTAGGCTCTTTTAGAGACGTGATGGTAGTAACAGGTAGAGCTGAGGAAACCAACATCCTAGCCACATGTGAGTCTACTAGAGGAGGCGTTTCCCAATTCTTAGACAGCTCTGGTGCGAGGGGATAGCGAGCCAGCATCTTCTTTTGAGGCACAAACTTCGTACCCAGGTTTTCCCGGGGTTCCTGACGTATATCCACTAGGTGATCAGAGTGAGGTAAAACTTGTTTAACCACCTTCTGACGCTTGAACCTATCTGGTTTCTTAGGAGGGACGGATGGCTTGGAATAATCCGTAATCTGTAGAATTAACTTAATAGCCTCCAAAAGATCAGGAACATCCACATGTGAACTACCCTCCCCATCAGCAGTATCTGAGTCAGAACCTGTGGGGTCAGTGTAAGTGCCTTCTTAATCAGACGAGGTGTCAGTGACAGCAGTGGATTGTGAGGAGACAAGCACTCGCTTAGCGGACCCCTTGGGCTTAGGCGAGCGATGGCCAGACTTTTTAGTAGTCAGGGACTGGTTCAACTTCTTCAATTGAGCAGATAAATCGTCCGCCCACGGCGGGTTAGCTGCAGGGACCACATACGGTTGTACCGGCATTGGGGGTCCCATAGGGGGTGTTACTTTATGAACTAGCGTATGTAGAAGCGTGGAAAAAGCGGCCCACGTTGGGTCATTATGTACCTCCGTTGCCACAGTCCCACTGGGGGACAAGGAGCCCCCAGAACCAGATCCCACAGCTGCTATATTTTCCTCATAGGGATCTGTGGCTTCAGCAACACCGGCAGTGTGTTCAGCCCCAGAACCGTTACCCTCAGAAGCAGACATGATATAACTTGCAGTATCAGGTAACACAGTACAATTGGCAGCAGCACAATACCTCTTACCCAAACCCCTGCACAGTGTAGTCAGCACTAGCAGAGATAAAGGAGAGATATGGTGACTAAATCACAGAGAAAAAATAAGATTTTACTTACCGATAAATCTATTTCTCGTAGTCCGTAGTGGATGCTGGGACTCCGTCAGGACCATGGGGATTAGCGGCTCCGCAGGAGACAGGGCACAAAAATAAAAGCTTTAGGACTAGGTGGTGTGCACTGGCTCCTCCCCCTATGACCCTCCTCCAAGCCTCAGTTAGGATACTGTGCCCGGACGAGCGTACACAATAAGGAAGGATTTTGAATCCCGGGTAAGACTCATACCAGCCACACCAATCACACCGTACAACCTGTGATCTGAACCCAGTTAACAGTATGACAAACGTAGGAGCCTCTGAACAGACGGCTCACAACAATAACAACCCGATTTTTTTGTAACAATAACTATGTACAAGTATTGCAGACAATCCGCACTTGGGATGGGCGCCCAGCATCCACTACGGACTACGAGAAATAGATTTATCGGTAAGTAAAATCTTATTTTCTCTGACGTCCTAGTGGATGCTGGGACTCCGTCAGGACCATGGGGATTATACCAAAGCTCCCAAACGGGCGGGAGAGTGCGGATGACTCTGCAGCACCGAATGAGAGAACTCCAGGTCCTCTTTAGCCAGGGTATCAAATTTGTAGAATTTTACAAACGTGTTCTCCCCCGACCACGTAGCTGCTCGGCAGAGTTGTAATGCCGAGACCCCTCGGGCAGCCGCCCAAGATGAGCCCACCTTCCTTGTGGAATGGGCCTTGATAGATTTAGGCTGTGGCAGGCCTGCCACAGAATGTGCAAGTTGAATTGTGCTACAAATCCAACGAGCAATCGTCTGCTTAGAAGTAGGAGCACCCAGCTTGTTGGGTGCATACAGTATAAACAGCGAGTCAGATTTTCTGACTCCAGCCGTCCTTGAAATATATATTTTCAATGCCCTGACAACGTCCAGCAACTTGGAATCCTCCAAATCGCTAGTAGCCGCAGGCACCACAATAGGCTGGTTCAGGTGAAACACTGAAACCACCTTAGGCAGAAACTGAGGACGCGTCCGCAGTTCTGCCCTGTCCGAATGGAAAATCAGATATGGGCTTTTATACGATAAAGCCGCCAATTCTGACACTCTCCTGGCTGAAGCCAGGGCCAGTAGCATGGTTACTTTCCATGTAAGATATTTCAAATCCACCGATTTGAGTGGCTCAAACCAATGGGATTTGAGAAAATCCAAAACTACATTAAGATCCCACGGAGCCACTGGGGGCACAACCGGGGGCTGTATATGTAGTACTCCTTTTACAAAAGTCTGGACTTCAGGAACTGAAGCCAATTCTTTCTGGAAGAAAATCGACAGGGCCGAAATTTGAACCTTAATGGACCCTAATTTGAGGCCCATAGACAATCCTGTTTGCAGGAAATGTAGGAATCGACCCAGTTGAAATTCCTCCGTCGGGGCCTTCCTGGCCTCACACCACGCAACATATTTTCTCCAAATGCGGTGATAATGTTGTGCAGTCACCTCCTTCCTGGCTTTTACCAGGGTAGGGATGACCTCTTCCGGAATGCCTTTTTCCCTTAGAATTCGGCGTTCAACCGCCATGCCGTCAAACGCAGCCGCGGTAAGTCTTGGAATAGACACGGTCCCTGCTGAAGCAGGTCCCGTCTTAGAGGTAGAGGCCACGGATCTTCCGTGAGCATCTCCTGAAGTTCCGGGTACCAAGTTCTTCTTGGCCAATCCGGAGCCACGAGTATCGTTCTTACTCCCCTTTGCCGTATAATTCTCAGTACTTTTGGTATGAGAGGCAGAGGAGGAAACACATACACTGACTGGAACACCCACGGTGTTACCAGAGCGTCCACAGCTATTGCCTGAGGGTCTCTTGACCTGGCGCAATACCTGTCCAGTTTTTTGTTGAGGCGGGACGCCATCATATCCACCTTTGGTTTTTCCCAACGGTTCACAATCATGTGGAAGACTTCTGGATGAAGTCCCCACTCTCCCGGGTGTAGATCGTGTCTGCTGAGGAAGTCCGCTTCCCAGTTGTCCACTCCCGGAATGAACACTGCTGACAGTGCTATCACATGATCTTCCGCCCAGCGAAGAATCCTTGCAGCTTCTGCCATTGCCCTCCTGCTTCTTGTGCCGCCCTGTCTGTTTACGTGGGCGACTGCCGTGATGTTGTCCGACTGGATCAACACCGGCTGACCCTGAAGCAGGGGTTTTGCCAGGCTTAGAGCATTGTAAATCGCTCTTAGCTCCAGTATATTTATGTGAAGAGACATCTCCAGGCTTGACCACACTCCCTGGAAGTTTCTTCCCTGTGTGACCGCTCCCCAGCCTCTCAGACTGGCATCCGTGGTCACCAGGACCCAGTCCTGTATGCCGAATCTGCGGCCCTCTAACAGATGAGCACTCTGCAACCACCACAGAAGAGACACCCTTGTCCGTGGAGACAAAGTTATCCGCTGATGCATCTGCAGATGCGATCCGGACCATTTGTCCAGCAGATCCCACTGAAAAGTTCGTGCGTGGAATCTGCCGAATGGAATCGCTTCGTAAGAAGCCACCATTTTTCCCAGGACTCTTGTGCATTGATGCACAGACACTTTTCCTGGTTTTAGGAGGTTCCTGACAAGTTCGGATAACTCCCTGGCTTTCTCCTCCGGAAGAAACACCTTTTTCTGAACCGTGTCCAGAATCATTCCCAGGAACAGCAGACGTGTCGTCGGGGTCAATTGAGATTTTGGAAAATTCAGAATCCACCCGTGCTGTTGCAGCACTACTTGGGTTAGTGCTACTACGTCCTCCAGCTGTTCTCTGGACCTTGCCCTTATCAGGAGATCGTCCAAGTAAGGGATAATTAATACGCCTTTTCTTCGCAGAAGAAACATCATTTCGGCCATTACCTTGGTAAAGACCCGAGGTGCCGTGGACAATCCAAACGGCAGCGTCTGAAACTGATAATGACAGTTTTGCACCACGAACCTGAGGTACCCTTGATGTGAAGGGCAAATTGGGACATGCAGGTAAGCATCCTTGATGTCCAGGGACACCATAAAGTCCCCTTCTTCCAGATTCGCTATCACTGCTCTGAGTGACTCCATCTTGAACTTGAATTTTTGTATGTACAGGTTCAAAGATTTCAGATTTAGAATAGGTCTTACCGAGCCGTCCGGCTTCGGTACCACAAATAGTGTGGAATAATACCCCTTTCCCTGTTGTAGGAGGGGTACCTTGACTATCACCTGCTGAGAATACAGCTTGTGAATGGCTTCCAATACCGTCGCCCTGTCTGAGGGAGACGTTGGCAGAGCAGACTTTAGGAACCGGCGAGGGGGAGACTTCTCGAATTCCAACCTGTAACCCTGAGATACTACCTGCAGGATCCAGGGGTCCACCTGTGAGTGAGCCCACTGTGCGCTGAAATTCTTGAGTCGACCCCCCACCGCCCCTGAGTCCGCTTGTAAAGCCCCAACGTCATGCTGAGGGCTTTGCAGAAGCCGGGGAGGGCTTCTGCTCCTGGGAGGGAGCTGCTTGGTGCACTCTCTTACCCTTTCCTTTGCCTCGGGGCAGATATGACTGTCCTTTTGCCCGCTTGTTCTTATAGGAACGAAAGGACTGCGGCTGAAAAGACGGTGTCTTTTTCTGTTGGGAGGGGACCTGAGGTAAAAAGGTGGATTTCCCGGCTGTTGCCGTGGCCACCAAATCCGATAGACCGACCCCAAATAATTCCTCCCCTTTATACGGCAATACTTCCATATGCCGTTTGGAATCCGCATCACCTGACCACTGTCGCGTCCATAAACTTCTTCTGGCAGATATGGACATCGCACTTACTCTCGATGCCAGAGTGCAAATATCCCTCTGAGCATCTCGCATATAAAGAAAAGCATCCTTTAATTGCTCTATAGTCAATAAAATACTGTCCCTATCCAGGGTATCAATATTTTCAGTCAGGGAATCCGACCAAACCACCCCAGCACTGCACATCCATGCTGAGGCGATGGCTGGTCGCAGTATAACACCAGTATGAGTGTATATACTTTTCAGGGTAGTTTCCAGCCTCCTATCAGCTGGATCCTTGAGGGCGGCCGTTTCAGGAGACGGTAACGCCACTTGTTTTGATAAGCGTGTGAGTGCCTTATCCACCCTAGGGGGTGTTTCCCAGCGCGTCCTAACCTCTGGCGGGAAAGGATATAATGCCAATAACTTCTTTGAAATTAGCAGTTTTCTATCGGGGTTAACCCACGCTTCATCACACACTTCATTCAATTCCTCTGATTCAGGAAAAACTACAGGTAGTTTTTTCAGACCCCACATAATACCCCTTTTTGTGGTACTTGCAGTATCAGAGATATGCAAAGCCTCCTTCATTGCCGTGATCATATAACGTGTGGCCCTACTGGAAAATACGTTTGTTTCTTCACCGTCGACACTAGATTCGGTGTCCGTGTCTGGGTCTGTGTCGACCGACTGAGGTAAAGGGCGTTTTACAGCCCCTGACGGTGTCTGAGACGCCTGGACAGGTACTAACTGGTTTGCCGGCCGTCTCATGTCGTCAACTGATTTTTGTAACGTGCTGACATTATCACGTAATTCCATAAACAAAGCCATCCATTCCGGTGTCGACTCCCTAGGGGGTGACATCACCATTACCGGCAATTGCTCCGCCTCCACACCAACATCGTCCTCATACATGTCGACACACACGTACCGACACACAGCAGACACACAGGGAATGCTCTTATCGAAGACAGGACCCCACTAGCCCTTTGGGGAGACAGAGGGAGAGTTTGCCAGCACACACCCAAGCGCTATAAATATATAGGAACAACCCTACAGAAGTGTTCTTTCCTTTATAGCAGCTTAATATATCAATATCGCCAAAAAAGTGCCCCCCCTCTCTGTTTTTTTACCCTGTTTCTGTAGTGCAGTGCAGGGGAGAGTCCTGGGAGCCTTCCTCGCAGCGGAGCTGTGCAGGAAAATGGCGCTGTGTGCTGAGGAGATAGGCCTCGCCCCCTATTTCGGCGGGCTCTTCTCCCGGTGTTTGTGAGACCAGGCAGGGGTTAAATACATCCATATAGCCCCAGGGGCTATATGTGATGTATTTTTAGCCAGAACAAGGTATTATCATTGCTGCCCAGGGCGCCCCCCCCCAGCGCCCTGCACCCTCAGTGACCGCTGGTGTGAAGTGTGCTGACAACAATGGCGCACAGCTGCAGTGCTGTGCGCTACCTCATGAAGACTGAAAAGTCTTCTGCCGCCGGTTTCTGGACCTCTTCACTTTTCGGCATCTGCAAGGGGGTCGGCGGCGCGGCTCCGGGACCGGACTCCATGGCTGGGCCTGTGTTCGATCCCTCTGGAGCTAATGGTGTCCAGTAGCCTAAGAAGCCAATCCATCCTGCACGCAGGTGAGTTCACTTCTTCTCCCCTAAGTCCCTCGTTGCAGTGAGCCTGTTGCCAGCAGGACTCACTGAAAATAAAAAACCTAATAACTTTTTCTAAGCAGCTCTTTAGGAGAGCCACCTAGATTGCACCCTGCTCGGACGGGCACAAAAACCTAACAGAGGCTTGGAGGAGGGTCATAGGGGGAGGAGCCAGTGCACACCACCTAGTCCTAAAGCTTTTATTTTTGTGCCCTGTCTCCTGCGGAGCCGCTAATCCCCATGGTCCTGACGGAGTCCCAGCATCCACTAGGACGTCAGAGAAATACGTATTAAAGTATATCTTTGTGAAAATCCTATATCAATATAAAACCTGACGCACCAAGCCCCCTCAGGTTATAAAATATAGGGATAGCAAGTTGAGTGAAAGACACGAAATGGACACCACTCAGCTATCTAATGCACACACAGATAGTCACAGTTTGTACAATGCAGAGGTTATTACTAACAATAATACTGCACTGGATTAGCTTATATATATATAGCTATATAGTCAATAGATATAACACTGCACAGTAAGAACTGGATGTATATCACAGGGTAATTGTACTAGAAAACCCTGACTAAATGCACTCTTTCTTAACTAGCACTGTCTAAAAAGGCAGGTAGAATACTTAAGTGTCATGTAAAGTCACAGCACTGACAACCAGGCGGCTTTACACAGGAGGATTTGCCCAAGCAGTCCCAGGAACAGTGAAGCTGAGAGATAATGGCGCCCAGACACTGACAGGGAGTGAGGGAGAGACAGATATGCAGCTCCAGGGCGGGAACATTTGCGGGAAATGGCGCCCAGGGGCTGGGGGAGGGCCTTCAGGTCTAAGCCTTATCCCTCTGCTGGCAAAACCACTGGGTACTGTGGGCTACTGAAAACCTGACCTGCACCCATGCCCTGGTGATCTAGTGGGATCGCCTGTACTGCCACAGTGTCCACCGCCAGCGCGCGTGGCCCGCCTCCCACTGACCGCGCCGGATCGCGATAAAGACCGGGTCCCGCAAACCGGACCCACTCACCACCTCCCGAAGCGCGGCCATGCGATCCCGGAGAGCCCCCATCGTGTGTGCCTGACGTGAAGAAAACCGGAGCCTCCTGCTGTAGTTACCCGGCAACCAGGGCTCAGGAGTGTACAGCGCTGGGGAGAGCTGGAGCTGCCGCAGTGAATGTCTTCTGACATTTACCACCGCTGCTGCCCTTGTAGTCTTCACTTTTTTCTTCAAAAAAAGCTCTTCTTAGGGCTGCCTGGAGCAGCGCCTCTGTTATGTGCCTGCTTACTGCAGCACCAACTACAAAACTGAGCTCCTGTGCAGGGAGGCGTGGTTATAGAGGAGGCGGCACTGTGCATTCTGGGAACAGTCAAAGCTTTGAGCCTGTTGGTGTCTCGGATCAAGATCCTACTCTACACCCCAATGTCTATCCTTGTGGAGCCCAGTGTACCCCGCAGCAGAAAAAAATCAATAATACTATGTAGTATATGAGTGATTGAACACTTCAAAAGTAAAAAAGCAAGGCGAAGGTGCCTATCCGTAGGCTGAATTTAATATAAAAAAGTAACTTAAATATCAATATCGCCTGTCAATAATAGGCAACATTAGCATTACCTTTCCCCGCTACCCTATCCCTAACTCTCAGGGGGTGGCGACTAGAGCAAACCCTCGGGGGGTGGCGGCTAGGGCTAACCACCCCTAGTGCCTAATCATAAGCCTCCCCCGCCTAGGCCCTAACCCTAAGCCTGAGCCCTGATACTTACCTTTGGGATGTCGGCTGTCGGTGATCCGACAGCAGTCTACTGAGTGGTTTCGGGATTCTGGGTCAGTCACATGATTGCCAGCATCCCAATAGCCGGGATGCTAAATGCATCCTGTTTGCAAATGTATGTATTAGATATACTATGAATACAAAATCATATCCCAGAGTTTACATAATTACATAGAGGAGACAGCAGAAAAGAAGGCACTTTTCTTACATTCGAGAGAGAATATAGGCTGACTCAAAACAGGAGAATGGTCAGAGCTGTGGAATAATAGGGGCTGGAGAGGTAGAAGGGGTGATAGGCTTGAATTAAAAGATGAGTTTTAAGTGCACGCATAAACCTGGGATGGCAAATGAGAGTCTGATTGAGCATGGGACAGCATTCCGGAGGTTGGGTGAAGCGCAGGAGAACTCTTGAAGGTGCGAGTGGGAAGTGGTGATCAGAGAGGAGGAGAGGTGATGGACAGTAGTAGCAAAATGAAGATGGTGGGGTAAATTTACTAAAGCTTCTAAAATAGAGAATTGGTGATGTTGCCAATAGCAACCAATCCGATGCGGTCTATCATTTCTCTATTGCCTTTTAGAAAAAAATAGACAGCATCTGATTGGTTTCTATGGGCAACAGCACCAATTCTCTGTTTTAGAAGCTTTAGTAAATTTACCCTGCTGTGTGTGTGTGTGTCTGAGGGAGTGTGTGTGGAAACAAGTTTGGAGATGTTGGGAGAAATGAGTGATTGAAGGCCTTGTAAGTGAGTGAGAGGAGTTTAACTTCATATTGTAGAGGACAGAGTGCCAGTAGAGTTGTAACTAGCATGGGGTGAGCTGGGCACATGTTCTGGGTGGCATGGAAGACCCAGCAGAGCGGGACGCTAATGACTAGCGCATCGTACCCACACCGCCCACCAGCGATCGCACCCCTGTCCTCACCGATCACGCCCACCCTGTCACACAGACCCAGCTGGCCAGAGTAGGAATAAGAGTAGTAATGGCATTTGTAGTTTATATTTTACTGCTCAGACTCTGAGCAGTAAAAAAAAACCCCTACAAATTCCATGTTGCATTGCACCCATAAAAAATGGCCATCATTGGAGCAAGACAGCATGTGTGTTTGGAGGGTGAGGGAGAGAGAGAGAGAAAGAGTATGAGTATATGTATGTGTTGTTGCTGCTGTATGTGGTAAGAGGCTATGGAGCAAAGGGAGATGATGAGTTGGTTGCAAGGGGAGATGATGTGCTGAGAGAGATGCAGGGGGAGATGGTGTGCTGAGAGAGATGCAGGGGGGAGATGGTGTGCTGAGAGAGATGCAGGGGGAGATGGTGTGCTGAAAGAGATGCAGGGGGGAGATGATGTGTTAAGAGAGATGCAGTGGGGGAGATGGTATGCTGAGAGAGATGCAGGGGGGAGATGGTGTGCTGAGAGAGATGCAGGGGGAGATGGTGTGCTGAGAGAGATGCAGGGGGAGATGGTGTGCTGAGAGAGATGCAGGGGGAGATGGTGTGCTGAGAGAGATGCAGGGGGGAGATGGTGTGCTGAAAGAGATGCATGGGGAGATGGTTTGCTAAGAGAGATGCAGGGGGAGATGGTGTGCTGAGAGAGATGCAGGGGGGAGATGGTGTGCTGAGAGAGATGCAGGGGGGAGATGGTGTGCTGAAAGAGATGCAGGGGGAGATGGTGTGCTGAGAGAGATGCAGGGGGGAGATGGTGTGCTGAAAGAGATGCAGGGGGGAGATGGTGTGCTGAAAGAGATGCATGGGGAGATGGTTTGCTAAGAGAGATGCAGGGGGAGATGGTGTGCTGAGAGAGATGCAGGGGGGAGATGGTGTGCTGAAAGAGATGCAGGGGGAGATGGTGTGCTGAGAGAGATGCAGGGGGAGATGGTGTGCTGAGAGAGATGCAGGGGGGAGAAGGTGTGCTGAGAGAGATGCAGGGGGAGATGGTGTGCTGAGAGAGATGCAGGGGGAGATGGTGTGCTGAGAGAGATGCAGGGGGGAGATGGTGTGCTGAAAGAGATGCAGGGGGAGATGGTGTGCTGAGAGAGATGCAGGGGGGAGATGGTGTGCTGAAAGAGATGCATGGGGAGATGGTTTGCTAAGAGAGATGCAGGGGGAGATGGTGTGCTGAAAGAGATGCAGGGGGAGATGGTGTGCTGAGAGAGATGCAGGGGGGAGAAGGTGTGCTGAGAGAGATGCAGGGGGAGATGGTGTGCTGAGAGAGATGCAGGGGGAGATGGTGTGCTGAGAGAGATGCAGGGGGGAGATGGTGTGCTGAAAGAGATGCAGGGGGAGATGGTGTGCTGAGAGAGATGCAGGGGGGAGATGGTGTGCTGAAAGAGATGCATGGGGAGATGGTTTGCTAAGAGAGATGCAGGGGGAGATGGTGTGCTGAAAGAGATGCATGGGGAGATGGTGTGCTGAGAGAGATGCAGGGGGGAGATGGTGTGCTGAAAGAGATGCAGGGGGAGATGGTGTGCTGAGAGAGATGCAGGGGGGAGATGGTGTGCTGAAAGAGATGCAGGGGGAGATGGTGTGCTGAGAGAGATGCAGGGGGGAGATGGTGTGCTGAAAGAGATGCAGGGGGGAGATGGTGTGCTGAAAGAGATGCATGGGGAGATGGTTCGCTAAGAGAGATGCAGGGGGGAGATGGTGTGCTGAGAGAGATGCAGGGGGGAGATGGTGTGCTGAAAGAGATGCATGGGGAGATGGTTTGCTAAGAGAGATGCAGGGGGAGATGGTGTGCTGAGAGAGATGCAGGGGGGAGATGGTGTGCTGAAAGAGATGCAGGGGGAGATGGTGTGCTGAGAGAGATGCAGGGGGAGATGGTGTGCTGAGAGAGATGCAGGGGGGAGATGGTGTGCTGAGAGAGATGCAGGGGGAGATGGTGTGCTGAGAGAGATGCAGGGGGGAGATGGTGTGCTGAGAGAGATGCAGGGGGGAGATGGTGTGCTGAGAGAGATGCAGGGGGGAGATGGTGTGCTGAGAGATGCAGGGGGAGATGGTGTGCTGAGAGAGATGCAGGGGGGAGATGGTGTGCTGAGAGAGATGCAGGGGGAGATGGTGTGCTGAGAGAGATGCAGGGGGGAGATGGTGTGCTGAGAGAGATGCAGGGGGGAGATGGAGTGCTGAGAGAGATGCAGGGGGAGATGGTGTGCTGAAAGAGATGCATGGGAGATGGTTTGCTAAGAGAGATGCAGGGGGAGATGGTGTGCTGAGAGAGATGCAGGGGGGAGATGGTGTGCTGAAAGAGATGCAGAGGGAGATGGTGTGCTGAGAGAGATGCAGGGGGAGATGGTGTGCTGAGAGAGATGGTGTGCTGAGAGAGATGCAGGGGGAGATGGTGTGCTGAGAGAGATGCAGGGGGGAGATGGTGTGCTGAGAGAGATGCAGGGGGGAGATGGTGTGCTGAAAGAGATGCAGGGGGAGATGGTGTGCTGAGAGAGATGCAGGGGGAGATGGTGTGCTGAGAGAGATGCAGGGGGAGATGGTGTGCTTAAAGAGATGCAGGGGGAGATGGTGTGCTGAGAGAGATGCAGGGGGAGATGGTGTGCTGAGAGAGATGCAGGGGGAGATGGTGTGCTGTGAGAGATGCAGGGGGAGATGGTGTGCTGAGAGAGATGCAGGGGGAGATGGTGTGCTGAGAGAGATGCAGGGGGAGATGGTGTGCTGTGAGAGATACAGGGGGAGATGGTGTGCTGAGAGAGATGCAGGGGGAGATGGTGTGCTGTGAGAGATGCAGGGGGAGATGGTGTGCTGAGAGAGATGCAGGGGGGAGATGGTGTGCTGAAAGAGATGCAGGGGGAGATGGTGTGCTGAGAGAGATGCAGGGGGAGATGGTGTGCTGAGAGAGATGCAGGGGGAGATGGTGTGCTGTGAGAGATGCAGGGGGAGATGGTGTGCTGAGAGAGATGCAGGGGGAGATGGTGTGCTGAGAGAGATGCAGGGGGAGATGGTGTGCTGTGAGAGATGCAGGGGGAGATGGTGTGCTGAGAGAGATGCAGGGGGAGATGGTGTGCTGAGAGAGATGCAGGGGGGAGATGGTGTGCTGAAAGAGATGGAGGGGGAGATGGTGTGCTGAGAGAGATGCAGGGGGAGATGGTGTGCTGAAAGAGATGCAGGGGGAGATGGTGTGCTGAGAGAGATGCAGGGGGAGATGGTGTGCTGAGAGAGATGCAGGGGGAGATGGTGTGCTGAGAGAGATGCAGGGGGAGATGGTGTGCTGTGAGAGATGCAGGGGGAGATGGTGTGCTGTGAGAGATGCAGGGGGAGATGAGGGTGTGCTGAGAGACGCAGATGGGAGATGATGGTGTGCTGAGTGACGCATATGGGAGATGATGGTGTGCTGAGAAACGCAGATGGGAGATGATGGTGTGCTGAGAGAGATGCAGGCAGGGGATGATGGTGTGATGGGAGACGTAGACGGGAGATGATAGTGTGCTGAGAGATGAAGCAGGTGGGATATGATGGTGTGGCTGATAGACGACACAGGGAGGAAATGATGGTGTGGCTGAGAGACGCAAGGGGGAGATGGTATGACTGAGAGGCAATGCAAGGGGGAGTTGGTGTGGCTGAGAGACGCAAGAGGGAGATAGTGTGACTGAGAGATGCAAGGGGAGATGATGGTGTGGCTGAGAGACAACGCAGTGGTCAGGAAGTGACACAGGGGGCACAAGTCTGGTTGAACTGCTGTTGTATGATGATGACCTTTTTAATATTTCCACACAAACAGACATCTTCCAGACAATGTGATATCCTACATGAATAGTGAATACCAACTGAAGATGTCGCCATCCCAGGAAGGATATATCTCTTCAGAGGTTCCCCATTGTGAGAAACCATCATATAGGTAAGGTGCATATGGAGTGGAATGTAATGTTCCCAGACTGACAAGAAATGGGTGGGGTGTCATGTTGACATGCCCCATTTTCAGTGACCATGCCCCTCTGGAATGTGGTCACACCCATTTTTTGGTGCCCCCCCATTTTTCTCTTTTTTTTTTTTGGAGGGGTGCACTGTTCACCATCTTGCCTTGGGCGCCAGAGAACGTAGTTACGCCTCTGGGTGCCAGTGGTATGACTAGCAGAGGAGGTTAACTGAGGTGCAGTGCTGAGAGAGAAATTTTAGTCAGGCAGCAGTATCAAGGCTAAATACACAAAGAAGACATTAGGCACAGTTAACCTAAGCCTATTTTGCGTTACGTACTGCTATCCCCATAGACCACATGAAGAAAGGCAACTTGAGTCTATTTAACATGCATTGATAAGCACAGAATAGTGCTAGCCATGCCATACCCAGTAATGTGAGAACAGCAAAGTTGGAGAGTCTTCATGGTCCAATTCAGGTCAAATCTCCAAGTACATGCACATATTACTTTCACCACCAATCTTACTGCTTCACCAAAGATAGTCTGTAATATACAGTATACTATAGCTGATAACACCATTGGCCAACAATAAAGGGGTACAGTATGCAATTCCCCAAAGAGCCATAGCATTTAGTATAATTAATATTAAATTGTATGATAAACTCCCCCCCACCCAGCTCCCAGGAGTGTAGAGTCATAATAAAATACAAGCATCAGCACAATAGATCCAAGATAATATATTAACATGCATGTATCGCTGTAACAGTAATAAGAAACTGTAAAGTAGCTATAGACTTCATATGATAACTAGAGGTGATTTGCTAGTTCTAGCTGTTTCACACGTGTTAGCTTAATAATAAAGGAAAATCCAGATCAATTTGGTGTAAAATATTCAGTCTAATAATGAACTGCAATCTCTCTGAGTAGTCAAATACCTAAACAGCCAGACTATAATGAAACTGGTACTGAAAGTGTGTGAGGGAATCCGGGCTTGGATTGCAATCCTGACCCCGGAATCCCGACTCTGGTCGGAATAACGATGCCAGGGCCCCGACATGGATCAAAATGGTGTCGCTGGAATACCAACTGCTGACATTGTGAATATATGCCGGGGTTCCTTAGATTTAGGTCAGGGGTAGCCAACCCTGGTCCTCAAGAGCTACCAACACTTAACGTTTTCCAGGTCTCCCCACAGAATCACAAGTTAAGTAATTTGCTCCACCTGTGGATCTTTTAAAATGTGTCAGTGAGTAATGACTACACCTGTGCACCTACTAGGTGAGCTCGAAAACATGAACTGTTGGTAGCTCTCGAGGACCAGGGTTGGCTACACCTAAGAAACAATTTGAATGACTACACATTGTACTACTGATGTGGAAATAATAAACAAAAATTATGTGGTCTGGTCACTGAATGTGACATAATAAAAATAATGGACCACTTACATATGGTCTCTGAATATGTTAATTATTTCCATCTCTATACATCGTGTCTTTTGAGCTTTATAATTTGTATATTTGCAATATTTGTTTTTAGCAGCACAGTGGGTTTTCAAATGTTTGTGATCTGAGACAGTATAACAGATATCTCATATTGCAGTTTGCTAATCCCTATCATTACTACCCACTGATCTATGACAGAGAGACAATACAGATGAAGACAAATGAGAAGCACAGATGAAACTGACAGGCAGCATCTATCACTGAGTATGTCATTACCTTTCTACTGAATGTCCTCCGGAAGACACCTAAAAGAGAAAAATCAGTCAGAGTACTGTCTATGGCACTCATACCATGAAAAGTTATATATAAGAAAAACAAGTAAAATGAGTCAAGGTGCCATAGCCATTCAGTGTACACAGCAGTAGTAGCAGATCGTAGGCCAAGAAAAAGTAAAGTTAGGTACACACTATGCAATAATTGGCCCGAACAGACTATTTTTTGCTGCTCATTCTGATTTATAGTACACAGCACCCATGGCAAAATCTTTTTTTACAAAACAGTCAGATCTGCTAATTTGATCTGGTCTTCTACAGTGGTGCATGTAGGGGGGATTCTGAGTAGCCAGAAACCACCCCTTATCAGGGCCAGCTGGCAGTTACTACATACTTACCGATATTCTGGCTGCTCTCTGCGGGAGAGAGCAGCCAGGTCGGCTCAGAGGGCGGGCAGGGGAGGCTGTGCTGTAAAGGAGGGGCTGACCGGAGGTGGGACAGGGGCGGAGCAAGGTCGAGACGGGGGCGGAGCAAGGGCGGGGTCACAGTGACACCTCCTTTAAGCCACGCCCCCACTCTGTAATGCCGCGATCACCAGCATTACACTGCAGGGGGAGTGGCTATGATGACACGATTCAGCGGGAATTGCGTCATCGACTGCCCGGACCGCCCACTTTACACACTAAGTGGGCGGACGGGCAGGGGGGACCCCGCAAATCGGGAGACTTGCCTGCTCTTCCGGGTCACCCGATTTTCGTGAGCCTCCCGGCCATTCCGGGAGAGTAGGCAAGTATGAGTTACTATAGAGCCAAGCAGAGGAAGGTTCTTCATGAGGAAGGAGAGAGCTGCTCACTGCTGAGGCAAGTACTGCCGGGGGCCACTAGATGACCCCATCTTCATTGTGCTTCCTCATCTCTCAAAAGTCTTCTGACCTCGGGTGACATAAAGAAAAAGAAATTGTAATGCTGATGCACACTTTATAGTACCAAGCACTGTGAAGTCACAGTACAGCACCAGTGTGACACACTTAAACAACAGATTCCATTCCTGCACTATAAAAAATAATGACTTGCTAACTGCCTATACTGCATACCTTCCAACTTTTAATTCTTCCAAAGAGGGACACACGCGCTGCAAAAGGGGGATGTGGTCTAAGAAAATGGGCATGGCTTTGTGGAGGACCCGCGATCGTGAGCCACGCCCCCATTTTCATCACTGAGGGGGCAGGCCAAGTGCTCTGTGAGCCGCTGGGATGCCCCCTCTCCCTCTGACTCCAGTGAATAGACGCTGGGAGGTATGTATACTGTAATTTAGCTCGGCCAATATTAACACTAAGCAGCACTGGAGTGTATTATGGACACAGTGGACACAGTATGGTGGGACACAGGGCCTCATTCAGACCCGATCGCATACTGCATTTTTTAGCTGCCGTTAGATCGGGTTTGTCCTGCGCATGTGACCCGCAATGCGCAGGTGTGTCGCTGTCCGTCGAGGGGTCGCTGGAGAGCGACGGCTTCTACGATGAAAGCGATCGCAAGCAGATTGACAGGCAGAAGGCATTGCTGAGAGGAAACTCACCGTTTTCTGGGAGTGTCGGAAGAAGCGCAGGTGTGTCCAGCCATTTCCTGGGAGGGTTCCTGACGTCAGCTTCTTCAGGGATCATCACAGCGGGTGAGTAAGTCCTGGGCTGTGCAGAAACTGCACAAACTTTTGTTTGTGCAGCTCACTGCCCAGCCGAACGCAGCCCTGCAAGGCCCTAAACCCCTCCCCTATAGGCGGCGATTACATGGTCGCAGCAGTGCCAAAAATAGCCTGCGTGCGACCAGGTCTGAATTAGGCCCACACATAGGTCAGGTCTGTCGCTGGAGTGTGTGGACACAGTGGACACAGATACGTCAGCTCAGCATGCACTGGAGTGTGTGGACACAGTGGACACAGATAGGTCAGCTCAGCCTGCATTGGAGTGTATGGATACAGTGGACACAGATAGGTCAGCTCAGCCTGCACTGGAGTGTATGGACACAGTGGACACAGATAAGTCAGCTCAGCCTGCACTGGAGTGTTTGGACACAGCGTGGAGTAAGCACAGACCATCGGAGCACACAGCTCTCTCCGCGGTCTGCTGTGAAAAGGCGCAGAATCACAGCTGCAGGCACTAATATAGTATCCAAAACCCGCGAGAATCTGACACTGGGATCATGACGTTTTGGCTCTATTTGGAATTCACTGAGATCCCGGAAGTTCGGGTGTGCTCAGTTTTCAGAAAACCGAGCCCGCTCATCTCTAATATATATGGAGTTGGACCCCCTTCCCACCCACACACACAAAAGGACATTTCGGCATTCACTCGCTCCAACCTGCTGTGCTCTGATCTGTCTCTTCACACCTACAGTAATACCACTTTTACACTCGCAGGAAAGTTCATTCCCGGGAATGTGTCCCGGTATATTTGCCGGGACACATTCCCGGGAATGACCCTTTCACATTAGCGGGCTGACCCGGCATATTGCCGGGTCAGTGACGTCACCGCCGAGTCTCCCAGAGGCGGTGCTTGGAGATAATCTTCTCCAAGCACCGCCTCCTCCTATGAAGAGAACGGGTGCCGGGTCGCCTTGACCCGGTATACCCGTTTACACTGGCAGCTTCCCGGGACGGTCCCGGGTTCAACCCTGCTTTTGACCTGGGATGAAATCCCGGGATGCTCGTCCCGGGAAATTGTCCCTGTACCCATTTACACTGAGAAGAATCCCGGGATGATGCGCGTTCACGTGCAATATCCCGGGATTTTTCTGCGAGTGTAAAAGGGGTATAAGTGAGGTTTACACAGTGCTCCGGATCAGCTAGAAGTTCACAGCGACTTCCACTAAGTACTCACTCTCTCCCACATCCACAGCTCAGAGACCGAGAGGTGCGTTACATATGGTTGGATATTTACACTGATTATTAACCAGGTGATTGCTGCACATGACCACCTTGTCCACATGGATAGTGGATTATTCAGCACCTTATTTTACCACAGCACTGTGGCCCTCATTCCGAGTTGATCGGTCGCAAGGCGAATTTAGCAGAGTTACACACGCTAAGCCGCCGCCTACTGGGAGTGAATCTTAGCTTCTTAAAATTGCGACCGATGTATTCGCAATATTGCGATTACTAACTACTTAGCAGTTTCAGAGTAGCTCCAGACTTACTCTGCCTGTGCGATCAGTTCAGTGCTTGTCGTTCCTGGTTGACGTCACAAACACACCCAGCGTTCGGCCAGGCACTCCCACCGTTTCTCCGGCCACTCCTGCGTTTTTTCCGGAAACGGTAGCGTTTTCAGCCACACGCCCCTGAAACGCCGTGTTTCCGCCCAGTAACACCCATTTCCTGTCAATCACATTACGATCGCCGGAGCGAAGAAAAAGCCGTGAGTAAAAATACTTTCTTCATAGTAAAGTTACTTGGCGCAGTCGCAGTGCGAACATTGCGCATGCGTACTAAGCGGATTTTCACTGCGATGCGATGAAAAATACCGAGCGAACAACTCGGAATGAGGGCCTGTACTTTTAATACAAGTATAATTATGAGACAAAGCATAATAGAAGCGTAATCTATCAGTAATGGTTGAAATCCATGCTGTCTTTGAGAAGCAATTTCATTGGATGCTTGAAATACTGGTTTATGTACTTCTTACTTTACTAATTTTGCATTTTAATGTTAAATTGTACTGTATTAAATTGTCAAATTTACCTTTCTGCGCTCCCAGGTTTTTTCCCCCTTTTGTCTATATAGCATTGGTTTTCAAATACCACCAACAGGTCATGTTTTGAGGATTTCTTTAAACATGCACAGGTGAGTTGATCTATTGTGCTGGATCAGTAATTATCCCACCTGCTTCCACAGCTGAAAAAACATGACTTGTTGCGGGTTCTTGAGGAACCACCAGTGGCGGATTGGGAAGTTGGTTCCTGCTCAACGGGGCGATTCGCCCCGCCCCCCGTGCAGGCCCATTCACTTCTGCCATGATTGGAGCACAGCTCCGATAAGGCAGCGTTAAGAACTTCTGCACATGCGCAGAATCTAATTGCAGGTCGGAATGACTGGCGGTGCTGCTGTCTGCTGACAGCTGAGCCTCCTGTACACTGAAGCAGATGACCCAGCTGCCAGGGCATTGCTTCATAGTGTCTGGCCGGCCCCTCAAACCAGGCTCAGAGTGGGCTGTGTGTATCAGTCCAGCACTGGCGTCCAGAGCTGGTCCTACCCAATATGATGCCCTAGGCAAAATTTTGTCTGGTGCCCCCTAGCACCACCGATAGTTCCACCTCTAACCCTGCACCCCTTTCCGAGCACCTTACCCCCTCACCCATAGCAGTCCTTATTTTGGTGTTCCTACCCCCTATATTTTAAATAGGAACAGTGTGCACATTCGGCGCACAGCCCAAAGAGGTGTATCTTTTTGCTAGCAAGGGGCATGGCCACACAATAGTAGCCCCCAATTCAAATTACGCCACACAGTACTGCAACTTTATTCACAATTTATCATGCAATAGTGTCCCTTATTCACGTTACATCACACAGTAGTACCACTTTAATTTATATACGTTATTCCTCACAGTAGTGCCCCTTATTCACATTACATCACACTGAATTGCTCCTTATACACATTACACCACACCATATTGCTCTTTATTCACACTAGACCACACAATAGTGCCCTTTCTATATGATATGCCATACAGTAGAGCACCTTATACACATAATGCCACACATTAGTAATGCATTTATACACATACCACAAGTAATGCCCCTTACACATATGACACACATTATTAATGTCCTTCTAAACATAATATGCCTTACACATTTTGCCAACCTTTATTAATGCCCTTATACACATAATGTTCCTTACACATATGCTGTACATTATTCATGCCCTTATACACATAATAACACACATAGTGCCTATTTTTTATGAAAATGCATCTTATTTGCATTGCTTTGTGGATAGGATGCACAAGCAGCTTCTGCTGATTAGAATATGCGGCATGCCTACATACTGTGTGCGACTGTGGCTGTGCTACACACAGAATATAGGCATGCCGCATATAATTTTAATCAGCAGAAGCTGCTTGTGCCCCTAGGCATACCAAATGCCCTAGGCATTTGCCTAGTTTGCCTATGCCTAGGGCTGGCTCTCTCCCACATCCACAGCTCAGAGATATACCTGTACTTACTGAAGGTAATATGGGGGAGGGGATGCCTGTGTACAATGTAATTTAGTATAGGTGTGCTATGGGGGGGGGGGGGGTATATACAATGTAATTTAGTATAGGTGTGCTATGGGGGGGGAGGATATATACAATGTAATCTAGTCTGGGTGTGCTGTGCCTACTGGGGCTAATATGGGGAAGCTATGTATAATGTAACCTAATATGGATGTTGTGTGTACTGGAGGTACTATGGGGGAGGTGGCTGAGTATAATACAATGTAATATGGCGGTACTATGGGGGAGGGGGCTGTGTATAATACAAGTTAATATGGTGGTGCTGTGTGCACTGAGGGGCACTATGGGGAAGGGGCTGTCTGTGTATACTGGAATGGAATACTGGATTGCTGAGTGCACTAGGGCATAACAGAGGGGATGGAGAAGGGGCTGTGCATACTGGAGTGTAAAATCGGGGTGCTATGTGCACTGAGGGGGTGTTGTGGTGGAGGGCACTGCGTATACTGAATGGCATTATGGATTGCGCTGTGCATACTATGGGGTACTATGGCTGCACTGTGTACACTGCAGCATAATATGGCAGCGATGTGTATAATTGGGAGATTAGGCTGTAATAGGGCAAACTGAGGGTTTCAAACAACATGAAACTAGTCTGACCATAAATGTATCATTACAGTTTAGAGTAGTGATATGATAAGGGATAGAACTATAATGGGGCCTGGGAGCATAGCGGTCATAATATGAACAACTGCTAGGAAAATGAAGGCCTGATTCAGAGGCGCACGCAATGCCAAGATTTGCGAAGTTGAGCAATTTTTTTTTTTACTGCGCATATGCTAACTTAGATTACTGTTGGCGGTCACGTGAGGGCTTAAGGGGGGTACTCACGGAGCGATATTCTAAGCAATCTGACTAGATTGCTTAGAATTTAAGCAGGATCGCTCCGTGTGTACCCCATACAGCGATAGCGATGCGCAGCCCCGCGCATCGCTATCGCTGCTGCTAGATTGGCCTGCCGTGCAGGCCAATCTAGCGGGTCACTCACTTCACCCGCTGGGTGAAATGAGCGCTCCCCCATC
This sequence comes from Pseudophryne corroboree, assembly GCF_028390025.1. Lineage (NCBI taxonomy): Eukaryota > Metazoa > Chordata > Amphibia > Anura > Myobatrachidae > Pseudophryne > Pseudophryne corroboree. Next base: position 858,854,506 of record NC_086445.1, on the reverse strand, counting down.
TCCCCCCGCACGCTCAGCACAGATCGCGCTGTGCTGAGCGGCGGGAGAGATGTGTGCTGAGCGAACCGCTCAGCACACATCTCTCCCCGAATCGGCCCGTGGGTACTGGGCTTTAGATGCAGAGTGATTAACATGGAGCATTTGTGGGAGGTAACGGAGGTGGCATGTAAAACACAGGCGTGTCATGTGCTTGTGTGGGCTTCCTCCAGGTGCTCTGGTTTCCTCCCACAATCCAAAAATATACTGGTAGGTTAACTGGCTCCAAACAAAAATAACCCTAGTGTGTTACAGTGTGTATATACATGCGATAGGGAATATAGATGATAAATTCCACTGGGGCAGGGACTGATATGAATGGCCAAATACTCTCTGTAACGTGTGGTGGAATATCTGTGCTATATAAATAACTAGTAATAAATAAAATAAGAATTTACTTACCGATAATTCTATTTCTCGGAGTCCGTAGTGGATGCTGGGGTTCCTGAAAGGACCATGGGGAATAGCGGCTCCGCAGGAGACAGGGCACAAAAGTAAAGCTTTTACAGGTCAGGTGGTGTGTACTGGCTCCTCCCCCTATGACCCTCCTCCAGACTCCAGTTAGGTACTGTGCCCGGACGAGCGTACACAATAAGGGAGGATTTTGAATCCCGGGTAAGACTCATACCAGCCACACCAATCACACCGTACAACTTGTGATCTAAACCCAGTTAACAGTATGATAACAGAGGAGCCTCTGAAAGATGGCTTCCTAAACAATAACCCGAATTAGTTAACAATAACTATGTACAAGTATTGCAGATAATCCGCACTTGGGATGGGCGCCCAGCATCCACTACGGACTCCGAGAAATAGAATTATCGGTAAGTAAATTCTTATTTTCTCTATCGTCCTAAGTGGATGCTGGGGTTCCTGAAAGGACCATGGGGATTATACCAAAGCTCCCAAACGGGCGGGAGAGTGCGGATGACTCTGCAGCACCGAATGAGAGAACTCCAGGTCCTCCTTTGCCAGGGTATCAAATTTGTAAAAATTTACAAACGTGTTCTCCCCTGACCACGTAGCTGCTCGGCAGAGTTGTAATGCCGAGACCCCTCGGGCAGCCGCCCAAGATGAGCCCACCTTCCTTGCGGAATGGGCCTTAACAGATTTAGGCTGTGGCAGGCCTGCCACAGAATGTACAAGTTGAATTTTGTTACAAATCCAACGAGCAATCGACTGCTTAGAAGCAGGTGCACCCAACTTGTTGGGTGCATACAGTATAAACAGCGAGTCAGATTTTCTGACTCCAGCCGTCCTTTAAATGTATATTTTAAGGCTCTGACAACGTCCAACAACTTGGAGTCCTTCAAGTCGTCTGTAGCCGCAGGCACTACAATAGGCTGGTTCAGGTGAAACGCTGATACCACCTTAGGGAGAAAATGCGGACGCGTCCGCAGCTCTGCCCTATGTCGAATGGAAAATTAAATAAGGGCTTTTATAAAACAAAGCCGCCAGTTCAGATACTCTCCCGGCCGAAGCCAGGGCCAGTAACATAGTCACTTTCCATGTGAGATATTTCAAATCCACATTCTTTAGTGGTTCAAACCAATTGGATTTGAGGAAATCTAAAACTACATTTAGATCCCACGGTGCCACCTTAGGCACCACAGGAGGCTGTATATGCAGTACTCCTTTGATAAAAATCTGGACCTCAGGGACTGAGGCCAATTCTTTTTGGAAGAATATTGATAGGGCCGAAATTTGAACCTTAATAGATCCCAATTTGAGACCCATAGACAATCCTGATTGCAGGAAATGTAGGAAAACGACCCAGTTGAAATTCCTCCATCGGAGCACTCCGCTGCTCGCACCACGCAACATATTTTCGCCAAATACGGCGATAATGCTTCGCGGTGACTTCCTTCCTTGCCTTTATCAAGGTAGGAATGACTTCTTCTGGAATGCCTTTTCCTTTTAGGATCTGGCATTCAAACGCCATGCCGTCAAACGCAGCCGCGGTAAGTCTTGAAAAAGACAAGTACCCTGCTGAAGCAGGTCCCTTCTCAGAAGTAGAGGCCACGGATCGTCCGTGACCATCTCTTGAAGTTCCGGGTACCAAGTCCTTCTTGGCCAATCCGGAGCCACTAGTCTTACTCCTCTTTGCCGTATAATCCTCAATACCTTTGGTATGAGAGGCAGAGGAGGAAACACATATACCGACTGGTACACCCAAGGTGTTACCAGCGCGTCCACAGCTATTGCCTGCGGATCTCTTGACCTGGCGCAATACCTGTCCAGTGTTTTGTTGAGGCGAGACGCCATCATGTCCACCATTGGTTTTACCCAACGGTTTAATAGCATGTGGAAAACTTCTGGATGAAGTCCCCACTCTCCCGGGTGAAGGTCGTGTCTGCTGAGGAAGTCTGCTTCCCAGTTGTCCACGCCCGGGATGAATACTGCTGACAGTGCTATCACGTGATTCTCCGCCCAGCGAAGGATCCTGGCAGCTTCTGCCATTGCCCTCCTGCTTCTTGTGCCGCCCTGTCTGTTTACATGGGCGACTGCCGTGATGTTGTCCGACTGGATCAACACCGGTCTTCCTTGAAGCAGAGGTTCCGCCTGGCTTAGAGCATTGTAGATTGCTCTTAGTTCCAGAATGCTTATGTGAAGAGACTTTTTCAGGCTCGACCACACTCCCTGGAAATTTCTTCCCTGTGTGACTGCTCCCCAGCCTCTCAGGCTGGCCTCCGTGGTCACCAGGATCCAATCCTGCATGCCGAATCTGCGGCCCTCCAATAGATGAGCCTCCTGCAACCACCACAGAAGGGATACCCTTGTCCTCGGCGACAGGGTTATCCGCAGGTGCATCTGAAGATGCGACCCTGACCATTTGTCCAACAGATCCCTTTGCATGGAATCTGCCGAAAGGGATTGCTTCGTAAGAAGCTACCATTTTTTCCCAGGACTCTTGTGCATTGATGTACAGACACCTTTCCTGGTTTTAGGAGGTTCCTGACCAGGTCAGATAACTCCTTGGCTTTTTCTTCGGGAAGAAAAACCTTTTTCTGAACTGTGTCCAGAATCATCCCCAGGAACAGCAGACGAGTTGTCGGCATTAATTGGGATTTTGGAATATTCAGAATCCATCCGTGCTGCTTTAGCACCTCTTGAGATAGTGCTAAACCCATCTCTAGCTGTTCTCTGGACCTTGCCCTTATTAGGAGATCGTCCAAGTATGGGATAATTAATACGCCTTTTCTTCGAAGAAGAAATATTATCTCGGCCATTACCTTTGTAAAGACCCGAGGTGCCGTGGACAAACCAAACGGCAGCGTCTGAAACTGATAGTGACAGTTTTGTACAACGAACCTGAGGTACCCCTGGTGTGAGGGGTAATTGGAACGTGGAGATACGCATCCTTGATGTCCAAGGATACCATAAAGTCCCCTTCTTCCAGGTTCGCTATCACTGCTCTGAGTGACTCCATCTTGAACTTGAACTTCTTTATGTACAGGTTCAAGGACTTCAGATTTAGAATAGGCCTTACCGAGCCATCCGGCTTCGGTACCACAAAAAGAGTGGAATAATACCCCTTCCCTTGTTGTAGAAGAGGTACCTTGACTATCACCTGCTGAGAATACAGCTTGTGAATGGCTTCCAAAACCGTCTCCCTTTCTGAGGGGGACGTTGGTAAAGCAGACTTCAGGAAACGGCGAGGTGGCTCTGTCTCTAATTTCAACCTGTACCCCTGAGATATTATCTGCAGGATCCAGGGATTTACCTGCGAGTGAGCCCACTGCGCGCTGTAATTCTTGAGACGACCGCCTACCGCCCCCGAGTCCGCTTGCGAAGCCCCAGCGTCATGCTGAGGCTTTTGTAGAAGCCGGGGAGGGCTTCTGTTCCTGGGAAGGAGCTGCCTGTTGCTGTCTCTTCCCTCGTCCTCTGCCTCGTGGCAGATATGAATAGCCCTTTGCTCGCTTATTTTTAAAGGAACGAAAGGGCTGCGGTTGAAAGGTCGGTGCCTTTTTCAGTTGGGGAGTGACTTGAGGTAGAAAGGTGGATTTCCCGGCCGTAGCCGTGGCCACCAAATCCGATAGACCGACCCCAAATAACTCCTCTACGCATCGCCTGTCCACTGTCGTGTCCATAAAGCTCTTCTGGCCGAAATGGACATAGCACTTACCCGTGATGCCAGTGTGCAGATATCTCTCTGTGCATCACGCATATAAAGAAATGCATCCTTTATTTGTTCTAACGACAGTAAAATATTGTCCCTGTCCAGGGTATCAATATTTTCGATCAGGGACTCTGACCAAACTACCCCAGCACTGCACATCCAGGCAGTCGCAATAGCTGGTCGTAGTATAACACCTGCATGTGTGTATATACCTTTTTGGATATTTTCCATCCTCCTATCTGATGGATCTTTAAGTGCGGCCGTCTCAGGAGAGGGTAACGCCACTTGTTTTGATGAGCGTGTTAGCGCTTTGTCCACCCTAGGAGGTGTTTCCCAGCGCTCCCTAACCTCTGGCGGGAAAGGGTATAAAGCCAATAACTTCTTTGAAATTAGCAGTTTTTTATCGGGGCACCCCACGCTTCATCACACACGTCATTTAATTCTTCTGATTCGGTAAAAACTACTGGTAGTTTTTTCACACCCCACATAATACCCTGTTTAGTGGTACCTGTAGTATCAGCTAAATGTAACATCTCCTTTATTGCCAAAATCATATAACGTGTGGCCCTACTGGAAAATACGGTTGATTCGTCACCTTCACCACCGGAATCAGTGCCTGTGTCTGGGTCTGTGTCGACCGACTGAGGCAAGGGGCGTTTTACAGCCCCTGACGGTGTTTGAGGCGCCTGGACAGGCACTAATTGAGTGTCCGGCCGCCTCATGTCGGCAAACGACTGCTTAAGCGAGTTGACGCTATCCCGTAATTCCACAAATAAAGGCATCCATTCTGGTGTCGACCCCCTAGAAGGTGACATCCTCATATTTGGCAATTGCTCCGCCTCCACACCAATAACGTCCTCATACATGTCGACACACACGTACCGACACACAGCAGACACACAGGGAATGCTCTATACGAAGACAGGACCCACTAGCCCTTTGGGGAGACAGAGGGAGAGTCTGCCAGCACACACCAAAAAGCGCTATATATGACAGGGATAGCCTTATGATTAAGTGCTCCCTTATAGCTGCTTTTATATTAATATATTGCCATTTATTTTGCCCCCCCTCTCTGTTATACCCTGTTTCTGTAGTGCAGTGCAGGGGAGAGACCTGGGAGCCTTCCTGACCAGCGGAGCTGTGACAGAAAATGGCGCCGTGTGCTGAGGAGATAGGCCCCGCCCCTTTTCCGGCGGGCTCGTCTCCCGCTATTTAGTACATTTAGGCAGGGGTAAATATCTCCATATAGCCTCTGGGGCTATATGTGAGGTATTTTTAGCCTTTTTAAAGGTTTTCATTTGCCTCCCAGGGCGCCCCCCCCCCCAGCGCCCTGCACCCTCAGTGACTGCCGTGTGAAGTGTGCTGAGAGGAAAATGGCGCACAGCTGCAGTGCTGTGCGCTACCTTAAGAAGACTGCAGGAGTCTTCAGCCGCCGATTCTGGACCTCTTCTTGCTTCAGCATCTGTGAGGGGGCCGGCGGCGTGGCTCCGGTGACCATCCAGGCTGTACCTGTGATCGTCCCTCTGGAGCTTCATGTCCAGTAGCCAAGAAGCCAATCCATCCTGCACGCAGGTGAGTTCACTTCTTCTCCCCTAAGTCCCTCGTTGCAGTGATCCTGTTGCCAGCAGGACTCACTGTAAAATAAAAAACCTAAGCTAAACTTTTCTAAGCAGCTCTTTAGGAGAGCCACCTAGATTGCACCCTTCTCGGCCGGGCACAAAAATCTAACTGGAGGAGGGTCATAGGGGGAGGAGCCAGTACACACCACCTGACCTGTAAAAGCTTTACTTTTGTGCCCTGTCTCCTGCGGAGCCGCTATTCCCCATGGTCCTTTCAGGAACCCCAGCATCCACTTAGGACGATAGAGAAATAATAATACATGTGCATCTATTGCTGTGTTTTTGTGCGCAATTCGTAGATTAGAGACACTGTCAGTGGGCATCTCAGTACAGCTCTCCTCTGCTACCACACATGCTGCCACATATTTTCACAGATCCGCACCTCTGAATCCGGCCCTGTCTCTTTTTCAATGGATGGGAGTATAAGGGTGGGGGACCCAAAGCATATTTCTGCACCTGGGCCCATCACTCGCTGGTCTCGGCTCATTGTATAGCATAAGTGCCATGGCCGAGGGGGAGCTGCTGCCCAGGGCATGTATATATATCGCACCAGTGAGGGAAGCTCTTTGGGGATTATGTCTCAATAAAAATAGCAATGAAAAAAAGAATGGACGCAATATAAAATACAAGCTCTAGCCAATTGGACTTCTGTGTCAATAAATGGCATGCATACCGGTATGTTAGTTTGTTAAGTCAAGCACAGCGCAATCTCTTCATACAGTCCTGCTGGTTAGTAAAGCTGTTATCTCCCTCCAGGGGACTTAGTGGTATCAACGTTAAAAAGCTGTTAGATAAGCATATTTAGTGTTTGTAGTAAGAGAGTCATAGTCCCGTACTATTTGCTGCTGAAATAGCTATTTGCTTTTGCAACTTTGTTCAGGCAATGATGTTTAGCAGCAGTTAAATGATTTCATGATATGGTGCAGGTAATTATTTGTTCCCCAGCATGACACTCCTGTGGGCAATGCTTACCCCTCCACACTGCAGCGGTTCTGGTGTCGTCTGCCTGGCTGGGTAGTACTGGCGGCGTGCAACTATCTCCGGCTGAGCATTAGACGCTAAAGCGTGTGGTGTGGCAGGGAGCGCTTGGTCGCGGACCGCAACATCCGGGTTTTTCGGAACTTCCGGCTTCCGGTGCGTTCCACCAGCGTTCCACCTGACGTTCTCGATCAACTGACGCGTTTCTCCGCCTTTAGTGGGTGGCGGTAAAACCTCTGAGGAAACCGCCACCCACTAAAGGCGGAGAAACGTGTCAGGTGATCGAGAACGTCAGGTGGAACGCGGTTATTGGCAGCCCCCCTACATTTATCAAGTAGGAGCTGCCGCAGATCAAATACAAAATAAATAGTGGACACAGTTAGTGCACAATAGTTTACTTAGGATAAATCACACATACATCATAAACGTAAAAATTTGGCATATAAGGGGTAAACAAGCCTATTAGTAGAAAGCGCCATGGCTTCTTTTTCAAACCAGGAACCAGCTTCCAATACCCTCTGGATTCACTTTCTACTAACAGGCTTGTTTAACTTTTCTAGCATATGGCTTAGGCAAGTTTAAACGATGTAATCAATGTTTCCCTATAACACGCACAAAGGATGTCTGAAGCATCTGTAGACACTGACAGGGGGCATCTCAGTCCTTGCACTTTCGGATGCACAGATGTCCACCAGGGAGGGGCTTTGTAGTGGCATTAGTATAAAGTCTCAGAAGTTACTGCAGTAAAAGACATAAGGAAGGCTGCGACTGCCTCCGAATCTGGCCCTATGAGGAATCCCGCCCCCTCAACAGACCCTGCCAATTCAACTGACACGCCCCCATAAGGGCTGCTTCCAGAAATATCACAGGCTGGTTTTCAATCCCAATCCGCCCCTAGGAACCACTAACATATAGAACTTGGCTGTATTGAACATCTGCTGCATTTGTATACCCAGAATGCAGTAGAGTGTGAGGTCTAGGACGGTAAGCTTTAAGAAAATGACATACCACATGCATGTTCTACAGAAGAGCATAGGGATATACCTGTAATCAGTTTTGCTATAGAACAAATAAATTAGATAAGCTTAAGAGGATCAATAGCACCTATTAGATGGCTGTTGGCAAAGTATAAAGGTAGACATGAAGATGTTGATATTTCCATGCAAGCATTGCCTTTGTTTTTGCAGCAGATAAAACTCTGCAGCACAAAATGTAAGAAACCTTCCTTTCTTCTCATTTAAACTTCTTTATTGTGTTTAGAATAGTGGAAAGTGTTTAATGTGATTAAATATTGATCTTTACCCTTCTTTGCTGCAATAGCCTTCTGATTTCACTTTGTAATTCATTTATCTGCTCAGTTGCTCTTTTCTCCAGTTCGTAGTTCTGCTGCTGTTCCTGGATTAAAGACATCAGCACAAAATGTAGTCAGAACAATTCATGTGTGCCCTTTTCTTCTCTTAGATGACAATAATTTGTGTATTACAGCATGAACTAGATTAACTCAAACAATTTATGCTTTAAGTTTCTGTTTTCTGAAACTATTCCTATGACCATTTCCATTTTTAGTTCTAAGAAAGCTATAAAGCTCTTCACGTGTACTGCCCAGTCCTTGATAGTGATTTTATTCATTAGAATTGTTATGCTAATGCTGGGCATACACTGTGTGGGATGTACTAAAAGCAAAATTTGGCCAAGACCCAGAAAACTGCCGCTTTTGGAGTTTTGGCTGCACTTCCCATATTCACCATGCTTTGGAATGCAATCCTTTTCGGAGCTTGGACCCAATAGGCAATGCCATCTATAGATGGCATTGCTGACAGCTGCTAATGAACAGAGGGACTGCCAGGTCATAAACCAGGAAGTCCTGTAATCACAAAGTTCTCCATAACCTTTCAGAAGAGCTGTCCATTGTGATTACCAGTTTCATTAACTCCACTATGGGCTATATTCAATAAGAGTCGGAAATTGCCGTCTTGTCGGAAAGACGGCAGTATCCGACTGGAATCGGTCGGAAGGGGTTCTGACCTATTCAATAGGGGCACATTTTTTCCGACAAGTCGGGAAACCCGACTTGTTGGAATGCTGTCAAAAAGCAGGTGGATCGGCGGAATACCCGCCGATCCACCTGCTGCTTTCGGAAAGGGGCCAAATCCGACAGGTTTTGGCCCCCTTTCCGACAAACTCAATCCGACTTGAAAACAAGTCAGATTGAGGTGAGGAGATGGGGAGCGGTGCAGCGGACTATGGGGATGATAGTACCTGCAGTGCCTCCTCCGCCGCCGCACAGATCACTCCCGCTGCCAGCTCCTGCCGCCGCTGGAAGCTCCCCCGCCGGCTGCCGCACACTGCTCCCCCGCCGGCCGCCGCACACTGCTCCCCCCGCCGCTGCTGTCAGCGCACCCGGCAGCCGCTGACAGCAGCGGCAGGACAGGACACAGGGAACGGCCAAATCCAACAGTCGGATTTGGCCGCTCTTTGAATAGGGGTTGTCGGGTCCATTCCGACAACTGCATATCGGAATGGACCCGACTCTTATTGAATATACCCCTCTGTATGTGATAAGTGGCGGGATGTATCGCATCCAAAATGCAAAATGTCCTAGTACAACTGGATGGCTGTGAGATAAAGGGGTCTATTTACTAAGCCTTGGATGGAGATAAAGTAGACGGAGATAAAGTACCAGCCAATCGGCTCCTGACATTTTTCAAACCCAGCCTGAGACATGGCAGTTAAGAGCTGATTGTCTGGTACTTTATCTCTGTCCACTTTATCTCCATCCAAGACTTAGTAAATAGACCCCAAAGGCCAGTATGTAATAAAGTCTGAGTTCGGCGTCCGTGCAGGATGCTGGCCGAACTCAGACTTTTTTTTTTTAAAGGGGCAATCATTTACAAGGCTAAAGCATGCCTTGTAAATTATTGCCCCTTTAAAAAAAAGAAGTCTGAGTTTGGCCGGCATCCCACACAGCCGCCCAAAATGTCTGTCAGACCAACAGACATTTTATCTAACAAATTGAAACCCATGAGATATTGTGACTATACACTGTGAGATACAGCACAGTCAGGGCTGGTGCTAGGGTGTTCAGCGACCCCCTGCTAACTATAAATTTGCACCCTCCTATAAATATGTCCTCTGTTGACATGTCTCTTTACAATTTTTCATATTTCTAAACAGGTGCAAGGGTGACAGAAAGGGTGTTGGCTGGATAGATAGTTAAGACTTCAAGCTTCCCTCTTCCGAAAGATTCAGGGTCACACCCTTTCACCCTAGGGCTGTTCAAAGATTCCCCCTGAGGAACAGATTATTTGTCTCTCTCCAGAAAGAGAAAGCCTCAGGAGACTTGGGCTTCCCCAAACCCCACACAAAAGAGAGATTAAATAAATAACTTTTAACACTGGTGGTAGTTTAAATTATATAACATTAGGATTAGGGTGGCTATCATTTTTTTTTTCTAATATATTTTTTCTTTTATAATGCTTAGTATATGATAATCAATTTTCATTGATTCATATATGTCAACTCCGCAGGAAAAGAGTGCAAACATATCATTTATAGTCATACTGCATTATGGGCAAAAAACATCACCAGATGATTGGATCAGTTGGGCATTTTGAAAAAATTTTCATGTACAACCATCCAATCATTTCTGATTGGTCACAGCCATGCACTAGGTATGTATTGAACCCAATCCACCGACAATCTACAGATCAGGATGATAATTGTAAAATGTATGCCTGGCTTTCGCTGCCAAATGGTTTCTATGCGGTACCTGAGGACATAGAGCTTGCTGACATTGATTCAGAGTCACATGCAACTCTGATTAAATTAAATACGTACCAGCTAAGTCCTAGAACAGTCATTATCACCATTGTAGGTACTTACACCTACCCCATGCTGGGTGCAAGAGATACAAGTGGCATAGGCGTCCCCTCAGCATATGCCCAACTGGCTACATGGCCATGACACACCCACATGACGGGTAAATTCTATGCATACACCCTGTTGATGCTCAGGTGCTGACAGAAATACTAACTCCATGTACAGAATTAAATGTCAGAGATACATATGTTCACAGCAGCACATGCAGGTTACTAAAATTCACTAGATGTGGCCAAATCCAGACATACTGTGACTCAGAATCAGGAGGAAAGGAATAGAAAGGGTGAAAAGAAGTAGGTAGTAAACAGGATTGGAAGCATGTAGCTTAAAGATGGAAGGAAGCTCTGGGGGAACACCGAGATAGTTAATTGCGACTGTCTAGTCAGGAAAATATGCAATGAAATGACATCAATGCGATTTAGTAGACTGACAGAAAACTGCAGTAACTGCACTAACCAACATGATCTAAGATCCTGGACATTCATAGGAGAGTGAGCAGTGTTCAATATAAGTCCAAGTCAAGTTTGTCAGATAAGTACAAGGTTTGGGATAGCTGTGACCTTGTCAAATAGCTGATTGGAGGAGTGTGCTGAAAGAGCCTATGGGGGTCACTCCGAGTTGATCGCTAGCAGCCGTTGTTCGCAGCGCAGCGATCAGGCAAAAAATCGGCACTGCTGCGCATGCGGCTCAATGCGTACGCGCGACGTGCTTTCACAAAAGCCGATGCAGTTTCACACAAGGTCTAGCGACGCTTTTCAATCGCACTGCTGGCCGCAGAGTGATTGACAGGAAGTGGGTGTTTCTGGGTGGTAACTGACCGTTTTCGGGGAGTGTGTGTAAAAACGCAGGCGTGCCAGATACAAACGCAGGCGTGCCTGGAGAAATGCAGGCGTGGCTGGCCGAACGCAGGGCGTGTTCGTGACGTCAAAACAGGAACTAAACAGTCTGAAGTAATCGCAAGCTAGGAGTAAGTCTCGAGCTGCTCAGAAACTGCACAATCTTTTTTTGTAGCTGAGCTGCGATCCTTTAGTTCGCACTTCTGCTAAGCTAAGATACACTCCCAGAGGGCGGTGGATTAGCGTTTGCACGGCTGCTAAAAGCAGCTAGCGAGCTAACAACTCGGAATGAGGGCCTATAACCGAGTACAGACATCTCTGGCACTGATATGTCATCAACTTAACCAAGAACTGTGTTGATGTACTATGATGAACTGTTTTCAAATTTGCTTGTGCAAGTCCCCTTTTCAACTTGCTCTTCATCAAATTCAGCAATGCAGAGGGTCTAAACAAGCCTTGAGTACCCTGAAGAGTATGTTGGTACTGTACTGCATATTCCTACTGTAATACATAACCTGACTGTATTGTATACCTCTTTGACTGTTTGTTATTACCCAGTTTTGTTTTATCATTGTTGTTTACAATTGTAAAGCGCAACAGAATTACCCTACTGTACTACTGACGTGCGGTGGGGTGAGGCAGGTGAGCCAGAGCCTTTCCTGTCATATTAACGTATATGCAGAGTTTTGACTGTATAAAGTATATGAAAAATACAAAGAATACATATTCTTTGTATTCTAATTATTTTTATAGTCAAAACTCTGAAGTAAAAAGTCTATGGCAGGTGAGACAATGCCTCCCATGAATATCTTTTCCACACATCTCTGATAAAAACTCATCAAATTTGTAGGAGTTTATACTGCTGAACCTGTGAATAATGCCCAGATGTACCCTTTGGCTCATATATTGTGTGTAAATGTGGCTCTGGCAATAGCCAGTGTTTCCTGAAACATTTACCTCACCGCACATCCCTACTGTACTACATATCACTCCTGTAATGTATAACTTACTGTACTGCATAATATTGTATATCCATACTGTACTGCATAATTCTACTGTACTGCATATCCCTACAGTACTGTATAACCTTACGGTACACTGCATACCCTTATTGTACTGCTTATCCCTACTGTAAAGCATAACCTTACTGTACTGCGAAGCCTTATAAATGGCATAGCCATACTGCCCTGCATAACCTCACTGTACTGCATAGCCTTATTAACTACATGTCCACACTGCACTACATAACCTCACTGTACTGCATAGCCTTATTAACTACATGTCCACACTGCACTACATAACCTCACTGTACTGCATAGCCTTATTAACTATATGTCCACAATGCACTGCATAACCTTATTAACTGCATGCCCACACTGCACTGCATAACCTCACTGTGCTGCATAGCCTTATTAACTATATGTCCACAATGCACTGCATAACCTTATTAACTGTCTGTCCACACTGCACTGCATAACCTCACTGTACTGAATAGCCTTATTAACTGCATGCCCACACTGCACTGCATAACCTCACTGTACTGAATAGCCTTATTAACTGTCTGTCCACACTGCACTGTATAACCTTATTAACTGTCTGTCCACACTGCACTGTATAACCTCACTGTACTGCATATCCTCATTAACCTCATGTCCATACTGCACTGCATAACCTCACTGTACTGCATAGCCTTACTAACCACATGTCCATACTGCACTGCATAACCTCACTGTACTGCATAGCCTTATTAACCACATGTCCATACTGCACTGCATAACCTCACTGTACTGCATATCCCTATTGTAAATCATACAGTAACTTTACTGTACTGCATATATCCATACTATACTACATATCTTTATTGCACTCAGTATCATTTGTACTGCATATCTCTTCTATACTACATAACCTTACTGTTACTGCACTTGAATGTGAACAGCCATGATCTGCCTGTCCAGGTGCAAGAGGCTGCAAGTGTCAGAGATGTGCAGCTCAAAACACAATCATTATCATATAGGGTCTGATTCAGAAATGTACGCAATATCTATGTTGCATGCATTGGAGCAATTTTTGGACACTGCATATGCGTATAGGTCGCCCTGCGCATGTAACGCGATGGTCTCGCAACGATGGTCACAGTGAGGCTTGTTTGCAAAGTGACTGTCAGGGAACGATTGTCGGAGGTATCAGGGTCGGCTGACGCACATGCCGCAGGGGACACTGGGAGGGATCTAATTGGATCCCTCTCAGATGCGAAATGAAGACCATAGACTTATATTAGGCAAAGCCATCTACAGGTTGCGTTGCTTACCAGGTCCAAGCTCCAGAATGTATCATATTCCGGCGGAGCTTGGTGCATATGACAAATGCTGACAAATAGTAATAAATATATATATATATATATATATATATATATATATATACACGATAATGTCAGCCCGGCACTCTGTTGTAAATCCCGAAATTGCCCTGGTGCCCTCAGTGTAGAATTCCAATAGCTTTCAAGAAAGGCTGCGGCACTCAAGGTCTTAAGAAAAATCAAGTGTATTTGAAATATCAGAAAAACTCCATCGACGTTTCGGGGACTCTAACCCCTTTGTCAAGATGGTTAAGACCTTGAGTGCCGCAGCCTTTCTTGAAAGCTATATATATATATATATATATATATATATTTCTCATACGTCCTAGAGGATGCTGGGGTCACATTAAGAACCATGGGGTATAGACGGGATCCGCAGGAGACATGGGCACTTTAAGACTTTCAAAGGGTGTGAACTGGCTCCTCCCTCTATGCCCCTCCTCCAGACTCCAGTTTTAGAATTGTGCCCAGAGAGACTGGGGGAGCTCTCTGAAAAAGACTTATGTTAGGTTTTTTATTTTCAGGGAGGCTGCTGGCAACAGTCTCCCTGCTTCGTGGGACTTAGGGGAGAGAAGTATGACCCACTACTAGTGAGTTCAAGGGCTCTGCTTCTGCTGACAGGACACCATTAGCTCCTGAGGGTGATGATCGCTAGGTACGCCTAGATGCTCACTCCCACAGCCTGCCGTCCCTTACAGAGCCAGAAGTCAGAAGACAGGTGAGTAGCAGAAGAAAAGAAGACTTCTCTGAGGTACCGCGCAGCGGAAGGCTGTCTGCGCGCCATGCTCCCACACACACAGCACTGCAGAGTGCAGGGCGCGGGGGGGTGGGGGGGCTGGAAAAAAGTGGACATTAGTGCCTAGGCACTGTCTCTACCCCGCCAGCGAAATTATTTATTTATTTATGAGCGGGACAGAAGCACGCCATTACGGTGGCAGGGCTTCTTCCTCACCTCACCAGCACACTGCTCGGTGCCATGTTTTCTCCTCAGGGAGATGCTGGTCCTTCCTTCCCTGCTGACTAGTTCAGGGTGCAGAACAGGGGGGCGCAGAAAATATGGGTGCTTATTGTTAATATAAAGCGCTACAAGTCTGTCATATATGTGACCAAAAGTAACCTCACCGCTGACCGCAAAGTTCCCAGTACTACAGGTACCAGCGGGCCCGGTTTTCCACCGCATGCTGGTACTTGTGGTTCTCCAAGTACCAGCTTGCGGGGGAGGCTTGCTGGGACTTGTAGTACTGCTACTAAAAACAATATTCACAATTTCACACTTGGCTATCAGCCCCCCATCCGCCGCCCTTGGATGGGGGGGACAGCCTCGGGCTTCACCCCTGGCCCTTGGGTGGCTGGAGGGGGGGACCCCTTGATTGAAGGGGTCCCCACTCCTCCAGGGTACCCCGGCCAGGGGTGACTAGTTGGGGTTTTAATGGCACGGCCGCAGGGACCGATATCAAAGTGTCCCCCGGCTGTGGCAATATCTTCCCAGCTAGTGGAGCCCGGTGCTGGTTTCAGAAATACGGGGGACCCCTACGCTTTTTGTCCCCCGTATTTTTGGAACCAGGACCAGGCGCAGAGCCCGGTGCTGGTTGATTAAATATGGGGGAACCCCTGTCATTTTCCCCCCCATATTTTTTCAACCAGGACCGGCTCAAAGAGGCCGAGGTTGGTTGTGCTTAGGAGGGGGGACCCCACGCAATTTTTTACAGATTTTTAAAGACTTTCATCAACTTTTTAAGGTACACAATGAAGCCCTGCACGGATCTCACAGATCCGGCCGGGATTCCTTGTGTTTTTTCAGGCAGTGTTTTACTCATCACTCCCGTAAAACACTGCCTGATATTACGAATCACATCGACATCGGAAAAAATGATTGTGCAAAACTCGGCAGCTTAGTGAATGATCGTATCAGGATTCAAAAAGTTGCAGTAAAATGCACCCGATACCATTCGAGTTCAAACACCCTTCAAAACGGCCAAAACACGAATATTAGTAAATATTGCCCACGATCTCCATCCAGGAGAGGGGGGCCTCCTCCAAGTAGTCTTCGAAGAGGTGACATGTTGTTGGGGTTCCTCAAGTAGACATGATGGCATCTCGTCTCAACAAGCTTCAGAGTTCCAGGTCAAGGGACCCTCAAGCAATAACAGTGAATGCACAGGTAACACCGTGGGTGTTTTCAGTCGGTATATGTATTCCCTCCATTTTTCTCTCATTCCAAAAGTTCTGGGATCATAAAAAGTACAGAGATTCAAGCGATTCTCATTGTCCCACACTGGCCAAGGAGATCTTGGTATCCAGATCTCAGGAATTACTCATAGGAGATCCCTGGCCTTTTTCTTTGCGCGAGGACCTGTTGCAGCAGGGGCCGTGCGTGTATTAGGACTTGTCAGGGCTATGTTTTGATGACATGGCGGTTAAATGCCAAAATCCTAGCCTGTAAGGGTATTCCCAGTGAAGTCGTTCCCACACTTTTCGGGCTAGAAAAGGGGTAACGTCTAAACATTTTGGAGAAAATATGTTTCTTGGTGTGAATCCAAGAAGGCTCCTACGGCAGAGTTTCAGCTAGGACGTTTTCTCCATTTTCTACAAGCAGGTGTGGATGCGGGCCTAAAATTGGGCTCAATTAAGGTACAGATTTCAGCCTTATCGGTTTTCTTTCAGAATCAATTGGCCTCCCTTCCAGAAATCCAGACTTTCGTGAAGGGTGGGTTCCACATCCAACCTCCATTTGTGCCCCCAGTGGCACCATGGAATCTTAATGTGGTGTTGCAGTTCCTTCAATCACATTGGTTTGAACCTTTACGTAAGGTGGAGTTGAAATTCCTCACTTGGGAAAATGTCATCATGTTGGCCTTGGCATCCGCAAGGCGGGTGTCTGAGTTAGCGGCCTTGTCTCACAAAAGCCCTTATTTGATCTTCCATGAAGATAGAGCACAGTTGGGAACTCGTCAACAATTTCTACCGAAGGGGTTTTCTTCCTTCCACATGTACCAACTTATTGTGGTGCCTGTGGCTACTGACGCCTTCGCTGAGTCAAAGTCTCTGCATGTGGTCAGAGTTTTGAAAATTTATGTCGCCAGAACGGCTCCGTTTAGGAAAACAGGCTCTGTTTGTCCGGATTGCTCCCAACAAGTTTGGGTGTCCTGCTTCCAAGCAGACCGTTGCGTGCTGGATCTGTGGTACAGTTCAGCATGTTCATCCCACGGCAGGATTGCTGTCTCCGAAATAGGTGAAGGCCCATTCTACTAGAAAGGTGTACTCGTCCGGGGCGGATGCCCGGAGGCGTCTCGGCATTGCAACTTTGCCGAGCAGCTATTTAGCAAACACTTTGGCTAACTTTACAAGTTGATACCTTGGCCAATGTTGACCTCAAGGTTGGTCATTCGGTGCTGCAGAGTCATCCGCACTCTCCCGCCCGTTCTAGAGCTTTGGTATAACCCCATGGTTCTTAATGTGACCCCAGCATCCTCTAGGACGTATGAGAAAATAGGATTTTAATACCTACCGGTAAATCCTTTTCTCTTAGTCCGTAGAGGATGCTGGGCGCCCGTCCCAGTGCGTACTGTATCTGCAGTTATAAATTGTGATTACACACAGCTTGTGTACGGTTCTGGTCAGCATGTTGCTGCAATTGTTCATGCCGTTGGCTTGTATTCTATTGAATGCCACGTTCTGCGGCATGCTGGAGGTGTGAGCTGGTAAGATGCTCACCTTGGTTTAACAATAAATCCTTTCCTCGAAATGTCCGTCTCCCTGGGCACAGTTCCTTAAACTGGAGTCTGGAGGAGGGGCATAGAGGGAGGAGACAGTTCACACCCTTTGAAAGTCTTAAAGTGCCCATGTCTCCTGCGGATCCCGTCTATACACCATGGTTCTTAATGTGACCCCAGCATCCTCTACGGACTAAGAGAAAAGGATTTACCGGTAGGTATTAAAATCCTATTATATATTGCCAAACCTGTTTGATCTGATTTTCAAGGGCAGATTTCTCCTCTTCATGTCTTTTTTTTGTGTCTTCAAGAAGTCGGTTCAGCCTCTCTTCCTCTTGTCTATATTACAAACACAATAGGGCTCATTTACAAACTAATCCTTTAATGTGTAACTTAGACATATAAGAGCTAATGGCTACAATAAATGAAAATCAAACAAAGCATTTACTGTATGTGTTTTAGATGCAGCTGCGTCTTTTGCCACAGTCACTCCTGCGTCTTTATGCTTATGCTCTTCCTACTCAAGCGCCCACTGGCTGCAGCGCAAGTGCGTCTTTAACGGATGCACCATCAAAACTTGCACCATCCCTATTCAGGCAGAGCAGTTCTGTGTCTTTAGACGTCGCCACTGTCAGTGACATATCCAAACACACATTTACTAACAATTAAAAATGAATATAAAAAAATCATCTGCTAGTAAATGTGTGTTTTAACCCGGGAAGCCCAGGATCGATTAAGATTGATCTGAAATCGACCGAACATAAACCAAAATCTATCTTTAGTAAATATACCCACTGCAGAGCGGTTTCTTGCAGTGGACGGGGTGCAGCTCTTGATGGCCCTGTTTGTGCTCCCCCTCCTCCCCGTCATTACTATTCCACTCGGGGGGCGGAGTTTCAAGCAATGACGCATTTGCATTGTGACATCATGATGCAAATGCGTCATTACACAAAACTCCGCCCCCGAGTGGAGTACTGATGACGGGGAGGAGGGGGAGCAACCCGGGACACGGAGCGGAGGGAGAGACGGGCCGAAGAGCAGGAAGCGGGATGGAAGAGGACCTTTGGCCGTAAGCATAACTTTCTCTCTCTCTCTCTCTCTCATTTTGTAGAAGAGGACTCTGCCTGCTATAATGTGTAAAATGGGGACACATGCCTGCTGTAATGTGTAAAACGGGGACACTTGCCTGTCGTAATTTGTAAAATGGGAACTCTTGCCTGCCGTAATGTGTAAAATGGGGACACTTGCCTGCCGTAACGTGTAAAATGGGGACTCTTGCCTGCTGTAATGTCTAAAATGAGCACACTTGCCTGCCGTAATGTGTAAAATGGGGACACTTGCCTGTGTAATGTCTAAAATGGGCACACTTGCCTGCTGTAATGTGTAACATGGGGACTCTTGCCGTAATGTTTAAAATGGGGACTCTTGCCTGCCGTAATGTGTAAAATGGGGACTCTTGCCTGCCGTAATGTGTAAAATGTGGACACTTGCCTGCCGTAATGTTTAAAATGGGGACTCTTGCCTGCCGTAATGTGTAAAATGGGGATTTAATGTATCAAGGGCATTGCAGTGTGTGGCATAATATGGTGCAGGGGCATTACTGTGTGGGGCTTAATATAGTATATATACGTTTTTTCCTGTGGTGGCCGTGATCTGTTGGTGCAGGGTCAAAAACGGTGGTGTAAGGTAGTCTTTTCAGACGAGGCCTCGCCCACTTTAACGAGACCACACCCATTTTAATGAGGCCACGCCCGTTGTCGGGAGCGTGCGCCTGTTTTTATTTCTATGGGGGGCGCATTATTTTTTTTATGTCAATGGGAGAGAGGGGGGGGGGGGGGGCGCATTTTTTAATCTCGCACTGGGAGCCAATTTGGCTAGAAACAGCCCTGACTCCCTGATACTATTGGTAGTTTTTGGGACCAAAAAGGCTTGATTCTATACTGCATCTGAGGTCAGATGAATGGGAAACTCATGGGGGAGGACTGGAGCCATGAAAATGATGCAAGAAGTCTGATAAAAGCCTATTCTGAGTAGATTCATCTGTTGCTTAGCACATTCAACTGTGTAAACCTGTTCACCTAAGTGATGTAAATCTGCAAGTACTGTCGGTGAGTCAGACAGATAAAATGAGTGTAGCAGGTGTTTGTGATCTTGTAACTAAGCACACATGAAAATTAATACTTTCACAAGGAATACTGATAAGTTACCACTTTCAATGTTTAACTCAAATTACAAGTCACGTACATGTACAGAAAAGCAACAACGTAATAATTATATATGTATCTCTAAGTTTGGCTGGAACTAGGGGTGGGCAAGAGGTTCCGCTGCACATGGCGCAAAGCTTACGTGGCGGCACCATCACAAGTGAGTATTTGGCACTCAGGGAGCGTAGATAACTGCCACCTGGAGCCTTCTTAGCAGGCTTCGGTTGCTGAACTTGTCCCTAATAACAATGGCTCCACCTACTCAGTGTGACATCATGACATCACATGTTCGGAGGGTGGGGCAAGCACAGACCCGTATTAGTAAGAGGCAAAAATCTTTGCGAGCATGAAAATAAAACATCACGTTTGTAAATAATCTGTATGCCTTTGACTATGTTTAAAGCAGTGATCAGTTTGTGTTTTTAAAGCACTGTTAACAAAATGTTAAATATCATGTGAACAACATACTAATGTATATATTAAGTGTGTGTGTGTGTGTGTGTGTGTGTCCTTTTGCTTTGCAATATGGTTTGTCTAGGAACAAATTTGCACACTTTAGCTAAATTTGCACCTAACTCTATATCAGCGGTTCGCAAATTCAAGGACCCCCAACAGTTCACGTTTTCCAGAATCACAAGTGAAATAATTAGCTCCACCTGTGGGTCTTTTCAAATGTGTCAGTGAGTAATGAATACACCTGTGCACCTGCTAGGTGACTTGTAAAATGTGGAATGTTGAGTCTGTGAACCCCTGCTTTATATGAATGCTAGAGATGAGCGGGTTCGATTCTCAGAGAACCGACCCTACCGAACTTCACGTCTCGAGCCCGGATCCGAGTCAGGCTCGGATTTTCCCGCCTGACTCGGAAACCCGAACATGGCAAAACGTCATCATCCTGCTGTCGGATTCTCGCGGGATTTGGATTCCATATAAGGAGCCGCGAGTCGCAGCCATTTTCACTCCAGTCTCGGAGAGTGTATTGGGAGGACGTGTCCTCAGTGTTCAGTGTTTGTGTGGGGGCGGGAAAGTGGGGTGGCGAGTCTTGTGCTGTGTTGCGCTGCTCAGTCCAGTCCAGTGTAGTCAGTGTATTGTGCTGCATCAGTCCAGCCAGTCACAGTGTTGGTGTTCTCTGCTGCCATATATCCAGTGTAGCTGTATAAAGTGGTGCTGTGTTGTGCAGACCAGTGGTAGTGTCCTGTTCATCAGTCATTCCAGTGACGATATACGCTGCTGCTATATGTCCACTGCTGCAGGATAATAATAATAACAACAACCACAAGTCCCTTACAGTGTTGTTGTGTTGTGCTGCATCAGACCAGTGGTAGTGTCCTGTTCATCAGTCATTCCAGTGACGATATACGCTGCTGCTATATGTCCACTGCTGCCGTATAATAGCAACAACCACAAGTCCCTTACAGTGTTGTTGTATTGTGCTGCATCAGACCAGTGGTAGTGTCCTGTTCATCAGTCATTCCAATGATGATATACGCTGCTGCTATATGTCCTCTGCTGCCATATAATAACAATAACAACCACAAGTCCCTTACAGTGTTGTTGTGTTGTGCTGCATCAGACCAGTGGTAGTGTCCTGTCCATCAGTCATTCCAGTTATATTGTCTCATATAACTCCCAAAAAATAATGGAGAACAAAAATTGAGGACAAAATAGGCAAAGATCAAGAAGAACCACTTCCTCCTAGTGCTGAAGCTGCTGCCAGTAGCCATGACATAGACGATGAAATGCCATCAACGTCGTCTGCCAAGGCCGATGCCCAATGTGATAGTAAAGGGCATGTAAAATCCAAAATGCCAAAGTTCAGTAAAAAGAACCAAAAAAAAAAAAGAAATTTAAATCATGTGAGGAGAAACGTAAACTTGCCAATATGCCATTTACGACACGGAGTGGCAAGGAACGGCTGAGGCCCTGACCTATATTTATGGCTAGTGGTTCAGCTTCACATGACAATGGAAGCCCTCATCCTCCTGCTTGAAAAATTAAAAGAGTTAAGCTGGAAAGAGCACAGAAAAGAACTGTGCGTTCTGAGATGGTATCACAAATCCCCAAGGAGAGTCCAAGTGTGTCAGCAGTTGCGATGCTTGACCTTTCCAACACTGGATGGGAAGAGGTGGCTCCTTCCACCATTTGCAAGCCCCCTGCAAGTGCTGGAAGGAGCACCCACAGTCCAGTTCCTGATATTCAAATTGAAGATGTCACTGTTGAAGCACACCAGGATGAGGATATGGGTGTTGCTGGCGCTGAGGAGGAAGTTGACGATGAGGATTCTGATGGTGATGTGGTTTGTTTAAGTCAGGCACCCGGGGAGACACCTGTTGTCCGTGGGCTGAAGAAGCCCATTGTGATGCCTGGGCAAACTACCAAAAAAGCCACCTCTTTGGTGTGGAGTTATTTCTCCACAAATCTGGACAACAGGTGTCAAGCCATCTGTTGCCTCTGTCAATCTGTAATAAGTAGGGGTAAGGATGTTAACCACCTAGGAACATCCTCCCTTATACGTCACCTGCTGCGCATTCATCAGAAGTCAGTGTCAAGTTGTGAAACTTTGGATAAGAGCGTAAGCAGTCCACTGACACCTAAATCCCTTCTTCCTCCTGTACCCAAGCTCCTGCAAGCCACACCACCAACTCCCTCAACGTCAACTTCCTCCTCAGTCAGGAAAGTCAGTAGTCCTGCAGGCCATGTCACTGTCAAGACTGAGTAGTCCTCTCCTAACCGGGATTCCTCCGTAGGATCCTTGAGTGGTACGCCTGCTGTTGCTGCCGCTGCTGTTGTTGCTGCTGGGAGTCGATCGTCATCCCAGAGGGTAAGTCGGAAGACCACTTGTACTACTTCCAGTAAGCAATTGACTGTCCAACAGTCCTTAGTGAGGAAGATGAAATATGACGGCAGTCATCCTTTTGCAAAGCGGATAACTGAGGCCTTGACAGCTATGTTTGTGTTAGACGTGCGTCCGGTATCCACCATTAGTTCAGTGGAACTTAGAGAATTGTTTGAGGTACTGTGTCCCCGGTATCAAATCCCATCTAGGTTTCACTTCTCTAGGCAGGCGATACCGAGAATGTACACAGACGTCAGAAAAAGAGTCACCAGTGTCCTACAAAATGCGGTTGTATCCAGTGTCCACTTAACCACGGACATGTGGACAAGTGGAACAGGGCAGAGTAAGGACTATATGACTGTAACAGCCCACTAGGTAGATGTATGTATGGCCTCCCGCAGCAACAACAGCAGCGGCACCAGTAGCAGCATCTTGCAAATGCCAACTCGTTCCTAGGCAGGCTACGCTGTGTATCACCGCTTTCCTTAAGAGGCACACAGCTGACAACCTCTTACAGAAACTGAGGAACATCATCGCAGAATGGCTTAACCCAATTGAACTCTCCTGGGGATTTGTGATATCGGACAACGCCACCAATATTGTGAGTGCATTACATCTGGGCAAATTCCAGCATGTCCCATGTTTTGCACATACAATTAATTTGGTGGTGTAGAATTTTTTGAAAAATGACAGAGGTGTGCAGGAGATGCTGTCGGTGGCCCGAAAAATTGCGGGCCACTTTCGCCATTCTGCCACTGCATGCCGAAGACTGTAGCGCCAGCAAACACTCCTGAACCTGCCCCGCCATCAACTGAAGCAATAGGTGGTAACGAGGTGGAATTCAACTTTCTATAAGCTTCAGAGGATGGAGGAGCAGCAAAAGGCCATTCGAGCCTTTACATCCACCTATGATATAGGCAAAGGAGGGGTAATCCACCTGACTCAAGCGCAGTGGAGAATGATTTCCATCTTGTGCAAGGTTTTCCAACTCTTCGAACTTGCCACACGTGAAGTCAGTTCAGACACTGCCAGCTTGAGTCAGGTCATTCCCCTCATCAGGCTTTTGCAGAAGCAGCTGGGGAAATTGAAGGAGGAGCTAAGACAGAGCGATTCCGCAAAGTATGTGGGACTTGTGGATGGAGCCCTTCATTCGCTTTGCCAGGATTCAAGGGTGGTCAATCTGTTGAAATCAGAGCACTACATTTTGACCACCGTGCTCGATCCTAGGTTTAAAGCCTACATTGTATCTCTCTTTCCAGCAGACACAAGTCTGCAGAGGTGCAAAGACGTGCTGGTTAGTAAATTGTCAAGTCAAGCGGAACGTGACCCGTCAACAGCTCGTCATTCAATTTCTCCCGCCACTTGGGTTGCAAGGAAAAGAATAAGATTTCCTAGCCCACCAGCTGGTGGTGATGCAGGACAGTCAGGAGCGAAAGCTGACATCTTGTTCGGACTGAAGGACCTGTCAATGATTACTGACATGTCTACTGTCACTGCATATGATTCTGTCACCACTGAAAGAATGGTGGAGGATTATATGAGTGACAGCATCCAAGTAGGCATGTCAGACAGTCCATATGTATACTGGCAGGAAAAAGAGGCAATTTGGATGCCCTTGCACAAACTGGCTTTATTTTACCTAAGTTGCCCCCCCCTCCAGTGTGTACTCCGAAAGAGTGTTTAGTGCAGCCAGTAACCTTGTCAGCGATCGGCGTAGGAGGTTACTTCCACTAAATGTGGAGAAGATGATGTTCATCAAAATGAATTATAAATTCCTTCGGGAAGACCTTTACCAGCAATTGCCTCCAGAAAGTACACAGGAACCTGTGATGGTGGATTCCAGTAGGGATGAATTAATACTCTGTGAGGAGGATGTACATAGTGAAAGGGGTGAGGAATCGGAGGATGAAGATGAGGTCGACATCTTGCCTCTGTAGAGCCAGTTTGTGCAAGGAAAGATTGATTGCTTCTTTTTTGGTGGGGGACCAAACAAACCAGTCATTTCAGCCACAGTCGTATGACAGACCCTGTCACTGAAATGATTGGTTTGTTAAAGTGTGCATGTCCTGTTTATACAACATAAGGGTGGGTGGGAGGGCCCAAGGACATTTCCTTCTTGCACCTCTTTTTCTTCTTTGCATCATGTGCTGTTTGGGGACTAGTTTTTTTTTAGAGATGAGCGGGTTCGGTTTCTCTGAATCCGAACCCGCCCGAACTTCATGGTTTTTTTCACGGGTCCGAGCAGACTCGGATCCTCCCGCCTTGCTCGGTTAACCCGAGCGCGCCCGAACGTCATCATGACGCTGTCGGATTCTCGCGAGACTCGGATTCTATATAAGGAGCCGCGCGTCGCCGCCATTTTCACACGTGCATTGAGATTGATAGTGAGAGGACGTGGCTGGCGTCCTCTCCATTTAGATTATAAGAGAGAGAGATTTACTGGAGCTTAGGACTAGGAGGAGTACTGTAGAAGTGTAGAGAGTGCAGAGAGTTTACTAGTGAGTGACCACCAGACAGTGCAGTTTATTTAATATATCCGTTCTCTGCCTGAAAAAAGCGATACACACAGTGACTCAGTCACATACCATATCTGTGTGCACTGCTCAGGCTCAGCCCAGTGTGCTGCATCATCTATATATATTATATATCTGTCTGACTGCTCAGCTCACACAGCTTATAATTGTGGGGGAGACTGGGGAGCACTGCAGTGCCAGTTATAGGTTATAGCAGGAGCCAGGAGTACATAATATTATATAGTGAGTGACCACCAGACAGTGCAGTTTATTTAATATATCCGTTCTCTGCCTGAAAAAAGCGATACACACAGTGACTCAGTCACATACCATATCTGTGAGCACTGCTCAGGCTCAGCCCAGTGTGCTGCATCATCTATATATATTATATATCTGTCTGACTGCTCAGCTCACACAGCTTATAATTGTGGGGGAGACTGGGGAGCACTGCAGTGCCAGTTATAGGTTATAGCAGGAGCCAGGAGTACATAATATTATATTAAAATTAAACAGTGCACACTTTTGCTGCAGGAGTGCCACTGCCAGTGTGACTGACCAGTGACCTGACCACACTGACCACCAGTATAGTTAGTAGTATACTTATATTGTGATTGCCTGAAAAAGTTAAACACTCGTCGTGTGACTTTACTTGTGTGTTGTTGTTTTTTTTATTCTATAAAAATAAAACTCATTCTGCTGACAGACAGTGTCCAGCAGGTCCGTCATTATATAATATATAATATATACCTGTCCGGCTGCAGTAGTGATATATATATATTTTTTATATCATTTATCATCCAGTCGCAGCAGACACAGTACGGTAGTTCACGGCTGTGGCTACCTCTGTGTCTGCACTCGGCAGGCAGTCCGTCCATAATTGTATACCACCTAACCGTGGTTTTTTTTTCTTCTTTATACATACATACTACTACGACATCTCTTTATCAACCAGTCTATATTAGCAGCAGACACAGTACAGTACGGTAGTTCACGGCTGTGGCTACCTCTGTGTCTGCACTCGGCAGGCAGTCCGTCCATAATTGTATACCACCTAACCTTTTTCTTTGCATCATGTGCTGATTGGGGAGGGTTTTTTGGAAGGGACATCCTGCGTGACACTGCAGTGCCACTCCTAAATGGGCCCGGTGTTTGTGTCGGCCACTAGGGTCGCTAATCTTACTCACACAGTCAGCTACCTCATTGCGCCTCTTTTTTTCTTTGCGTCATGTGCTGTTTGGGGAGGGTTTTTTGGAAGGGACATCCTGCGTGACACTGCAGTGCCACTCCTAGATGGGCCCGGTGTTTGTGTCGGCCACTAGGGTCGCTAATCTTACTCACACAGCTACCTCATTGCGCCTCTTTTTTTCTTTGCGTCATGTGCTGTTTGGGGAGGGTTTTTTGGAAGGGACATCCTGCGTGACACTGCAGTGCCACTCCTAGATGGGCCCGGTGTTTGTGTCGGCCACTAGGGTCGCTAATCTTACTCACACAGCTACCTCATTGCGCCTCTTTTTTTCTTTGCGTCATGTGCTGTTTGGGGAGGGTTTTTTGGAAGGGCCATCCTGCGTGACACTGCAGTGCCACTCCTAGATGGGCCCGGTGTTTGTGTCGGCCACTAGGGTCGCTAATCTTACTCACACAGCTACCTCATTGCGCCTCTTTTTTTCTTTGCGTCATGTGCTGTTTGGGGAGGGTTTTTTGGAAGGGACATCCTGCGTGACACTGCAGTGCCACTCCTAGATGGGCCCGGTGTTTGTGTCGGCCACTAGGGTCGCTTATCTTACTCACACAGCGACCTCGGTGCAAATTTTAGGACTAAAAATAATATTGTGAGGTGTGAGGTATTCAGAATAGACTGAAAATGAGTGTAAATTATGGTTTTTGAGGTTAATAATACTTTGGGATCAAAATGACCCCCAAATTCTATGATTTAAGCTGTTTTTTAGTGTTTTTTGAAAAAAACACCCGAATCCAAAACACACCCGAATCCGACAAAAAAAATTCGGTGAGGTTTTGCCAAAACGCGTTCGAACCCAAAACACGGCCGCGGAACCGAACCCAAAACCAAAACACAAAACCCGAAAAATTTCAGGCGCTCATCTCTAGTTTTTTTAAGTGCCATCCTGTCTGTAACTGCAGTGGCACTCCTAGATGGGCCAGGTGTTTGTGCCGCACACTTGTGTCGCTTAGCTTAGTCATACAGCCACCTCGGTGCAACTTTTAGGCCTAAAAACAATATTGTGAGGTGTGAGGTGTTCAGAATAGACTGGAAACTAGTGGAAATGAATGTTATTGAGGTTAATAATACCGTAGGACCAAACTTATCCCCAAATTCTGTGATTTTAGTTGTTTTTATGTTTTTTTCAAAAATCATCCAGATCCAAAACCAAAACACGAAAGGGTGGTTTTGGCAAAACCAATCCAGATCCAAAACACGAGCATGGAACCAGAACCAAAAGCATAACACAAAACACGAATACTGCCCGCCGCACATCTCTGCATTTATAACTTATTAAATGTGGTTTTCGGCAACTTCTATTTGATTTTCCGTAGGATTATAAGTTAAAAATTTGTTTATGTCACCTGTTTTGTTCCTCTTCTTGCTGACGCCTCATTAGTTCTTCTCTCTGTTCTGCCTCAGCAACTTGTCTTTTCAATATTTCCCGTTGTTCCCTGCAATCCACAAACAGACAGATTTATTATGTCAACAAAATATGACTAATAGGCTGACATATTGTTCAACCCTTGCCTCCTTTTCCTGAGTTGCTTATGTATCTACTAATAACATGTCTGAGATTGTCTTATTTTCAGTAGAATTTCTTTATAGCTTCTTTTTTGTGCTGAACATTTTAACAGAAACATTCCATCATGTACAGTAGATAACATTTATTAGATTTACCTTGCTTTTCGTCTATCCTGTGGCATTGTTCTTGGAGGCGCTGCCACAGTGGATACATAACTCCAGTGTGGAGTATCTTAAAAATAGAGGTGTGATCACACTGATGAAAAAAGTCATTTTTAAAAAATAGCCAAATATTAATGAACCCACTTTTAAATTTACTTAGTTCAAGTTATTTGCCAAATTTAGAAAAAAAAAAAAGTAAAACAGAATCACTGGATTTGGAATAACTATGGTACAAATTTGTGTTGCTTTACCTCTGTGTGTGCTTATTAGTTTGTGTTTATCAATTAACAAAATTAAAAGTGAATGAACAGAAGAGAAATCAAAATCAGATCAATATTTGGTGTGACCTTTGCCTTCAAAACAGAATCAATTCTTCTAGGTACACTTGCACAAACTCAAGGATTTTGTAGGATTGTAGTCAGGTGTATGATTAACCAATCATACCAAACAGGTGATAATGGTCATCATTTTCATATGTAGGTTGAAACACTGGCCCTCATTCCGAGTTGATCGGTCGGTATTTTTCATCGCATCGCAATGAAAATCCGCTTAGTACGCATGCGCAATATTCGCACTGCGACTGCGCCAAGTAATTTAACAATGAAGATAGTATTTTTACTCACGGCTTTTTCATCGCTCCGGCGATCGTAATGTGATTGACAGGAAATGGGTGTTACTGGGCGGAAACACGGCGTTTTATGGGCGTGTGGTTGAAAACGCTACCGTTTCCGGAAAAAACGCAGGAGTGGCTGGAGAAACGGAGGAGTGTCTGGGCGAACGCTGGGTGTGTTTGTGACGTCAAACCAGGAACGACAAGCACTGAACTGATCGCACAGGCAGAGTAAGGTTGAAGTTACTCAGAAACTGCTAAGTAGTTTGTAATCGCAATATTGCGAATACATCGGTCGCAATTTTAAGAAGCTAAGATACACTCCCAGTAGGCGTAGGCTTAGCGTGTGTAACTCTGCTAAATTCGCCTTGCGACCGATCAACTCGGAATGAGGGCCCCTGTCATTAACTGAAACAGAAAAAAGCTGTGTAGGAGGCTTAAAACTGGGTGAGGAACAGCCAAACTCTGCTACAAAGGTGAGGTAGTGGAAGACAGTTTCATGTCACAGGTCTCACACCATGGTGAGACTGAGCAAAGCAACAAGACACAATGTAGTTATACTGCATCAGCAAGATCTCTCCCAGGCAAAGATTTCAAAGCAGCCTGGAGTTTCAAGATGTGCTGTTCAAGCTGTTTTGAAGAAGCACAAGGAACCAGGCAATGTTGAGGACTATAGACGCAGTGGTCGGACAAAGAAACAGATCATGCTTACTTCTCTTTGAAATTGGAAGATATCCAGCAGTGCCATCAGCTCAGAACTAGCAGAAACCAGTGGGACTCAGGTACACCCATCTACTGTTTGAAGAAGTTTGGCCAGAAGTGGTCTTCATGGAAGAATTGCTGCCAAAAAGCCATTTCTTCGACATGGAAACAAGGCCAAGTGACTGAACTATGTACAAAAACATAGGAACTGGGGTGGAGAAAAATGTCAGCAGGTGCTCTGGACTCATGAATCAAAATTTAAAATATTTTGCTGTTACAGAAGGCAAGTTGTTCATCGAAGGGCTGGGAGAGGTACAATAATAAGTGTCTGCAGGCAACAGCCAAGCATGGTGGAGGTTCCTTTCAAGTTTGGAGCTGCATTTCAGCAAATTGAGTTGGGTATTTGGTTAGCATTAATGGTATCCTTAATGCTTGGAAATACAGGTACGTATTTATCCATCATGCATTTATTTTGCAGCAGGACAATGACCCCAAACATACAGCCAATGTCATTAAGAACTTTCTTCAGCTTAAAGAAAAACAAGGCATCCTGAAAGTGATGATATGGCCCCCACAGAGCCGTGATCTCAACATCATCGAGTCTGTCTGGGATCACATGAAGAGACAGAAAGATTTGAGTAAGCCTACATCCACAGAAGATCTGTGGTTAGTTCTCCAAGATGTTTGGAACAACTTCCCTGCCAAGTTCCTTCAAAAACTGTGTGCAAGTGTACCTAGAAGAATTGATACTGTTTTAAAGGCAATGGGTGGTCACACCAAATATTGACTTGATTTTAGATTTTGATCTGATTTAGACTTCTCTTCTGTTCACTCATGTTGCATTTTGTTAATTGATAAAAACAAACTATGCACAACTCTAAATTTGCAGCATTTTTTCTACACCTGCCTAAAACTTTTGCACAGTACTGTGGTGTTTATGTGAGTATGTGTATGTGTGTATGTATATATATATATATATATATATATATATATATATATACTTATATATATATATATATATATATATATATATATATAAAAGCTGTGTAGTGGAAGCACACACTGACTCAGGACTTGTTCACTAAAGTTTATTTAGTTAGGATGACCGTAGACCAGTAACCATCACGCAGTAAATGTTCACGGCCCCATCACTATCTAACACAGATCTACTCCCTAGTCAATGGCCAGCTGTTCCTGGTGTTGGTCTTACAGATAAATGGTCCAGACAGTCTTTTATACCTTACACTTCTACCCCCTTCCAGAGTTCTTTACAGGTACACTGGTTGATCACTGATATGATTTCAGCTGCACAAGACCGCAGAGGAGAGGTGCACTGCAGGTAAGACACATATTTTCTATCCTCCTAATACATGATTTCCCTGGGTTAATCAGCTAAATACCCCTGGTTCCTCTGTAACACACTGCTCCTAATACTACAATATAAATATTCACAGTATACATATGTGTGCAGGCAGTGTCAGACTAGGGCATGAAGTGCCCACCAGGCAAATTCAGTGCCAGCGGCCCATACTGAGGGGTGTGTCAGCCTCCAGAGGGGATGTGGCCAGCCACTACAGATGCCTGGCTAACCATTACGAGACTGCTTGGTCTGGGCCATTTGATACATATATATCGGGGGTGGGGGTGGGGTGGGGGAGGGGGGCTACCAGGGCTAGAAAACCAATATAAAATAATTGTATTAACATAGAACATCTCCAAATTCAACCTCACCACTGAGCAAAATCTGTGTCTCTCATTCACATGCATTTCCTGCTTGGCTGCTCTTATATTAGTTCCAGTTCCAGGACTGTTTTCAGGCTGCACCTATTCTGTGGAATGCTCTCCCTCGCACACGACTTTCCTTTAGCCTCTAAACCTTCAAGCGTTCTTAGAAAACTACCTTTTCAGGCAAGCTTACTGATTCCTAAACTACCCACATAGCCTCCATAAGCTATTCTACCCAGTTACCTCTCTACACAGTTCACACAATACTTGCTGTATACTCTATCCATTATGTATTTATTATTATTATTTATTAGCAGTTTCTTATATAGCGCAGCATATTCCGTTGTGCTTTACAATTAGAACAACAGTTATAAAACAAAACTGGGCAAAGACAGACAGACATAGAGGTAGGAATGCCCTGCTTGCAAGCTTACAATCTATAGGGAAATAGGCATTGATACACAAGGATAGATGCTACCTGTTGCATAACGGTCCCCCAGATTGCTAGGTTCTTAATGGGTTGTATGATATGATCACCCAGCAATGCTGGAAGACAAAATATGTGAGGTTATGTGGACTGTACAGAGAGGATGTAACTGGATAGGGACACATTGAAGGTTATGTGGGTGGGTCTGGAATTTGGTAGGCTTGTCTGAAAAGATGAGTTTTCAGGAAACGTTTAAAGGTTTGGAGACTAGAGGAGAGACTTGTGCGTGGGAGGGCATTCCACAGAGTGGGTGAAGCCCGGGTAAAGTCCTGTCATTTTGAGTGGGAACAGGTAATACATGTGGATGTGAGACGTAGATCTTGTGCAGAGCGGAGAGGTCTGGTAGGGAGATATTTTGAGATGAGTGAGGAGATGTATGAGGGTGCAGTTTGGTTAATAGCCTTGTATGTAAGTAAAAGTATTTTATATTTTAACACGGTAGAATACCGGTAACCAATGGAGGGACTGACAGAGCGGATCAGCAGATGAAGAACGTCTAGCGAGGAAGATTAGTCTCACAGCTGCATTTAAAATGGATTGTAGTGGTGAGAGCCTATGTTTGGGAAGACCAGTAAGGAGACTATTACAATAATCAATGCGGGAGATGATGAGTGCATGGATTAGAGTTTTTGCAGTGTTTTGTGTAAGATAAGGGCGTATTTTGGATATGTTTTATAGGTACATGTAACATGATTTAGAGACAGATTGAATGTGTGGAACAAAGTATAGTTCAGAGTCAAGGGTGGCACCTAGGCAGCAAGCTTGTGGGGCAGAGTGGATAGTTGCATTGTCAACAGTTATGGTGATATCAGGTTGGTAACTACTCTTGGCTGGTGGGAAAATAATGAATTATGTTTTGGAAATGTTGAGTTTGAGGTGGCGAGATGACATCCAAGATGACATGGCAGACAGGCATCCAGTGACACGAGCCAATACCGATGGTGATAAATCTGGGGAGGATAGGTAGATTTGAGTATCATCAGCGTACAAATGATACTGAAATCCGAAGGAGCTGCTTAGTTTACCAAGAGATGAGGTATAGATTGAGAACAGCAGAGGACCCAAGACTGAGCCTTGCGGTACTCCAACTGATAGAGGTAGAGAAGAAGAGGTAGAATCAGAGAAGTGAACACTGAAAGAGCGATTAGATAGGTAGGATGAAAACCAAATAAGGGCTGTGTCCTGAAGACCTAGGGATTGTAGTGTTTGTATGAGATGAGAGTGGTCAACAGTGTCAAAAGCAGCAGAGAGATCTAGAAGAATAAGTAGTGTGTAATGGCCTTTAGACTTCGCAGTGACCAGATCATTCACTACTTTGGTCAGTGCCGTCTCTGTGGAGTGTTTGCCACGAAAGCCTGACTGAAGTGGGTCCAATAAGTTGTGGGAGTTAAGAAAGTGTGTAAGGCGAGTGTAGGCAAGTCTCTCGAATAGCTTGGAGGGACATGGCAACTGAGAAATGGGATGGTAGTTAGAGAGTGTGTTTGGGTCAGAGTTGTGTTTTTTTAGAATGGGAGTAATCACTGCATGTTTAAACAGAGAAGGAAAGATACCAGTAGAGCAGGGGTGGGGAACCTCAGGCCCGCGGGCCGTATAAGGCCCGCAAAGCCACTTGATCCGGCCCTCCCAGGCTCACCTAACCAAGGTAGATGCCGGGCGCCTACTGAGATTTTGTTACTAGCGTGCGCCCCGCTTCTTCCCCTCAGCAGCAGCCGGAGGCAGGAGCTCCGACTTCCGGCTCTGGCAGTGTGTGCCTGTGCGGTGCTATGGGAGAGATGTCATGACGTCTCTCCCATAGTTCTGAGGAGCGGGTAGCCAGGCAGAGGGGGCAAGGGTCCGGAAGCAGGAGCGTGGCTGGTGAGTATTGTGTTTTTTCTTTCTTTTAATGTGTGTGTGTAAGCGGCGCTACTAGGGGGCATATCTAATGGAGGCATATCTTTTGGGGGCAGGCTCATTTTTGAGTTGGTAATTTTTGTATGGCCCCCGAAGGATTTTATAAATATCCAAATGGCCCTTGGTAGAAAAAAGGTTCCCCACCCCTGCAGTAGAGAGACAGAGAGAGAGAGAGAGAGAGATTACAGATTTTAATTAAGGTTGGGTTAAGCACAGGAGAGCAAACGAAGAGTAAAGAAGACTCTTTTTTGGGTGCACTCTTATTAAGTATGTATTTATGAAATTTGTTAAAACATACAATTTTTATTATATTTAATTAAAATATTGTCCGTATCCACTCATATTGCATTTGTAGGAGGAACAAGTCAAAAAATGGGGTTATGTCCTGGTTTGATCTACTAATATAATAAATTTTATTTTTATCAGTTATTATAACTAATTGATAGCATATAAGATGATAGCCCTAGTCTTGATACATACATGTTATACCTGATATAATATTATTCTTTTTGCTCGTCAGACAATATTTGATACATTGTATCTGAGACCTCACTTGATAGCACCCTTGGATATATTACCTATATATTTAAATGAAAGTGTTTTGGATGAAATCCTCACCCAGAAAAGGGCATTTTTGCTGGGTTTTCAGTGTGAATATATACCATAGATAATACTGATGTGCAAACTTATCTGCAATTTTACATGCACATTTTGTCTATAAATTGCCTGAATCTATGCACTATGTTACTTTCTTATTTCTTATAAAGAATTCAATACCTTTTCTATTTTCGTGGACTCTCATCCATGATTCCTGGGAGCAATCCCAGGTCTAACAGGACAGCAGATCCACACTTCTTCCTTAAATCTATTAAATAGGTGCACTCTCATTGGTGAGTGGAACTCCTCATTCATAGGTTACTACCATACCTCACCGCTAGAGCCCAATCTCGTCTGATCTTGGAAGCAAAACGGTGATGGGCTGGGTCAGTATTTGAGGGGTGACCCTCAAAGAATACCCAGTGTAGTAATCTGAGGTTGTTCCAAATCAAAACTCGAATACCAACAGCAGTATCACCACTACTTCTTCCTTCCCATCTCATACAATTTTCTTGATTCTATTCAGGCAAGAACATCGGTATATCACCAATTTTTGGTCTCCTTAACCATCATCTTCTTAGGCGAGACTCAATAGAACCTAATCTTTTCAGTTCTATCCTATCAAGTACCCATTGAGGGCTTAAGTGGCTAAGACTAGACGAGATAGTTTATTTGGTACACATAATCCCGGTGTAACTGATACATATTTTTGCATGACCTATTTTGGTCCCATTAAAACAAGCACAGCTTGTACTGGTATGGCATGAGAACAGGTGTATGGTTAATATATCTACACCCCCATGCCAGTCTATATTGGGATAGATCAAACCAGGACATAACCCCATTTTTTGACTTGTTCCTCCTACAAATGCAATATGAGTGGATACGGACAATATTTTAATTAAATATAATAAAAATTGTATGTTTTAACAAATTTCATAAATACATACTTAATAAGAGTGCACCCAAAAAAGAGTCTTCTTTACTCTTCGTTTGCTCTAGCCCTTTCCTGACTCTGGGTGCACCACCAGATAATAATAAGAGATTATCTCCGTACAAATGTATACTGGTCCTGATAAACACATGTAATTGTGCAATACTGGTGCGGAATCATCAACCTTCCTGGTTAAGCACAGGAGACAAAGTTTTACTGACTTGTGACGGTATAGGCCAGGCATTCCCAACTACGGTCCTCAAGGCACACTAATAGTGCAGTTTTTAGTGCTATCCAGGCTTGAGCACAGGTGACTTAATTAGCACCTCAGTTATTTTGATTTAACCATCTGTGCTGCAGCCTGGATATCACTAAAACCTGCACTGTTAGTGTGCCTTGAGGACCGTGGTTGGGAATGCCTGGTATAGGCTCAAGAGGAGAGGTTGGAGAGTAGGAGGATAAAAAGAGTGTTGATACTTCAGCTTTACTTGTGGGTTCAAATGAAAAGAAAGTGCTAGAGGGTTCAGGTAGGGAATTGAGCAGGTCACTGGCTGAGTTAGAGTATACCAGTGTCGGACTGGGGCATGTAGGGCCCACCAGGGGAATACAGTGGTAGGGGCCCATGTTTAGGGGTATGGTAAGTCTCTAGAGGGGGTGTGCCCAGCCGCCACATTGGTTTGCCTAACAATTTTGCAAGAGTTTGTCCCCTAAATATATACAGTAAATACTGAAGTTCATGCATGATAATGCACTAGATTAGTAACAGTACAATCTGGAATCTGATCCCTAGAGGAGGGGGTGGGCCCCTAGGCAGTAGGGCCCACTGGTGGTATCTCCTGTACCCCTGTGGGCCAGTCCAACCCTGGAGCATACCATTTCATCTCGGATTTTATCAATCTTATCCTTGAAGTAGGAAGCAAGTTCTTGTGCACTGATAGTAGCTAGTGGGGGAGGTGAGGGAGGATAAAGAAGTGATTTAAATGTATTAAAAAGTTGCTTGGGGTTGGTGGCATGATATGAGATGTGAGATTGGAAATATGTAGCAACCATCTGACTGCCAGAGCAATATTGCTGTGTGACTGGATCATATAGCATTTTTTACCCTTGCAATCTGCCTGGAGCCCTTAACCTCATGCATTAAACAGCTGTTAGCCTACAGACTATAATCTTGCATGCAAGGCCCTCTTACCTCTGTGTGTATATTATTATCCAGTCTCAATGTATTACTGTGTTTTCTCTCAATTGAAAAGCGCAGTGAAATATGCTGTTGTTACATAAATGCTAATAATAAATAAACACATCTACATTCAAAACTAAAAAGCCTCTGAAATGACATCACGGCTTAAAATGTTTGATGGTATCTAATAAGATCTCCATTTAGCGCCACTGTAACTGCCATTTGCCATTTAAGATCATTCACATTTACTTAATGTGTATTCATTTAAGTTTCTGTGTCAGAAAACAAGACTATGCTAACCGAAGATAGTACATGATAGATTTCTAGTTGATGTTGTGCCACATCACCTCCTCTTTTGCAACTGGTGCACGTTTTTCAGATCCCCTGGCTAATGGGTTCTTACCTTTTGCAGAACATCCCAGTGGTGTGCTTATGATTTATTTAACAAAAATACAATTTCCTAGATGCTTTTAAAGTAATTTTCTAGCCAAAAGTTGCAAAGTAAATGTCAGTATAAACAGTTAAAACATGAAAATCTATAGAATATATATGTATATATAGTATTTCATTAAATGTTTGTCTTTATCTTCATATTGGTAGGTGATTCACCTTAGAAACACACAGTGCCAAACAAACTGGGCAGATGTGGCCATTAGGAATGTCACAAACCTTGTGTTGGATCGTGCGCTGGGAGCTGGTTGCTCTCTCCTTTGTTCAGTGCACTGAAAAGATCTTGGTAAAAATGTTTGTTTATTACCATCTGAAATTCCTGAACAGATAAGGTTGGCCCTCCTGTCTTCAAAGCTGCTTCCATATCACTCTGCAGCAAAAAAGATTACAATAATAAAATGATTGTTATTTGTAAAAAGTAAAGGCCTACAAAGCTGTACAATACCCTTCATTTTTTATTGTAGTAACCAGCATCATTTTAATTAGGCAAATTTTCTTTTAAAGCAAAATAATCCTTTAATCTGTTGTAAGTAAATATCCAGTGTTGCCTTTCATCAGGTGCATACCCTGTCTAATGGGGCTCTGAGAGACGGGGAAGGGTAACAGGGGTCATGGAAATTCACTGGCCAGCTAATGAGGAACATTCATGCACACCTGGGACATGTGGTGAGGTAAATGGCTCAGAAGGCGCTGGCTAGTACCAGAACCAGATTTATATACAACATATGAGCCAAAGGGTTCATGTGGGCATTATACACAGGTGCAGCAGTACAGTATATACTGCTGGAAATTTGGTAAGTTTTGATCAGAGATGTGTGGAAAAGATAGGCAGGTGATACACTGCAGGTTGTGAGTTTCAAAAAGTGCTGATTTTGCAGCTATAGTTACAAAACTATCCTACTTAAATCCATATGCAAAATCGCAGACAAATCTGCATTTTTATAAACTCGTTTCCTATTAGAGCCCCTAAAACTAGGAATGGAAAAACTAAGCATTTTAATTTCAATAATTTAAAACTTTATATGTTTGATTGTTAGTTTACGGTATGGAGAAAACTGTGGGCTGTATACAATTTTAGGAAACTGTGTCTGTCTTGCCATTGTGTATTCTTTGTCACTTCTCATCTTTTACAATCACCAATTACATAAAGCAACATTGTGAAAAAGTTGACACATGAATACGATTAGCAGGAGGTTCTTTGGGAGGAGATAAGCGGTTTATGGAGTAGATATTAAAAACTGTAGCTCTGTAGGCAAGTTAAGGGGCCAACACAGCGGCCGATTTCTGCATAAAAAATAAACGATAACGACATTCATGTTGTTATCGTTTATTTTTAGCTTGAAATCGGCCAGTGTCTATGGGGGTCAGATTGATGAATGATGCGCACTCCCGCACATCGCTTAGCATTCATCAGTATTGAGCTGATATGCAGCTCAACCCGTCAATGTCGGGCTGAGCTGCATGTTCGGGAATGGTGGCGTTGACATCACTGAACGTTATCGTTGTTCAATAATGTTTAGTGTGTACGCACTATATCGTTGAACGCTATATCATTCAACGATATAGTCATCCGTTGCCGCCGCTCTGCCGTCGGGTAGTGTGTACCCGCCTTTAGACTCTCCAAGCCAATATAGCTATATATATATATATATATATATATATATATATATATTTATATTTAGACTTTTGGATTTTCATGTTTACAGTGCACAGAAAAATATTTAGGAAACTTTCTTCAAGAAAGACTAGTAATGATCTATTTGGTCCCGAATTTCAATGAAAAAGCTAGGAAGAATATCATTATACCTCTTCAAAGTAATTTAGACAGTAAATGAATGACTGTCGGGATCCCGGCGGTCAAGATACCGATGCCGGAATGCCCGACACCAGCTGAATTACCGGCGCTCGGAGTCCTGACCGTCGGCTGGTTACCCCTCTTGGGTGGTGGTCCATGCCACCACCCGGAGGGGAATAGAAGCGGCCGCCACCGGGCCTGAAACGCGGCGAGCGCAGTGAGCCCACGGTGGGACACACCGCGCTCGCCACCGGGATCCCGGCTATTGGGCTCCCCGCGTCTGTCTCCTGACCGTCGGGACTGCCGGGATCTCGTACTGATCCCCTTATAACAGGCCGGTGATATGCTAGTATTCTGGATTATGCCATCACTGGCTTGGCCAATACAATATAGTAATGCTAAACCAGCACATAGTTAAGGTACCCATACATGCTGCAATTTTATTAACCAGTTAGGAAAATTAAAACCTCACTTGGGGCAAATTGCACAACAAACATTCTGCCGCTTCATAGAAACAATAGAGTGGGATCTACCACACAGCAATCACTGCAGACAGTAAATCTGGATGGACAATGACTGTATCTGACTATGTATGCAGTCACTGTCTGACCATGCTAATGATGTCTTTGAGCAAGTGACCTGCTCAATTCCCTGCCTGAACCCTCTAACACCTTCTCTTCCTTTGATCCTACAAATGAAGATGAAGTATCTGCACTTTTTTCATCTGCCTACTCTAATACCTCTCCCCTTGACTCTATACCCTCACAAATTAGTAAAGCTCTGTCTACTGTGCTCATCCCAGCCTTAACGAAAATCTGTAATCTCTCCCTGTCTACTGGTATCTTTCCTTCTCTATACAAGCATGCAGTGATTACTCCCATTCTGAAAAAAACAAAACTCTGACCCGAACTCTCTCTCTAACTATCTCTCAGCTCCCATGCCCCTCCAAGC
The DNA here is from genome assembly GCF_028390025.1 of Pseudophryne corroboree. Lineage (NCBI taxonomy): Eukaryota > Metazoa > Chordata > Amphibia > Anura > Myobatrachidae > Pseudophryne > Pseudophryne corroboree. The sequence continues at coordinate 858,815,190 of NC_086445.1, read as the reverse complement.
TACTTGAGAGACTAGCCTACACTCGCCTCACACACTTTCTCAACTCACACAGCCTACTGGACCCACTTCAGTCAGGATTTCGTGCCCAACACTCCACAGAGACAGCACTGACTAAGGTAGTGAATGATTTGGTCACTGCTAAATCTAAAGGACATTACTCTCTACTTATTCTCCTTGATCTCTCTGCTGCTTTTGACACTGTTGACCACTCTCTTCTCATACAAACACTACAATCCTTAGGTATTCAGGACACAGCCCTTTCTTGGTTCTCATCCTACCTATCTAATCGCTCCTTCAGTGTTCGTTTCTCTGATTCCACCTCTCCTTCGCTACCTCTCTCAGTTGGAGTACCGCAACGCTCACTCCTAGGTCCTCTGCTTTTCTCTATCTATACCACATCTCTTGGCAAACTAATCAACTCTTTCGGATTTCAGTACCATCTGTATGCGGATGATACTCAAATCTACCTATACTCCCCTGATTTGGCACCATCTGTATTGGGCCGTGTCACTGAATGCCTTTCTGCCATTTCATCTTGGATGACATCTCGCCACCTCAAACTTAATATTTCCAAAACAGAATTAATTATATTTCCACCAGCCAATAGTAGTTTCCAACCTGATATCTCTATCACTGTTAAGAACTCGGCAATCATCCCTACCCCACAAGCTCGCTGCCTAGGTGTCATTCTTGACTCTGAACTGTCCTTTGTTACCCACATTCAATCTGTCTCAAGATCATGTTACATACATCTAAGAAACATATCCAAAATACGACCATATCTTACACAAGACACAGCAAAAACTCTAATCCATGCTCTCATTATCTCCCGCATTGATTATTGTAATAGTCTCCTGACCGGTCTTCCCAAACATAGGCTCTCACCACTACAATCCATTTTGAATGCAGCTGGGAGGCTAATCTTCCTTGCCAGACGTTCATCGTCTGCAGATCCGCTCTGTCAGTCCCTCCATTGGTTACCGGTATTCTACCGTATTAAATATAAAATACTTTTACTCACATACAAGGCTATTAACCAAACTGCACCAACATACATCTCTTCATTCATCTCAAAATATCTCCCTACCCGACCTCTCCGCTCTGCACAAGATCTACGTCTCTCATCCACATGCATTACTTGTTCACACTCAAAATTACAGGACTTTATCCGGGCTTCACCCACTCTGTGGAATGCCCTCCCACGCACAGTAAGACTCGCCTCTAGTCTCCAAACCTTCAAATGTTCCCTGAAAACTCACCTCTTCAGACAAGCCTATTAAATTCCAGACCCACCCACATAAGCTTCAGTGCTTCCCTATCTAATTACATCCTCTGTAGAGTATTCATAGCGTCACATATCTTGTCTTTCTTTAGTCTCACACCCTCCTGACACTTGGCCAACTTTGTGGGGTATCATCATACAAGCCATTAAGAACCTAGCAATCTGGTGGACCATTATGCAATAGGTAGCATCAATCTTTGTGTATCTATGCCTATTTCCCTATAGATTGTAAGCTTGCGAGCAGGGCCTTCCTACCTCTATATGTTTGTTTTTACACAGTTTTGTTCTATTACTGTTGTTCTAATTGTAAAGCGCAACGGAATATGCTGCGCTATATAAGAAACTGTTAATAAATAAATAAATAAATAAATAAATGTCTTGTTGGATCCAGGCCTTTCATATGGGGCCATCCATTGACTGCTTACAGCGGCCTACTGTTGGCTAGTCGAGTCGAGCACCGGGACTGAACTGTGTGTTATACTTACTGAGCTGCAGCCAGTGAGATGTTCTTTGAGTAATATGAGAAAGACCAAACCAATTGCTGGAAGACAGTTATAACTGGGCTCATCAAGTCCTATTATGTACTGGTCCCAGACATACAGTAAAGTATTCATGTTCAGATAACCTGTAGCAATAAATGGTATGAAATCATGAGATAGCTGGAACCCTAATGCATCCTCCTCCTACATAATAGACTTGTGCACGGACTAGGATAAGCATGTCCTGGCCTGTCTAATACAGCATCCCACTGCCAAATACTATAAACCAACAAGGAACAAGGTTGTAAATGATTAATAATGGCACAGACAGAAAGTAAAGTACAAGCACAGCATGTTATGCATGTGTACAATGTCTGTCCCTTATACGCACCAGTAATTCATATCTATCTATCTATCTATCTATCTATCTATCTATCTATCTATCTATCTATCTATGGGTGTGGATCATTAGGTCGACCCTAACTAGGTTGACAGTCACTAGGCTGACCACTATTGATCGATATGCACTAGGCCGACACAGGAAAAAGGTTGACATGGACTAAAGGTCGACATGAAAAAGATCAAAAAGGAAAATGTCGACATGAAAAAGATCAAAAAGGAAAATGTCGACATCAGGTTTTTTTAACTTCTTTTTTGTCATTTACGCCGTAAAATCAGCTGGAACCCCAGTTAGTGCATCGCGTCCCCTCATATGGCTTGCTTTGCTCGCCATGCTTCGGAAAAGGTTACTATGCCCTATTGTAGTCCACGTGGATCGTAAAGTATGAAAAGCTTCAACAAATGTAAAATAAATGTGAAAAACTCATGTTGACCTTTTCCTGTGTCAACCATTGCCATGTCGACCAACTGACAATATCGACTTTTGAAGCATGTCAACATAATGCACGTTGACCAATAGTGGTTGACCTATTGAGGGGGGTACTCACGGAGCGATATTCTAAGCAATCTGACTAGATTGCTTAGAAGCGGTTCGTTCAGCACACATCTCTCCCACATCGGCCTGTCTATATGGGTCTTTAGTGTGCATACTCTATCTGTCTATCTATGAAAAAGAGCATGTATGTTATCTTTTTATATAATTTTCTCCTATCTTCCGTGGTACAAATGATGACTATTAGACATGACAGTTGCTGTAATGAGATTTTATCTTTCCACAAAAGGTTTATCAGTAATCAGTACCGACAAAAAGGACATGGAAGACTGGCTGTACCATTCTCTGCAAACCAAATGTCAGGGCTTCCTCTGGGCTTTCAGCTGTATTATAGTAAAATAAACAAAAGAGAATTATATGAATTCATCTATGCAAGGTCTTGTCCATCAAAGATAAATACTAAAACAAAAGGAAAGAAATAAAAATAGTTATTATTATTATTAATAATAATAATAATAATAATAATAATAATAATAATAATAATTGAATAGATGAAATTTTCGAAAAAATCAGTTCTCCATAATTCATAAAAGATTTAGCAGATTTCAAAACGAATATTCCAATGTATACTACAGCAAATAATTCAAAGATTATTGAAGCTAACATACAAGTTGCCTGTTATAGAGCTACTAATATATTAATTTCTAGTCCCTTGGGGAGTGTGTAAGCACCCCATCCCCCCTTACAGGTTCAAAGCCTTTTTAAATCCAAATCTCAATATTCAGAACTATATGGGGCAGATTCAATTAGCCACAGTGCTGTTAAATCATTGTACAATTTACCCACACAGTAAAGCTGCGACTAACGCGCGTTAACCATAGATTCTGGGTTAAGCTCCAGAATTTATTGGCTTTCCTGCACGTCAAGCCCAAGAGCGTGCATTTAACACAGATAATTTCTCTCAGCTCCTTCGACTGCAATATATACTGTAACGAAATCTGTGTTAAGTGCACCCTCTGGAGCATAGCGTGCAGGTTGGTGACACCAATTGAATTGCTCCCCCGCTGCTAATTGAATCTGCCCTATATGTTTATTGTACTGTAGTATACAAGTATAATATAATAAGCAGGGACAGACTAACAATAAATGCATGTTCACCCTACTGAGAATGATTTTCCAGCATGAAATAAATTAGCTGTTTTTCTGCTGGGTGAAATGGTCAGACACCACTCTAATTGACTTATGTATTTAAAAAAATGGCCCCATTTATTATTATTATTATTATTATCGTTGTTATTATTATTATTATTATCCTTTATTTATCTGGTGCCACAAGGGTTCCGCAGCACCCAATTACAGAGTACATAAATAATCAAAACAGGAAGACAGCAACTTACAACACTCTATGACAAGTACACTCACAGGGTAAATAAACATAGCTACATCAGCAGATGACACTGACATAAGTATCAGGTGGCAGAAGACTGCTGGAGTTGGTGCAGTAGAAGAATATTAAAGTAAGAAAAAGGATAAGCACATGAGGGAAGAGGATTGATTTTTAGAGGGTCTTTATTAAACAACTTGTGCCAGGACAGCAACTCGGATAAGAGGCTGTCCCAGTGAAGGGCTATCAGTAAGGTAATAGCTATTACTCTCACTTCAATACAATTTCTGGCAGCATATTCTCGGCCATAAGGTCATGCATCCACAGCATTATTTTTTAAATGCAGGCATTAGTGGACGGATCCATCTTCTGATGGAGTTAGCCAAATGGGAACAAGCTCAGATAAGCGGCACTGTTTGGGGCTTGATAAGAAGACCCAGACCACCATCCTCTGCAAAATTACTTAGCCTAATGCAGGATATATCTCAGAAATCTGCTGTAGTATTCACTTGTTAAAAAGCCCCCCTGCCTAAACCGTCCCATGCTTTTTAGGTATGATAAATAGGCCTCTAAAAGTGAATAGTAGTACAGGTTGAGTAGCCCATATCCAAATATTCCGAAATACGGAATATTCCAAAATACAGAATTTTTTGAGTGAGAGTGAGATAGTGAAACCTTTGTTTTCTGATGGCTCAATGTACACACACACTTTGTTTAATGCACAAAGTTATTAAAAATATTGTCTAAAATTACCTTCAGGCTGTGTGTATAAGGTGTATATGAAAAGTAAATGAATTCTGTGCTTAAGGCCCATACACACTTGACGATGCACACGTCGTTAACGACCGTCGTTAACGACTTCCCTTGAACTTCCCTTGAACAGCTGAGCAAACGACATGAGCATACACACTACCAACGACCAAAGACCATTCATCGTTGAAGCATCCAAGCTGAACAGTTTATTAAAATAATGAGCTGGGAACAGGGCTGGTGAACAGTGGCTTGGTCGTTGGTCGTTCACACCATACACATTCAACGACGTCTCTGGTCGGTAACGACCATAGTGGAAATTGAGCATACATGCTCCACAGATAAGCGAGGGTCGTTAACGTCCCGCGGGGCCGCGCATCGGTGGTCGTCGGATGCATACACACTTGACGATATAATGAGCGACGTCGTTGATGAGGGCTGAAATGAACGACGTCGCTCATTTTATCATCAAGTGTGTATGGGCCTTTAGACTTGGGTCCCATCACCATGATTTCTCATTATGATATGCAATTATTCCAAAATACGGAAAAATTCGATATCCAAAATACTTCTGGTCCCACACATTTTGGATAAGGGATACTCAACCTGTATAAGATGCTGTGCAAGTGAACAGTATGCAGTGTGTTCCAAATGGGTTTTATTAGTACTGAACCTACAAGATTGGCATACATAAATAAGTGCAAATCTAAAACCATATACAGTATGCCCATATGTAATAACCTTACAAGATTTCGCTGTTGTAACATGAATCAAATTAACAAATTAACAAATTAATGCTTATTTGCCAGACAAAACTGTGGTAATTAATTACCTTTCTTTTATGCCTAATAATACTTGAAAGTTGAATAGGAGTTAATCTGCAGAATTACAAAGCACACCTCTGGTTGTACCCTATGCCATACCCATTATTCCTACAAGAAAACTGAAAAGCGATAATGATTTTGCTCACCTTCAGCTGAATATGTATTTTGGATGGTTTGTGCCAGATGTTGATCAATCTTTTTTAATGACAGTGCCATTGATTGGAATGTTTTCTTGTCACTTTCCTAGTTCAAAGGAAAACATTAAGACTTTTTTTTTGGGGGGGGAGGGCAAATCACTTAATTTCATATTTGTAATAAACTGTAATAAAGAGTTAAATAAAAATAAAAAAACGATGTGGGGTCTTCCCAAAAGGAAAACACAGTCGACTATAGGTATCAGCAGTCCCTTAATGCCCCGCAGGCTGGTACTTGTGATTCTCCAAGTACTGGCATGTGGGGGAGGCTTGCTGAAACCTATAGTCCTCCTGTAAAAGACAATATTATTCTACCTTCAACTGGATGCTATCAACTCGATACCCCTTTGCCCAAGGCCTTGGATGCCCTGCAGAGGGGGAACCCCATTATTGGGGGGTCCCCTCTTCCCCAGGAATCCCCAGCCGGGGTACACTAGATGGGGCGAATGGATGTTTTCGCTGGGGGACACCAACAAACATGTTCTCTACTTGTGGCATTATCTCCCCGCTTGCAGTCCCAGTACAGCGATATCTCTGGGGCCCCCCAGATTATAATTATATATATATATATATAAAGAGCAGTGGAATTTGCTGTGCTATATAACAAATTGTTTATATTTTTATATACACACACACACACACACACACACACACACACACACACACACACACACACACACGTATCTCTCCTTCCTCCCCCACACACACCACAGTGTGTGTCTCCCTCTCTCCTTCCTCCCACTCACCCCACAGTCTGTCTCTTCTCAATGACTCTTTGCTCCATTCCCAGCCCCCCCCCCCCCCCCACCCCATCCCAAAGCCCTGTATCCAATTACCAAGCTCTTACCCCGGGGAGAGACTCACCTGTGCTGAACTCCCCAGTACCCAGACCCGAACACCGCACAGCAGACCCCACCAGAGGAGGCCGGTGCAGGGCGCTGGAGTCCTGGCCAGCGGAAATCCTGGGCAGCGGAGCTGCTGCCATGCCCAGTAACTGCCTGCAACAGAGCTGGACCCGGAAGAGCGTGTGCACACTCGTGCTGCACAGTCACTGTGTGTGAGAGGTTCCTGTCACTCTGAGGCTGCTCACACACTGCCTACAGCTCGTTGCCCTATTTGAACAAGACGGCTCACATCCCTGAAAGTGGCGCATCCTAAGTGGCGCATCCTAGGGGTCCCTCTGATCCTTGGGGCCCGGTACAGGTGTCCCTCTTGACCCCCCTGTCGTCGGCCCTGCTGCTAGTAAGAGCCCGGTGCTGGTTGTTGGAAATACGGGGGAACCCTACAGACTTTTTCCTCCGAATTTCAGGAGACCAGTACCGGCTCTAGAGCGCGGTCCTGGTTCAATGAAATATGGGGAAACCCGCACTCCGCGCCCCCCCCCCCCTCAGTATTTCTTGACTCAGGACCGCCTAAAAGAACTCAGTGATGGTTATGCTTTTTTTTTATATAAGGTGGGGGAGAGGACCACTTTTTTCCCCATAAATTTATGACACTTATAGTACAGCACATTAGCCTGCACGGATCTCACTGATATGTACAGGCTTCGCAAAAAAAGACACTGCTTTATTCGCACCTCACAACACATCACAATTTAATTCAATACACCATCAAAAGACAAACTGCCAACTAACATAACTGTTAGTAAATGTGCGATTGGTTGCACAAAATGTTCAGGCGATCACGGATCACATTCAAAAATGATTTTAGTCAATTTCTGCCTTGGGCTTCTCTAAGCATGGATGTATGGTAACAGCAGCAGAAATGTAAATTCTGAATTGTTGTATATATTAATTTTTCATTGTATACGTTTTTGTTTGTTTTAAAAAAAATAAAAATAAAATTTTATAGGCTAAAACAAACATATTACAACATTCGCGATCAAACGCCCGACAGTAGGCATGATGACTAACAGGGACTATTCCCAGACCAAGCCCACTGCGTGGCGAGTGCAGAGAGCCCACAAGGAGCTCTGTTGCGCTCGACCACTGCCGCCCCCCCACCCCCCACCCCCTGCCGGCATTCTGGGGTCGGTATGCTGACCTCCAGTATCCCAACCGCCGGTCTCGCAGCCCCAACCTACTGTACATCCAGAAGGTGCCCAGTGTAAGAAAGCATGAAAACAAAACATAGCTATAACTTTTAATATAATAAAGACATGAACACTCTTGTAAATTGCACATGGTTGTGTCTATTTTCCCAATTGCTTTGTACTGTAGGTGCTGTTAAGATTTTAGTTTCATTTGTTTAAGAAGATAACGAAACTGTAACTTGGATGTTATAACACTTCATTAAATATTGGAGCAAGGATAATGAATTGGGGTTTGCCAGTCTACATTTTACTATTAGATTAGTGCTGCAATTTGTCCATGCCAGCTGGCAGTGAATACATTGCTAAGTCATTGTCGCACTATCATAACAGTCTCTGAGGCAAAGATTTCATTACTTTAATCTGGTTACAAAATTGTACTGGATATATTAAAGCCGAAGTTATTTCTTTTGAACAAATAGATATTGTACAGTCAGGAATTTTCTTTTTTCCATTATACAGAAGTTACAGAACACTGAATTATTTAAATGGACGCTTTATGTCAAAAATATCTTATTATGGAGCATTTTCTATAAAATGAAATATAACAGAAATAGTATAATAATAATAATAATAATAATAATAATAATAATATTTCTCTTACGTCCTAGTGGATACCATGGGGTATAGATCGGGTCCAATGGAGCCTGGCACCCTAAAACTTTTAGTGTGTGTATGTGTGTTCTGGCTCCTCCCCTCTATGCCCCTCCTACCAGACTCAGTTTAGAAAAATGTGCCCAAGGAGCCGGGTGCACTTATCTGGAGCTCCAGAGATTTTTTTCTTTAAATTTAATTTAGTTTTTATTTTCAGGTAGCTCTGCTTGGCAGACAGACTACCTGCTTTGTGGGACTTAGAGGGGGGGGGGGGGGGGGGACCGAACCAACCTCCTGAGGTTTAATAGTTTGTAATCCAGGCTGACAGGACACTGAGCTCCTGAGGTGCTGATCACTCATCGTCAGTATATGTGCCCACGCCAGCAGCTAGCCGCCACCCTCTAACAGATGCCGAAGACCAGGTGCACTGAGTGTTACACCGGGGCCCTGGTTAGCGGGTCCCCGGTGCAGATTGGCGGCATGTCACGCGGCGGTTATGGGCCCGGAGCTCAGGGCTATTAGCCCCGCAGTGCTCACTGTAATCTAAGGCTCTGTGTAGACTGTTGAAGACATTTCTGATGTGTTTTACAGTTGTGGCCAGTATAATCTTGTGAGGGCCTGCGCGCCATTGCAAGGGGGCGAGACCAGCGACGGGAAGGCGCCATTTCCTCAGGGGCCCAGCTCACAGGCACCTGACTAGTTAGATAGCTTTAAGAGCCTGATTCAACATGTAAATTCTGAACTAACTGCAGCTAAAAGAGAGAGACTGGTGTTGAAACACTCCATTGATTATGTGACTAAGGCAGCAGATTCCAGGAAGGCTTCTCAGCCCCCTCTAGTGGCTTCCCATAAACGCTCTCTGCCACAGGTTTTCCAGTCTGATTCTGACTCTGATCAGCCAGATGTGGATGATGATGATGATGATGATGATATGGACGAGGACAGTTCTCTGTCCCCTGGGGTGGAGGCTTTCATTTTTGCTGTAAGCGAGGTCCTCCACATACCGGATCAGGAGGCGGAACCAGATGAGGAGTTATACTTTAATGTTAGACCCAGGAGTTCAGCTACCTTTCCGGTATCTAAAGAGTTAAACTCCCTAGACAGGGAGGCCTGGTCAAACCCTGATAAAAAATGTAAGATTCCTCAGAGGTTTTTATCTACCTTTCCCCTTCCAGCTGAGGACAGGAAGGTCTGGGAAAAACCCCGTCGGTCGATACATCTGTATCCAGACTGTCTATGAAAGTGGTACTACCTGTTCCCGGTCTGTATCCATGAAGGAGCCAGCTGACCGTAAAATTGAGACAACGATCAAGGCAATTTAGATGGCAGCAGGCACAGCACAGAGCCCCACAATAGTTTCTGAGTGGATCTCCAGGGCTGTGGTAAAGTGGTCTGATAATCTTATTGATGGTTTAGACTCTCTACCCTGGGATAAGGTCGTTACTCTGTTGCAACTTATACAGGATGCTGCAAATTGCGAGGCTATTAAGGAGTTGTGTAAGATAAATGGCCACACTATTGCTATGGCTGTCTCAGCATGCAGAGCTCTGTGGTTACGTCAATGGGTGGCGGACGCTGATTCCAAAAAGGGTGTAGAAAATCTTCCCTTTACAGGTGATGCCTTGTTTGGAGACAAATTAAATAAATGGATCTCCCAAGCAATGGCGGGTAAGTCTACCTATCTGCCATCGGCTGCGTCACCTGCAAGACGTTCTTACACCGGACCCTCCTTGCAGTCCTTTAGTGTGGCAAGGTTCAGAGGCAGGGGCCGAGGGGTCTCCACCACTTCCAGTGGAGCTCATAGTAAGTCCCATAAACCTGCACCTGCCATCTTTCTGGACCAGACCACCGGATCTTCTGCCGCTAAGCCTTCTGCTTGATGGTTGGCCCCAGAAGCAAAGCGACTTTCAGGTGGGTGCTCACCTTCAACACTTCGCCCACGTGTGGGTGGAATCTTTCCGGGATTCTTGGGTGACTGACCTCGTTTCCCTCGGATACCGGCTGGAATGTCAAACACTCCTTCCTCTCAGGTCTTTCAAGTCGGGTTTACCAGCTTCACCCGCAGCAAAAGTTACCTTACAAGGGGCTATTCAAAAACTTTTGCAGACAGGGGTGGTAGTTCCTGTTCCTCCTCTGTTACACAACAGGGGTTTTTACTCCAGTCTTCTTGTCGTTTCCAAACGAGACGGTTCGGTGTGCCCCATCTTGAATCTGAAGTCTATCAACCCGTATCTGGGGGTGTTCAAATTCAAGATGGAGTCTTTGAGGGCGGTGGAATCTGCTCTCGAGGAGGGGGAGTTCCTGGTGTCTCTGGATGTTAAGGATGCTTACCTAGACATTCCCATGTGGTCCCCTCATCAGGCTTACCTCAGGTTCGCCATCTTGGATGACCATTTCCAGTTTCAGGCCTTACCCTTTGGATTATCCACAGCTCTGAGGGTCTTCACTAAGTTCATGGTGGAGATGATGCTGCAACTGTGCATGATGGGTGTGAACATAGTCCCCTATTTGGACGATCTCCTAATAAAGGCTGTGTCCATTGAGCATCTACTGCGCAGCATCGATCTGACTACTCACTTACTCACGGATCATGGGTGGATCCTACATTTTCAGAAATCCCACCTGGAACCGACACAACATCTTCAGTACCTGGGAATGATGCTGGATACGGTATCTCAAAAGGTGATTCTCCCGATGGTCAAGGCCTTGACTATCCAGGTTATGGTCTGCTCGGTACTCAGTCCTCGCAGGGTGTCTATACATCTTTGCATCAAATTACTGGGCAAAATGGTGGCTGCTTACAAGGCAATCCAATACAGCAGGTTTCATGCCCGACCATTCCAGCTGGATCTGCTGGACAAATGATAGAGTTCTCACCTGCATATGCATCGGGAAGTGACCCTATCGCCGAAAGCCCGGATTTCTCTATTATGGTGGCTTCAAATTCCTCACCTAGTAGAGGGCAGAAGTTTCAATATCCACTCGTGGATTCTACTGACAACGGATGCCAGAAGCCGGGGTTGGGGAGCAGTGACCCAAGGGGCCCAGTTCCAAGGGTTATGGTCAGTTCGAGAATCGGCTTTACTGATAAACATCCTGGAACTCAGGGCAGTTTACAATGCTCTTCTACAAGCCTCCCATCTCCTGAAGAGTCAGGCGATCCAGGTTCAATCGGACAATGCCACGGCGTTGGCGTACATTAACCGACAAGATGGAACAAGAAGCAGAGCGAGAGGTGTCAAAAATCCTCCTCTGAACAGAGGCCAATGCAAGGGCCATCTCAGCCATATTCATTCCAGGAATGGACAACTGGGAAGCAGACTTCCTCAGCAGGCATGACCTCCATCCGGGGGAATGGGCCTACATCCCCAGGTGTTTCAACAGTTAATTCACCGGTGGGGCTGTCCGCAGATAGATCTGATGGCTTCTCGTCTCAACAAGAAGCTATGCCGTTACTGTTCCAGAACGAGGTATCCGCAGGCTGTAGCAGTGGATGCGCTAACGACACCGTGGACGTACCAGTTTGTGTACCTGTTCCCTCCTCTACCGCTGATCCCAAGAGTGCTAAAAAGGCTAAGAAGGGAAAGCATTCTGGCAATTCTAATTGCCCCGGATTGGCCTCGATGGGCGTGGTACTCGAATCTCCTGGCCATGGCTCTGGAGGATCCCTGGCCTCTGCCACTCCAAGACGATCGTCTTTAGCAAGGTCCATTCGTCTATCCACACTTACAGCAGCTACGTTTGATGGCTTGGAAGTTGAGAGGGAGATTCTAGCAAGAAAGGGTCTTCCCTCCCGGGTTATTTCCACCATGGTCCAGGCGAGGAGTATGGTTACGTCGAAACATTATCATCGTATCTGGAAAAAGAATGTTTCCTGGTGTGAAAGTAGGAAAGTTTTCTCCAGTGGAATTTAGAATTGTTTGTTTTCTACTTTTCCTGCAAGTGGGAGTGGATATGGGCCTACGTTTAGGCTCCATCAAAGTCCAGATTTCGGCGCTCTCTATTTTCTTCCAGAAACAACTTGCCATGTTGCCTGAAGTACAGACTTTCCTGAAGGGTGTTCTGCATATACAACTGCCCTTTGTACCTCCGTGGGACCTCAATGTGGTTCTGTCCTATCTCCAATCGGATTATTTTGAACCCTTGCATACAGTAGGGTGGAGTTAAAATTTCTCACCTGGAAGACGGTGATGTTATTGGCTTTGGCGTCTGCCAGACGTGTCTCTGATTTAGGGGCCTTATCCTGTAAGAGCCTTTATTTGATTTTTCATGCAGACAGGGCGGAACTTAGGACCCGTCCTCAGTTTTTGACGAAAGTGGTGTCAGTTTTTCATGTGAATCAGCCTATTGTGGTTTCGGTGTTGTTTGACGCTTCCGTTGGTCCTGAATCCTTGGATGTGTTCAGGGCTCTGACAATTTATGTCAAAAGGACGGCTCATCATCGGAAATCTGACTCGCTGTTTGTCCTTTATGTTGCCTCGAAGATTGGTCGGCCAGCTATTGCTCATTGGCTCCGGTTGATCATTCAACAGGCCTATGTTTTGGCAGCTCTGCCTTTGCTGACATCTATTCAGGCCCACTCGACGAGATTGCTGGGCTCTTCCTGGGCAGCTGCCCGGGGTGTATCGGCCCTACAGTTGTGCCGAGCTGCGACTTGGTCTGGTTCGATCACGTTTGTTAAGTTCTGTCGGTTCGATACCTTGGCCAAGGATGACCTTCAGTTTGTTCAGGCAGTTTTACAGGGGCCTCAGCACTCTCCCACCCGTTTGGGAGCTTTGGGACTTCCCCATGGTACTAAAGTACAAGACCCCAGTATCCACTAGGACGTAAGAGAAAATAGGAATTTGATACATACCGGTAATTTATTTTCTCCTAGTCCGTAGTGGATACAGGGCGCCTGCCTCAGTGCTTCGTTCCTGCTTACCTGTGTAAGTATTTGGTTGGACTGGTGTTGTGGTCCCGTTATGTTGTTGGGATAGCCGTGCTATCCAGGTTAGGTTGGTGTTGCTACCCTCTGTTCTCGTTAGCGCCCTCCTTACGTTCATGATTGTGTGTTGGCTTGTTGCCTCACCGCAGTTATATTGTTCTTCTCTCATGGTATGTCCATCTCCTCGGACACAGTTTTCCTAGACGAAGTCTGGTGGGAGGGGCATAGAGGGGAGGAGCCAGCACACACATACACACACTAAAAGTTTTAGGGTGCCAGGCTCCAGTGGACCAGATCTATAACCCATGGTACTAAAGTACAAGACCCCAGTATCCACTACGGACTAGGAGAAAAGGAATTACTGGTAAGTATCAAATTCCTATGTTTTTTTTCTTTCTATAACTTTAAAATCTCCTCTGCAGCAAGTTGTTTTTCTCTTTTGTCATCAAACCAACTAGTAAGCCAGATACACAAAGATACAATTTACCATTGTACTTCCTCCTTCTTGAGACCAAGGTGTATATATACTAATACCCAGTGCTCGAAGTGGGGAGTGATACAATGGTATGGCATACCGCCACTTCGAGCACTGAGCAGGGCTGACGGAAAGTAGCTGAGCTCCTGGTCCTCTGCGTGGAGCCCTCAGCCCCACAGACAAGCTGCGGCACAGCAGCGCTGCTCAGGGAGCCAGCTAACCCGGTCCTTATGTGGCTCATTCGGGCCGCAGCTGGTCCCTCCTCCCCCGCCAAAGCACCGGAAGCCGGACTCCCCGCTGCAGCTCCCTCCACCCCCGGCGCAATGGGGGTTAACTGGCTCTCCTGCCACCTTGTGGTGCTGGGGTGTTGGGAGTTTAGTTCCCGGTCCCCAACGACAGCTATCCTGGCTGCAGCAGCTTATTACCCCCAGTTCCTCCTGCGCACCGCACCACACCGGCGTTTAACACTTGTAGTGCCACCTTGTGCTGCTGGGCAGCAGTCAGCACTGAGCGCTGCAGCCCTGGACAGATCTCCCAGTTGTAGCATCTGCTTTACATTCCCGTGCCCCTGGTGCAACACGCCAGGGGTTAACCCATCACTGCCACCAGAGAGGGTCCAGCCGTGGCAGAGCAAACATTTAAAAATAAAACATTTTTGTTTTTACACTTGGCGACTAGCGCCAGTATTACATTTTGAACTTGGCGCCTAGCGCCTTTTGTCCCTTTAAAAATGGTGCCTTGACAATGAGCATGAAATCGATGGCAACGCACATGAAACCACTGGCAATGAGCATGCAAACAGGGCATGAGACCATTGGAAACTAGCATGAGACCCCTGGCAATGAGCATACAACCACCTGCAACGAGCATGGAACCCAGGGCACAAAACCATTTGCAACGAGCATGAGACCCCTGGCAACGAGCATGAAACAGCTGGCAACAACCATGGAACCCAGGGCATGAAACCATTGGCAATGAGCATGAGACCCCTGGCAACAAGCAGGTAATTTAAAAATAATTAGGGGCCTTACTGTGGGCATAATTTGTAAGGGACATTATTGTGTATGGAGCATAAAATGGTGTCAGGGGCATAACTGTAGGTGGCATAATGAGTAATGGACATTACAGTATGGCATAATATGTGGCCTAATGTGTAATGGGCATTATGGTGTGTGGCTTAATGTGGAATGGGCATTACGGTGTGTGGAATAATGTGGAATGGGCATGACGGTGCATGGAATAATGTGGAATGGGCATTATGGTGTGTGGCATAATGTGTAATGGGCATTACTATAAGGAGCAAAAATGACAAATAATGTAAGGTGCATGAATCATTTTTTCCCCCTGTGTTGTATAGGGGGCTCAACCTGGCATAATATGTATAAAGGGTACTACTGTGTGGTGTAATGTGACTATTGGATACTACTGTGCAATGTAAAGTGAATTGATACTATTCTGTGGCCACACCCATTCCCCCATGAAGCCACACCCCTATTTTTTGTTCGCACTAACCCTTTCCTTGTTCCATACCCCCACTTCAAAATTTTCACTTCGACGACTGCTAATACCCCTTTTTCACCTAACACCATACTCTACTCTCCCGGAATGCCTGGGAGGCTCCCAAATATCATGGGTTGCGCATGCCCCCCCCAGAAAAGTAGGCAAGTCTCCTGGAGTCACCCACACCCCCTCACCCACTTACCGATTAAAGTAGGTGAACGATGATGTGATTTGCGCTGAATTGTGTCATCACAGCCATGTCCCCCGCTGTACAATGCCGGTAATCTCATTAGACATTACCAGTAATATCAGCATTGTACAGTGAGGGGAGTAGCTATGATGAGGTAAACATGCAGCCACGGCCCCACCCACAGCCACTTTCGCCACATCATTCCCCCTCCCCTAATGACAAGGCGCATCTCCTGTATAGACCACTACTATGCTGACTTAGCCGCCTCCTCCCAGAAGAGGAAGCTATGAAATCGGCAACTACGCCTAAAACCAGTGTCCAACTTGGGTAACTGAAAACATGGGTTTCAAGCTGTGTCACAGTGGCTTCAAACCCCGTTCATATTGCAGGTTGGACCCGAGTTAGTGTTGGATTTTTCGTCTGCTGGTGCTTGGAAATTACATAATCTCCAAGCGCTGGTGAGCTGGCTCTCCATAGCGTTTTAATGGGACGCGAGTCGGATGACTGGGGTCAGGAGTTTACACTGCACCCTTACCCGGGTCATTCCTGGGTCTGACCCTGGTAGCTTCCCAGGTCAGATTTCCAGGTAACTGGACCCAGGTTATGTTTCAGGGACCCTTTTCCACTGAGCCACAACCCATGTAGACCAGACAATAACCTTGGTTATTGCAGCAGTGGAAAAGGCTAAGCCGGAGGTTACCTAACTCTGGGCCTTAAGGTGTGTACATACGGTGCAATTTTTCTTACGATTTTGACTACATAGTGTAATATAGTGCATATCGCACCGTGTGTATAGTGCTTGAGATGCCGATGCGCGGTCCCACGGGATCGGCATTACAAGGAAAAATAGACTGTGCAGGCAGCTCAACGTTGCCTATATCGGCGGAGCCGGAGAATAGTCAATGTCGGGCATACAGTGCATAGCATTTGTTAGTTAATGGGCAAAACCATGTGCACTGCAGTGGGTGAGGTGTGTGTGGGGGGGCAAATTTACCATGTGCAGAGAGAGTAATGGGCCCTACATACTCGGCAATCCGCCATCGAGCTGCCCGACAGCCGATACGGCCGACAGGCGACCCGAGGGAGAGGTGACAGGGGGAGTGATGTCTCTTCACTCCCCCGTCACCCGGCTCCATAGCAGTGCATGCTAATATGGACGAGATTGTCCATATTGGCTTGCATGCATAAGCGACCCGGCACCAACGATGAACGAGCGATGGGCTGCGCATCGTTCATCGTTGGTGCCTACACACTAAACGATATGAACGAGTTCTCGTTCATTAATGAACGAGAACGTTCATATCGTTCCGTGAAATCTTTAAGTGTGTAGGGCCCTTTACATTTGGGTGGAGTGTGTTCAAACTGAAATCTAAATAGTAGTGTAAAAATAAAGCAGCCAGTATTTACCCTGCACAGAAACAATATAACCCACCCAAATCTAACTCTCTATGCACGTTATATCTGCCCCACCTGCAGTGCACATGGTTTTGCCAATTAGCTAACAAATTTGCTGCAGCGATCAGGTCAGAATTAGGCCCTCTGTCCTCAAGGCACCCTAACAGTGCAGGTTTAAGTATATCCGTGCTTGGCCACAGGTGACTTAATAAGTACCTCAGTATAGAGCTGGATTAAGGACACACACACACACACACACACACACACACACACACACACACACACACACACACATACACACGCACACACCTGGGGGTGAGTACCCCCAGGCCTCTCTCTCTCAGGGCCCCCTCCCAGCCAGAGCTGCTCTGACACAGCTTCCACATGCTGCCTGGACACAGTCACGCTGAGTGGCCAGTTGCACGAAGAGATGCAAAGCTACAGCAATAGCAGACAGCAGTCTGGCTTGCAAGGACCACGTCTCCTTCCAGCGTCACTGAGGAGAAAATAAATATATATATGCATATGCACACATATACATAGATCACTGCATGGGAACTGTACATTTGTATGTCTACATAGACACACATACACACACATACTGTAGCTCATACACACAGCATACTTACAAACACACACAGCACACACATACACAGAGAACAGACACACACACACACACACACACACACACACACACATAACAGAAAGCACAGCCCCGCCGCGTAGCCCTCTTCTTCCTTGGCCGCCAGCCCGGAGATATCCATTGCCGGAGTGCCGGAGATAGTCACTGCTTCACCGTTTCTGTTTATTTCCCCAGCACCGCTACCCTGCGCCTCCCCCGGCTCTTTCCAAAGCCACAACAGAAGAACTGCAGAGAGGAGCTACGCGCTGCCGCTGAAGCTCCCCCTGCATGCATCCAGCGGCCAAACTCACAGTCAATGGCCCTCATTCCGAGTTGATCGCTTGCTGCCGTTTTTCGCAGCGCAGCGATCAAGTGAAAATGCGGCAATTAAGCGCATGCGCAGTACTTTCACACAAAACTTTGTACTTTTACCCAAGCTCGAGCGACGTTTTTCAGTCGCTCGAGTGATCGTAGTATGATTGACAGGAAGTGGGTGTTTCTGGGCGGCAACTTGGCATTTTCAGGGAGTGTGCTAAAAAACGCAGGCGTGCCAGGAAAAAACGCAGGAGTGGCTGGAGAAACGGGGGAGTGGCTGGCCGAACGCAGGGCATGTTTGTGACGTCAAACCAGGAACTAAACAGACTGCAATCATCACAAGATAGGAGTAGGTCTTGAGCTACTCAGAAACGGCATGAAATTTTTCCTGTGCAGTTCTGCTAATCTTTCGTTTGCACTTCTGCTAAGCTAAGATACACTCCCTGAGGGCGGCGGCCTAGCGTTTGCACTGCTGCTAAAAGCAGCTAGCGAGCGAACAACTCGGAATGAGGGCTAATGTATGGAGGAAGCTGAGACACACCAGCCTGAGCTCCTCCATTTAAAAAAACAAAACAAAAATGGTCAGAGGCACCAATTGATCAGCGGCCATGGGGGTTTTTCTAGGTACACGGTGCGTTTGGATAAGAAGTGCTGAAGGTCAAGAAAATAAGATTTTACTTACCGGTAAATCTATTTCTCGTAGTCCGTAGAGGATGCTGGGGACTCCGTAAAGGACGATGGGGATAGACGGGCTCCGCAGGAGACATGGGCACTTTAAGAAAGAATTTAGTTCCTGGTGTGCACTGGCTCCTCCCTCTATGCCCCTCCTCCAGACCTCAGTTAGAGAAACTGTGCCCAGAGGAGATGGACAGTACAAGGAAAGGATTTTGTTAATCCAAGCGCAAGATTCATACCAGCCACACCAATCACACCGTATAACTTGTGATAACTACCCAGTTAACAGTATGAAAACACCATATCATCAGTGCAAGACCGATGCAACTATAACGTAACCCTTATTGAAGCAATAACTATATACAAGTATTGCAGAAGAAGTCCGCACTTGGGACAGGCGCCCAGCATCCTCTACGGACTACAAGAAATAGATTTACCGGTAAGTAAAATCTTATTTTCTCTAACGTCCTAGAGGATGCTGGGGACTCCGTAAGGACCATGGGGATTATACCAAAGCTTCCAAACGGGCGGAAGAGTGCGGATTACTCTACAGCACCGATTGAGCAAACATGAGGTCCTCCTCAGCCAGGGTATCAAACCTATAGAATTTTGCAAAAGTGTTTGAACCCGATCAAGTAGCAGCTCGACACATCTGTAGTGCCGAGACCCCCCGGGCAGCCGCCCAAGAAGAGCCCACCTTCCTAGTGGAATGGGCCTTGACCGATTTTGGTAACGGCAATCCAGCCGTAGAATGCGCTTGCTGAATCGTGTTACAAATCCAGCGAGCAATAGTTTGCTTTGAAGCAGGGGCACCAATCTTGTTGGAGGCATACAGGACAAACAGCGCTTCAGTTTTCTTGACTCTAGCCGTTCTGGCCACGTAAATTTTCAAAGCCCTGACCACATCAAGTAACTCGGAATCCTCCAAGTCACGTGTAGCCACAGGCACCACAATAGGTTGGTTCATATGAAAAGATGATACCACTTTCGGCAGAAATTGCGAACGGGTCCGCAATTCTGCTCTATCCATATGGAAAACCAGATAGGGGCTTTTATGTGACAAAGCCGCTAATTCTGACACACGTCTAGCCGAAGCCAAGGCTAATAACATGACCACCTTCCACGTGAGATATTTTAACTCTGCCGTTTTAAGTGGTTCAAACCAGTGTGACTTTAGGAAACTTAACACCACGGTAAGATCCCAAGGTGCCACCGGAGGCCCAAAAGGAGGCTAAATACGCAGCACTCCTTTTACAAACGTCTGAACTTCTGGTAGAGAAGCCAACTCTTTTTGAAAGAAAATGTATAGGGCCGAAATCTGAACCTTAATGGAGCCTAAGTTTTAGGCCCAAATTCACTCCAGTTTGTAGGAAGTGAAGGAAACGGCCCAGATGGAATTCTTCCGTAGGAGCATTCCTGGCCTCACACCAAGAAACATATTTTCGCCATATACGGTGATAATGTTAAGATGTCACATCCTTCTCAGCCTTTATCAGCGTAGGAATGACCTCATCCGGAATGCCTTTTTCCGCTAGGATCCGGCGTTCAACCGCCATGCCGTCAAACGCAGCCGCGGTAAGTCTTGGAACAGACATGGGCCCTGTTGCAACAGGTCCTGCCTTAGAGGAAGAGGCCACGGATTTTCTGTAAGCATTTCCTGCAGATCCGGATACCAGATCCTTTGTGGCCAATCTGGAACAATGAGGATTGTTCTCACTCCTCCTTTTTCTTATTATTCTCAACCCTTGGGTATGAGAGGAAGAGGAGGAAATACATAGACTGACTGGAACACCCACGGTGTCACTAGGGCGTCTACCGCTACTGCCTGAGGGTCTCTTGACTAGGCGCAATAACTCTGCAGCTTTTTGTTGAGGCGGGACGCCATCCTGTTGTCAAAGTCAGAAAAATATCACGATGCACACTGCCATATTTGCACCTAATATGAGTCCCTGCTGCGCATGCGTGCGCTCTCCCGTGCGTGCGCATACTCGCTGTTGCGGGCACCCGCAGGCGCACGGTATGCGCATTTACGGTAGAGATTGTATGCGTCTAGCGGGCGACTCTTTCGTTACATATTTTCACCATATAATGTATTTTGTAGATTATGGTCCCTTTGATAGAATCTGAAAGTTTGGTTAATGTAGCATGTTCATGGACAGAGAAATCCCTCATTGTTTGATACGAAGGGTCAGACAGGAGTAATACAGTGGTGTTTAGTATCCATCGGAAGAGTATTTAATTAGCAATATTCCGGTGTTGGTTTGAAGCGGATTAATCGCTCGTGCGAATAGTTATGGACATAAGAAGTTTATGTCCATTTACTATTATTTGCACTTACTTATCCATGCGGCGGGAAACCTAGTTTCCCACCCACCTGAGCAGTTGGAAATCGTCACAGCCCACCTGTATGAATCAACCTATGACCTTTTGTTATAATGCGAGGAGGAATTCCTGTGTCCAATGAACAATGAGATTGTAGGGACCATTGAATTGTATTGTGTGTGGGGCATAAATAGACAAGCCAATCACATCCAGCTCACTCTTCAACGGTTCTCATTGCTGATAATCGGGAGCTGGATGTCCAGAGGCGCATGCGATCGTTCCCCTTTGTGCGTAAGTTTTCTCCGCAATCATATTGTCTTTCTTGTTATTATGGGCCATATCTCTCTCTCTCTCTCTTCTCCTCTTTCTCTCATTTTCCCTTAAACGTAATTGTATTGTATTTACTGTATAGTTATCTGGTTAGTTAGTCTATGTTATATTGTAGTGTGTGACTTGTATTGTATTATTCTTTTTGCAAGTATAACATTCATATAAGGCGTTAGACCCTAAGCCCGGTAGTTGTGTATTTATTATAGTGTTAAGTATTCACAGAGCGTCGGTGACGCTCAAACAGCTTTTAAGTTAATAAGGTTACACTGTGTTGCATCTACACCCTATCTCTTCACTAAGGTTTTACTGCATATTACATTGTTTATGGTTTAGATATAAAGGTTTAACATTGTGAGCGTCTGCGCTGCTGGTGATCTCCTCGTGGTCCAGAGCGTCCGCTACGCTATAGCGAACCATTACGTTAGTCGGCAGCCAATAGCGTGCCTGCCTGTGATCTCTTGGCCGTGAGCGAACGTGACGCTTGAGCGTCTGGACCACGGCTAAGCGATTGTTACGCAACGTGCGTACCCTTACGGTATTCCATACGTCAATAGTGTATAGTGTTCTTAGGCCTCTTAAAGGGTTTTAAATAAGATAAATATTTAGCTTTATCAATTGGCGGCTCGTCCTGTCCTTCACATATCTCTGCTAGGTAATTTCAGCAGACATTATCCATCAGCAAAGGGCGGGAGATCATATTCTTCGCAGTGCTGACGGGATAAGCGTCTGCTTCGCTTAGTAAAGGGTGCTGAAGGAATCCGGAACCGGAGGTAAGAACAAAACGCTAGTGTCTTTTAAAACTGTTTATTTCTGTCTTGCGTACGCACGCACGCACATATCTGCATTTCTTTTTCATTCGTGTATTTTCATATATCACTCTCCTGTTTGCCATTTTATAATTGATAAAACGTGCTAAGAGAGATTTGTCGCTATTTCATAGTTAAAGTGTAAATGTAATATATAAAAAGATAAAGTGTAAAGCCCACAGACAACTCTACCTAAGGTATAAGGAGAGATTGGTGTGTTGCGCGGTAGACGATCGAGGATCATCTACATTGATAAACGTGTTAGTGGTGTTACGGTGGATATTTGCTTTGCGTACACGTGTCTCTAACAAAGGGTGAGACTCGCGTACGCAACTCAAAGGCCGACGCACGCAGCGTAAATGACGCAACGGAGCGTCCGGGTACGCTCACGTAACTCAAGCCACACGATAGTGTTGATTTTCAACAGGCGATAAATAGCGCAACAGGCGATAAATAGCGCAACAGGCGATAAATAGCGCAACAGGCGATAAATAGCGCAATAGGCGGTAAGTAGCGCAAGTCTATTTTAGTGTCCGAAATTTAGATTAACAGATCCTTCTCCAAATTCACAACACATCTGGTCTAAAGAAAAATTTCTGCGCAGAAATAGAAATAGAAACAAAAGTGTACATGTGGTGAGTGAGTGTTTTGTATATATAAGGTTATACAATTTTCCAGGTTGAACCACAAGAAGTCGAGTTCTCGCAGAGGTACATGCATGTAAGTGTCGTACATGGTGGCGAGGGAGGCATCCCTTGTTAAATATAAAATTTGAGCAGTAGAGTATAGTAGACCAGGAGGTCATACTACAGACCAGGAGGTCATACTACAGACCAGGAGGTCCAGGTACAGCAGACTAAGAAGTCTGCCATAAATAGGAGAAAAGGGCACAACCCAGGGGGTTGGTGCAAAACCCATATAGGCCAATAAAGCTCTGGCTGAAGGAATTCGCAGCCGAAATTTTCGATTCCACTGGTCGCTCAGCACATAAGATTAGTTGCTTATGTGCTGAACGATTGTACCGCACGTAATTGTGTACATTAGTTAATCTGACCAGTACCATTTGTGTACGAACCCGGTCATAAAACTATTTGTACACTCTGATGTGATTTGTGTAATTTTTTATTTTCTGAAGGGAAGTTCGCTGGTCACTCAGGAATTGTCCAACAACCAATAGTTACTGGAAAGAGTAAGTGTTCTGCGGATATCCCTCGCATGTTCCAGTAAATAGAGGTTCATAGGGGCCCTGGGTCGAGTACGCCAGCGCTAAGGCAGTGTGTAGGTCGTATTGGTCGGCGTGGGCGAGTGAGTGGGGTACTCGGTAAACCGCCACCGTCAGCCTATCGTGAACATTTTGGTTTTTGTAAGGGTTCGCTGAAGACCCTGATTGAAGGTCAGAGGTGGTGAAAGCAACGCCTGCAAGTTATGGGGGCCAATTGTTCAGGAAGGGGGCGATCAACCTCGGTTCGGGTTGATTCAGTAAACCGACCAGTCGGGTCGGCAAGGTACGTAATGTGTGAAAAATATGGTTCACATACAGAGGTTTTATGTGATGAATGGGAGAGAATGACAGTGCATGACGGGGAGAAATTCCCAAGACTAGGTAGCTTTAGACCAGAAGTGTTGCAAAATTTAAAGAGGAGGATATGTCTCATTAAATCAACAAAGAGACGAATCCAACATTATGATTATTTGCAGTTATGGCAACAGGAGGGTGAAATACAGAGAGGATTGGCTCTGGCGGCGGGATCTAATCCTAT
This sequence comes from Pseudophryne corroboree, assembly GCF_028390025.1. Classification (NCBI taxonomy): domain Eukaryota; kingdom Metazoa; phylum Chordata; class Amphibia; order Anura; family Myobatrachidae; genus Pseudophryne; species Pseudophryne corroboree. The sequence goes on along the minus strand of NC_086445.1, from coordinate 858,791,385 downwards.
CAAGAAATTGATAGCGACGGCCCCGCCGCCACCATACATATCAGGAGAGAAATTGGTTGCGGAGAATGACGCATTAGGGTGTAACAAACAAACACTTAGCAACTGTGTAAATGTTAATAAGTTAACAAATGCAAGTATTAACCCGTGCAAGTTGTACCCTGTTTTGAACTTTCCCCAGGAGTGTGATCAAGAGGACGAATCGGCAACAATATCGGCGCTCTCTCTAGCAGCCACCATAGCAGAGACAACAGTAGGCACGGCTCCACCCACGAGATTAGTAACAAAAGCCCCTAGCGGAGGGATAGGTGAGGTCGTATCTACAGGTAAGTACGGCACCATACACTATGCTGAAACCATTTCACCACAGGCTGTAGAACCTACACAGAGTGATGTTAGTAGACTTAATCCTGTTAGGGTAATAGCAGTGCCAAATGGGAAAACTGACACGACAGGAATCACACCTGTTAGGAACATTGCCATGTACAGCCCATTTTCCCGAATGGAATTAAGAACCATAGTGTCTGAATTCCCTGACCCTAGGAAAGACTTAGTTGCTAGCCAGAAATACATCAGAGACCTAGGGAACACTTTAGAGCCCAATAACAAAGACTGGCAGGTATTGCTGAGGGCATGTTTACCCTCCAATGTCGACGCAGCTCAATTTTTAGCTGACTGTGGACTGGATCAGGATGTACCTCTTACAGATGTGTACAACAAAGATAACGTAAAAAGAATAAGTTTACAGTTAAAGGAGTATTTTCCAGCGGTAGTTAAGTGGAACAAGATTTTCTCCATTAAACAGAAAGAGTCAGAAACTGCTGCAGAATATTTTCACAGGGCATTACTAGAAATGGCAAAATACACAGGTATAGAGGACATTAAAACAAACATAAACCATCGAGAAGTAGCAGTATCTGTACTAATGGATGGTTTAAAAGAGACATTAAAGACAAGAGTACAGACCACGCAACCATGTTGGCGAGGTCTGTCGGTGGCTACTTTGAGAGAGGCTGCTATTGATCACGACCGGAATATCACCCGACACAGGGAGTCACAAGGTGATAAGTTAATGGCCGTAAGTATACAGGCCCTGACCACAAGGCAGCCTTTGTATAAATCACCAAACCCTGTGGGTAAGTCAAATGTGGTAACTTGTTTTTCATGTCATAGACAGGGACACATGGCACGAGACTGTAGAGTGAAAAATTCACAAAACTCATATCAACCCCCTAGACAACGACACGACATACGACATTGGGAGCAGGGTCCGCAGAAACGGAGTTATGAGCCACATGCAGGGGAAACAAAAAGATACCCCCCGAACAGAGACTGGCAAACCTCTGGCAGTTCCCATTTAACCCCTTCACAAGTAGTTGCTGCCAGCGGGATTCAGGGAGGTCACCATACCCAATAGGGGTGTGGCCATACCTGTAATCTGCAGCCAGTAAAATTGATTGCAAGTCTTGGGAGTGAACCTGAAATTGCAATTATTGTAGCTGGTAAAACATTAAACTTCCTTGTAGATACAGGGGCGGCCAAATCAGTGATAAATTCGACAGTGGGCATGAGAACCACTGGTAAGACAATTCCAGCCATGGGAGTAACAGGAGTAGTCCAGCACTACCCTGTTAGCAAACCAGCCGAGATTACAGTAGGGCCTTTACATACCAAGCATTCCTTTTTGCTGGCTGCATCGGCACCGACTAATCTCCTGGGAAGAGACTTATTGTGTAAAATGGGGTGCGTCATTTATTGTACTCCTGAAGGTGTATTCTTGGACATACCTGAGAATCACGCTCAGGAAGTGCGAGACATGTTAGACTCCCCATCAAAATTAATGTCACATATCATTATGACAAATAGGACTCCATCCCAAGTAGAAGAAATGACATCCCAGATACCAGAGTCACTTTGGACTAAAGACGGACAAGACACTGGATTGATGGCAAACGTAGCTCCAGTAGTTGTACAAGTAAAAGATGGTAGGATAGCTCCAAAAATCCCACAGTACCCTCTGAAGCCAGAGGTGGAGTTAGGAGTTTACCCAGTAATAGAGCGCTTGCTACAACAGGGCATTGTGGTAAGAACGTCCAGCACTGCCAATAGTCCCATCTTCCCTGTGAAAAAGAGTGGGGGGAGGGGTTACCGGCTAGTGCAGGATCTAAGGGGGATTAACAAAATAGTTGAGAGCCAGTTCCCCGTAGTGCCAAATCCAGCTGTCATCCTTATGCAAATCCCTCCCACTGCGACATTTTTCACTGTTATTGACCTCTGCTCCGCTTTCTTTTCGGTACCTCTGCACCCTGACAGTCAATATTTGTTTGCATTCACATACAGAGGAGTCCAATACACATGGACTCGATTACCACAAGGTTTCATAGACAGTCCAAGTATATTTTCCCAGGCTTTGCATGATTGTTTACAGTCTTTCCAACCAGAGAGTGGATCAGTATTAATACAGTACGTGGATGATCTACTACTGTGTTCTGATTCATTGGAAGCATCCCTGAAGGATACGAAACAGCTCCTGTTTCATCTTTCAGACACAGGACACAAGGTTTCCAAAGACAAGTTGCAATTATGCCAAACTAAGGTAAAATATTTGGGACACTGTCTAACACAAGGACTGAGACATCTGACCGCTGATAGAATTCAAGCAATTAGAGACATGACTCTGCCACAAACCCAGCAACAGATCAGAACATTTTTAGGAATGTGTGGGTATTGCCGTAACTGGATCCCAGGGTTTTCCATTCTAGCGTTACCTTTGCAGGAGATGGTTTCCTCAAGCAAACCTGATCGGATTTCGCATACAGACGAGTCCGAGATGGCATTTGAGAGACTTAAACAGTGCCTAACGCAGGCACCAGCATTAGGTATGCTAGACTATGGGGAACCCTTTGAGCTGTACGGAACAGAAAGTGCTGGTTGCGCAGCAGGCGTCTTAACCCAAAAGCATGGTGATGCCAGCAGGCCGGTAGCATACTATAGCGCTCAGCTAGACACGGTAGCGCGATCCCTCCCCACATGCTTGCGAAGCATTGCTGCGATAGCATTGCTAGTAACGAAAAGCGAAGATGTAGTGCTAGGTCACAACCTCACAATTCATACACCACATGCAGTGTCAGCCTTGCTAAATTCTGCCCAAACCAGGCGCGTCTCATCAGCGCGGTTTACAAGATGGGAATTGGCACTAATGGCCCCCGTAAACATCACCATAAGGAGATGCAGTGCATTAAATCCTGCAACATATCTCCCAGGTGTGCCTGGACAGGCACAAAGGGTGGAGGATGAGAGTGGTGGGGAAGGAGAATTTAATACAAAGGAGGACACACATGATTGTATGGAATATTTGACCCAAAATTTTACCGCAAGGCCTGACATCAGTGACAACCCACTGGAAGATGTAGATCTAACTTTCTACACGGACGGTAGTTGTCACAGACAGTCAGACTCGGGAGACTTGTGTACTGGATACGCAGTCGTAGATGACCAAGGCACCATAGAAGCAGAACCGCTAGGCCCACCTCACTCAGCCCAGGTTGCTGAACTGGTCGCCCTAACCAGAGCATGTGAATTGGCTAAGGGCAAATCAGCCAATATCTACACCGATTCTAGATACGCATTCGGGGTAGTCCATGATTTCGGAGCCCTATGGCGCCTCAGAAATTTCATGACGGCAGCTGGTACACCGGTAGCGCATGCAGCTCACATCAAAAGGCTTCTAACAGCGATACAGGAACCCGACAGAGTGGCTGTTATCAAGTGTAAAGCACACACATATAGCCAAGACCCAGTATCACTTGGTAACAGCCGAGCAGACGAAGCAGCTAAGTTAGCAGCTGGTACCCCCAGACAGACAGACACCACACAGCTGATGGTATTTAATACCATCAACACACAGAAGCTGTGTGAGATGCAAAATTTGTGTTCCACACAGGAAAAGGCAGTCTGGAAGGCGAAGGGATATGGCCAGGAGTCCTCAGGACTCTGGACGGATGGACAAGGTAAACCGGTGGCCCCCAGAGCATATCTTCCATGTTTAGCTGAGGCAGCTCACGGGCTGACTCATCTGGGCAAGGAAGGAATGTGCAAGTTGGTAAGAGCATATTGGTGCGCCCCAGGATTTTCATCTCATGCAAGTAAGAGAGCAATGTCATGCCTTACATGCTTGAGAAAGAATATCGGAAAGGCAATACCAACAGAACCATCTCATATCCCACCTACAGGCGGCCCTTTCCAGGTAATACAGATTGACTTTATTCAATTACCCCCTTGTCGAAATTTGAAATATGTACTTGTTTGTATAGATGTGTTCTCAAATTGGGTCGAAGCATTTCCTGCGGCCACAAATACCGCTATGTTTACTGCTAAGAAAATTGTGCAGGAATTTGTATGTAGATATGGTATCCCTAGAATAATTGAAAGTGATAGGGGTACCCATTTTACAGGTGATGTCTTTCAAGGAATGTGTAAGTTGATGGGAATTGATAGCAAGCTGCACACTCCATACCGTCCACAGGCGAGTGCGAAGGTAGAAAGAGTGAACAGCACTATTAAAAATAAACTGAGCAAAGTTATGGCAGAGACAGGATTGACATGGCCAGAAGCTTTACCCATTGTACTGTACAGCATCAGAACCACTCCCAGGTCCCCTCTTAATCTGTCTCCCTTTGAAATCTTGTTTGGTCGACAACCGCATGTTATGATTAACCCTCAGGATGATTTGAAGTGTAACAATGAAGTGACTGTAAAGTACCTGGTTAATATGAGTAAACAGCTAAGGAATCAAAATGATAATTTGAAGTTGGTGATTCCTGATTTACCAGATAGTAATTGCCATGACATTGAACCTGGGGATTATGTAATGATACAGAATTTTCTACGCTCAGGTTGCCTTATTGACAGATGGGAAGGACCATACCAAGTCTTATTGACCAGCACTACAGCATTGAAAGTTGCCGAGAGAGAGACTTGGGTTCATTCGTCCCATTGTAAGAAGGTTGCTGACCCAGAGAGGTCCCGTGATAAGGAACAGACGGTAGAGGAAGTTGTATCACTGGAGTGTCTGTTCCAGGAGGACTGAGGCGGCACCTGAGCATTGAGAATCACAAGATCAAAAGCAGTTGTCGATTCCCTGTTCCCTTTTATTGTTTTTCTCCACTTCCCATCCCCCCTCCCTCAAATTATTTTTCCCCCTTCTCATTCTTCTTCGTTTCCTCCTATAAGATGGACTTGCCCCAAGAGACTGTGATCCGGATTTTCCTGTTGACCATGATGTTGACCAGAGCAGTCTGTTCCGGCGAGAGTACCATGGAGGTCGAGAGAGGTTCTGGAATGGGTTCTGATGACAGAGATGGAGGCATAGTTTCCCAAGAACAACATAATCAACAAGCAAAGGCGAGTATCAGAAAACGATCCGATAGCATTGACCATAGAAGGAATTGTGAAGGATTGTTAGCTGAAGAAAACTGTATCTGTAGGCTCTGTGACAACGTAGTTGAGGATGGGTGCATCAAGAAATGCCAATCCAGTTTTAATATCCACATGGACCGGCATCCCTTGAGTGACTATCACTCCTTAGTGGGTAGTGTGTTAAATCAAACAGATTGTTGGGTATGCTCTCAAGTACCTCAAGGTCATAGCAAATCAGGACTAGTACCATTTCCCTTAACGATAGGTGAGGTACTTGAGCTAAGTGGTGGGAGGCCGGTGGACAGGAGGTTTAATATCTCCAGTCCTCCTAGTCTGAAGCTCCACCAATATCATGTGGATAGATCCCTAATATGTTTTAACATTTCCAATCCCCGAAAGCCGGGAAATTGGGAAGTGTCATGGAGTAACCAAACCATGACCTTTTCATATAGAGCAGATAGAATGCCTACAGATACAGAGCTTATACGCCACATAGCCAGTAGAGGAAAATCTTTCCGATATAGGTATACCCTAGGAAGTAGGATTACGAGAGTTGGAGAGGTATCACCAGGATACTGTGCACATATCGTACAAGCTGATACGTGTACTAGACAGATGGGAGAATTAGGGTTAGGAGATTTCACATGGAAGATGTGTAATATGGTTATGTCCTACTCCGTCCATGTTCTCCCCGATGATGCATATTTCATATGCGGGAGGAAGGCGTATAAGTGGCTTGCCCCAACCCCTGAAGGATTGTGTTATATTGGAAAAGTACTGCCAGAAGTAATGACTGTATCACATGCCAAAATGAAAGATATACACCGTGTTGCCCAAGCTCCTTATACTCACACCCATTACGAGCACGTAGTTAAACGGCACCTGATAGAAAGAACAGAGCATCCGGCCTCTGACATGATCCATGAATCCACCGGGATTCAGTTTCTAATCGCGTTAGACATCACTCGCACCGCCAGAGGAGTGTTAAATTATAAATACATATCTGCGCTCGCAAATTTGTTAGACAATATCACAGAAATGCATGATGACACGTTTAGGTATACTGGAAGAGAGCTTCAAGCTTATAAAACAGAACTGGTTCAGCATAGAATGGTTCTTAATTATCTCACAGCAGTAACAGGTGGATATTGTGTCACACTGGCAACACAGTACGGCGTGAAATGTTGCACATATATTACAAATAGTACCGAGGACCCGGTCGAGGTCATAGACCAAAAGATGGACGATATTCTCCAATTGAAGTGGGAATTTCGCAGGAGACACAATCTCACCCTTGCTGCTGTGAGTAATGAGCTGACTGGTTGGGTGTCATGGTTGAACCCGCGAAATTGGTTCTCTGGTTTAGGAGAATGGGCTCAAGGAGTCATAATGAATGTAGGGAAGTTTCTCCTATGTATCTTAGGTGTTATCATAACGATTGGCTTGATATTTAGATGCGGTCAGGCTTTAACGAAGTGTAAACGAAGTACTAGGGTGATGAGTTTAAGGAGTGAGGAAATTGTAATTCCAATGGATTTGATTTATGACCCAACTGTAGAAACAATGATGTGATGAAAATGCGATTTCTACGGTCCGTTTCTTTCACCTGTTTTTCCGGTTTTTCCAAGGTAAAAAGACCCACTTGGACGAGGAATTTGATGATCCTGTATACAGACAACTGATGGATTAAAGAAGAAGTTTTGACAACCTTATACACAGATATTTGATGAACTTTGCCATAGACCCCCAGTTTCCCTAGAAATTTTAAAATTACGCTAGCCCAACACTTTTGTAAGTCTATGGACATTGACAAAGCTTTTTGCCCACACGCCTTTTGGCAAAAGCACAAAGAAGACTGCATTCAACAGACACCGAACAAGACTTCAACCGACAAATGTTCATTAACCTGACATAGAATACCACTGCATTTACCGTAATTATGTCTTTCCTTCTCTACAACCTTCAGGTAATTACACACATAGTCGATAGGGAATACAGGCACAGATATCAGCAATCACATGTTCCCCCATTCATGTATCATCAACTAAAATGTGCTCCCTATTTTGTTACAACCACAGCCGAAAAGAGCTCGGTAAAGTTTGACAGCCCATCCACAGACCCGTACCACGGGATAAGAAGGAATTCAAATGTATACTTCGCAATACCTCGAAGCTTGATTTAAAACACGTATGGCACGATGATACATGACCCCCAAACATGGATTCATACACACATGCTTCTGCTATCTCACTAGGTCATACCCTTTTCCTACCTTCTCCTCTCCTCCCCTACCCAACCATGGAAATGTATTAACCCCTGACATATATTTTTCTCATTTTGAAATGTTTTAGGAAGTGGCAGTTATTGTTGACTGCCAAAGGGTGGACTGTCAAAGTCTGAAAAATATCACGATGCACACTGCCATATTTGCACCTCATATGAGTCCCTGCTGCGCATGCGTGCGCTCTCCCGTGCGTGCGCATACTCGCTGTTGCGGGCACCCGCAGGCGCACGGTATGCGCATTTACGGTAGAGATTGTATGCGTCTAGAGGGCGACTCTTTCGTTACATATTTTCACCATATAATGTATTTTGTAGATTATGGTCCCTTTGATAGAATCTGAAAGTTTGGTTAATGTAGCATGTTCATGGACAGAGAAATCCCTCTTTGTTTGATACGAAGGGTCAGACAGGAGTAATACAGTGGTGTTTAGTATCCATCGGAAGAGTATTTAATTAGCAATATTCCGGTGTTGGTTTGAAGCGGATTTATCGCTCGTGCGAATAGTTATGGACATAAGAAGTTTATGTCCATTTACTATTATTTGCACTTACTTATCCATGCGGCGGGAAACCTAGTTTCCCACCCACCTGAGCAGTTGGAAATCGTCACAGCCCACCTGTATGAATCAACCTATGACCTTTTGTTATAATGCGAGGAGGAATTCCTGTGTCCAATGAACAATGAGATTGTAGGGACCATTGAATTGTATTGTGTGTGGGGCATACATAGACAAGCCGATCACATCCAGCTCACTCTTCAACGGTTCTCATTGCTGATAATCGGGAGCTGGATGTCCAGAGGCGCATGCGATCGTTCCCCTTTGTGCGTAAGTTTTCTCCGCAATCATATTGTCTTTCTTGTTATTATGGGCCATATCTCTCTCTCTCTCTCTCTTCTCCTCTTTCTCTCATTTTCCCTTAAACGTAATTGTATTGTATTTACTGTATAGTTATCTGGTTAGTTAGTCTATGTTATATTGTAGTGTGTGACTTGTATTGTATTATTCTTTTTGCAAGTATAACATTCATATAAGGCGTTAGACCCTAAGCCCGGTAGTTGTGTATTTATTATAGTGTTAAGTATTCACAGAGCGTCGGTGACGCTCAAACAGCTTTTAAGTTAATAAGGTTACACTGTGTTGCATCTACACCCTATCTCTTCACTAAGGTTTTACTGCATATTACATTGTTTATGGTTTAGATATAAAGGTTTAACATTGTGAGCGTCTGCGCCGCTGGTGATCTCCTCGTGGTCCCGAGCGTCCGCTACGCTATAGCGAACCATTACGTTAGTCGGCAGCCAATAGCGTGCCTGCCTGTGATCTCTTGGCCGTGAGCGAACGTGACGCTTGAGCGTCTCGACCACGGCTAAGCGATTGTTACGCAATGTGCGTACCCTTACGGTATTCCATACGTCAATAGCGTATAGTGTTCTTAGGCCTCTTAAAGGGTTTTAAATAAGATAAATATTTAGCTTTATCACTGTCTATCTGTGGCAGTCCCCACCGAACTGCAATCTGTGCGAAGACTTCCTGATGAAGTCTCCACTCTCCAGGACGTATGTCTGGTGAGGAAGTCTGCTTCCCAGTTGTTCACTTCTGGAATTAACACTGTTGACAGTTCTCTTACATGATTCTCCGGCCAGCGAAGAATTCTGGTGGCTTTCGCCATCGCCACTCTGCTCCTTGTGCCGCCTTGGCGGTTTACATGAGCTACTGCGGTGACGTTATCTGACTGGATCAGAACCGGTTGGTCGCGAAGAAAGGTCTCCGCTTGACGTAGGGCGTTGTATATGGCCCTTTGTTCCAATATGTTGATGTGAAGACAAGTCTCTTGACTTGACCAAAGACCTTGGAAATTTCTTCCCTGTGTGACTGCTCCCCAGCCTCGGAGGCTCGCGTCCGTGGTCACCAGGATCTAGTCCTGAATGTCGAATCTGCGGCCCTCTAGAAGGTGAGCACTCTGCAGCCACCACAGGAGAGATACCCAGGCCCTGGGGGATAGGGTGATCAACTGATGAATCTGTAGATGTGACCCGGACCACTTGTCCAGTAGGTCCCATTGGAAAGTCCTCGCATGGAACCTGCTGAAGGGAATGTTTTTCCCAGGACTCGAGTGCAGTGATGCACTGACACCTGTCTTGGTTTCAATAGGTCCCTGACTAGAGTCATGAGTTCCTGGGCCTTCTCTATCTGAAGGTAAACCCTTTTCTGGTCTGTATTCAGAATCATACCCAAGAAGGGCAGACGAGTTATAGGAACCAACTGTGACCTCTGGAAATTGAGAATCCAGCCGTGTTGCTGTGACACCTTCAGCGAAAGTGACACGCTGTTCAACAACTGCTCTTTTGATCTCGCCCTTATTAGGAGATCGTCCAAGTATGGGACAACTGTGACTCCTTGCTTGCGTAGGAGCACCATTATTTCCGCCAATTACCCTGAAATTGGTAATGACAATCCTGTACCGCAATTGTCAGGTACGCCTGATGGGGTGGATAAATGGGAACATGAAGGTATGCAGCCTTTATGTTTAGATACACCATCAAATCCCCCCCTTCCGGCTGGCGATGATCGCTCTGGGCGATTCCACTTTAAATTTGAACCTTTTCCCGTATAGGTTCAGAGATTTTAATTTTAAAAATAGGTCTGACCGAACCGTACGGATTCGGGACTACAGCCAAGGTTGAGTCATATCGCCTTCCTTGTTGCAGGAGGGGAACCTTGAGCACCACCTGTTGGAGATACAATGTGTGAATTGTATTTAATATTATCTCCCTTCCTGGGGGAGAAGCCGGTAGGTCCGATAAGGAAAAACCGACGAGGAGGCACCTTTCGAATTCCAGCTTGTAACCCTGAGAAACAATTTTTTATTGCCCCGGGAACCACCTGTGAGTTAACTCAGATGTGGCTGAAGAGTCGAAGACGTGCTCCCACTGGGGCAGACTCCCTTAGCGGAGCTCCAGCATCATGCGTTGGATGTAGTAGAGGCCGGGGAGGACTTCTGTTTCTGGGAACTAGCTGTGCCCTGTGCCCTTACCTCTGGTAAGAAAGGACGCTCCTCGTACTTTCTTGTTATTCTGCGACCGAAAGGACTGCATTTGATAATGTCGTGCTTTCTTAGGCTGTGAGGGAATATAAGGCAAAAGATCAGAATTACCAGCTATAGCTGTGGAGACCAGGTCCGAGAGCCCTTCTCCACACAATTCCTCAGCCTTGTAAGGTAAACCTTCCATATGCCTCTTTTAGTCGGCATCACCTGTCCATTGCATGTTCCACAGGACACTTCTAGCAGAAATCGACATAGCGTTGACTCTAGAACCCAGTAGACTAATGTCTCTTTGGGCATGTTTTATATATATATATGTAAGACAGCATCTTTTTATATATATATATATATATATATATATATATATATATATATATACATATACTAGGGTCAATACCATGGTATCCTTATCTAGGGTTTCAATCTCCGCTGATAAGGTATCTGTCCACGCTGCTACAGCGCTATAAACCCATGCCGACACAATCGCCGGTCAGAGTAGTGTACCAGAATGTGTGTAAATGGACTTCAGTACTTTTACTGCAAGCTATCTGCAGGATCCCTGAGGATAGCTGTTAAGTCAGCGCTACCTTTTGGGTAAATGTGACAAAGCTTTGTCCACCCTAGCGGAAGATCCCATCGTATCGATACTCCCTGAGAATTCTTTTTGGGAAGCTGCAGCTTCTTGTCTGGAGATTCCCGCTCTTTTTCTTCATGAGAGGAGGGAAATTTACCTCAGCTTTCTTCCCCTTAAACATGTGTACCCTCGTGTCAGGGACAGATGAGTCATCAGTGATATGCAAAACATCTTTTATTACAATAATCATATATTGAATACTTTTCTGCCAGTTTTGGCTGTAACTTTGCATTATCGTAGTCGACACTGGAGTCAGACTCCGTGTCGATATCAGTGTCTATTATTTTGGATAGTGAGCATTGTGAGACTCTGAAGGTCTCGGACAGACCTGTGTAGATTCACTGTCTTTTCTCTAATCTTTTGTGCAATAAATTTACCTCAGCACTTTATTTCACATATCCAATCAGGTGTCGGCGTTGTCGACGGAGACACCACTCACACACACATTTGCTCCATCTCCTCATTAGGAGAGCCTTTTACCTCAGACATGTCGACACACACGTACCGACACACCACACACTTAGGGAATGCTCATCTGAAGATAATTCCCCCACAAGGCCCTTTGGAGAGACAGGAGAGAGTATGCCAGCACACACCCCAGCGCTATATGACCCAGGAAAAAACACAGCAATTTAATGTTTACCCAGTAGCGCTGTTATTATCTGCGCCGAATTATGTTCCCCCCCTCTTCTTTAAGACCCTCTCTTCTACCGTGGTATAAGCAGGGGAGAGTCCGGGGAGCTTCCGCTCAGCGGTGCTGTGGAGAAAAACATGGCGCTGGTGAGTGCTGAGGGAGAAGCCCCGCCCCCTCGACGGCGGGCTTCTGTCCCGCTAAAAGTGTAAAATTGGCGGGGACTCATGCATATATACAGTGTCCAGCTGTATATATGCTCCTTTTGCCAAAAAAGAGGTTTATATTGCTGCCCAGGGCGCCCCCCCCCCTGCGCCCTGCACCCTTACAGTGACTGGAGTATGTGAGGTGTGTGGGAGCAATGGCGCACAGCTGCAGTGCTGTTCGTTACCTCAGTGAAGATCATGAAGTCTTCTGCCGCCTCTGAAGTCTTCTTTTCTTCTCATACTCACCCGGCTTCTATCTTCCGGCTCTGCGAGGGGGACGGCGGCGCGGCTCCGGGACGGACGGCGAGGGTGAGATCCTGCGTACCAATCCGTCTGGAGCTAATGGTGTCCAGTAGCCTAAGAAGCAGGACCTAGCTTCAGAGAGTAGGGCTGCTTCTTTCCCCTCAGTCCCACGATGCAGGGAGTCTGTTGCCAGCAGAGCTCCCTGAAAATAAAAACCTAACAAAATACTTTCTATCAGTAAACTCAGGAGAGCTCACTGAAAAGCACTCAGCTGGTCTGGGCACAGTATCAAACTGAGGTCTGGAGGAGGGGCATAGAGGGAGGAGCCAGTGCACACCAGGAACTAAATTCTTTCTTAAAGTGCCCATGTCTCCTGCGGAGCCCGTCTATCCCCATGATCCTTACGGAGTGAGTCCACAGCATCCTCTAGGACGTTAGAGAAAGCATGGTAGTCTCGATCTGGGAGAGGTGAGCACCAACCCCACTCAGTGACACAGCAGTAGTGTGTAATCTAGTCTGCAGTAGTGAGGATGGGGGTGTTTGCTGTGACATTCACTTGCTACAGTCAGGAGGGGGACAGTGAACCACAGTGGTGGAGGGGGGTTGTTTGCTGCAAACATATTATGAAAACTGTGTTCTTTTGCTGTGTGACTGACTGTATGTCATGAAGTATGTGTGTGTCATGAAGTGTCAGTGTCAGAAAGTGTGTCAGTAAGGGATATAGGTCAATAAGTGGTGTCTGAGTCAGAAGTGGTATCTGTGTCAGTAAGTGTGTTTGCGTTGTGTGTGTGTCAGTAAGGGGTATCTGTATCAATAAATTGTCAGTAAGTATATATGATAATGTGCAAATAAGTGGTGCAAGTAAAATGTATCTGTCAGTGTTATCAGTTTCAGTAAGTGTGTGTTTCAGTAGGTGTTTGTGTCATTAAGGGGGGTCTGTGTCACAGGGACGTGCAGTGAGGTAAATGGCTGGGGGGCACTGGCTATTACCAGAACCAGATTTACACACAATATATGAGCCAAAGGGTTCATGTGGGCATTATACAAAGGTGCAGCAGTATATACTGCTGGGAATTTGGTGAGTTTTGGGCAGAGATGTGCGGAAAAGATAGGTACCTGCAATAGACTTTACTTCAGAGTTTTAACTATAAAAATAATTAGAATAATACAAAGAAGATATTTCTAATATATTCTTTATATTTTTCACATACTTTATATAGTCAAAACTCTGGTGTATACATTAGTATAGTGTACAGAGGGAAAAAGTAGCAGGTGCACTGTCTCACACTAGCTCAACCTGTAATAACCAGAGGCACTTAGCATATTCCTGGCCAGGGCTATGAGCTTACCCACCGCATCAAGGTAGCCTCTCATTGGGTAAGTCTCTAACACTAACTATAGGGGTTCAGGTCCGGGGGGCAGGACACCCCAGAGCCACCCAGCCAGACAACCCCAGGGCATCGCAAGAGTGATACAAATAAAGAGTAAAAGAGGTAGGAGCAGCTGCTGCTGCATGTGTGAGTAATGTGAGGAGTAAAAGAAAATAATGTGAAAGTGTTACATATATATAAGACAAACTAAGTGCCATAGTGTAATGAAATAGTGTTAAATTGCGATGCCCCAGGGACGTCCAGCCATGGCAGGCACAGGGAGCCCCGCACCCCAGAGAATCCCCCCAATATTGACTGCCATAGTAAACCAAAATGTAGGAGTCTTACCTCAGTGTGCTCATTCTACATATACAGGCAAAGTGCTAGACTATTTAAACTCAGTGAGGGTAGGTGGGGCAGGGTGCTAAATTAGGATGAAGGTGTCTCCTACCTTCAGAAATATGTATAAATACATCAGTTACAAAGGGAAGGGGGCCCTAATTTGCACACCTTAATTAGGTAATGAGGTGCTACTCTGCTTGAGACTTAATACAGTGTACAGAGGGAAAAAGTAGCACTGTCTCACACTAGCTCAACCTGTAATAACCAAAGGCACTTACCCAATGAGAGGCTACCTTGATGCGGTGGGTAAGCTCATAGCCCTGGCCAGGAATATGCTAAGTGCCTCTGGTTATTACAGGTTGAGCTAGTGTGAGACAGTGCACCTGCTACTTTTTCCCTCTGTACACTGTATTAAGTCTCAAGCAGAGTAGCACCTCATTACCTAATTAAGGTGTGCAAATTAGGACCCCCTTCCCCCCGTATACATTAGTATGACAGGAAAGGCTCTGCCTCATCTGCCTCACCCCACCGCACGTCACTGGTAAATGGTACACTGTCTGTCAGTAAGGGGTATCCGTTTCAGTAAGAGGTGTCTGTCAGTAAGTATCTACAGTATGTGCCAGTGGTGTCTGTTTTAGTAAGGGGTATCTGTCAGTAAGTGGTGTCTGTGTCAGCAAGGGATGTCTGTGTAAGAGTGTGTCTGTCAGTAGGCGGAGTCTGTCAATAAGTGTGTGTGTGTGTGTGTGTGTGAGTGTTTGTTTCAGCAAGAGTGTCTATGTCAGTGAGTGGTATCTGTCAGTAAGAGCTGTCCATGTCAGTAAGGGGTGTCTATGTCAGTAAGGCAGTGTGTGTGTGAAACTGCACGCAGTTGAGGAAGGGAGCCCCAAACTGATATCTTGCTTAGGGCCCCATGAGGTCTCAATCTGGTTCTGGATGTGGGTGCAGGGAATTACATTTGCTGGAGAAGGAGACACACACACAGCGGGCATAACCAGGTGGCGGTGCTGATGGAACCGGTATGATATACTGGCAGACAGGGTGCTAACTGTCAGTATACAGACAGTGGCATTCTGTCTGCCGGAATCCCAGCAGCGAGTCCCCTGGTGGGCTCGCTACACTCGCCAAGCTTCTGGCCTCGCTTCGCTCGCCACAGGTTCTATTCCCACATGGTTGGTGGCTTGGACCCACCAACCAAGCGGGAATAGCGGACAGATGTCGGACTTTCATCCGTTGATAAAATGCTGGCTGTCCGGCGTCGGAGACCGGGATTTTGACATCTGGCATTTTAACTGCATCCTCTTTCTTAAATGCACTGGACCCACTGACGGCTTAATCCAGCCCTGCCTCAGTTAAATTTAGCACATCTACGATCAGATCTGAAATAGGCCCAGAATCACGTCTGCTCATTAAGTAGTACAAGGAGAGGAATTTACATTTTTGGCAATATTGGAGAAAATTTACTAAAGGTTGATTTTTGCCGATTTGCGGTTTAAACCCCCCCCCCCCCCCCAAAAAAAAACAAAAAAAAAAAACGCGATTTAGCGATTTGCATATTTACTTAGGATGAATTTGCACGGAAGCCACATGGCTAATGCGACTTCGTACTCCAAATCGTGGCAGATCACCATTGGTACAAACATTGTTGCATTTTTTTTGCCTATGACCAATCAACCAAATTCGTACAAAAATCGTACCTCAATGCACTAATTCCAGAATGTAACATGTGAAAACCATTATAATTAAGACTTAACCAATCAGAATATGAATAAAAGCCACCAAGTCACCTGCAGCACTCAAGCATGGCACAGGCAGGTTATGGAGTAACATGGATGAAGGCAATGATTTCATGTGGGCTGCACCAGCTGAATGTAAGGGCCCAGGAGCAAGAAACAGAGGAACCAGCAGGTCGGAATGTATTCAGGGACTTTGTCACTTTGCTGTGACTTGTGGTGCAAATTGAGGTGTGATTAGGTTTGTGCTGGCACGCGTCTTCTGAGGCATTCTACTGCAAGATATAGCGCATTCAAATGTGACTTATAAAGCAACTTCCCATGGAAACCCGCTAAATCGATACAAATCACACATGCTACAGTGTGACTAAATACACCATCAAAGGACAAAGACAAAAGTGAAAACACTTGTTAGTAAATGTGCGATTTGTGTTCCCTCAAATAGGGGCGATAAGGGGCAATTAAGCGTGATTTCTAATCTCACCCAAAATCGATTCTTCCCCCAAGTATTGCTATAGAAGCACATCAATTTTGTATGTTTACAATCTTCAGATAGCATACCTCCTAACTGTCCCAAATACAGCGGGAGAGTCCCACTAAGTGGACACTGTCCCGCTGTCCCACCCGCGGGCTGCAGTGTCCCGCAGGCGGAAGGGTGGGGGGGTACAGTTGGGGGACCCAGTGATCACCGCTGCTCTGCAAAGCAGTCGGTGATCACTTAATAATGCAGGGAGTGGAGCCGGGGGCTGCCCGGCCACCAAGGGAGCGCTGGGCACGCCCCTGAAATGATGAAAACGGGGATAGTGGCTCTAGGCCACACCCTCCACTCGAGGCCCCTCCTCTCCTACTTGAGGACCCGCACCTTTCCGGCTTCATGCGCATGCTACATGATAACTGCCGACAATTCATACAACACCGCAAGTGGGCTACTTTCACATGGTAGGGCAAGGAACTAGGGGAGGTATAGATGTCAACGTGACATCCGTGTAGACACAATGAATGTCCACATGGTCACTGTGCTTGGTGAGATATAAGCTGTTGACCAATCATACCACACCCCAGCATTCATTTGAATTTTTTACAGGGAATTACATGGCTGAGTTTAGTAAAATCTTACTTATCCCAGTGGTGTCAGAAGGGGAATGCAGGGGGTGACACCAAAGTGCGGACTCCTACTCAGTGACAGGAGCCGGGTGCTGCAATGTAATATTACGTGCAGCAACCCGGCTCCTGTCATCATGTAGAAGCCGGCACTGAAGAAATTCCAGTGTCCGAGGCCAGGCCGCATCTCCCGGACCCACAATGTGTCAAAAACGGGGGTCGGGACGCAAAGCCACGTCCTGTCCCGCAAAGCCATGCCCCATCCCATGAAGCCACGCCCCGTCCCACGAAGCTATGCCTATTTTCTGCCCGCAGCAGGTGTTTGAGAGGTGAGTGATGCCTCTGACTTATCCTATATGATTTAGGCCAGTGATGGCTAACCTTGACACTCCAGCTGTTGTTGAACTACACATCCCAGCATGCCCTGCTACAGTTTTGCTATTTGCCCATGCTAAAACTGATGCAGGGCATGCTGGGATGTGTAGTTAAACGTCAAAGAAGAGAGAAAAAAAGAAGGCTCTTGTGTGGGCGCACTTTTAGTTAGTTGAAATAAATTTCAATAGATTTCAATTGGTCATGAACAAATAATGTTAAAACATAACTTTTAATGAAATTTATATAAAATTCATATGATTACCCATTGAAAGACATAGGATCCAAGATAGGTCAGTGATAAGATAAAATATAAATGAAAAATGTGGAAATGTTCTGGTCCTGTCTCACGGAATGTGATAAGAAAGGTTGTAGACACTTCAAAGTCCTACACCCACTTCAGCCTGACCAGTACAGAAAATCTGTATTAATGAGACCACAATGTGATCAATTATATATTATTATATTTGTACTGAACAGGTAAAAAAAAATGATGTATGAGACATTGACCAGTTCATGCCGGTCACCAAGAAATACACAGGTGTTTTATAATTTTGAAAGACTCAAAGGGTCTTATTTAATTATAGTATGCAGTTACAGGATAAAGATAATCGAAGTGAACAAGCCCTGCGGGGTGAAACGCGTTTTCCTCTAACAGCGGGTCCACCGGCACCAGCCCCAGCTTATAGCACTCAGAGAACACTCCTGTTGCGGGACATACACAGGTTTTTCAATTCCAGTATGCCTGCGAGGGCATTCTCTGCAATCTTTATTTACTAGCAATCCCAGGGGTGACTTATACTTGTTAACCTACTATATGCCTTACAGTTTTGAAACAGGACCCGTTTAAGCTTATTTAAGTTTATATAACTGTGTCCTTTTTCTTGTGGTACATAACTGTTTGCATGCATACAACAGCCAGGCTGTAATTTTATACAGGCCTCATAGGCCAGTAGCAGCAACAAACACAGGCACATTGTGCAAATAAGTAGGTTACTCTGAGTTATTCTGTCTAATTGACATTTTTGCTCTATACCAGTGCAAAATCTGCTTTTTTGTTTCTGGGGTTACAATTAATTACCAGTCACAAGTGTTTATAACTAATATCTGCATTTAACTGTATGCTTTATTACAGTACTAACTGTTACCAGGATTACTTTTTTAAATAGAATATATAGTCAGGAGCGTATCTACCCATTGGCCAGGATGGCACTCTCCAGGGGCGCCAGGCAAGGAGGGGGCGCCGCCTGGCGGTGCCTCCTGCAGCCAAATGGTAGAGAAGTAGTACTGTCATACTGTACCTGGTGAGAGTCTGTTACTGCTAGAGCGGTGCCGGTGTCCGACTTGTAATCAGGCTCAAAATAAACTACATCTCCCATCAGTCCTTGTTGCTGGGAGCTCCCGACAGCAAGGGAGTCGCGCCGGCAGTAACAGACTCTCACCAGGTACACAGCAATTGTTACATAGCACAGTGCTATAGATCTATTTGTTGTTGAAGATAATAAAAAGTGTCAGTGTTTGGGAGAAGGGACTGTAGTACCTGGAAAACTACACGATTTTCATGCATGTTAGATGTAAGTAAGCAAAAACTTTAACTTGCTGAGTGTAATAAAGAAAATACCTTTTATAAGGCCAGGTTCAAGGAAATGTATATCAGTTAATTGTATAATTGATCATTTTATCTTGGAAGTGATGGCACCCTAATGTTTTTTCTAACAGGAAGTACTTCTACCATCCAACTATTGGTGTTCGGTTAATGGCTGGGTCCATTTGAGGCTCATCTCACAGTATCTCATTAGCATTTCATTTGAGATGCAGTCAAGATGCAGGCGTTTGGCATCCCGGCGGTCGGAAAGCTGATGCCAGCCTCCCCAAAACTGCTCGGATTGCTGATGCTGGCATCCCAACATAAATAGTGATGCAGAATGCCAAAATTCGAATGGAGTTGGTGCCAAAGTCTCCACTGGCAAGCCGCGTGGGAGGGTTAGGGTTAGGCTGCAGGGAGGGAGATTAGGAAGGGTGGGTTAGGGTTAGGCACCACTGAAGAGGCTGGGGGGGTGGGTTAGGGTCAGGCTGTGGGAAAGGTGGGTTAGGGGTAGGGGGGAGGGATGGTGTAACGTGAATATGAGACACTACTGTGCGGTGTAATGTGAATGAGGGGCACTATTGTGTGGCATCATGTGAATTGGGGTACTATTGTGTCCACGCCTTTCCCCCACAAGACCATGCACCATTTCCAATACTCACACCTTATTTCAAATGTGTGTAGGAAGTGGGGGGGTGGGGGAGCCTGCCCCTTACTTTACCAGGGGCGCTCGGACTCCTAGATACACTCCTGTATATAGTTATTGGTGATTTCTGCTTTCATCCTGTCCTTATTTCTGTGGACTCACATCTACGATCCGGAGTGCACAATACCACAGGCGTGGGATTTGATGCATTCAGCCTAACGTAGAAAGCAGATCCACACCTTTTGCGACAAACTGTCACATTCTCTTATATAGGTGCACTCTCATTGGTGTCCAACCCACCTACCTTTTTCTACTATCAAACCACACTGCCAGTGCCCGATCTCGTCCGATCTTGGAAGCTAAACAGTGTTGGGCTGGGTCAGTACTTGAGGAGGAGACTCACAAGGAATACCCAGTGTTGTAGAATAAGGAATCATTTCTAATGATGTGCGTCATATGACACCAACAGCAGTTTCACCACTAGCCTTTACTTTTCATTATCTTTATCCTGTAACTGCATACTATAATTAAATAAGACCGTTTGAGTCTTTCAAAATTATAAAACACCTGTGTATTTCTTGGTGACCGGCATGAACTGGTCAATGTCTCATGCATAATTATTTTGACCTGTTCAGTGCAAATATAATAATATATAATTGATCACATTGTGGTCTCATTAATACAGATTTTCTGTACTGGTCAGGCTGAAGTGGGTGTAGGACTTTGAAGTGTCTACAACCTTTCTTATCACATTCCGTGAGACAGGACCAGAACATTTCCACATTTTTCATTTATATTTTATCTTATCACTGACCTATCTTGGATCCTATGTCTTTCAATGGGTAATCATATGAATTTTATATAAATTTCATTAAAAGTTATGTTTTAACATTATTTGTTCATGACCAATTGAAATCTATTGAATTTTATTTCAACTAACTAAGAGTGCGCCCACACAAGAGCCTTCTTTTTTTCTCTCTTCTTTGACATATGCTCTACCTGGCTCTGGGCGCACCACCAAACTGGACTATGATTTAATGATTTACTATGCAAAAATCATAATTGTCCAAATTTTGGTCTCACTCAATTAGACTTTGACTCTTATGACCAGTGCCGGGTCGCCTCTCCTTTCTCATGTGTAGTTAAACAACAGCTGGAGTGTCAAGGTTAGCCATCACTGATTTAGGCTGAGCCATGCTATATGGAACTGTCATGCAAGCCTGGTGTTATTTGTTATAATTAGAGATGAGCGGGTTCGGTTCCCTGAGAACCGAACCCTACCGGACTTCACTACACGGGCCCAGATCCGAACCCTGCTTGGGTTTTCCCGCCTGACTCGGAAACTAGAACGAGGCAAAACGTCATCATCCTGCTGTCGGATTCTCGCGGGGTTTGGATTCCATATAAGGAGCCGTGTGTCACCGCCATTTTCACTCCGGCATTGGAGAGTGTAGCGAGAGGACGTGTCTCTGTCCTCAGTGTCTGTGGAGGAAAAGTGGGGTGGTGATTCCAGTGCTGTCTTGTTCTTCTCAGTCCAGTGTAGTGTTATGCTGCATCAGTCCTCTCACAGTGGTGGTGTCCTCTGCTGCCATTTGTCCAGTGTAGCTGTGTAAGTCCAGTCCAGTGGTGCTGTGTTGTGCTGCATTAGTCCAGTGGTGGTGTCTTGTGCTGCATCAGTCCAGTGGTGGTGTCCCTGTACTGCCATATAAGTCCAGTGGTACTGCCGTATAAGTCCAGGGGTACTGCCATATAAGTCCAGTGGTACTGCCATATAATTCCAGTGATACTGCCGTATATGTCCAGTGGTACTGCCGTATAAATCCAGTCCAGTGATACTGCTGTATATGTCCAGTGGTACTGCCATATATGTCCAGTGATACTGCCGTATATGTCCAGTGGTACTGCCGTATAAATCCAGTCCAGTGATACTGCCGTATATGTCCAGTGGCACTGGCGTATAAATCCAGTCCAGTGACACTGCCTTATAATTCCAGTGATACTGCCGTATAAATCCAGTCCAGTGGTACTGCCGTATAAGTCCAGTGATACTGCTGTATAAATCCAGTCCAGTGGTACTGCCATATAATTCCAGTGATACTGCCGTATATGTCCAGTAGTACTGCCGTATAAATCCAGTGGCACTGGCGTATAAATCCAGTCCAGTGATACTGCCGTATAAGTCCAGTAGTACTGCCGAATAAAATCCAGTGGCAATGGCGTATAAATCCAGTCCAGTGGTACTGCCATATAATTCCAGTGGTACTGCCGTATAATTCCAGTGGTACTGGCGTATAAGTCCAGTGATACTGCCGTATAATTCCAGTGGTACTGCCATATAAGTCCAGTGGTACTGTCCTGTGCTGTATATATTATTTACTCCATTTAAAGGGGTTATTAATATTTAATCCAAATCATTTTTAGAGGGTTTGCCCTGTGTAGTGTAGGGATATGCTGTCCTGTGCCGCATATTGTGTTATATAACTCCTGAAAAATAATGGAGAACAAAAATTTGACATAGACGATGAAATGCCAGCAACGTCGTCTGCCAAGGCCGATGCCCAATGTGATAGTAGAGGGCATTTAAAATCCAAAAAGCCAAAGTTCAGTAAAAAGACCCCCAAAAAATAAATTGAAATGGTCTGAGGAGAAACGTAAACTTGCCAATATGCCATTTATGACACAGAGTGGCAAGGAATGGCTAAGGCGCTGGCCTATGTTTATGACTAGTGGTTCAGCTTCACATGACGATGGAAGCCCTCATCCTCCCGCTAGAAAAATGATAAGAGTTAAGCTGGCAAAAACACAGCAAAGAAATGTGCGTTCTAAGATGGTATCACAAATCCCCAAGGATGGTCCAAGTGTGACGGCGGTTGCGATGCCTGACCTTTCCAACACTGGACGGGAAGAGGTGGCTCCTTCCACCTTTTCGCACGCCCTCTACAAGTGCCGGAAGTAGTACCCACAGTCCAGTTTCTAATATTCAAATTGAAGATGTCACTGTTGAAGTACACCAGGATGAGGATATGGGTGTTTCTGGCGCTGAGGAGAAAGTTGATGATGAGGATTCTGATGGTGATGTGGGATGAATAAGCCCATTGTGATGCCTGGGCAAAATACAAAAAAAGCTACCTCTTCGGTGTGGAATTATTTCTCCACAAATTTGGACAACAGGTGTCAAGCCATGTGTTGCCTCTGTCAATCTGTAATAAGTAGGGCTAAGGACGTTAACCACCTAGGAACATTCTCCCTTATACGTCACCTGCAGTGCATTCATCAGAAGTCAGTGTCAAGTTGTGAAACTTTGGGCAAGAGCGTAAGCAGTCCACTGACACCTAAATCCCTTGTTCCTCTTGTACCCAAGCTCCTGCAAGCCACACCACCAACTCCCCCTCGATGTCAACTTCCTCCTCAGTCAGGAACATCATTAGTCCTGCAGGCCATGTCACTGGCAAGACTAAGGAGACTAAGGAGTCCTCTCCTAACCGGGATTCCTCTGGAGGATCCTTGAGTGGTACGCCTACTAATGCTGCTGATGTTGTTGCTGCTGGGAAGACCACTTGTACTACTTCAAGTAAGCAATTGACTGTTTGGGGCCTAGTTTTTTTAAGTGCCATCCTGTCTGACACTGCAGTGCCACTCCTAGATGGGCCAGGTGTTTGTGCCGCACACTTGTGTCGCTTAGCTTAGTCATACATCAACCTCTGTGCAACCTTTTGGCCTAAAAACAATATTGTGAGGTGCAGGGCTTAAAGTGGTCCAGGAGAGGTGGTGGAACTCATTTCCTGTGCAACCTACCCCCATCCCCCCCACACACACACACACACACACACACACACCTCCCACAGGGCCACTGTAAATTTGTGCATTACCTCCCATACTTTATAAAGAGATAATGGTCTCACAAGGAAGGGGTGTGGTCACATAGTAATACCCCCAATTTAAATTACACCACACAGTAGGACAACCTTATTCCCATTACACTGCATGTAGTGCCCTTTATTCATATTACACCACATAGTAGTGTTCCTTATTCACGTTATAACACACAGCAGTACCCCTTATTCACATTACGTCACTCAGTACTGCACTTTATTTACATTATGCTACACAGTGGTACCGCTTATACACGTTATGGAATTACTGTGCAAGGCCGTGGAGGAGAACACTAGTTCCACCTCATCATCCCCCCCTCCCCCCCCCACACACACAGTTTAACCCCTGGTGAAGTGTGAGGTATTCAGAATAGACTGGAAATTAGTTGAAATTAATGTTATTGAGGTTAATAATACCGTAGGATCAAAATTACCCCCAAATTCTGTGATTTTAGCTGTTTTTGTGTTTTTTAAAAAATCATCCAGATCCAAAACCAAAACACGAAAGGGTGGTTTTGGCAAAACCAATCCAGATCCAAAACACGAGCATGGAACCAGAACCAAATCCAAAGTACAAACACGACAAGTGCCTGTCGCACATCTCTAGTTATCTAAATAACTGCATATATAAGAAGTGCAGTGTAAGGATTTGCAGTAAACTGCTAAATTATTTTTATTAAAAAACGTTGAGGTGCTTTGAGAGTTGCGTTTGGGAACCTCTGTTAGAATACAATTGTCTGGGACTGTTGTCTTTTAATGGAATACATTTAAGTTTGCTCTGCTTTTTCACATAACACACATTAAACCTCTGCATTCTAATCAGTGAGCTCGCACCTGTCGCTTCTACTTCTTACTTGTTTTTTAATCGATTTTGGGGCAAATTTAGTAAGGATTGCAAAAATCACAAATTAGCAAAAATTGCGAGCAAAAGCAAAATTGCTAAAGCACGCCCAAAAGGAAAAACTGCAACACTAATTTAATTTAACAAAAAAAAGGTGGCCTTGTAAAATGTGCAAATATTGCGAAAACCATCCTAATAATCGCAATTTTTGCGTACATATTACAAATGTACGCAATTTTTGTGTACATGTTTCTGATGTTGCATTTTTTGCTAACAACAGTGTTTTTCCCTTAAAAATTGCACAACCTACTTTCCTGCACCCAAATTAAAGAAACTACTCAACAATTGTAAATCAATTCAATCATCACTTAATTGGTCAAATGATCTTGTGGTAATTTAGCAATTATTATCTTAAAGACACCATAGTGTTTTTCTTCAAACATTGACTAATGCCCATAACTGTGTTCAAATACTGTATATTCAACTAGAGAGAGTGTGAATTCTAGCCTCTAAACTCTATACAACAGCAATTATTGGTATATGGTTTAACAAACACACTTTTTTTTGGAGTCAAAATATTTTAATTCGGAAACAACAGTAAAATGTTTATTAAAAAAAATAGTGTTTTTTTGATTGTGAAGTGATCAAACATTACATATTATTGTTTCTGTGCTTTTATTTACATACCTTACTTTAAGGAATTATGTGTAAATATTTGTTTCAATAAGTATACAAATGGAGCAGAATTTGCAAAACTTGAAAATAAAAAGATGGTGTTGCTGTTCTTCAACATATGTTTATGTGTGTAGCGCACAAATAAAATAAAAAATAAAAATGTATGTGGGTATGTTGTGTTTAACAAAAAAATGTTGGTTGTTAAAAAAAAAAATGTTAGGAGGCTAAATGTCATTCAGCAGATACTACTAAGCAAAATGCTTGTAAAGGTTATTTTACATTTGCTTCTATCAAATAGTGTGGTTGTCAAACCTCGATTGTTGGTAAGTGTTAAACAATACCTTACATCAGGCATGTCCAAACTGCGGCCCTCCAGCTGTTGAGAAACTACACATCCCAGCATGCCCTGATCCAGCTTTAGCATTCACTGACAGCAAAACTGTGTCAGGGCATGCTGGGATATGTAGTTTCACAACAGCTGGAGGGCTGCAGTTTGGACATGCCTGCCTTACATGTTTCTAAGTTCCAATACAGCTGAATGAAGTGATTTGTGGTCTGAGGTGTGAGATGTTTCAGCTGGGTGTAATGAAGCAATGATTGCAGTATACATGCAGTCTACAACTGAGGTCAGCTTGTGCAATTTTTAAGGTAGAGCTGTAGTCACTCAGAACTGCACATCAGAAATGTGCGATCTGTTGTAAACATAGCGAATGCACCGCCCACCGACCATCAGCATACGCCCACAACACGCCCCGCAACACGCCCCTGATCGTAGTTTTTGCGAGTCCAGCCCTTTAGTACGCCCCCTACATGCCTACTTTTCGTAGGTCATACGCAGTTTTTGCTAAGTCTCAGAAATTGTTTTTTTTTCTCAGTTTTTGCTATTTAAGTTGCAGAATTTGCGTTTTTAAGCTTTTTTTGCTAATTTTGCTGATTTGCGATCCATGCTGAATTAAGCCCTTTATCTGATCTGGGTAAAGGCAAATGCAAATGGTAAGTTACAAAGCAAGTCTACACCTCCCACATACTGCAGTCTTCTCAAATCCAGATACTGTATGATACAGGCATACCTCCCAACTGTCACGATTTTCGTGGGACAGTCACGTTTTTTTGGGTCTGTCCCACTGTCCCTCCTGCGAGCCGCAGTTGGGAGGCTCCCTAGCACTCGCTGCTTTGCTCAGTTCAGAGATTCCAGTGAGGTAGAGGGACTGGGGGCATGGCCAGCAGCTCACAGCGCTGGCCATGCCCCCACTGTGATGAAAATTGGAGGCGTGGCTTGCGATTGCGTCATCCACGTGAGGCCACCCCCCCTGCTCAATAGACCATGCCCCCTTTTTTGGTGTGTCCCTCCTTCAGGAAAGCAAATGTTGGGAGGTATATAAAGGTGATATAAGGGACTTAATTTAAGTCATAAGAAATTATTACACTTCAGTGCTAAACGACAACCCTTATCATAGATATAGCTCATTAACACAAAGTGAAAATCATGACATTTGCCATGTCATTCACACACTTGTATTTTCTTATTGCCATATATTATCAAATGTCGCATAGAACAATTAAGTATGGGCAAGAGGCAACACAACAACACCCGTTTCAAGTAATATACCACACTTGGGAGTAGAATGAGAACCAGTAATGTACAAGAATGAGAAACTCACAAACAACATGAAAATGGTACCCAGAAAATGGAGACCCAATTACAAATGTTCTTTTTCTCTCTTATCAATACATTATTATAACTGGAATACATATGTATTCCCGTCGGACGGAATGCCGGCTGTCAGTATCCCGACATCGGCATCTCGCCCGCCAGAATGCCGGCAGCATGGCGAGCGATACAAGTCCCCTTGCGGGCTCGCTGCCAGGCTGTGTGCTTGGTAGCTTGCATGGACAAAACATTAGACAGCAGCTACAGTCTGGTCACTGATAGTGGACTTATGGACAAACTGATAGTGACCTAATTTTAGGGTGGCCAAATAAAGGAAACATAAACTCTGGAGAATGTATTCCCTCTTGCTCTTTTTGGCCAACATTGCCACTCTTTTGCCTTTAAATGCAGTCCAGTCATATAATATTATTCCTTCTAATCAGATATACTAATTTACTGAGTTTTGCATCTCACTTTCTCCAAGACACTCATCCAAGAGTAATTTATGGGACAGTCATTATTGAATATTTTGGAGCTACATAGTTAAAGATAAATACTAAGTAATATGTTTGTGGAACATTTGAAACAGAAGGAATAAACCTGGAATTTGCATTTACCTTGTTAGGATGACTCTTACACATAATGGATGGCCGCGAGTCCATGAAAGTGATATACTCTTCAACCAACAGAGTAGACATTGATTCCAGTGAGGTGCTTGGTTTAGATGCGTCATAGACACTCTGTACAAGAGGCACAAGTAAAAGATAGTCTTCTTCAAAAAGGCTGACCTTGCTTTGCTTATGATAATAAGACATCACGTTCCGCATACACCTTCCAACACCTAAAAATACAGCAACACGCAAACATGTGGAGTGAATACAGTATGTGCTCCCAATGGCAGAGAGTTATAACAAGCCTAAGAGAGCAGGCACTTTTATGTGTTGGTAGTCGCTGTATGTAGTAAGCTTGCTGGGACAATAACTAACCACCAAGATCAGATATGACCTCAACAGTTTTGAAAGACACAACAACAATGAAATTAAAGGAAAAATATACGCAGTGATGGGTGTACAGTATATAATTACATCTACTGTATTTAGGACATAAGTAGGCTATACCACAATGTTTTTAGAATACTTCATATAGCAGTAAATTAATTGAATTTATATGCAAGAGTCACTTCCATTCACATAACCCCATGCAATACTTACTCTTGTTATCTTTCAGGTGCTGCAATGTTTGTTCCTTAGTGAGTAGAGCCTCGCAGTGCAGGCCTATCTCCCTGTCTAGCACAGACCGGACTTTGTTCCTGGACACTTGTGTCAAATATTCCATCCGGACTGGAACAACAGCAGAGTTAGTAATATGTCAAATGGATTGCTAGATATTTGCTTGACCATTACATTTGAATAGTATGTGGGATCAGATATCCCTACTGTAAACTATAAGTAGGGGTGTGATACACCTTACTGGTGGACAGGATGTCGGCAGTCACATCACCAACATCGGCATCCCAACAATGAGAATGCCGACAGAGGACAAGGTAATTACTCCTCCCCTGTCCCCTACCCTAACCCTAACTTGCCTGGGGTGGCGAGTAGAGCTAGGATGTGGAAGGGGGGGGATTGCGGCTAGGGATAAAACCAACAGTTAATGTTGGGTACAGTATGCTAGGAGCACGGACAAAACATCAGACAGCAGGGGTGGCTGCTAGGGCTAAGACCCAGGGGGGGGTGGCTAGGGCTAACCCTCCCCCCTCCTTTAGTGCCTAACACTATCCCCCCCAGGCCCTAACAGTGACCCTGATACTTACCTTCTGGATGTTGGCGGTAGGTGTTCTGGCGCTGGGATTCCGAGTGGTGTCGGGATTCCAGCGTCAGTCTCATGAGCGCCAGCAAACTGACTGCCGGGATGCTAACCACATCCCATAAGTACAATAGGCCTATATTATTAGTCTCCTATGCGTTTTCTCACCATATCAAATGATCTGTAATGCGGGATGCCGGCTGAACTCAGACATTTTTTTTTAAAGCGCCAATCACTTAAAAGGCAAACCATGCCTTGTAAGTGATTGCCCCTTTAAAAAAACATCCAAGTTCGGCCGGCATCCCGCACAGCCGCCAGACTCGAGCGGCATTGCATCCTGCCGCATACGTTTTTAGGATGTGTGCTTTAATACAGGTCATGCATCTCCAAGATTACTTTTAATATTTGTAATAACTTACAGTTGGTATAAATTATCTATTTTAAACACGTTATATCCTACAAGCTACCGACTGAAACTGTTCACCCAGCTGTTCGAATCGTAACCATTATTTACTAGTTTCAATTATGTGTATAGTTTAGATTGCTGAAAGCCTTTACAGTTGGTATGAGTTGCAGCATACTGTGCTATTTGTTCATAAATAAGCCCCAACCTCATGTTTGGGGCTGGGCTTTCAATATGTGATAAGTGTACTGAAAGCAGTGGTGGGCAACACCCAGCCCAGACAGATTTCATCTGCAGGCCCCAACTCTGCGCTCCAGATCGGACTTAGGCTCTCATTTAGGTTGGATTGTAGAATAGATCTTTGAAAATCACAAACTGGCAATTTTCGTAGATCTGCGGATGCGCTGCGGGCGCAGTGCGTGGCCATTCGCATTACGGTCACATTCTGAAAGTATGCGACCATAACATGATTGTGTGGACCATCGCGGCGGAGTTGTCTGGCCAACGCAAGTGTCGCCGTACCATTTTCGGGGTGACTGCATGACGTCACACGCAGCCGCTCCAATGGAGTAAATGGTGGCAGTGCGGCTGCATATGCAGGATGCAGGGGGGCAATCTCAAACCCCAGAACAGTGGTGCAATCGCAAATACATTGCGATCGCAACGCTGGGCAGAACTTGGCATGCTGGACGGCCTTACCCTGTGCTAGCTGGCCAGCAGCATGCAATCTTCAGCAGCAGCAGACTATGCTTTCTAATACCTGAGAGGTGATGGTTTCCATGTAAGATGACATTCTCTGCAAATCGCGCAACAAATCAGAAGAGGAGAAGGAGGAGAGAATACATTCCATTCTGTGCCGGAGCGGAAGGGGAAGTTGATGGCTTTAAATCATCGGTAAAAAAACATTTATGGTTTAGTCGTCTATGACTGAGTGCTGTGCATTCACAGACCTCGACCATTAGACTACCGCCAATGATGTCCCCCCTTCCCACTCAACATCGGATGCAAACCATTGATGGTCGATAGCCATCCCTACATAAAACATTCTAAAGAGGACAAGTGCAGATCAAATCTACTTATTTTATGGAATGTACTAGAGAAATGAAAGCCAGAAGCTGATTAGTTGCTATGGGCAATTTCTCCACTTGTCACCTTTAAAAGGTTTGATATATCTCCCCTTTGTGTTTTCCTTCCTTCCTTTGTGACCTCTGGTTGTTAAGGTAAGTATTTTACTCAGGGAAGAATGTGGGACATTTCTGAAAAGAATATGGAGGAATTGTCAGGGGCACATGGAGGAGGTATTAGGGGCATATGGAGGAAGTGTCAGTGGCATATGGATGAGGTATTAGGGGCATATGGAGGAGGTGTCAGGATCATATGGATGAGGTGTCCGTGGCATATTGAGGAGGTATTGGAGGCATACGGGGAAGTGTCAGAGGCATGTGGCATCAAGATGGGGGAAGTGGCTACAAAATACTTGGCTCTACCATGAAAAAGAAGGCTGGAGGGCTAGTGTCATGCATTACAGCCTTTCAACAGCTAAAGTAACTGGTAATATAACAGAGCCCAATACCTTGATGTGAGGTATATAGCATGGTCACATACAATGTTAATCATCTTAGTGAAGATGAAGTTCAGTAAATTATGCAATAATACAGAATTGTACTCAACAATGTCTTATGTTTTCCCTAATCTGATGTGTTCCCCCATGGCTCCAGTGGACCAGCGATGTACTCCTCCCTCCCACTTTCATTTCTATCTTTCAAATAAACAGTGATACTGTCAATGCCCGCCTTCCATCACTGCTGTGGAGGCAACTGTTACAGGGCTGGAGGTGAGATGCTCCTGGCAATCAATGCCTGACTACCCTATTGTGGAGCCTGCTCTGCTCTTGTGAGCATGCATGGGGGCCAGCACGTGCACAGTGAAGTCTCTTTTCACAGAAGAAGAGCACAGACTCTGAGATGATGTACGGCATCGGTGACCAAATTTTGCTATGAACCTGAACACGCTGTATTCGGCCTACAACGCCGTAGTGTGTTTAAAAGATGTCCTGTATAGCAGGAAAGAGAGGTATGTATGTAGGTGGTCATTCCGAGTTGATCGCTCGCTAGCAGTTTTTAGCAGCCGTGCAAACGCTATGCCGCCGCCCACTGGGAGTGTATTTTTGCTTAGCAGAAGTGCGACCGCTATGCCGCCGCCCACTGGGAGTGTATTTTTACTTAGCAGAAGTGCGAACGCAGAGCGGCTACAAAAAAATTTTGTGCACTTTCAGAGTAGCTCAAAACCTACGCAGCGCTTGCGATCACTTCAGACCATTCAGTTCATGATTTGACGTCACAAACGCGCCCTGCGTTCGGCCAGCCATGCCTGCCTTTTTCCTTGCACGCCTGCGATTTCACGAACACTCCCTGAAAACGGTCAGTTGACACCCAGAAACGCCCTCTTCCTGTCAATCACTCTGCGGCTGCCAGTCCGACTGAAAAGCATCGCTAGACCCTGTGTAAAACTACATAGTTCGTTGCAATAATACGCCGCGCGTGCACATTGCGCCGCATACGCATGCGCAGAAGTGCCGTTTTTTTGCCCCATCGCTGCACAGCGAACGAATGCAGTTAGCAAACAACTCTTAATGACCCCCATAGAGTCAGGATGCATTTTAGGATTAGTAGAATTCTGGATTATTCACAATTTATTGAATCACTTATTGATCTCCACCCAAAACGGAATTTGTACCTCTTGTACCAAGATGCATCTCTACATTACATTAAAATTATGTTTTAATGTAATAAACATTTTATTTTAAAAATGTTTTCTAGGCATCTGCTTATTGGTTTGTGAACAAATAATATAATAATTAACATTTTTCAACTTTACCTTTTATGTTGGATAGTTGCAATTTCCAAGTTAATGTTCTCAAAACCAGAGGTATAGGGTGATTGAAAATGGCACGCAGCTTTACCTTCATGCTCGGCCTATTTTCCAGAATATTGATCTACAGAGGATACACATATGTCAATGTCTTGTATCCAGAAGCAATCTGCAATGTTATAATATATAATATATGAGAGGATCTGTCTGGTACGCAGTGTGAAAGACGTTATTTCTCATACTTACCTAACATTCATGTGATATTCAAATAATACCAAGATTCTTAACTCAGTTGTTACAGAATACATGGGAATTTTGGAAGCAAATACACTTATTATTAATAATAATAATAATAATAATAATAATAATAATATATTTTATATTATTTATTATTACATTTTATTTATTTATTTATATATCAACATATTAGGGGTCATTCAGATGTGGTTGGAGTTGCTATCACTGCTGCTTCCAGCAGCAGTGATAGCGCTGTATGGTGATGCAGCAGGAGGCGTTTATGACAAACAGATGCCTCCCGCTGCAGTAGTGTTCTGACCTGCGTCCTAAGACACAACATCGGACCCCTCTCCCACATCGGGAGACTTACTGCACCTGAGTCCACAGAAGCCGGCCATCGCAGAGGCTAGGAAATCTATGACAGAGATTCCTGACCTCGTACCACCCTCTAAACGGCAGCGACACACCTCCGTTTTCACAAACGGAGCCTGTCGCCACACTCTCCCTGCCCCCCAGATGGCAACAGACAGACAATCACTATATGTCATAGGATTCATTTGCGCTCGTGCAGAACAAGTCCTGTGCATGTGCAAAGTACAGCAAATCAGTACTTTGCAATGATGAGCGCAGGTGCAAACACACCTGAATGACCCCCATTCTGCTGTGCTCTACAGTGGAGAGATAACACAAACACTGATTACAGAAGTATATAATATGAGACAAACAAAGTGGAGGTCTCTATACAAGTTTCAATCTAATCTATAGATGGAGCCAAATCGTGGGTCCGTCTGCGACCAGGTGTGCCCCGCTGGGAACGAATGGGATGCGTGTGTGTTGTAGACGCACATGCGCCCCATTCACTTGGAATGGGAGCGTCTGTGTACGCTCTGCGGTGGGCCGAGGCGCAGGCACGCCTAGGCATGCCGCTTGCCCCCGCCTGCGATGTAGCGAGCGTGGCTCCATCTGTAATATGAGTTTGTAGCATATGTAAATATATTTGAAGCCTTCCATTTATTTATGTTCGTAGGTCTTTACTTATAATTTACCATGTGGAATGGCCAATTAATAAAATAACTACTGTCAGGGTAAGTACAGTCCCATATAACAAAGTACATTTTCTGTATATTGATTTCACTTTTACAAAGATTGATTTTGTATCATGGCATGTGTGTATACTAAGATTCAATTGTCACGGGTTTTGGCACAAGGATTGATGAACTATGCTTCTGCCGGCACATAGAAACTATAGCAATTAGTGGAGGTGATTGTGCTGGAGCAGTTGTTTAGTGAGTGAAGAAATTGACCTGGTGGAGAATGCTTAGACAGCTGAAAAGGACATTGGACCACCGCCATCGATGGGAGATCCTCAGTTCTGATCCTGACAGAAAAGCAGAAGTGGTAACTGTGGCCTGGAAGCAGACACCTAATTTGATGAATGTATCAATTATGAGCCAGGTAAGTCAAGTTAGGTCCTTTTCGATGCTAAACCAATCAAACCTGATCCTGTTGCATGACATTACTGAGCTAGATGTGTCTATGGGTGGGCATATTGAGGCTGATTGCCCTTAGATTACCTTTTCTGAAGTCTTCATTATTGTGATTATTATCTCACCAATGAGCACTGGTTTGCATTGAATAAAAATGTGGTCAGAGACATGATGGACTTCGGCTCTGGAAATACTTTGGTTAATCACTTGCCTGTTATGGCTGCATAATTTGCGACTATGTTACAAACTGTCAAATCAGTCCCGTTACCTTTATCTCCTCAAGGTCCAGTGATATACAGGTGAGCACTCCAGTTCACAATTTACACTCTGGTACCCAAATAAATTGTACTTTATTGGATAAACATCAATTTATGTCAAACTTCAAAATAACTGTAAATTTCCATGTAACAATTGTATAAAGTTAAACCATGAACATGAAGATTCCATAAAATCAACATAAAATGCCTTCCCTACGCATGAGCTGTCTATTCGGGGCTACCACTCCGCAAGGATTTAATACTAGAGTGTATCTGACTATCTATGCGTAGTGCTATATTAGTTAATAGCAATGAAAATTTAATTTAAATTACAGTAAAATTCTGACTTAGTGCAATACTTCACCACATATTTAGTACGAACTAAACTAGCCCATTACAATTAAACCCAAAATCCCTAGAGCACGTGCTCGGCTACCAAAATCCTAATGAGAGCTCTCACATGGTTCGTTGCCCGGGATAATTAGAACACGAAATTACTATACTTGTTCCCAGTGTATCTCCTCTGGTAATGTAGTCTATTCTACGAGCTAATGCTGCTCCTGAGGGAGAACTACTCTGTTCCAGTATAACTGACGACTTGTCCTGGTCCCTGGACTGCAATTTAGCTGACACCTAAGTTCACAAGCCTTGGAACTGTTACTCTGTATTACTTGTTTTCAGTCATTCTCTTATCCTGCCACTAAGTAGCACTGTACTAGCTGTGCCGGCAAGGAGGCTGATCTCCAACGTAATAATAGTCTAAGCCCTATTTCCAATTCTCGGCTGTGTTGAGATTATACAAATCGGCTTAATAAACTCTCTGTCTTTACAGTTGGAGTTGGAGTTATAACTCTCCTCAGGGAGATACGCTTAGACGTCAATAAGAGACTCGACAGTGGCTATACTGCTTGAATACATGTGCAGACTAGAGTTAATGTAGTGTGCCAGGCGTAATGATGCCAGACTGTTTAGGATGCTGCTATTACTAACCTCCTCCTGTGTTGCTGTCTGCACAGCCACACTCTTTGTGTATTTCGTTTAGTGCTGCTTTTACAGGGGAGATGCTTTATTGCTGAAGGGAGGGCATCCACTTAGTGTCAATCAATAGGACAGACCCGCCTCCTTGCAGCCCCTGGACGTAACAGTGATCAATGTCTCCTCCTCCGGTCCGCCTCTTAGCTGCCGAGAAGCCGTACCTACAGATGCCGAGCGCAGGATCCCTTTTTCTTACCGGGAGGTATCTATATACATGTACCACCTCCTTCCCACCTCGACTCTCAGCGGGGATCTGTGTACCGTCACGGCCCTCCAGTCAGTCACGGTGGGCTCCGCCTCTCCCGGCCCGCCTCCTGGTGTGGCCGAACGACGAAAACCGCGACTCTCCTCACAGCCTCTGCTCTCCCCTGGACACTCTGCCGGTGAGACGCTGGAGTTTCTCATCGAAGACGGGGTCAGTGTTTTGTGTACCGCAGACTGCGATCACTCAGGTCCGGGAGCGCACACACCTCCGTCCGTCTCTCTCCTCACGCAGCTCTCTCTCCAAGCTTCTCCTCTCTAACGGTTGGTCCGCGCTCTCCTCGCTTCTTTCTTCACAAGCCCGGTGTCTGTGTCCCCTGTGCACCGGCGCGCGGCAGTCCCAGAACTTTCTGTTCACGTGCTGGCTACAGGGAGGGTGACAGCCTTCAGTTGTCCATTGTCCACCAATGTTAAATGCAGCCACAGTATAATGATGGCGGCATTTCACTGCCAGCAATAATACCTACATAAATATACATATAGGGGCACCTATATTGTCTTAGTGAGGGTGTCACAACTACATCAGGCAGTGCGTTATCTTACCTGGTCGCAAACAATGCGACCAGTAAGAAACACAGAGTGAGCGGCTGCTGGAAGCTATTCTTCTAGCAGCTGCCAATCACAGAGGGATCTCCTGGCCGCTCTGCATTCCTGCACTCTACCCCAGTCCCCACCCAGTGCCTGCAGACACGAACAGCTGCCCAGAAAATGTAAGTTCATCCCTCCCCTAGGGCCATCATAACGTATGGGCACACTGGTCAGCTGCCAAGGGCCCCATGATTCTAGGGGTCATTGAGCAGGGCAAGCTGAGTCAGGGGCATCTGCCCCACCCCCTCCCCGGGCTGGTGTCTCTGAAGCTACTTGGAGGTCACGTACAGAATGCTTCCCAGCAGATCTTATTTACACACAATCAAAGCGACCAGGCAGCATTTTATTTCTGCCTCCCAGCCTGCAGTCAGACAGTGAATGGCTCCAGCAAGTTTACTGGCGGATGGCTGGAGTTATCCACCAACCAGAGTGCAGACAGCCAATCACTGTATGGAGGAATGTGGACAGACGGCGCAGGATGGCAGGAGAGGCAATTTATGATTATATTTATTTATTCCCGTGAATAAGTGGTTAAGGACCCCAGTGCATTACTTTGCCCAGGGCCATCAATGCTGCTGGGATGGCTCTGCCACCCTCAGTCCTCCAGTGAGTGCCTGGTGGCTGTAGCCTCTGGGGAAATCAAAGTTGCAATGTTCCCGATTGTCCGATAGAGACTGTCGCAATGTTCCAATGTTTGTTTAAAAATCATTTTGGATAAACTTTGCATATATGTTCTTGACCTAATTCAATCATAAAAAAAACAGACAATTTTGAGCGTTTTTTTGGAGAGAAAAAAAATTGCTAGTTACGTAGCTAAGAGGGGTCTGCTCACCAGCCTCGTAACAGGGCACCAGTGCACCCTGTCCAGGGGGGCACACACCTCACCTATATGTTCTACTTACCGCTCCAGAGTCCTGCGACAGCGGCCCTGCTGTGCAGGCACAAATCATTTGGAGAATGCCCGCCGCTGCAATTTCCAAGTGATTTGCGCATGCGCCCTGGAGGTGTACCCATGAGCAAGGCACAGGCGCAATGTTCCCAGAAACCTGTGCATGCGCAGTAGACTCTGGCATTATTGGCATTATGCCAGAGTCTACTGCTGCCGGAGAGAAGGGGGCCCGTGATGGAGGCTGCATGTCCCCATCTCTCTTAAAACGCCCCTGCTCTGAATGGCACCCATATCATCATAAACCTGCACTCCAGAGGGAGGGTGGGCAGGAATGCCTTCACCGGGTAACTAGTGTGCTACTTGGAGTTTGAGGTGGGAACAGCATCAGATCTTATATTTTAGTTGGTATCTCTTTCTCCCAGGAAGTCCATTAATCCCTGATTATTTTGCTATAAAGTAGTCATTTGAGATACCTGGTTATTAGGTAGTGGCCCCTTCCCTTTCTGGTTAATTCAAGGCCTGGTAATTGTGTTGCAAGTGTCTGTGTTGGAGGAAGGACTTGTACATGTTAAACCTGTGTATTATGCTGCTGCTATAACAATGCTATGTTACTGCTGGAGCACTACTGTGCTGCTGTAAACATCAAAGAAAATACAAGACTGTGTTAAGACTCTACTTGATATTACCCGCTACACTACTAATGAAATTTAGTGCCCAAGAGAAAAATCGCCACTCACAACTCCATCCTGTATATGTGAAGCCACCATATCTGACTGATCCCTTAGGATGTTACCATCTTGCTGTTTCTGAGCAACATAGCTGTGTATATTTTGTTCCAAACAGGAGCTGATGCTAGAAGTTAGTTGATTGTAGATGGTACCTGGAAGGGAAAATATTTATTATCATTCATTTAGATAACATCATAATATTGTATAGCAGTTGACAATTGGGAACATCCTATCCATCACTACCTATTATGCAGCCTAGAATAGTACTTACACATGATATATACCATAGCATGCCCAATTTGACATAGTAACAGAAAGGAGGCGTAATCTTTTGGAGAAGTGAATATGGTCTTGTTCAAATTGATTTGGATGTATTGGGCCTGTAGCATATTTTGCTACTCTGGGGTTAATTTAATTTGCCAACAGTTGAATAGCGCCAGGAATTAGCTCCCGTCACTATTCAATTCTGCTCATGTTAAGTCGGTGAATGCCCGTTCTCCCAGACTTAACAGGTTGATTTGTCGGGAGAATGGACATTCTCTGACTTTACTGCCCGGCGCGATGCTGATTCCCGACAGAATCAGCCTCGCGCTGGCTGCGCGCCAGCACTTTTGTCAGATTTCTGCTTGCGCCCCCAGGGGGTGTGAGAGAAAATCCCGACAATTAAGTGTCACATGGAGCTGTATTGAATAGCGCCGGAAGCTAATTCCCGGCGCTATTCAACTGTCAGCAAATTTAATTGACCCCTCTATGTCTGAGGCTTCACCAAAGCAGATCCTGATACAGTTATGCTGGAAGTATAGTATAAAGTGAATAATTACAAGATTTTGAGGGTATGATAGACATTATTCTGGAATAAAGTAAGTAAATGGGATGCCGTTACATTGCCGGCAGTGGGGATCTCGGTGGTCAGAATACCAACACCAGAATCCCAACAGCTGACAAGACCGACAGCCGGAATACCGGCGCACAGGGGCTATTCCCATTCATGGGTGTCCCAGCTTGGCGAGCGTATCGAACCGCAAGGAGTCTCTTTGCGCTCGTCCCGCTGACAGCATACTGACGGCCGGGGTGCAGTTATCAGTATACTGATGGCCAGCATCTCGACCGTTGGTAAATCATAGTGAACCCAAGTAAGCTAGTAATTAAACCATATAATAACAGGTAATTTTCCTTAAAACATTTATGTACGTATAATGTAGAGTACAGTCTACAGAAGATGGTATCTGAATCACAGCAGTCACTATCCTGATGGTCAGAATGTTGACAGTGGTGTGTTGATGTTCAGAATCCCGGTGAATATTTAAAACCTAGCCCAGCCCTCTCTCAGCCTAATCCTAACCATCCCCTCTCTCAGCCTAACCGTAACCCACCCCTCCCGCTGCCTAACACTTCCTCGAGTGCCTAACCCTAACCCCAGTACTTACGAACGGCGCCATCTATCGAGATTCTGACCATCAGGATGCCGGTGTCTGTGTTCTGTCTGTCGGGATCCTGACTGCCTGGATCTAGACAGCATCCAGTCTACAGATATAACATTCTCTCTTTATACGTGCAGTACATAAAATAGCTGTAGCATCAATGCTTCATTCATATAGAGGTGTGGCAGATATTTTTACTACTTCCATTTCATAGGCATAGACAAAACTTAACATTTGATGATGGGCAGTCCTCATTATAGCCCTTAGAGGGTGCATGACCAAGCACAAAGGTGTAGCCATTCTTGCTCAGAAAAAGATGCACTATAATTATTTAGGCCCTGATTCATGTTTGTAAGTAAAGAAAATTATCAAGCAACTGGGCATGTTGCACTGCAGGGGGGGGGGGGGGGGGGGGTTAGGTGTAACATGAGCAGAGAGATTTAGATTTGGGTGGGTTATATTTTTTTCTGTGCAGAGTAAATACTGGCTGCTATATTTTTACACTGCAGTTTAGATTTCAGTTTGAACACACCACACCCAAATCGAATAGGCCCTACACACTGGCCGATTTTCTGAAAGATATGAACGATCTCGTTCATAAATGAACGAGAACTCGTTCATATCTTTCAGTGTGGAGACTCCAGCGATGAACGATGCGCGGCCCCGCGCTCGTTCATCGCTGGTCTCCCGTCGGCTGTGCATGCAGGCCAATATGGACGATCTCGTCCATATTGGCCTGCACTTCAATGCAGCCGCGTGACGGGGGGAGTGAAGAAACTTCACTCCCCCCGTCACTCCCCCCTGCCGCCGGGTCGCTCGTCGGCCATTTCGGCCGTCGGGCACCTCGGCGGCGCATCGTCAAATGAGTAGGGCCCCTAACTCTCTCATGCTACATTTGCTCCACCTGCAGTGCAACATGGTTTTGCCCAGTTGCTTGGTAATTTGTTTTGCTTACAAGTCGGGCCTTTAGTGTGCCCAGACGGAGTGTATTTCTGTCTCCATCACTGGCTTGTCCTCAAAGTTCATATTATGCCAAATAGTAATGCCCATGGGAGATCAGTATGATTTACCGGCAGCTGGGATGCCGTCCGTCAGTATACCGACAGCGCAAAGAGTCCCCCTTGCGGACCCGCTGCATTTGCCATGCTGTGGGCTCTATTCCCACTCTATGGGTGTCATAGTGGGAATAGCCCTGGTGCGCTGGGATTTCGGCTGGCGGTATTGCCGGATTGGTATTCTGACCGCCGGGATCTCGACAGCCAGCATATTGACTGCATCCCATGCCCACAGTTCAATTATGCCACAATTCACAATATGCCAAAGAGTAGTCCCCAGAATTCTAGTTATGCCAAAAAGTAGAACCCGCAATTCACATTATGTCAAACATTAGTGCCCACAGTTCATATTGTGCCAAAAATTACTTCCTCCTACATATTATGCCAAACAATAGTCCCAACAATTCATAGATTTGGTTCTGTTTAAAAACAAATAAAGTGACAATTTATAATTTAAAATGCATATACTTGCTGCAGT
Source organism: Pseudophryne corroboree (assembly GCF_028390025.1). Taxonomy (NCBI): domain Eukaryota; kingdom Metazoa; phylum Chordata; class Amphibia; order Anura; family Myobatrachidae; genus Pseudophryne; species Pseudophryne corroboree. The sequence continues at coordinate 858,751,227 of NC_086445.1, read as the reverse complement.
CTGAATTATTTGTCATTTTTAAGAGATATGTCTATTTACCAAGGGACTGTAGAAACATGTCAAGAGAAACAGAAGACCAAAATCCACATTGTTTTCAGATATGGCATTCCTTACACTGCGCCACTATAAAATATCCTGCAGTAGGACAAATGCCCCATTAGTGGACCCACACCAGGGGGTGGTCTTCAGTATGCCGAATGTCGGGATCCCGGCGCACAGTATACCGGCGCCGGAATCCCAACACCCGGCATACCGACAGCTATTCTCCCTTGTGGGGGTACACGACCCCCCTGGAGGGAGAACAAAATAGTGTGGCGCGCGTAGCGCGGCGAGCGCAGTGAGCCTGCAAGGGGCTCCTTTGCGCTCGCCCCGCTGTTGGTATGCTGGCGGTCGGGCTCCCGGCGCCGGTATGCTGGTCGCTGGGAGCCCGAGCGCCGGCATACCGTACTACACCCACACCAGGTGATCCCCTGGGACACAGGTCAAGGCTTATTTCTTACTTATACACCCTATCCAGATCAGACTGAATATCTCGGCATGCCCAACAGACTATAGGGGAGATGTACTAAGCCTTTGATAAAGTGGAGAGAGATAAAGTACCAGCCAATCAACTCCTAACTGCCATGTTACAGGCTGTGCTTGAAAAATGACAGCTTGAGCTGGTTGATTGGTACTTTATCTCTCTCCACTTTATCACTCTCCAAGACAAGTCATCTGCCTCATAGACTCAAACCGGGCATAATATATTAGACAAGTGGATATAATGTCTCCCTTGGCGCTAGAGTGGCTAGATATAAGCAGCTCCCCTTAGAAGAAGGATTGTACAAACCTCCAGGAACAAAATAAAGATAGTAATAAAGGGTTGCACATTAAATCAGTAAAGGTCTCTACAATATTATAATTGAATAAACACAATTAGTAAACATACATTTTGAATACACAATATATGAAATACAATCATGTAAATTCAGGACACAACAAATGTGTATTTATAAAAGGACCCATAGCTTAGGGGTCTATTTGCTAAGCTTTGGCTGGAGATAAAGTGGATGGAGATAAAGTGACCAATCAGCTCCTAACTGCCATGTCACAGGCTTTGTTTGAAAAATGACAGTTAGGAGCTGGTTGGTTAGGACTTTATCTCCATCCAAGGCTTAGTAAATAGACCCCTCAATCTCTTACAGTAAATAGGATTTTCAAGTTGGACTAAATGTTCTGAAGTAAAAACAGTCACTGAAAAAGATAGCTCCTAGGTAGGGGTTACTATGTAAGGAAGATTGGCAATTAGTTGATGTTGTTACAATGTGTCCTCCTTGAAATCTGCTAGCACCCAGGGCAGCTGACACATCAGATGGACCCACTGGTGTGGTAAATTGTGGAGTCATGGCTATACCCTACTCTGTGAAACACCGAAAGGGGCACCATTGCTCTGCCTCTCAAACAGGGCCCGGGAAATCTGTGTCTGTTTTTCTCCCTACCTTACCTTGCCTTCCAGGTACCCCAGTAAGCACCAATGTATTACACTGGAAGCAGTGGGTGATGTTTTGTGAGAAGCTGGAACACATACAAAATAGCGCAACTGTGAATGTGGAAGGATAACTCTATCTCACCACTGGTAATGTGTAGAATAGGCACAGTTTGTCCATCTCCTGCCACAAACACTCCAGCCACCACTGTTGTTCTATATGCCCATTCTACACATTAACAGTGCTAAAATAATCTTCTCCTTTCACACTCACAATGGAGCTATTTTTCTGTTTGTCCTCACAAAAAAAGAGCCTACTGCTTTTCAATAAAAAATTCTGTATAATCTGTATAAATGTGTAATGCAGACAAATCTGTTGCCTTTTTATGGGGATATGGGGATTGAATACTTTTGCTAGCCTCTGTATTACATGAAAGCCTGCAAATGCTATGTGGATTAGGGAGGCCAATCCCGGGATTGGGATCCCAAGTTTCTGGCCCAAAAATGCCAGGATTTGAATCCCGGGATTCACGGATTAGATTGCGCATGTGCAGTGAGGGAGGGTGGGTGTAAGTAATACTTACTATTACTACTAGGCGGGTGGCAGCCATGAACACACAGACCGCTCCGGCGGCATTTCAAATGTAGCGCCGGCCACCAGCCAATCAGATCTGACGGACCGGTGGCCAATCAAGGAAGCGGCCGCAGCGGCGGCTCCTGATTGGCTGCCCGACTGCCTGTTCTGACTGGCTGGTGGCCAGTACTACAATTTTAAAGGCCACCGGTGCATTCAACGTGTGTTCATGGCTGCCGCCCGCATAATAGTAAGTAGTACTTACACCCACCCTCCCTCACTGTTCCCTACAGCCTCCCTCTCATGCCACTTCCTACACCCATCCTCCCACGCCGCTTCCTACACCCACCATCCCACGCTGTTTCCTACACCCACCCTCCAGCGCTGCTCCCTAAAGCCTCCCTCCCGTGCCGCTCCCTACACCCACCCTCCAGCGCTACTCCCTACACCCACCCTCCAGCGCTGCTCCCTACAGCCTCCCTGCTCCCTACACCCTTCTCCACTGCCCTCCACTTCCACTCTCCCTGCTCCCTACACTGATCCCTACTGACATCCCAGGATCCCAGGAATCCCGGGATTGAGCATTTTTTCAATCCCAAATCCCGGGATTGAAAAAATGACCCGGGATTGGCCTCCCTAATGTGGATGCATGATGGTATATACAGGCTAGAGCACACTGACATCACTAGGTTTCCCTTTTATGCAACAGCAGAACCAGACAGCCAGAATGAGCAGGACAGTATGCAGTGCAGGCAGAGACGCAGGAGTATCAGATTTCATGAACTATCCACCGGGCTTCCCAACCAGAGGAGAGATAGGAGGATGGAGAGAGCTGTATCAATTACAGCTCTCTCCACACCTGGGTGTCTGAGTCCCGTCTTGTAATTTAATAAGGGTCTAGAGAGAGAGCGAAAGACACACACACACACACACACACACACACACACACACACACACACACACTCAGAAAGTCCTCCTGAGTCCTGTCCCAGTGTTACTCGGTATACCAGAAGGAGGTTTGTTTGGTGCCGCACTAGACAATGTAGTATCGTAAGAGGGCTCTATTCTGTAAGGCCATTGAAAACCAACAATCGGTGGATATTTTATTTGAACCCTAGGATGGGTGTCAGAAATTTCTATAATTGGTGGTGCTCCCAGAGTCAATAGAGCAAATAGGTATGAGGGAAGACGGAAAAGAAAGACTCTATGTTGGGGCACGCTTGCTATGATATCATTATCATAGCAAGCGTGCCCCAACATAGAGTCTTTCTTTTCCGTCTTCCCTCATTCCTGTCCCAGTGTGTAAGTAGTACAGGGGCTGTTGCTATTTTTGCATGTGACAAGATAAATTATAGATTTTATTTTTCTCTGTGTATTTTAAGGTTAAGTTGTAATTGTTCCACTATAAGTACATTTTATAAAATAATTGTCTTTCAATTAGGTGGAGCTATAAACAGTACTCAGGCATTATTAAACTATTAGTTTAAATCTAATATACACCATTGGGCTAAATTTAATATACACAATCCATACATCCCAACATGAACCATTCCAGGAGGGACAAAATTCATGTTATGATTGCAATCACCTGTGTATAAAAACCTTTCTAATCAATTAAATAGTTCAACACAGGTGACTACAATCATATATTAAAAGAGAAGTCCATGTAAAGAACATTTTTTCACTCCTGGAATGGGTCATGTTGGGAGGTATACACAATCTTATACACAGCCCCCCTCTTCCACCAGGGCCCTCCTGTCTAATGTGCCATGGGCACCCCCAAGGCTTAATCTGGCCCTGTACTCCCTTAGCGGTTACCTGAATGTAGCGCTTTGGCTGCTTTTTCCAGGACAAAAACCTTCTCTGTTTCTGACAGATCATTGAAGAATTTAATGCTACTTTCATTCATCTGCTGCTGGACGGCATCACACAATTTGTCTGAAAACTCCCTCCACTCCTGTTCAGTTACAAAACAAACATGTCAAATAAGCAAACAATATTAGTAAAAATGTGCATATGTGTTGTGATGAGCATCCATCTTAATTAAACTAGAGAATGTATAATCAGGACTACCTGTATTGGTAGAGCAAGTTTATCATCCTTTGTAACGGCTCATCCTTCTTCCGTATTTGGGACAGATCAGACCACACTTCTGTTCCACCCAAACCATGGACAGAACTGCCAAAACGTTTTTTCCCAGTAGTGCATGTACCTTTTTGCCACAGATCAGGGCTGTTGGTCAGGGGTGCTAAGCGGTGCGGGTGTACTAATTATCCAGACTTGCCTGGGGTCCTGGGAGGAGCTGTACCAGCTATGGCAGCTGAGCAAAGCTCCCTTGGCATACAATGTCACTTTGTGAAACACACACTATGTTCACAGTGAATGGTTTTTCCCAGCTGGGTTATTATCATTCAGTCATGCTTGGCCATACCACCTCTCTTGTACCGTGGCCCGCAACTTGTCTCAGCAGCGCTGTTGTTGGCACGTAGGCTCCTGGCACTTTTAACAAATGCAGAATTTTTTTTAATGAAAACAGTAGTGCAATTTTTTTTTTTTAATTAATATTTTTATTAAAGAAAAGTCGAGCATGCAAGTACAGAACAAACAGGAGATGATAGCTCCAAGTAAATGCTTAATCACATACAAGTTATCCCCTAGGGAGTAACCGAATATTACAGAGACAAAGGCATATTGTGACAATACCCAATGTATGCATGACTCGACCATCACAATTTTTTATGTTTAAACATCAAACAATCATATAAAGAAAATAATAAGAAAGGTTCTGATAAGAGGAGAGAGAAAAAGAGTGAAAAAGAGTGTGGGCGAGAAAGGAGAGGGAGGGGGGGGGGGTGGGAGAGTGGTGGTTCGTCAGAGAGGCGGACTAAGTGAGTACATGTGATAGGAGAGTAATATTTCCCAGCTATCAATCATACCATCTGTACAACCAGGGTCTGTATTACACCTCTTAAGTTAATTGGGACCTATGTGGTGTAGAGAGCTGCCTCACAGTGTGACGTATCTCATCCAATCCCGGTAGCGTGGGGCGTATTATAGGCGAACCATGGTTCCCATATCCTCCTAAATTTGTCCGACCTGTCATGTAAGGAGGCTGTGATTTTCTCCATCGTGGAAATATGCCAAATTTTAGCAATTAGCATGCTTCTAGAGGGAGTATTGGTATTTTTCCAATGTTTTGCTACTACACAGCGGGCTGCATGTAAGATTTGAAGAACCAAGCTATTAGCTTGGTTGTCTAGGTTGGGTAAAAGTAGGCTCAGCAAAGCTGACCAGGGGTCCAGAGTTATCCTTGAACAGAAGACAGAACCTAAGAGAGCCTCCACCTGAGACCAGAACGCATGCATTTTGGGACATGACCACCAGATGTGTTTAAAGTCTCCGATCTGGCCACATCCACGCCAGCACAATGGTGAGGACCCGGGAAAAATTTTATGCAGTGTTGCTGGGACCCGATACCATCTAGTGTAGACTTTATAAGAGTTTTCCTTCACAAGGGAGGAAATTGATGATTGGGCAACCTTTTGTCTAATGGTTTCCCATGCGTCTTCATCAGGTGGAGGGCCTAGGTCCCGTTCCCACCTCTGCTCATGGAGGAGGGTGCTTGTTGCCTTCAGGGAACGTAATAGTCCGTAGAGTATAGAGATAATACCCTGCCGCATAGGAGAGTAAATACATAGACGTTCCAAGGGGGTGAGTTGGCGGATAACCTGGGATTTGGGAAGGGAACTTAAAAAGGAGCGGAGCTGTAAATATTCGTAAAACACGGGTTGGGGGATATCGTATCTGTCACTTAAAGATTGTAAAGAACGCCATGAGGAGCCCTCTATGAAATCAAATACTATACCCGGGCGTGGATTCAGATGAAGCCACGAGTGAGATTGCAAAGTGGAGCCTGGAGGGAAGTCCCTGTTATCCCATATGGGCGTGATAGGAGATGGGAAAATGGATAGGCCATAGTGTCGAATGCAGGAGAGCCACAAGGCGCAAGTGAGTTTTGTCGAGGGGATACAGGTTTGTAGTGATCGCAGTGGCTTGGTCGGTGAAAGGAGGGAAACCAAAGAGGAGACCCCGGCCGCCAGAAGCTCGATTCGGATCCAAGGCAGGTGGGGGGCAGGGGAGAACCATGCCAGAGCCTGACTCAGATGGGTTGCATGATAATATTTACGAATATCCGGCAATCCCCAACCCCCCGCCAGCGGGTCACGTATCAGAGTGGAGGTCCTAATTCTTGGGGGCTTACCAGACCATATAAATTTTACAAATAATTTCTGAATACGACATAGGGCCTCAGCAGGGATGCTCACGGGGATTGTTTGGATCAGATATAAGATCCTCGGGAGGATGTTCATTTTAATTGAAACTATCCGTCCAAACCAGGCTATAATCTGTTTGTCCCAAGCTCTAAGGTCAGACTCTATACATTTGAAAAGGGCAGGGAAGTTCTCAGAGTATAGAGAGTCGTAGGAGTTTGTGATGTACACTCCAAGGTACTTGATTTTCTTGGAGCGCCAAGAGAAGTTATAGTTGTCAGCAAGGAGAGATCTGGCATTCTCATCAAGATGTAGTGGGAGGGCCTCCGACTTGGAGTAATTAATACGATATCCAGAGTAATGAGAGTATAATGAGAGGGTTTTAAACAGATTAGGGATGGATATATTGGGGGAGGAGATAGTCAGGAGGACATCATCTGCGAATAATGACAGTTTAAATTCCTCTTCCCCAACATGTATGCCTTTGATATCGGGGTTGGCCCTAACCATACACGCCAGAGGTTCGATCGTCATAGCAAAAATTAGTGGAGACAAGGGACACCCCTGGCGTGTACCGTTGCTAATGTGAAAGAGTTGAGAGTCTTTGCCGTTGACCCGAACTCTAGCGGAGGGGTTGGAATAAAGTGCCTGAATGCCTTGAAGTAGGCTTCCTCCCAGACCAAATCTGCGTAGAGTGGCAAACATGAAAGGCCATAGTATTTTGTCGAAAGCCTTCTCTGCATCTAGTGAGAGAAGGACAGAAGGTATTTTAGATTTGTTAATAAGATGAACCAGATTAATAGTTCTTCGTGTATTGTCTCTGGCTTGTCGGCCTGGGATGAAGCCCACCTGGTCAGCGTGTATTAGGCGCGGGAGGACAGGGTTTAATCTTAGGGCTATAATTTTGGCGAATAACTTAATATCGTTATTCAATAAGGAAATGGGGCGGTAGCTGGCACAGGAGTTGGGATCTTTCCCAATTTTATGTATTAAAACTATTCGTGCCTCTAAGGTACGGGGTGATAGAGGGTTACCACTTAGGAACCCGTTGAAGAGCCGGCAAAGGTGGGGTAGAAGCAATCCCTTAAATTTCTTATAATAAGTAATTGACATCCCATCGGGTCCAGGGGCTTTGCCCGGTTTCTGAGTTTTTAGTGCGTTCTCTATTTCTTCAGTAGTAATCTCAGAGCCTAATTGGGACACTGTCGCGCTATTCAGTGACGGTAGGTTACATTTGTCTAGGAGGGAATCAATTCCCTTTTCAAGTCTCGGTGATGAGGGGGGGGGTAGATTCCGAGTTGTACAGCAATTTGTAAAATTCCTCGAATTCACCCAGAATGCGGTCAGGATCATGGGTCAAAGCCCCTTGTTTGGTGCGGATGGATAAGATATTTTTGGAGGAAATCCTAGCCCTCAACTTTCTGGCTAATAGTTTATCCGCCTTATCCCCTTTTTCGTAGTAAATCTGGTTAAGACGTCTAAGGCACATTTCAGTCTTATGAGACAATAGTGAGTTAAGTTCTCCTCTGATTTTAAGAACCGTCTCAAAATCCGCAGGGTCTAGAGAGGACTTATGCACTTCCTCCATTTGGTGGAGCTGGTTAGATAACTCTAGAATCTTTTGGGAGCGCTGCTTGGTGATCCTGGCCGCAGTCTGAATGAAGTGGCCCCGGAGGACCGCCTTGTGTGCCTCCCACAGGGTCGTATCGGATATACCGGGGGTTTGGTTCTCGTTGAAGTAGTCAGTTAATACCTGAGTGGTTTGCTGTAATACTTCAGGTTGTTGGAGGAGGGCGTCGTTAAGCGACCAGGAGGGGGGGAAGGAGTGCGGGCTAGCCCGGTCAGAGTCAGAGAAATCGGGGCGTGATCAGACCACGTGATTGGATAAATACAGCAGTTCTGGATTCTGGATGTTAGGTCCCTTCCGACCATAATCATATCAATTCTAGTATATAGATTGTGGACTGGAGAATAGAACGTATAGTCCTTAATTAGGGGATCAACAACCCTCCAGGAGTCAAACAGGAGGTGATTTTTAAGCAGCGACTGTAGGGCTCTAGAGTTGCGGGTGCTGATACGGGACTGGGACCGTGGGAGGGGATGGGAGCGATCCAGACTATGATGTAGTATGGTGTTAAAGTCTCCTGCTATTAAGAGGTCACCTTTCCTACATTGGGCGATTTTGGAGTCTAAGGAAGCAAAGAACGAGGCCTGGTTAATATTGGGAGCGTAGACATTAACCATGGTGATAGGGACATTATTAAGTTTACCTACTATAATAAGAAACCTACCGCGCTTATCCTTAATGATTCGGTCTGATTCCAAATGTAAATGGGCGGGAATCAGAATGGCGACCCCTCTTTTCTTATGAGTGCGATCACAGGCGTGTATGGCAACAGGGTGGCGTCTAGAACATAGTTCAGGGTGGGAAATCCCTTTAAAATGCGTCTCCTGGAGGAATACCAGATCTCCCCTCACCTGTTTCAGAAAAAGAAATAACTTGGTCCTCTTTTGAGGACTGTTAAGGCCCTTCACATTGTAGGATATTACGTTAACAGACATAATGTTACAAGTATAAGTATAGCATAAGAGTTCTTATTGAACCTTAAGTAGTCTCCCTGGGAAACGAGGGGAACAAGGGGGAGAGAAAGAGCGGGAAGTTGGGGAAGAAAGATAAGGGGAAGAAAAAGAGAAAGAAGAAAAAAAAGAAAAATCACAAAAGTCACAAAAAGACCTTTAAGATACTGTAAAATAAACAAGTAGAATTGACCGAGCCACCGACCCATTGTACGCTGCGTACGGGTCTGTATGTTTGAGCACCCGTATGGGGGATTTAAGGGAGAAGAGAACTCCCTCATGCTCAAAACTGACTATGGAGGCTCGGTGGGGGGCGCGGTCTCGGCCACCGGGACGCCCACCAACTAAACTTATGGGGGGGCGACCGAAGGGGTCGTTGCAACAACCTGCCACAGTGGACCACCGTTGAAATTATATAAGTAAATAAGCAAATAAACAATCTCAACTCAGAAAGAGATTCTTACAACTCTAAACTCGTTTGTAAAACAGTGACATTTTACCCCTATAGTGACCCAGCAGTACATCTGTGCAGAAACTTTCACGGCGGGTCATGGCTTGTAGAGGTTTTCTCCGGGACTGTCATATGTTCAGTTATATGAACACGGTGGAAAAGAGGAACCCGTAAACCTCTAAGCTAATATGCATAACAGTAGAGAATGACAAATAATAACCCGACAGTGCAGCTGTGAAGAAATGTTCATGAAGTGTCATGTCTCACGGAGGTTTTTGCCGGGACTGTCAACCACAGACGTCGAGGCGCCCGCTGCGGGAGGGGTGAGACTGGAGTGCGTTGAAGAACTGGAGCTTCCAGCGGGGCGTCAGGTTTATCGGACTCCGGGGGAGAAAGGTTAAGTCTCAGAAGGAGCCGATGGGCCTCCTCCTTAGAACGTGCCAACAGTCTCTTCCCATCGAGTTGCACAATGAGGGCAAAGGGGTAACCCCATCTGTAACGGATTTGGTTTTCCCTGAGGATTTGGGTGAACTCCCGCAGGTCGAAGCGCCTCTTAAGAGTGGTAGGGGATAAGTCCTGAAACACCATTAGCCTATGCGAGTCAAACATACACAAGTCTCTGTTCCGGGCCGCTGTTAGAATTTTTTCCTTGATTTTGAAGTAGTGACATCGTATGACTACGTCACGTGGAGGGGATGAAGTCGGGGGTTTTTGGCGCAAGGCCCGGTGAGCCCTGTCCAGGAGGAACTGCTCACGTGGGACGTCCGGGAGGAGGTGTTGGAAAAATCTGAGGAGGAAATCTTCCAATTGTGCCGGTTCCACCGACTCCGGAATATATTTAATACGTAGGTTATTACGTCGTGCGCGATTGTCTGCGTCTTCCTGCTGGTCTTGGAGCAGGTAGATATCCTCCTGCATAACGTGGACTGAGCGTTCCAGCTCCTGCTGGAAGGAAATGACTTCATCAATTTTTTGTTCAGCGTCGTTAGTGCGGGCCCCGAGATCGGATATCTCCGCCTTGAGCCCTGAGATGGCATTCTGGATTTCCGAATGAAAAGCTTGTTTCAGCGATTTCATCTCCGCCAGAATAGAGGAGATACATTCTTTCATGGAGGGGTCTGGGGACGATGAGTCTTCCTCAGATTCTGAAACCTGGGCGGGAACAGGGACGGCCGGTAATTTGGTGGAACTAGACTTCATCTTAGAAATAAAGGTGGAAATTTCCGCAGAAGATGTATTTTTCTTGGACTTGGACTTAGGCATGGTGTATGACAGTCCCGGAGCTAAAAGAGGTCATCGGGCATAGCTGAGTAGTAATATAGGTAGTTAGTGATCCATCACGAAGTAGACGTTGAGATTTCACAAGAACAAGACCCCCGGGGTCGCGCCCCCAGGCTTTCAGCAGCACATTTCTCTGCTGGATAGTGACATAGGAGACTGGGGTGCAAAGCAGGCGCAATAGTAGGGAGAGGCCAGAAGATGGCGCCCTCTGGCTTGTAAACTTGTAGTACAGAGAAGTCCAGCACAGAAGGGGAATGCCAAATAGCCTCAGCAGGTTATATGAAAATTTAATACTAGGGGGGTGTTAGAGCATATATAGGACCCCTATGGGGCGAGAAGATGGCACTCTCCTCAGCCCAGTCGTACCTTATGGCAGGGAGGGGAGAAGGAAGACGCCAGCCACCGTGAGGGCAGTCGAATGGGGCTCCCCAGTGACCATGTGAGATCCGCAGGTCAAGGGCCACCTAGCACACCAGGCGAAGGGAGGGCTGAGGGTCACAGGAGCCTCCGTGCCTAGCGTCGATGGTGATGTCTCCGGTGGCGGCTGAGTAACTGCAGGCCTGGGACAGAGGTTCACCCCCAGAGAGAGGCTGATGTAGGTGCTGTGGTGCTGCGGCTCTGCGACCCCCTCCGGCGTTCAGCACGGAGTGTCCAGGCGTCAAGCGCAGGTGATGATGGGGGGGGAGAGTGTTGGTGGAGCAGCTCACCTCTAGTGTAGCGGAGGCCGGCAGGACCCGAGTCCGCGGCTCCGTCTCCGGGTCCGAAATCTAAAATGGCCGCCGCCCTCGAGGCATCGGATCCCCGGCGTCCGCTCTTTGGCCAGCTCCTCGTTCCTCCGCAGCCTCCCCCGCCTCGTCAGTATGGGGAAGCGTATGTCAGCTCCCAGGGGGTCCACGCCAGGGCACTTGAGAGCACTTCAGGGACAGGTACGAGGCTCCGTACGGCCCGCCGCCGGAGGATTCAAAATTTAGGCCCCGGCTTCTGAATGGAGGGTAGGCCGCAACCCGCAGGAGCCGGTAAACCGGCTCCCCGATTCCGCAGCGCTACCCCACCACCGACGAGTGTCCCCTCTATCAAGGGGAGCAAGTTTGGAAGGGTTTTCCCAAGCAGAGAGAGGGTTTTGAGGGCTAAACTCCTTGATCTCCGAGGAGCTCTCAGCGTGTGCTGCTTTTCAGATCAGCCTCCAGGCCACGCCCCACCAACAGTAGTGCAATTTTAATACTTGTGTGGCCAGTTGGGTGGATGGACATCACCGTATTGCAATGATGATGGGCCTATTTTTATGTAGAGCCAAGCCTATGGGTAGATTTAATAAAAATCTTCTAAAAATGAAAAGTACTGGTGTTCTGATAATTCACTCAAATGTGAATGTTCAATTTTGAGTGAAATTATTCTTTAAGAGAAGGCATGCAAAGAAACTGAGATAGTCACTTTTTCCATGGGAAAGTATGCTCCAGTAAACATCATTATTAATTATTCTTTTATTTTATATTTTGTCTGTATATTGGGGGTAATTCCAAGTTGATCGCAGCAGGAATTTTGTTAGCAGTTGGGCAAAACCATGTGCACTGCAGGGGAGGCAGATATAACATGTGTAGAGAGAGATAGATTTGGGTGTGGTGTGTTCAATCTGCAATCTAATTTGCAGTGTAAAAATAAAGCAGCCAGTATTTACCCTGCACAGAAATAAAATAACCCACCCAAATCTAACTCTTTCTGCACATGTTATATCTGCCTCCCCTGCAGTGCACATGGTTTTGCCCAACTGCAAAAAAAATTCCTGCTGCGATCAACTTGGAATTACCCCCATTATACAGTGCTTAAGAGAGAATGTTTAATCATTCTCAACAGTCCTTAGAGCTTGCCATTAGAGTGTATCATCTAAAATCTTTAACACACAAACAAAAACACATTAAGGTAAATTTTTGCTAGTACAGCGCCAGTTAAGCTGCAGTATGTTTTTGGATTGTGGAAAGAAACAAAAACGCACAGAGGAAACCCACACAAACAAAGGTAACACATACAAACTCTGGCAATGACCCCAGTACTGTGAGGTGGTAATGTTAACCACTGTGCCACCCATACACAATCACATAAATACTATCAAATGTGATTATACAATCCTGCACTGGTGTGTTTATGGAATCACAGCTGCCTGGAATCCTAGTAAGCCAATAAATATTGTTCAAAAACATATGCATGAGCAGATCCAAATCGACCTATAGCGATTTAGTATTGCTCCAGTCCCAAGACTGCTGCTCTAAAAAACAGCGATCCCACAATCCCCAGAAGACCCACTAATTATCAGCGAAATAAAGTTTACACTGCTGGGTTCTTCCTGGAACTGTTATTGTGCATATTGGACTTTGTGTCACACATGCACACTGCGAGGGATGGAGGAGGTGGAGGGATCTGTATGGATCCCTCTTCACAATCTAGATCTCCGTAAAATAGGAAGAAGGTGGGGATCAGACTATGGAGTTAGTACTCTAAAGGTGTGTACACACGGTGAGATTCGGCTAACCCCGATTCTCACTATGCGATAGGGACTGACTGTGGTCGGTATCACAAGCATAGATGACTGTGCTTGCGATACTGGCTCTGTGCGATTTTGGCTGTCAATTTTGAATTTACTTTTAAACTAGATAGTCAAAACTGACTTGCCTACACAGTCTATCTCGGCTTGCGATACCGACCTCGCAGGACCGCGCATCGGGATCGCAAGGTGACTTTCACCTTGCGAAGTGCACTAACTTTTCTTGTGATTTTGACTATATAGTCAAAATTGAAAGAAAACATCTCACCGTGTGTACACACCTTAGACATGCTATAAAACAATGTAAATTTTCTGAGCTTGAATAAAACTTATATTATGACTATATATTATTTTATGTAGAAGTTAGAACACCAGGGAAGTGCTGTACTCAGTAGATATCTATAAAATATCAGCAATGGTACATGTTTATGTTAGGGGCCGGACTGCCCATCTGGCACTTCTGGCAAATGCCAGAAGGGCTGATGGGCCGGTCCGGCCACACAGTTAGATGGGCTGGCCGAGCAGCACAACTGCCCAACATACAGAAATATGTGACCATGCCCCATTTCAGTCACATACACACCTGCTAATATGCCAGGGCCCTTGAACAGCCCCAGGCCTTCCCTGGGTACATTAACTACTGTTTCCACACGTACAGTATAAAGGACACTTCCACATTAATCAATAGGTCTCTAAGGGGTCTATTTATCATTAATCACACACTCAGTGTGATCTGGGCGCAATATCAGTGCCCAGAATCGCATTGCAGTATGCGATTATACCGGGCAAATGTATTAGTGAGCAACCGTGTCCCTGCAAAGTGCTCAGAGTGAAAGCTGGACTCGTGCACGTGCAGTTCTGCTGACCACACATGCGCGGCGGCCACTGCTGGGGAGGGTTGTGGAGGAACCATCTGCTTGCTAATTATATGATCTGTAGCCCATAAGCGTTACCTGCGAGGGGCCAAGCTTGGTCAATCTGACAGCATTGCATCCCCCATAGAAACCTATGAGGGCTACGGCTGCAGTCAGGAATGGAGGTACTGCGTCAAATATTGGAGATATCTGCTGCGGTCCCTCTGTCATACAATAAGGTGATACTAAATATTTGTAATTTTTAGGGAATAAGCCGCAAATATTTAATGACAAATGGACCCTAAGTAACGAAAAGAATGAGGACCACAAGGTGATAGACAGTAGAACCCTCTCTTTCAAACCACTTATTGTACAATGCCCATTGTGTGCAACAATGTTTTTATTTTTTTTGGTAAATAAGCAGTATACACAGCAATGCGTAGTAAGGCCATGCCAACACTATAGGAATAGCTTGGACTGGACACAGCATATAATATACGAATTGTCCAGTGAGCACAAGAAAGTGAAGTATAAGAGTGCAAACATTTACTGTACTTACACTCTGATAAATAACATTAATACCATGTAAACATAATAAATGTTTCATCGTATCTGTATTTTGCAACAACCAGTCAATTGCCGTATTACCCTTATTAGCATGGCACAGTGATTATCATTGCTTCCTCACAGTGCTGAGCTCATGGGTTCGATTCCAATCAGGGCCCTACCTGTGCGGCGTTTGCATGTTTTCCCAGTGTTAGTGTGGGTTTGTTCTTGGTCCTCCAGTTTCCGCCCACAGGGGGTAATTCAGACCTGATCGCTCGCTAACATTTTTTTGCAGCGCTGCGATCAGGTCAGATCTGCGTTTGCACCGCAATGCGCAGGCGCGTCGCACAGTTACAAAGCGGTTCGTTGCTCTGCGATGGGTTTGTGCGAAGAATCCATTCGCACGGGCGATTGCAAGGAGATTGACAGGAAGAAGGCGCTTGTGGGTGTCAACTGACCGTTTTCTGGGAGTGGTTGGAAAATCTCAGGCATTCCCAAGCGTTTGCAGGGCGGGTTTCTGACGTGAATTCCTGTTCCGGACAGGTTGAAGTGATCGCAGTGGCTGAGTAAGTCCTGGGCTACTCAGAAACTGCACAAAATCTTTTTGTACCGCTCGGCTGCACATGCGATTGCACACTTGCACAGCTAAAACACACTCCCCGGTGGGCGGAGACTATGTGAACGCAGGACTGCAAAAAACAGCTAGCGAGTGATCAGGTCTGAATAACCCCCACAATCCATAAACATACTTTTAGGTTGACTAGCTTCTGATAAAATATTAACTCTAGTGTGTGTCCATGTGACAGAGTATATATTGTAACGTACACTAGGGCAGGGACTGATGTCAATGAATAAATATTCTTTGAAAAGTGTTGTGTTAAGGGGGGCACTCACGGAGCGATCGCTGCTTAAAAACTAAGCAATCTGACTAGATTGCTTAGATTTTAAGCATGATCTCTCCGTGTGTACCCCCACAGCGATAGCGATGTGCAGCCTCGCGCATCGCTATCGCTGGTGCTAGATTGGCCTGCATGCAGGCTCAATCTAGCAGGTCGCTCATTTCACCCGCTGGGTGAAATGAGCCGCCGTCCGTCTCCCCCTGCACGCTCAGCACACATCGCGGTGGGAGAGATGTGTGCTGAGCGGGGGGAGATATGTGTGCTGAGCGGTTCGCTCAGCACACATCTCTCCCCATATCGGGCCATCAATACGGCCCTTTACATGTGTGCACTAAATAAATAACTATTAATTAATAATAATAATAATAATAATAATCATTACCTATCATGTATCTTTTTCTCTAAATATTTATGATCTATCTTTCTATCAATCTATTTATCAAAATGTCTATCTATTCTTATCAAATTATTATAATTATTATTATTGATAAAACAGGGTTCACAATGTACTTTTCAATCTTGGGGGCACCCTGTAGAAAAACTGCAGGTACAGATACCATTTTGCAGCATATCATTATGATGTCTCTGCTATTATCCAGAGCAGTTGTACAATTGCAGTTTACATTGTTATGAATCTTCATTTACCTGTAGATTTTGAATCTGCTGCCTTGTTTTTTCAAGCCACGGGAGACTTGCTGAACCTGCTGCCATGTCTTCCCCAGTTTTGTATAGTCATAAGACATTGGTTGCTACAACAAACTGTGAAAAGCTATGCTGAGAAATAACACAGGACAAACGCACAAGCTTATTTACATATGAAGGAGAAGTTTAATGAAAATATAAGCTTATATACAGTCAGTATAAACCATAAGGCAAGAGATGCGAGCTTGTGCTGCTTTTTTTCTTGCACAAATGTAATTGTCCAGCAAATATCAAACTGTTCCCATAATTGAAAACGTGCATAGCAGAAGTGTATTTATTTATTACCAGTTATTAATATACAGTAGTGCACACATATTCCACAGCGCTTTACAGAGAATATTTAACCATTCACATCAGTCTATGCCCCAGTGGAGTTTATAATCTATAGGCCAGATTCAGACCTGATCGCTGCTGTGCGTTTTATCGCACAGCAGCCTATTATCGATTGACTGTGCATGCATATGCACCGCAATGGGAGTGTCTGGGAGTGTCAGGGAAAACGCAGATGTGCCCAATCGTTTTCTGGGAAGAGGTGTGATGTCAGCTCCGGACCTGATCTGCCTGTTCTTTTCACACTGTGGGATTAAGTCCTAGGCTGTGCACACACTGTACGGGTTCACTACGGGTGGCCGGCGGTCGGGCTCCCGGCGACCAGCATCCCGGCGCCGGGAGGCCGACCGCCGGCTTACCGACAGCTTGGCGAGCGCAAATGAGCCCCTTGCGGGCTCGCTGCGCTCACCACGCTACGGGCACGGTGGCGCGCTACGCGCGCCACACTATTTTATTCTCCCTCTATGGGGGTCGTGGACCCCCACGAGGGAAAATAAGTGTCGGTAAGCCGGCGGTCGGGCTCCCGGCGCCGGTATACTGAGCGCCGGGAGCCCGACCGCCGGCAAACAGAAGACCACCCCACTGTACACACTGGAAAAACTATTAGATGGTGAGTGAGTTGCGAACAGATTTGCAGCATCCGTAGACTGAGGGACATTTTCGCCCGGCGTACACATGTGATGGCACGCTTGCACGGGGCAAATTTACACTCCTTCTTGGGCAGCAACTATCTGATCGCAGGACAACAAAATTATCAGCAGAGCGTACAGGACTGAATCGGGCCCTATATCCCCTACCAATTGTACACGCAGACACATTCACGCTAGGGTTAATTTTGTTGGGAGCCAATTAACCTACCAGTATATTTTTTGATTGTGGGAGGAAACCGGAGTACCCGGGGGAAACCCACGCAAGCACATGGAGAATATACAAACTCTACACACAGTAAAATACAATTCAGTGCAGCTGCTTTAAATTAATCAGGAGATTGAGAAGGGATTGAGACAGGGTTTATTCCATATGACATATTGTATTTTTTAAATGTTTTTATTGCATTTGTTGAAATGTGGCTGAAATGTTTTGTTTTTAACATTTGAGGCATATACAAGCCTTTTCACAATAGATCAAAGCTGTGCCAGAAAATAGGGATTGCCCATCTAAACGCACCTTCTCAAACCTTTTATCTCTTTAACTAAACTCCTGCAAAAATGGGATTTTGGTACTTACTGTTAAATCCTTTTCTCTGAGTCCATAGGGGATACTGGAGCTGCTGTTTACAGTGGGGTATAGATGGGGTCCGAGAGCGGGTGCACCTTAAAAATTAGTGTGTGTGTGCTGGCTCCTCTCCTCTATGCCCCTCCCATCAGACCCAGTTCAGACAAAATGTGCCCGAAGAGAACGGACTAAACCAGAGAGGAGAAAAGTAAGGTGAACAGATAAACAGGAACATAATGACAAAAGGAAGAACTGAACAGCTGATACAATCAAGCAACACACAACCAACAGGTCTGCAGGAGGAAGACAGCACTAGGTGGGTGTCCAGTATCCCCTATGGACTCTAAGAAAAGGATTTAACGGTGAGTACCAAAATCCCATTTTCTCAGTCATCCATAGGGTAGGAGTGGGAGTGTGCTGTGAACTCTGCAAGACAGAACGCCCAAACTGAGAGTCAAGCGTTGCCAAGGTATCAAACCTATAAAACATCACAAAGGTGTTGCTACCCGACCAGGTAGCAGCACGGCATAACTGAATGAGGGGAAACTCCCTGGGCAGCCACCCAGGAAGAACCCACCGAACGGGTAGAATGAGCTGTAACGGAGGACGGCAGTGGCTTAGACGCCCAGGAATAAGCCTGTTGAATAGTACAGTTGATCCAACGTGTAATAGACTGTTTGGTGGCAGGCCAGCCCAGCTTATTTGCGTCAAAGAGAATAAACAGGGAGTCCGTTTTCCGCACTGCATTTGACCTCTTCACATAGATGCGAAGAGCTCTCACCACATTCAGAGCCCTGGAGCCTGAAGAGGCAGGTGAAAACACAGGGAATGTGTCTGTGTGTACATGTGGTAGGGAATATAGATTGTAAGCTCCACTGGGGCAGGGACTGATGTGAATAGGCAAATATTTTCTGTACAGTGCTGCGGAATATGTGTGTGCTAAATAATTAACTGGTAATAATATTAATAATAATAATAATATGCTGTGGACGCTGCTTTTATGAGGAGGTCATCCAGATAAGGTACAACATTCACCCCCTGTAGCCGGAGTTCTGACATCATTTCCGCCATGACCTTGGTGAAAACTAGAGATGAGCAGGTTCGGTTTTACTCGAATTCACTCGGGTATTTCGGGTTTTGCTTATTGGCTATCCAAAACGCGTGACATCAGTGATCCAATAAGATGCCGTTTTGAGCCCCGAGTAAATCCGAGTAAAACCGAACCCGCACATCTCTAGTGAAAACCCTGGGCGCTGACGAGAGTCCAAAGGGAAGGGCCTGGAGTGGATACTGGTCATCCTTGAGGGCAAAATGCAGGTATGCCTGATGTGGAGGCCAGATGGGGATGTGGAGGTAGGCATCCTTGATATCCAAAGAGACCAAAAACTCCTGTTCCTCCAAACCTGCAATCACCGCCTGCACCGATTCCATCTTGTATCTGAAAACCCGTAGGTATGGATTCAGGGATTTCAGATTCAGGGTAGGCCTGACCGAGCCGTCCGGCTTGGGCACCACTAACAAATTTGAATAGAAGCCTTTGATGCGGTGGTGAGGTGGCACAGGAACCACCGCTGCCTGGTCCAGGAGCCTGTGAATGACTTGCTGCAGAATGACCTGTTTTTCCTTTAAAACTGGCAAACCTGAAGTGAAGAATCTGTTCGGGGGAACACTTTCGAAATTGATTTTGTAACCCTGACGAATGAGATCCTTGACCCAGGCATCTTGGCAGGTGCCCTCCCAGACATAACTGAAGTCTCTGAGATGAGTTCCCATTTTGGAACCTCCCCGGTGGGTGGGAGGACCGTCATGCGGTGGGCTTGGCAGCCGTCTTCTGCTCTGCTGGAGCAGCAACGGCTGTATGACGTCCTTGACCTCTGGTACATGAGAGGCGTGAGAGCCACCTCTGGCTGTACCATGAAACCGTGTGGGCCAAAAGGTCTGAAAGGTGGGTCCCGAATAAGTACGGCGAGGAGGAGGGGCAGCAGAAGGAAGATAAGTGGACCTCCTGCAGCTTTAGATATCCACTTATCTAATTCATCTCCAAATAGAGCATCGTCCCTGTAGGGAAGACTTTCAACCCCTCTCCTCGATTCAGCATCCGCAGACCACTGTCGAAGCCACAACGCTCGGTGTACCGAAACCGCCAAAGCCGAGATACTGTAAGTGAGCAGGCCGAGCTCTCTAAAGGCCTTGCATAGGTACACAGCAGATTCTTGGATGTGCTGTGACAGAGTGATCAACTGTTACTGGGGCATATCATCAGGAATGCCAGAAGCAAGTTTCTGTGCCCATGTTTCTATGACCCTATTAACCCCGCAGCCTACTATTACAGGGCGTAGTGAAACCCCTGCTGTCATGTATATATATTTAAGGGTGTTCTCCAATTTACGATCAGATTGATCCTTCTGAGAGGTAGCCCCTGGGACCAGAAGTCAAATTTTCTTTGATAACCTGGATACTGACGGATCCACCGTAGGTGGGTTTTCCCAAAGCTTTCTATTATACGGAGGGAAAGGAAAATAAGTAAGAATACATTTAGGTATCTGAAACTTCTTGTCAGGATGTACCCAGGCCTCTTGAAATTGGCTATCCAATTCCTCTGTTACAGGAAAAGTTGACAATGATTTTTGCTTTTTACAAAAAAAAAAAAGAAGGCTGAGCAGGTTCTGCCTCTTTTTCTGGAAGGGGTAAGACATCTCTGACTGCCTGTATAAGAGCATCCACCTCCTGAGGGGAAGTATCAGAATCTTCAATTAGTGATTCTGACTCAGTCTCCTCAAACTCTCCTTTCTCTAGGGCCTGCCTCTCATCATCATCTGATGCATCAGATTGTAAGACCATAGGGAGTAAACGTTTCTTTGACACAGGTTGAGCAGGGTGAGGTGAACTGTGTTGTGAACCCAAAGTCATTGCAAACGCTAGGCCACTGCCCTCTGGGAGTGTATCTTAGCTTAGCAGAATAGCAAACGAAAGGTTAGCAGAACTGCTAATAAATAATTCCTTGCAGTTTCTGAGTAGCTCCAGACCTACTCCTAGATTGCGATCAGCTCGGTCCGTTTAGTTCCTGGTTTGCCGTCACAAACACGCTCTGCGTTCGGCCAGTCACTCCCCCGTTTCTCCAGCCACTCCTGCGTTTTTACCTGGCACGCCTGCGTTTTTTAGCACACTCCCTGAAAACGCCATGTTGCCGCCCAGAAACACCCACTTCCTGTCAATTACACTACGATCACTTGAGCGTTAAAAAAACGTCGCTCGAGCTTGTGTAAATCTCCAAAGTTTTGTGTAAAATAACTAAGCGCATGCGCATGCACATTTTCTACCTAATCGCTCTGTTGCGAAAAACGGCAACGAGCGAACAACTCGGAATGACCACCTCTGCCAGGTCAGCAATGCAGGGACGCGCTGAACTACAGAGACGCTCTCCCTGCTCTGCTGCTAGAGTGTCTGCTGCTGCGCCTGTCAAACTGACAGGCAGTAGCAGAGCAGCAGCGTCAAGGCACCTCGGCGCCGTTCCCCTTGTGTTGATGTTGCTGTAGATAGGACTTTTCAAACTTCTACAGTACAGCAGCCATCTAGTAGCTGAAGCTCCGCCCCCTTCCACAGGCCCCCTCCCCCTCCTCGGGCCGCGGCTTCACCTGGTTTTGGTAAGATAAGGAAAGCTTCTTTTATCTCCTCCTTCTCTGATCTCTGCACTTGCTGTCCTATCAATGGGGGTAATTCCAAGTTGATCGCAGCAGGAAATTTTTTAGCAGTTGGGCAAAACCATGTGCTCTGCAGGGGAGGCAGATATAACATGTGCAGAGAGAGTTAGATTTGGGTGGGGTGTGTTCAATCTGCAATCTAAATTGCAGTGTAATATTAAAGCAGCCAGTATTTACCCTGCGCAGAAATAAAATAACCCACCCAAATCTAACTCTCTCTGCACATGTTATATCTGCCTCCCCTGCAGTGCACATGGTTTTGCCCAATTGCTATCAAAAATCCTGCTGCGATTAACTAAGCGGTGCTACTATTGTCTGTGGGCATTATGTGCGTAAGCGTCACTAATGTTGTCTGTGGGCAATATGTGTGTAGGCGGTGCTACTGTTGTCTGTGGCCATTATGTGTGTACGGGGCGCTACTATGTTCTGCAGACATTATGTGTGTAAGGGCAATACTTACACACAATACTATTGTCTGTGGGCATTATGGGTCATTCCGAGTTGTTCGCTCGTTATTTTTTTCTCGCAACGGAGCGATTAGTCGCTAATTGTTAGGCGCCGGGGTCCGCTTGATGGTCTGCACGGCCCGGCGCCTAGCAACTAGAGACGCCGTGCACGTACAGCCGCCGGCTCCCTAGCAACGCTAGACACCGGGCGCGCTGAGCCGCACGGACCCTAGCAACGGGGACGCCACTGGCGGACCGCGTTCCCCGTTGCTAGGCTTTAGGAAATTAAGATATTCACCTGCTCTCTGGCCGTGCAGCAAGGCAGCTGCACGGCATCTATTCTAATCAGCCTTTAGCAGCTGATTGGAGGACTCCTTGTTAAATACACTCCCAGGGCTTCTCACAGACGCCGGTAATAGCTTCCTGCATGCTGCCTTTGTTTGCTGAGAGTCTGTTTCCAGTCCTGCTGTATCCGGTCATTCCAGTCCTCAGAAGTCCGGTATTCGGGAGTTGTCATCTCATCCCAAGAGGTCGTTTGGTTCCCTGGAGTCCTGACTGATCACCGTTTTATATCCAGTGGTGTTCGTGAGTTGCGGCTCTGCCGTGTGTTGCGGCTCAGCCGCTTTACCTTTTATATTTTGTGTTTGGAGCATTTGCGGAGGGTTCCGCTTCCACAAGTCCTCTCTGGTACTCGGCGGTGCCGGGTAGGAGAATTGGACAAGTGGATATTTTGGTTGTCCTTTTCCCTGGCGGTTTCTCCGCACATATTATAGTTTTGAGTTTGCTTAGCCCCTGGCCTGGTTGTTTAGTTAGAGGGCCTCTTGTTATCACCCTGTCTCGGGTTTCCCTTTGTCTCTCATTAAGACCGGGGGGCATCGAAGTTGGGCAGACATAATCCGCCCTTCAAACGCGGCTGCCAAGGGCTCAAGAAACCATAGTCTCGCAGGGGATTTCTGACAACACGGGTGAGACAACAGAGTTAGGGCGCCAGGGGCTATTTTCCTGTCCTGCTCCCTTCCCCAGCATTCCGTTCCAGTGCTCCGGTCCTTGCCTTAAGATCTCCTCTGACCAGAGTGCTGGAATCATAACATTATTACCGGCCATACCAAAACTTAAAATTAAACGGGGTTTAATTTTTTCTCATTCAGTTTTGTGAGAGTTTATCGGCCTCATGAGTCTCCTTCAGTACCCCGCTCCTGAGACTCTCGATAAACTCATGGAGCTTTCTATTAAGATTGATCGTCGTCTCAGAGAGCGGAGGGCTGAAAAAGGAGCACCTGTAAGGTCAAGTCCGTGTGTATATTCCATTCCTGAAGACGTAGAGGAGCCCATGCAGATGGGTCTCTCCCGGCTGTCTCCTGAAGAAAGAGCCAGAAGGCAAAATTCTGGTCTTTGTCTGTACTGTGGGGGTAAGGGACATTTTGTTTGTAATTGTCCGAACAAGTCGGGAAACGCTTTGACCAGGTGAATTGTGAGGGGGTTCACCTAGGTCTGCAGCTTATCTCCTCGAATAACTCCCTTTTAGTCCCAGTTAAAGTTTCCTTTGGCAGCCTCAGTTCTTCGGTGTCGGCTTTTGTTGACAGTGGAGCTGCAGGAAACTTTATGGATTTAACTTGGGCTAAGGCCTTAGGCATTCCTCAGTTACCTTTGGGTAGGTGTGTCACCATGCATGGCTTAGATGGGAGTCCGCTGTCTAATGGGATTATTTCTCTCCGTACACCCCCTGTACTACTTACAGTAGGAGCTCTACATTCTGAGAAAATCGAGTTCTTTCTTACACATTGCCCAGCAGTTCCAGTTGTTCTGGGTCACCCTTGGCTGGCCTTTCATAATCCCACCATTGATTGGCGGTCGGGGGAGATTTCACATTGGGGTACTTTTTGTGATAAGGAATGTATCACGTTTCCAGTCAGAGTAGCAGCTATCATTCCAGAACTCATTCCGGTGGAATACCAGGAGTTTGCTGATGTTTTCTCCAAAGGCAATGCGGACATTCTGCCTCCCCATCGGCCTTATGATTGTGCTATTGAGTTAATTCCTGGTGCCGCATTGCCAAAGGGAAGATTAAATGCATTATCCGGGCCAGAAACTGCGGCTATGAATGATTATGTAAAGGAGAGCCTTGAGAAAGGATTTATTAGACCATCAAAATCTCCTTTAAGTGCAGGCTTCTTCTTTGTGGAGAAAAAGGATGGCTCGCTTAGACCTTGCATTGATTTTAGAGCCCTGAATAGATCTCAGTTAAAAACACCTATCCTTTGCCGTTGATTTCTGTACTCTTTGATCAGTTACGTTCTGCTGTGATTTTTTCTAAAATTGACCTTAGAGGAGCGTACAACCTCATCCGAATTAAATCTGGAGATGAGTGGAAAACGGCCTTCAGTACTCAGTCGGGTCACTACGAATACCTGGTGATGCCGTTCGGCCTGTCCAATGCTCCGGCAGTTTTTCAAGACCTCATTAACGATGTGCTCCGTGACTTCCTAGGGAAATTCGTGGTCGTTTACTTAGACGACATCCTGATTTTTTCTGAATCAATGGAACAAAATGTTACCCAGGTGCGTCTGGTTCTTCAAAAGTTACGTGAGAATCATTTATATGCCAAGCTGGAGAAGTGTGAGTTTCATGTCACGGAAGTATCTTTTTTAGGGTACATAATTTCCCCTCAGGGATTTTCCATGGAACCAAAGAAACTCCAGGCCATCCTTAGTTGGGCGCAACCCACCAATTTAAAAGCAATTCAGCGCTTTTTAGGGTTTGCGAATTATTATAGGAGGTTCATTCATTCTTTTTCTGACCTGGTTGCTCCCATTGTAGCTCTGACAAAGAAAGGAGCGGATCCTACCAACTGGTCGCGTGAAGCTGAGTTGTCCTTCCGGGCCTTGAAACAAGCCATTGTCTCGGCTCCAGTCCTCAGACATCCTAATCCGGAATTGCCCTTTGTGGTGGAGGTTGATGCCTCGGAGGTTGGAGTGGGGGATATCCTTTCTCAAAAGGATCCGGAGTCTCTGGAGTTACATCCTTGTGCCTTTATGTCCAGGAAATTCTCCTCCGCTGAATCCAACTATGACGTTGGTAATCGGGAGTTACTGGCGGTAAAATGGGCTTTCGAGGAGTGGAGGCATTGGCTGGAGGGAGCAAAACATACTATTTCGGTATTGACTGACCATAAGAACCTGCAATACATTGAATCAGCTAAGCGGCTTAATGCCCGGCAGGCACGTTGGGCATTATTTTTTACGCGTTTCAAATTTATAATCACTTTCAGGCCTGGTTCCAAGAATACTAAGGCTGATGCCCTGTCACGTAGCTTTCTTCCGGTTCACAATAACAATCCTGTTACCCCCATACTTCCATCTTCGGTCATCTGGGCGGGCCTCACACAAGATTTATTTACCCAGTTAAAACAGCTTCAACACCAAGCTCCTAGAATTACTCCTGCTGGTCGTCTTTACGTCCCTGAGTTTTTGAGAGCTACTGTTTTAACGGAATTCCATGATAACAAAATTTCAGGGCATCCAGGAGTCTCTAAGACATTGGAGTTAGTCTCTCGCTCAGTATGGTGGCCTGGTCTTTCTAAAGACGTCAAGGAATTTGTTTATTCATGTCAGGTTTGTGCACAGCATAAGGTTCCCCGTTCCTTGCCCATCGGGCAACTTATGCCCTTAAATGTTCCTCTCAGGCCGTGGTCTCATATTTCCATGGATTTTGTGGTTGACCTTCCCCTTTCAGCCGGATTCCGAGTCATATGGGTGGTAGTGGACCGTTTTAGTAAAATGGCTCATTTTATTGCTCTTCCCCGATTGCCTTCTGCCCAAGGGTTGGCAGTTTTGTTTCTCCGCCATGTATTCAGGCTTCATGGGTTGCCTACTGATATTGTTTCTGATCGGGGTCCACAATTCATCGCACAATTCTGGAAATGTTTTTGTGCCTCATTGAAGATGAAATTGTCGTTAACATCCGGTTACCACCCACAATCCAACGGGCAAACCGAACGAGTTAACCAATCATTGAAACAATATTTGCGCTTGTATTCAGCCAAACTCCAGAATGATTGGTCCGAGTTTCTTCCGTTGGCTGAATTTGCTTACAATAATTCTTGTCATTCCTCCACTAAAGAGTCTCCATTCTTTTCAGTTTTTGGTTTTCACCCCAGAGCTAATTCTTTTTTTCATCATTCCTCAGTTTCCTCGCTTACCTTAACCTCCCATCTCAGAGCCATTTGGAAAAAGGTGCACCTTGCTCTCAGAAAAGCGGCCTTTCGAGAGAAGAAATTTTCTGACAGGCTCCGACGTCCTTGCACTTTTAAGGTGGGAGATAGGGTGTGGTTGTCGACTCGCAACATCAGGCTTCGACAATCCTCGGCTAGACTGGGAACCAAATTTATTGGGCCATTTCTTATTATTAAAAGAGTCAACCCAGTTGCCTTTCGGTTACGTTTACCAAGATCTCTCAGGATTGGAAATACGTTTCATTGTTCCCTGTTGAAACAATACGTTTCTTCCAGTAGATTTCCTCGGAAGATCTCTCAGGGTAGATCTCCAGTGGATGTACAGGGACAACAGGAGTTCTTGGTAGAGAAGGTTCTCGATTCCAAATTGTCCCGGGATCGGCTGTATTTTCTGGTTCACTGGAAAGGTTATGGTCCGGAGGAAAGGTCTTGGGTCCTTGATAAGGATCTTCATGCCCCGAGGCTCAAGAGGGCATTTTTTCGGGAATTTCCTCAGAAACCTGGCTTTAGGGGTTCCTTGACCCCTCCTCAAGGGGGGGGGGGGCTGTTAGGCGCCGGGTCCGCTTGATGGTCTGCGCGGCCCGGCGCCTAGCAACTAGAGACGCCGTGCACGTACAGCCGCCGGCTCCCTAGCAACGCTAGACGCCGGGCGCGCTGAGCCGCACGGACCCTAGCAACGGGGACGCCACTGGCGGACCGCGTTCCCCGTTGCTAGGCTTTAGGAAATTAAGATATTCACCTGCTCTCTGGCCGTGCAGCAAGGCAGCTGCACGGCATCTATTCTAATCAGCCTTTAGCAGCTGATTGGAGGACTCCTTGTTAAATACACTCCCAGGGCTTCTCACAGACGCCGGTAATAGCTTCCTGCATGCTGCCTTTGTTTGCTGAGAGTCTGTTTCCAGTCCTGCTGTATCCGGTCATTCCAGTCCTCAGAAGTCCGGTATTCGGGAGTTGTCATCTCATCCCAAGAGGTCGTTTGGTTCCCTGGAGTCCTGACTGATCACCGTTTTATATCCAGTGGTGTTCGTGAGTTGCGGCTCTGCCGTGTGTTGCGGCTCAGCCGCTTTACCTTTTATATTTTGTGTTTGGAGCATTTGCGGAGGGTTCCGCTTCCACAAGTCCTCTCTGGTACTCGGCGGTGCCGGGTAGGAGAATTGGACAAGTGGATATTTTGGTTGTCCTTTTCCCTGGCGGTTTCTCCGCACATATTATAGTTTTGAGTTTGCTTAGCCCCTGGCCTGGTTGTTTAGTTAGAGGGCCTCTTGTTATCACCCTGTCTCGGGTTTCCCTTTGTCTCTCATTAAGACCGGGGAACATCGAAGTTGGGCAGACATAATCCGCCCTTCAAACGCGGCTGCCAAGGGCTCAAGAAACCATAGTCTCGCAGGGGATTTCTGACAACACGGGTGAGACAACAGAGTTAGGGCGCATGGGGCTATTTTCCTGTCCTGCTCCCTTCCCCAGCATTCCGTTCCAGTGCTCCGGTCCTTGCCTTAAGATCTCCTCTGACCAGAGTGCTGGAATCATAACACTAATGCGCATGCGCAATGTCCGCAGTGCGACTGCGCCAAGTAAATTTGCTATGCAGTTAGGAATTTTACTCACGGCATTACGAGGTTTTTTCTTCGTTCTGGTGATCGTAATGTGATTGACAGGAAGTGGGTGTTTCTGGGCGGAAACTGGCCGTTTTATGGGAGTGTGTGAAAAAACGCTACCGTTTCTGGGAAAAACGCGGGAGTGGCTGGAGAAACGGAGGAGTGTCTGGGCGAACGCTGGGTGTGTTTGTGACGTCAAACCAGGGGGGTCATTCCGAGTTGTTCGCTCGCAAGCTGCTTTTAGCAGCTTTGCACACGCTAAGCTGCCGCCTACTGGGAGTGAATCTTAGCTTATCAAAATTGCGACCGAAAGATTCGCAATATTGCGAAAAGACTTCTCTGTGCAGTTTCTGAGTAGCTCGAGACTTACTCTTCCAGTGTGATCAGTTCAGTGCTTGTCGTTCCTGGTTTGACGTCACAAACACACCAGCTACA
Organism: Pseudophryne corroboree; assembly: GCF_028390025.1. Classification (NCBI taxonomy): domain Eukaryota; kingdom Metazoa; phylum Chordata; class Amphibia; order Anura; family Myobatrachidae; genus Pseudophryne; species Pseudophryne corroboree. The sequence goes on along the minus strand of NC_086445.1, from coordinate 858,723,118 downwards.
TCCAGCTACACTGGATTTTGGTGAGTATAATTTTATTTTCAGGTACACCGTGGATTCTACTTGGAGAAGTGGACAGAGGTCGGCGTGTGAACATAGGTAAGTATGTGTGTGTCGGCATGTATGTAATAAAGTTTTACTTTCACGGTGTGCGTGTACTGTTTTTATTTGGGTTTTTTTTTTTGCAGTAGAACTACAGGTACCAGCGGGCCCGTTTCCCCCGCGCATGCTGGTACTTGTGGTTCTCCAAGTACCAGCTTGCGGGGGAGGATTGCTGGGACTTGTAGTTCTGCTGCAAAAAACAATATTCTTTTCTTTGACACAAGGCTATCAGCCCCCCATCCGCAGCCATTGGATGGGGGGGACAGCCTTGGGCTTCACCCCTGGCCCTTGGGTGGCTGGAGGGGGGGACCCCTTGATTGAAGGGGTCCCCACTCCTCCAGGGTACCCCGGCCAGGGGTGACTAGTTGGGGATTTAATGCCACGGCCGCAGGGACCGGTATAAAAGTGTCCCCCGGCTGTGGCATTATCTCTCCAGCTAGTGGAGCCCGGTGCTGGTGTTAAAAATACGGGGGACCCCTACATCTTTTGTCCCCCGTATTTTTTGCACCAGGACCGGACGCAGAGCCCGGTGCTGGTTCTAAAAATACGGGGGATCCCCTGTCAATTTCCTCCCTGTAATTTTACAACCAGGACCGGCTCAAAGAGCCCGAGGCTGGTTATGCTTAGGAGGGGGGACCCCACGCATTTTTTTCTTGATTTTAACCCATTCCCACCCCTTCCCACTGAAAACCATACTCTCTCTATTTTAGTCAGTTAAAAAAAAATATTCTTTTAAAAAATATATAAATAATACTTGTGCCTCCTTATAGACAAACCAAGTATATAATCCCTTCTAATATAAATAGATATGCTATTAGCAACAAGAAAAAACACAAAAAAACATGTTTGATTTTTTTTTATTAGATTCCGCCAGCAAAGTGATGTGGAATGAAATTGACGAAATTACTGTCGAAAAGCACTGTTGTCGAATCGACATTCTTCAATTGAATATACTTTTGTCGAAAAGCCCCATTTTTAACATTGCAGACATGTCGAATTTGAGTAAATGTCGAATTGCAAAAAGTCGAATCTGAAACTGCAGTTTTTTTGTAGAAAAGTACTGTATTGCATTGTCAAATCCAATTCGACATTTTTTTTGTCAAAAATGCCCCGTTTTTCAACTTTTGCGGCAATTCGACCACAATTGCATATACCCCTATACCTCTGGGAGGTTTTGACACAGTTTGTGATTGGCCCCAAATTTCTAGCATGGATTAAGTTGCTGTATTCCTGCCCTGCAGCTAGAATTAAGGTTAATGGGTTCACCACTGATAGAGTCCGTTATCTACCTTTTAACATTAGCTATATACTAATACCGTGTAGCCGTAATGGCCGCTAAACCACGTGCACGTGCTACGCCCTCCGTACGCTATTTGCGTATGAAGTCCTCGCACGTGGTACGCAAATTACGTACACACGCTACGCTGGGTGTATGGAATACACACAGCGAGCGTACACACAGACAGTACTTTTATAAACTTTAAACACAGAGCCTGATTATACTGTAAGTCTTAGTATTGAGATACTGCAATGATATACCACTGGTTAACCTGGATATTTAAGCAAGCTGTTTGAGTGATTGAGATACAATGAAACCCTTTGTACTAGCTAGAGAAACACAGACACCCTGCTGAGGTTCCAAAACCTTTACTAACGAGATTTAGTTATGTAAAAAGGGAAAAATACAGTTAACATCTTATACACTACAGACTAACATCAATACCTAAACATGATAACTACACATATACAATATACAACAGTTTAACAATAACAGAGAGAGAGAGTATGGCAAATACAAACAGAGAACAAGTTGGTTACAGAGAAAAACTTACACACTGGGGAATGATCGCTGCGCAGTCCTGGTCACCAGCTCCATAGTTAGTCAGTGATGAAAACCTTTTGTGGAGAGTAGACTGAGCTGGCCCAAACTGGCTGCCTTATATACACTGCATACAGTACACTACAAAGGGACCTATATCTCATTGTTCATTGGACACAGGAATCTGTCTTCACATTACAACAAAAGGTCATAGGTTTGTTTGAACAGGTGGGCTGTGACTATTCCAGACTGCTCAGGTGGGAGGGAATCTCAGGATTCCCACCACATGGACAATGAACCGCAAATACAGTAAATGTCCAGAAACTATTTATAGACATAACTATACGCAGGAGCAATTAATCTCTACCTAACCAGCACCGGATTGTTTCTAATAAAATACTCTTCGGTTAGGTACCAAACACCATCGCTCAGACCCTATCTGACCCTTCGTATCATGCAAAGAGGAATTCCTTTGTTCATGAACCAGTTATACTAAACAAACTTACAGTTATTATTAAGGGGACCATTACCTATAAAACATACTATTCGGATTAACTATGTAACGATCGAGTCGCCCACCAGACGCACACAAACTCTACCGTAAATGCACATACCACACGCCTGAGCGCACGACCGTGGAGGCGCCGTCACGCAACTGCGAATATGCGCACGCACGGGAGAGAATGTGCACGTGCAGCGGGCAAGCGCATGGGGTTAATATATGGCAACGTGCAGCATGATATTTTTCGACTTTGACAGTCCACCCTTTGGCAGTCATCAATAACTGCCACTTCCTAAAACAGTTCAAACAGAAAAATATATGTCATCATGTAAATACCTTTTTATGATTGGGTAAAGGGAGGAGAGGAGAAGGTGGGAAAAATATGACCTAGTGAGATAGTAGAAGCGTGTGTGTATGAATCCATGTTTGAGGGGTCATGTATCATCGTGCCGTACGTGTTTTAAATCAAGCTTCGAGGTATTGCGAAGTATACATTTGAATCCTTCTTATCCCGTATTAAGGGTCTATGGATGGGCTGTCAAACTTTACCGAGCTCTTTTCGGCTTTTGGTTGCAACAAATGGGGGAGCACATTTAGTTGATGATACATGAATGGGGGGAACATGTGAATGCTGATATATGTCTCTATATTCCCTGTCGACTATGTGTGTCATTACCTGGAGGTTGTAGAGATGAAGATAAGAAACAATCGTTATGAATGCAGTCGTAAACTATGTGAGTTTAAATGAACAGTCGCCGATTGAGGTCTTGTCTGATGTCTTGTCTTGATGTACATGTTGTCTGATGTCTCTCGGTGCTTTTGCTATAAATAGCGAGCAAAAGCTGTTCCATTGTCCATAAAATTACAGTCTCTAAAGTATTGGGCTATCGTAAAAGTTAAAGTCACTAGGGATATTGGGGGCTTGTGGCATAGTTCATCAATGGTCTGTATAAAAGAGGTTGTCAAATTCTTCTTCCAAGCGGATGTCTTTGTACCTTGAAGGAAAACAAAGGAGAAACGGGTGAAAGAAACGGACCGTGGAATCACATTTTCATACAAACATTGTCTCTATCGTTGGGTCATAAATCAAATTTGTTGTTGTTATTACAGTGTCCTCGCTCCTCAGACTCATTACTCTAGTACTACCTTTACACTTCGTTAAAGCCCGAACGCATCTAAATATCAGTCCAACCAATATGACGACTCCCAGAATACACAAGAGAAATTTCCCTACATCCATTATAATACCTTGGGCCCATTCTCCTAAACCTGAGAACCAATTTCGTGGGTTCAACCATGACACCCAACTGGTCAGCTCATTACCCAGAGCAGCGAGTGTGAGATTGTGTTTCCTTCGGAACTCCCACTTTAATTGTAAAATGTCATCCATCTTTTGGTCTATGACCTCGGCTGGGTCCTCCGTGCTGTTTGTAATGTACGTGCAGCACTTTACTCCATATTGAGTTGCTAGGGTAACACAATACCCGCCTGTCACTGCTGTGAGATAATTGAGAATCATCCTATGCTGAACCAGCTCCGTTTTGTAGGCTTGTAACTCTTTCCCAGTGTACCTGAACGTGTCGTCATACATTTCGGTGATATTGTCTAACAAATTTGCTAGCGCAGATATATATCTATAGTTTAACACTCCTCTGGCGGTACGAGTGATATCTAACGCGAGTAGGACTTGAATCCCGGTGGATTCATGGATCAGGTCAGAGGCCGGATGCTCTGTTCTTTCTATCAGGTGCCGTTTAACGACGTGCTCGTAATGAGTGTGAGTATAAGGAGCTTGGGCACTGCGGTGACTGTCTTTCATTTTTATATGGGATACAGTCATTACTTCAGGCAGTACTTTTCCAATGTAACACAATCCCTCTGAGTTTGGGGCAATCCACTTATACGGCTTCCTCCCGCATATGAAATATGCATCATCGGGGAGAACATATGGGACGGAGTATGACATTACCATGTTACAAATTTTCCATGTGAAATCTCCTAACCCTAATTCTCCCATCTGTTTAGTACACGTATCTGTTTGTACGATATGTGCACAGTATCCTGGTGATACTTCTCCAACTCGCATGGTCCTACTTCCTAGAGTGTACCTATACCGGAAAAATCTTCCATGGTCGGCTATCTGGCGTATAAGTTCTGTGTCTATGGGCATTCTGTCGGCTCTATGTGAAAATGCCATGGTTTGATTACTCCATGACACTTCCCAATTTCCCGGCTTTCGGGGATTGGAAATGTTAAAGCATACTAAGGACCTATCCACATGATATTGGTGGAGCTTCAAACTAGGAGGACTAGAGATATTAAACCTCTTGTCCACCGGCCTCCCACCACTTAGCTCAAGTACCTCTCCTACAGTTAAAGGGAATGGTACTAGTCCTGATTTGCTATGACCTTGAGGTACTTGAGAGCATACCCAACAGTCTGTCTGGTTTAACACTTTACCCACTAAGGAGTGATAGTCACTCAATGGATGCCGGTCCATGTGGACATTAAAACTGGACTGACATTTCTTGATGCACCCATCCTCAACTATATTGTCACAGTGCCTACCTATGCAGTTCTCTTCAGCTAACAATCCTTCACAATTCCTTCTATTGTCAATGCTATCAGATCGTTTTCTGATACTCGCCTTTACTCTGTGATTGTGCTGCTCTTGGAAATCTACGCCTCCATCCTGGTCATCAGAACCCATTCCAGATCCTTTCTCGACCTCCATGGTACTCTCACCGAAACAGACTGCTCTAGTCAACATCATGGTCAACAGGAAAATCCGGATCACAGTCTCTTGGGGCAAGTCCATCTTATAGGAGGAAAAGGAGAAATTTGTAATGGGGGTACAAAAAAAAATAATTGAGGGGAAAGAAAAATGTTACGATGTCTTCTAGTCTTGTTGTTCCTCTTGTTCTGTTGTCATCTTAAAGGTGCTATCTCTCAATCTTCCAAACGAACATTCTGGTGATACAATATTCCTTCCAAATCTGCGATCTTTCTGTAAGGAGCAAAAATCTTGCATTACCATTTGTCTAACTGATGTGTGACATACCATCTGTAAAGCATGAGAACATGAGAGAGAAGAGGAAAAAAAACAAACGAGAGAGAGAACAATTCATATATATGTTACCTAAAACAACAAACAAAAAAAACATTGTCAGATCTTCCGTTCACCATCAGGCTGTCACACCATCACATCCATTGGTATCTTTGCGCAGTCTCCCCCCACCAGTATTTCCACACTCCACACTTTTGTGCCTGGCCAGGACACACCGATGTCGGTAGGTCACACTGGGGTTAGATAGACTTCTGCAAAGACCAAGTAGCTATGTGATGTTTAAGTTCTGCCGATGAACGTCAGAGATGGGGAAAAAGAAACCTTTACAGATAAATTACAAAGTTTACCCGGCCGTTCCTGAGTCTACACAGAACTGACCTCCCAATATCATTAACTGTAACCTCAGGTTTACTACCAGGCCTAATGATCCCTGATTACAATTTCGTGTATCATGACTTTGCTCATGTTTTTGTCTAGGGGGTTGATATACCTTTTGTGGATCTTTAAACCTACAACTTCGTGCAAAATGACCTTCCTTCTGGCAATTATAACATCTTATCACCTTTGACTTACCCACAGGGATCTGAGGCTTCTTACCTCCCTGTGCTTCCCTGTTTCTTTGGATATCATGGTCATGTCATTGTCTAGGGGGTTGATATGACTTTTGTATATTTCTTGATCTACAATCTCTTGCAAAATGTCCCTCTTTGTGACAATGATAACAAACTATCACATTTGAATTTCTCACAGGGGTTTGGGGCTAAAGCTGGTGTGGCTTCGTTGTCAGGGCTTGTCTACTGATTGTCATTTGCTTACTGCCCTGTGACTCCAGGTGTCTTTTGATGTTCCATTCAATTATAACATCATCTTGTGTTGGTTCTACAATATGAGATACATTTGTTTGTGCGTGATATATAACACTGTACGTACCTGTGGACACGACCTCACCTGACCCTCCGTAAGGGGGTTTGACTACTGCCTTTACCGATTTGGTCGCGTCCACCTGGATGTCTTGTATGATGGCTGCTGGAAATGGTGCCGACCTCGTGCTGGGCTCACTTTCTTGCTTGTAATCCTGAGGGAAGTTTAACATGGAGTGCAACTTGCACGGGTTAACAGTTGTACATTTAACAGTTTTACTTTTATCATTGTTACATTTGTTACAATTATTCTTATCATCTATACAGTTACTAAGTGCATGTTTATCATACCCCAGTGTGCCATTCTCTGTAACCACTTTCTCTCTTGTTGCCATATTTTTCTTACCAAAGTGAGAGTCAGCTATGTAAGCTAATCCTCCTTGTATTTCACTTTCCCGTTGCCATAACTGTAAATAATCATAATGTTTGATCCGTCTCTTTGCAGATTTAATGAGACATATCCTTCTCCTTAGATTTTGTAACACCTCGGGGCTACTGCCTACCCGTGGGAACTTTTCCCCGTCATGCACAGTCATTCTTTCCCATTCATTGAAAACCTTTGTATGTGATTCATCTTGGACCTCCTGGTCTGTATCACACGTTATATACCTTGCCGACCTTATGGGCCAGTTTACTAAATCAACCGGAACCAAGGTTGATCACCCCCTACCTGAACAACTGGCCCCCATCTTTGCAGGTGTTGCTTTCATTACCTCTGACCTTCAAATCAGGGTCTTCAGCGAACCCTTACAAAAACCAAGATATCCGGGGTAGGCCGACGGTGAAAGTTTACCGAGTACCTTCACACACTCGCCCACATCGACCAATACGCCCACACGCTGCCCTAGCGCTGGCGTACTCAACCCAGGGCCCCTGCGACCTGAACCTCTATTTACTGGAACATGTGGGTGTGATCCGAAGAGCACTTACCCTTCCAGTAACTATTGGTTGTTAGAGAATTCCCGAGTGACCAGCGAATCTCCCTTAAAATAAAAAAAATTACACAAATCACGTTAGAATGTACAAATAGCGTTTATGACCCCTCTAGCGTACGCAAACGGTACTGGGTCCAATTACAAACTAATGCACACAATTACATGCGGTACAATCGTACTGCACACAAGCAACTAATCTTATGTGCGTTCCGACCAGCGGAATCGAAAATTGTGGCTGCGAATTCCTTCAGCCAGAGCTTGATGGCCTATATGGGTACTGCACCAACCCTCCTGTGGTTGTGCTTCTTGACTCTATCTATAGCGGACTTCCTAGTCTGCTGTACCTGGACCTCCTGGTCCGTGACCTCCTGGTCTGTGTCTACAGTAGACCTCCTGGTCTGCTATACTCTAATGCTCTAATTTCAATATTTAACAAGGGATGCCTCCCAAGCCACCACGCGCCGTCACTTTCGCGGATGTCCTCACGAGAACTCGACTTCTACGTTCCAACCAAAAATGAGAAAATACTTATATATACACACTCTTTCACCTCATATACTCTTTACTTTCGTTTCTGTACAGAAATCCCTTTCATTCAGTATCGCAGTCTAGTCCCAGAGGAGTTGCAACTAGAGAAGGATCTATTAGATTAAAATGTTGGACACTGAGATTGACTTGCGCTATTATCGCGTTGCCTCAGTATCGCCTACTAAAACAATACTATCGTGTGATTTGTATTACGTGGGCGTACCCAGACGCTCCGTTGCGTAATATACGCTCCGTGCATTGGCCCTTGCGTCGCGTACGCTAGTCCCGCCCTTTGTTAGAGACACGTGTACGCAGGCCAGATATATCCACAGAAATACAACTAACACGTTTATATCAATGTAAATGATCTTTAACTGTAATCATCTACCGAGCACCACACAGATCTTTCCTTGTATCTTTAGGCAAAGCCGTGTGCGTGTTTTACAAATTACTCCTTAACGTATTATTTTTACTTTTAACTACCAATAGCAACAAATCTTTCTCAGCACGTTATCAATGATAAATGGCAAACAGGAAAGTGAGATATGTGAAAATACACAGGTGAAAATGCAATTCTAAATTAATCTAATGACATACATTAATGTAAGCACGCACATATAGATATTACATATATGTACTAATCACTATTACATATATGAGACCTTATTTAGTGCTTCTAATTTGCATATGAATGTGCTTTTAAACTATCTGTGAAGGCGATTTCTTTCACTGCTGGGAGAGAAAAACAAAAAAAAACAAAACCCAGTTACACAGGTTCATTTGCATTTCAATGGCCCATCTCACAAGTAGCAGAGTTAAACAGGCTCTTGAAGGGAGAAGAGAAAAAAAAACCCACAACTTTGTTTTATTTGTGTATTTCCTAAATCAAATATTCATTTTACTATTAACTTATATTAAACTCTATCTGAACCACTTATGATTGACTATGATATGGATTAAATAAATGCATTAAAAACTCATTAAATGATGATTTCTTTTTGACAATGGATGGCTGATTATTTCCCGAGTCAACTGAAAATCAGCCATTCAGAAAATAAAATAAAATTTGACCTTCCCAAAATGGCCGCTGCTCCTCCCCCTTCCACATCCATGAGGTTTACACAAAATGGAGGACAGACCATGCGGCTTCTTTTGTCACAAAGAAAATCATCATTCCAGCCCCTTAAGTTATTCTAGGCCTGAGCTAAAAATAAAACTATCAAGCCATGCAGAGCGACCAAAAATACTTTTAAACCTATTTAAACAGACAAGCAATCCAATCTGCGTGTGCAGTTGGCACCAAATAAAAATAAAAACCAGATTTAAAAAGACAATAGCTTAATGTTCCTACCTTCTTCGGATTCCACCAGCATCCCTACAAACCAAAAGAATCAGACGCAGACTCTCATCTGATCAGCACTACAAGATACTACCTTTCCTCCCTTTGTTGATCGATAAAGTCTGCGCGTTTTCGCCTGACTGCGGATATGAGGTGGACCGGACTTGAGCCCCCAATTGATAGAGTCCGTTATCTACCTTTTAACATTAGCTATATACTAATACCGTGTAGCCGTAATGGCCGCTAAACCACGTGCACGTGCTACGCCCTCCGTACGCTATTTGCGTATGAAGGCCTCGCACGTGGTACGCAAATTACGTACACACGCTACGCTGGGTGTATGGAATACACACAGCGAGCGTACACACAGACAGTACTTTTATAAACTTTAAACACAGAGCCTGATTATACTGTAAGTCTTAGTATTGAGATACTGCAATGATATACCACTGGTTAACCTGGATATTTAAGCAAGCTGTTTGAGTGATTGAGATACAATGAAACCCTTTGTACTAGCTAGAGAAACACAGACACCCTGCTGAGGTTTCAAAACCTTTACTAACGAGATTTAGTTATGTAAAAAGGGAAAAATACAGTTAACATCTTATACACTACAGACTAACATCAATACCTAAACATGATAACTACACATATACAATATACAACAGTTTAACAATAACAGAGAGAGAGAGTATGGCAAATACAAACAGAGAACAAGTTGGTTACAGAGAAAAACTTACACACTGGGGAATGATCGCTGCGCAGTCCTGGTCACCAGCTCCATAGTTAGTCAGTGATGAAAACCTTTTGTGGAGAGTAGACTGAGCTGGCCCAAACTGGCTGCCTTATATACACTGCATACAGTACACTACAAAGGGACCTATATCTCATTGTTCATTGGACACAGGAATCTGTCTTCACATTACAACAAAAGGTCATAGGTTTGTTTGAACAGGTGAGCTGTGACTATTCCAGACTGCTCAGGTGGGAGGGAATCTCAGGATTCCCACCACATGGACAATGAACCGCAAATACAGTAAATGTCCAGAAACTATTTATAGACATAACTATACGCAGGAGCAATTAATCTCTACCTAACCAGCACCGGATTGTTTCTAATAAAATACTCTTCGGTTAGGTACCAAACACCATCGCTCAGACCCTATCTGACCCTTCGTATCATGCAAAGAGGAATTCCTTTGTTCATGAACCAGTTATACTAAACAAACTTACAGTTATTATTAAGGGGACCATTACCTATAAAACATACTATTCGGATTAACTATGTAACGATCGAGTCGCCCACCAGACGCACACAAACTCTACCGTAAATGCACATACCACATGCCTGAGCGCGCGACCGTGGAGGCGCCGTCACGCAACTGCGAATATGCGCACGCGCGGGAGAGAATGTGCACGTGCAGCGGGCAAGCGCATGGGGTTAATATATGGCAACGTGCAGCATGATATTTTTCGACTTTGACACCACTGACTCTTTCTTGCTGGAGAGAGGAACCAGGCAGGGGTGCCCGCTGTCCCCTCTGTTATTTGCGCTTGCCATAGAGCCATTAGCGTGCGCTATTAGAGCTGCCCCCGCTATAAAAGGATTTCAGGTGGCCGGGCAGGAGGAAAAAATTGGCCTTTATGCGGACAATTTGATTTTATATTTATCTGTTATGTCTGGCTCTCTGCCTGCCCTTCTTGCCCTGGTGGAAGACTTTGGATTCTACTCTGGTGTGCACATTAATTGAGATAAGTCCGTGGTGTTCCCTTTGCTTTCTCCTACTGTACAACCTTTGGACTATGGGGGTAATTCAGAGTTGATTGCAGCAGCAAATTTATTAGCAGTTGGGCAAAACCATGTGCACTGCAGGTGTGGCAGATATAACATTTGCAGAGAGAGTTAGGGTGTGTACACACGGTGAGATAAATCTGTGAGATTTTGACTATATAGTCAAAATCTTATGAAAAGTTAGTGCATATCTCATGGTGCTAGGCAGCTTGCGATACAGATTCGATCCTGATGCGCGCTCCCGTGTGGTCGGTATCGTAAGGCTGGATAGACTGTGCAGGCAAGTCAATCTTGACTATCTAGTGTACAATCTAGTACAAAGTATAGTCAAAATTGGCACTTAGTCAAAATCGTACATAGACAAAATCTCAAGCACAGATAGTCAAAATCTGTACAATCTGTGCTATCTGGGCTCTGGGGGAGTTCAAGGGAAATCGTATAGTCAAAATCGGACATAGTAGGGATCTCACCGTGTGTACACACCCTTAGATTTGGGTGGGTTATTTTGTTTCTGTGCAAGGTAAATACTGGCTGCTTTATTTTTACACTGCAATTTAGATTTCAGTTTGAACACACCCCACCCAAGTCTAACTCTCTCTGCACATGTTATATCTGCCCCCCCCCCCTGCAGTGCACATGGTTTTGCCCAACTGCTAACAAATTTGCTGCTGCGATCAACTCTGAATTAGGCCCTATGTTCTCCCTCTATGGTGGTGTACGCAGTTTAAATTTGGGTATCCAGGTCTCTCATTCCCCTGCTGACTTTGTCCCTTTGAATTTGTCTCCCCTGATTCTTAATCTACGTGCTAAGACTTGTATTTGGCAGAAGCTTCCTTTATCGGTCACGGGCCGTGTAAATCTTATCAAGATGATTGTCCAACCAAAACTTCTATATATACTTCAGAATGCTCCGGTTTTTATTCCACTCTCTCAATTTAGAGGGATCTCCCGTTGTATTACCTCTTTTTGTGTGGGGCTCTAAGAGGGCACAGATAGCGGTTAAAACTTTGTGTAGGTCTTGGAGTGATGGGGCCTGGCCCTTCCGGACTATGGGAATTTATCGGTGGCTCTCCTTGTTAAGGCAGGTCTCCGATTTTCTTTGTTGCAATTTCTTCTGGCACGGGTTCTGACTGCTTGCATTCCCCCTTTGCTACAGCAGGCTTTGAAAGTGTGGTCTACGGTCGCAAAAATTATGACAGCCCAAAATATTGATCCATGTTCCCCTATGTGGAATAATATGTAGTTTTCTGAAATTCGTCCCCTGGAGGGTAGTTCGGGCTGGATTTTTTTGGGGTCTCTGCAATGGGCCATCTCTATCAGGATGGTGTCCTCCATTCCTTTGAATATTTGGTATCCACGTATGGTATTCCCAGACACTATTTTTTCCATTACCTTTAGCTCCGTCATGCCTTGAATGCGCAGTGGGTGGGGGGTGGGGGGGTATGGCTCCGTCACTTACTGAAACCCCGGTCCATACTTTGGTTCAGAATATGCCCAAGCGTAAGTGTTTCAGTGCTATACTCCTCCCTTCTCTCCCTCTCTGGTGTGGATGGTTTGGGTGCACTGCATACTAAGTGGGTGGTTGATTTGGGTGTGTTGGAGGATGAACATGTTCTTGGTTCACCGAGGTCTGCAACGTCCTATGCCAGATTCCAATAGATCCAGTTATATATTTTGCACAGGGTCTACTGGACCCCGAGTAGACTTTTTAGAATTGGTAGATCAGCGTTGGATGCTTGTCCTAAATGTTCCGCTTCTGCTGCTGGTTTCTGGCATTTGCTGTGGCTTTGCCCTCAATTAGCTTTATTCTGGAGGGCGGTAGTAAACAATGTTTGTAGTATTGGAATTCGAATCCCTCTTCTGAACCCGTGTATATGTGTTTTTGGTTTCAATTTGGAGACCTCTTTGCCTACTCATCTAAGGGTATATGTTAACAATCTTTTCACTCTGGCTCGGGTGTGTATAGCTCGCACTTGGATGGGTGGTGAGTGACCCACCCTCTCATGTGGCTTGGGTGGTATTAGTTAATATCACACTATCTCATGAACATTTTATGTTTACCAAACATAAATGTCCGGGGAAATATCTTAAGATCTGTGGCCTCTGGCAGAACTACAGATTTTGTCACGATCCCCCTGCCTAGCCTATACTGTATCTTTGTTTGTTTACAGTTTAACCATGTGCCTATTGCTGGTGCTGACCTCCCTCTCTGTGCTCATACCTGTACGTCTATTTTGAGAATTGAGGCTGCTATGTGTTGCTGTCCTTACTAGAAATGCATATGATTTTTCCTTTTTTTTTCTTTTTATGTTTTGTATGTTAAAAATTTGGAAATTCAATAAAATATAATTGATTTAAAAAAAACCCCACAAAGTTAATACATATCCAAAACCAAAACACAGGGTTCGGCGCACATCTCTACCTGATATATCTTGCAGATATATCGTCATGTCTGCTTATATGTACAGGTGACCCGCCAACCGCCCGTACACTGGCTGCAGGAACTGATATCATACCTGGCCGCCAGTTGTGACGTTTGCTCAGACATATTGAGCAGCCATACAGTTTTGCGTGATATTGGTACTTATATCTGCTTGTGTCTGGATGGTGTAAATTGGTGGTTGCCTTATTAACATAAGCCAAGTACAGTAAGAGGGTGTTTGCACAATGCATTATTTGTGGGTAGTTAGATGTAGGTGCAAATACATCGTCTGCACTAGCACACAGCTTGGAATGTAAAAATACAGAAAAAAAATCAAGCACAACAATGTGTCCTTTTTAAAAAGGGTGATGCTGGGAGCTACGGTTTATAGAGAAAAAATTGCTGAAAACCAGGGTCGGACTGGCCCACAGGAGTATCAGGGAAACCCCACTGCCTGAGTGCCTACTCCTTCCTCTAGGGATCAGCTTCCCGACTGTTCACTTGTATTATACATGGTAGATATGCTGCATTACACTGCACAAGTCTATTGTGTATTTCAAGCCTCTGTGGAGGCTGGCCACGCCCCTTTTGTAGGCTGGCCACACCCTTAAGTATGGGCCCCTATCACTGCATTTTCCCGGTGGGCCCTTCATGCCCCAGTCCGACACTGATGAAAACCATTTACTTTATAATGATTAACCATTAATGTTTTTACCACACCCATAACTATTTGTACATGGTTTTCTCTGAAAATTAGTAACCTCTCGATATACTGACCTTATACAGTATTTGTATTTCCCAGCATTTTCCGTTAGTGACATTGGCTAAATAAGGGATTAAGACGTTTACTTATGTAATTATCTAGCAAGCAACGCCAATTACATATCTAGCCTCGCCTGCTGTTCTAATAAAAAGGATGGAGCTGGGACATATCTGACATCATAACCATTTAATAAAATGACTCACAATGCTCTGCTATAGGTTACATTTGACTAGCCATAAAAATGCACATTATTTCTTGTGAATGTGTTTCTGATTCAGACTTGTGGAATTGCACGTTTGATGCCCAATGTTAGTGGTTTTCGAGGAAATTTCAGTTTCTAAAGAGGTATATTTTCCACAGGGATAGGAATGTGTATGTTTTTCTTACTTTTGCAAGAAGATTTTATGCTTACATTGTAAAGCATTTCCAGATGTAGCGATGCCCTATAGCAGTGATTTTCAACATTTTTCAATTCGGGGCACGCCGAACAAAAATCTAAAATTGCCAAGGCACACCATCAGTACCCCACGAACCCCCCCCCCCCCCCAAAAAAAAAAAAAAAAACCCCAACAAAAACAAAAAACCAACAACCACACACTTTGGTCCACATGGGTAATTAAAACACACATTGGTGCCCACAGTAATTAAACAAATGCACTGGCTCTCACAGTAATTAAACACACTGGCTCCACACAGCAATTACACACATCCCCCCCCTCACAGCAATTACACATAATGTCCCCCTACATTAATTGCACATATTGTCCCCCCACAGTAATTAGACATATTGTCCCCCCAGCAATTATTCACATTGGCCCCCTACACACAGTAATTACACATACCACCACAGCATCAGCCGACAGGAGTTAATGCAACCATGAGCAGTGAGGTGCAGCAAGGAGCAGCACTTTGCTGGCGGCTGGCAGGCGGGCGGTAATGCAGCCATGAGCAGTGAGGAGCAGCAAGGAGCAGCACTTTGCTGGCGGCTGGCAGGCGGGCGGTAATGCAGCCATGAGCAGTGAGGTGCAGCAAGGAGCAGCACTTTGCTGGCGGCTAGCAGGCGGGCGGTAATGCAGCCATGAGCAGTGAGGAGCAGCAAGGAGCAGCACTTTGCTGGCGGCTGGCAGGCAGGCGGTAATGCAGCCATGAGCAGTGAGGTGCAGCAAGGAGCAGCACTTTGCTGGCGGCTGGCGGGCGGTAATGCAGCCATGAGCAGTGAGGAGCAGCAAGGAGCAGCACTTTGCTGGCGGCTGGCAGGCGGGCGGTAATGCAGCCATGAGCAGTGAGGAGCAGCAAGGAGCAGCACTTTGCTGGCGGCTAGCAGGCGGGCGGTAATGCAGCCATGAGCAGTGAGGAGCAGCAAGGAGCAGCACTTTGCTGGCGGCTGGCAGGCAGGCGGTAATGCAGCCATGAGCAGTGAGGAGCAGCAAGGAGCAGCACTTTGCTGGCGGCTGGCGGGCGGTAATGCAGCCATGAGCAGTGAGGAGCAGCAAGGAGCAGCACTTTGCTGGCGGCTGGCAGGCGGGCGGTAATGCAGCCATGAGCAGTGAGGAGCAGCAAGGAGCAGCACTTTGCTGGCGGCTGGCAGGCGGGCGGTAATGCAGCCATGAGCAGTGAGGAGCAGCACTTGGCTGGCGGTGGGCGAGCAGCAGGGCTTGCGGCGGGAGGCCGGGCGGGCAGGCGATGTGTCACACTGCGTTGCTAAAGTTCACCGGCGTGATGACAGGCAGCACATCTCTGGCGGCACATCTGAAAGCCACTGGCGGCACACCAGTGTGCCGCGGCACAGTGGTGGAAAAACACTGCCTTATAGGAAACTTTCCAGTTTAAAAATTCTAGAGTTTCAAATTTCCTTCACAAATAAACCAAATAATCCAACACAAGTTGCATTAAATGAGCTAATAGAGGTAAATTAGAAGATGTGATTATAAAAAGATTAATTAAAAAAAATGAATCAAATAAACAAAAAGCATTCATCTAATGTGATAGAAATTGCCATGTTTATATGTGATAGAGTAGGACATAAAAATGGAGTCTGACGGGGGCTGCAGGTTTAAATGTTTTAATCAAAATATGAACTAAATCCCCATGGTTTATTATAGAGATGTGCGGCTGGCACTTTTCGTGTTTTGTTTTTTTGATTTTGGTTCTAATTCCACTTTCGTGTTTTGGTATTGGCTTGGTTTTGCCAAAACCACCCTTTTGTGTTTTGGTTTTGGATCTGGATGATTTTTGAAAAAATCATAAAAACAGCTAAAATCACAGAATTTGGGGGTAATATTGCTCCTACGGTATTATTAACCTCAATAACATTCATTTCCACTAATTTCCAGTCTATTCTGAACTCCTCACACCTCACAATATTGTTTTTAGGCCTAAAAGTTGCACCGAGGTGGCTGTATGACCAAGCTAAGCGACACAAGTGTGCGGCACAAACACCTGGCCCATCTAGGAGTGGCACTGCAGTTGCAGACAAGATGGCACTATTCAAAAACTAGTCCCCAAACAGCACATAATGCAAATAAGAAAAAAAGGTGCACCGAGGTTGCTGTATGACTAAGCTAAGCGCACAACCACCTGGTCCATCTAGTAGTGTCACGCAGTGGCTGAATGTCGATAGTGGGCCGCAATTGTTCGGTCCACTGACAGCATCTCCAGCACGCCCCTGTCATTTTTTAAAAATTCTGCAATTGGTGGACTTATACGGCAGTACCCCAGGACTAATACAGCAGTACCCCTGGACTCATACGGCAGTGTCAGACAGGATGGCACTTTTCAAAAACTAGACCCCAAACAGCACCTCATGCAAAGATGTTAAAGAGGTGCAATGAGGTAGCTGTATGACTAAGCCAAATGACACAAACAATTCCCACTGGAATTATACGTCCAAATCACTGGAGTTATACATCCAAATCCCTGGAATTAAATGGCAAAATCACTGGAATTATACGTCCAAATCACTGGAATTATACATCCAAATCACTGGAATTAAATGGCAAAATCACTGGAATTATACGTCCAAATCACTGGAATTAAATGTCAGTACCACTGGACATATACGGAAGTGTCAGACAGGATGGCACTTTAAAAAAAATAGTCCCCAAACAGCACATGATGATAAGAAGAAAAAGAGGTGCAAGATGGAATTGTTCTTGAGCCTTCCCACCCACCCTTATGTTGTATAAACAGGACATGCACACTTTAACAAACCAATCATTTCAGCAACAGGGTCTGCCACACGACTGTGGCTGAAATGACTGGTTTATTTGGGCCCCCAAAAAAGAAGCAATCAATCTCTCCTTGCACAAACTGGCTCTACAGAGGCAAGATCTCCACCTCATCCTCATCCTCATATTCCTCAAACCTCTCACTGTATACATCCTCCTCACAGAGTATTAATTTGGCCCCACTGGAATCCACCATCACAGGTCCCTGTGTACTTTCTGGAGGCAATTGCTGGTAAAGGTCTACCCGGAGGAATTTATAATTCATTTTGATGAACGTCATCTTCTCCACATTTAGTGGAAGTAACCTCCTATGCCGATCGCTGACAAGGTTACCGGCTGCACTAAACACTCTTTCGGAGTACAAACTGGAGGGGGGGGGGGGGGCAACTTAGTTAAAATAAAGCCAGTTTCTGCAAGGGCCTCCAAATTGCCTCTTTTTCCTGCCAGTATACGTACGGACTGTCTGACGTGCCTACTTGGATGCTGTCAATCATATAATCCTCCACTATTCTTTCAATGGTGACAGAATCATATGCAGTGACAGTAGACATATCAGTAATCATTGGCAGGTCCTTCAGTCCGGACCAGATGTCAGCTTTCACTACTAACTGCCCTGCATCACCGCCAGCGGGTGGGCTAGGAATTCTTATCCTTTTCCTTGCAGCCCCAGTGGCGGGAGAAATTGAAGGACGAGCTGTTGATGGGTCACGTTCCACTTGAGTTGACAATTTACTAACCAGCAGGTCTTTGCACCTCTGCACACTTGTGTCTGCTGGAAAGAGAGATACAACGTAGGCTTTAAACTTAGGATCGAGCACGGTGGCCAAAATGTAGTGCTCTGATTTCAACAGATTGACCACCCCTGAATCCTGGCAAAGAGAATGAAGGGCTCCATCCACAAGTCCCACATACTTTGCGGAATCGCTCCGTCTTAGCTCCTCCTTCAATTTATCCTAGCTGCTTCTGCAAAAGCCTGATGAGGGGAATGACCTGACTCAAGCTGACTCAAGCTGGCAGTGTCTGAACTGACTTCACGTGTGGCAAGATCGAAGAGTTGGAGAACCTTGCCCAAGACGGAAATCATTCTCCACTGTGCTTGAGTCAGGTGCATTACCCCTCCTTTGCCAATATCATAGGTGGATGTATAGGCTTGAATGGCCTTTTGCTGCTCCTCCATCCTCTGAAGCATATAGAGTGTTGAATTCCACCTCGTTACCACCTCTTGCTTCAGTTGATGGCAGGGCAGGTTCAGGAGTGTTTGCTGGCGCTCCAGTCTTCGGCATTCAGTGGCAGAATGACGAAAGTGGCCCGCAATTTTTCGGGCAACCGACAGCATCTCCAATTCTGCACAACCAAATTAATTGTATGTGCAAAACATGGGACATGCTGGAATTTGGCCACATGTAATGCACGCACAATATCCTTGGCGATGTCCGATATCACAAATCCCCAGGAGATTCCAATTGGGGTAAGCCATTCTGCGATGATGTCCCTCAGTTTCCGTAAGAGGTTGTCAGCTGTGTGCCTCTTACGGAAAGTTGGGATACATAGCGTAGCCTGCCTAGGAACGAGTTGGCATTTGCGAGATGCTGCTACTGTTGCCGCTGCTGTTGTTGCTGCGGGAGGCCATACATCTACCCAGTTGGCTGTCACAGTCATATAGTGCTTAGTCTGCCCTGTTCCACTTGTCCACATGTCTGTGTTTAAGTGGACACTGGATACAACCGCATTTTGTAGGACACTGGTGACTCTTTTTAAAACGTCTTTGTACATTCTCGGTATCGTCTGCCTAGAGAAGTGGAACCTAGATGAGACTTGATACTGGGGACACACTATCTCCATCAATTCTCTAAGTCCCACTGAACTAATGACGGATACCGGACGCACGTCTAACACCAACATAAGTGTCAAGGCCTCAGTTATCCACTTTGCAACAGGATCACTGCTGTCATATTTCATCTTCCTCACAAAGGACTGTTGGACAGTCAGTTGCTTACTGGAAGTAGCACAAGTGGTCTTCCAACTTCCCCTCTGAGATGACGATCGACTCCCAGCAGCAACAACAGCAGCGGCAGCAACAGCAGGCGTACCACTCAAGGATCCTCTGGAGGAATCCCGGTTAGGAGAGGACTCCTCAGTCTTGACAGTGACATGGCCTGTAGTACTACTGACGTTCCTAACTAAGGAGGAAGTTGACATTGAGGGAGTTGGTGGTGTGGCTTGCAGGAGTTTGGGTACAAGAGGAAGAAGGGATTTAGGTGTCAGTGGACTGCTAACGCTCTTACCCAAAGTTTCACAACTTGACACTGACTTCTGATGAATGCGCAGCAGGTGACGTATAAGGGTGTTCCTAAGTGGTTAACATCCTTACCCCTACTTATAACAGATTGACAGAGGCAACAGATGGCTTGACACCTGTTGTCTGGATTTGTGGAGAAATAATTCCACACCGAAGAGGTGGCTTTTTTGGTAGTTTTCCCAGGCATCACAATGATCTTCTTCGTCCCAAGGACAACAGGTGTCTAGCCCAGTGCCTGACTTAAACAAACCACATCACCATCAGAATCCTCATCGTCAACTTTCTCCTCAGCACCAGCAACACCCATATCCTCATCCTGGTGTACTTCAACAGTGACATCTTCAATTTCAATATCAGGTACTGGACTGTGGGTGCTCCTTCCAGCACTTGTAGGGGGCGTGCAAATGGTGGAAGGAGTCACCTCTTACCGTCCAGTGTTGGGAAGGTCAGGCATCGCAACCGCCGACACACTTGGACTCTCCTTGGGGATTTGTGATACCATCTCAGAACGCACAGTTCTTTTCTGTGCTCTTTCCATCTTAACTCTTTTAATTTTTCTAGTGGGAGGATGAGGGCTCCCATCATCATGTGAAGCTGAACCACTAGTCATGAACATAGGCCAGGGCCTCAGCCGTTCCATGCCACTCTATGTCGTAAATGGCATATTGGCACGTTTACGTTTCTCCTCAGACCATTTAAATTTATTTTTTTGGTTCTTTTTACTGAACTTTGGCTTTTTGGATTTTACATGCCCTCTACTATTACATTGGGATCAGCCTTGGTAGACGACGTTGATGGCATTTCATCGTCTATGTCATGGCTAGTGACAGCAGCTTCAGCACTAGGAGGAAGTGGTTCTTGATCTTTCCCTATTTTATTCTCCAAATTTTTGTTCTCCATTATTTTTCTGGAGTTATAAAACACAATATGCGGCACAGGAATGACTGATGGCTGATGCACAGGACACTACCACTGGTCTGATGCAGGACAACACAGCAACACTGTGAGGGTTTTGTTATTATTATTATTATTATACGTCAGCAGTGGACATATAGCAGCAGCGTATACCACTGTGACTGCCGGGTCACTGGAATGACTGATGGCCAGGACACTACCACTTGTCTGATGCAGCACAACACAGCAACACTGTGAGGGACTTGTTGTTGTTGGTATTATTATTATACGTCAGTAGTGGACATATAGCAGCAGTGTATACCACTGTGACTGCCTGGTCACTGGAATGACTGATGGCCAGGACACTACCACTGGTCTGATGCAGCACAACACAGCAACACTGTAAAGGACTTATTATACAGCGGCAGTGGACATATGGCAGCAGAGGACCCCACCACTGTGAATAGTCACTGGACTGACTGATGCACAGGACACTAGCACTGGTCTGATGCAGGACAACACAGATTATTATACAGCAGCACCGGGCATATGGCAGCAGATGACACCACCACTGTTGAATGGTCACTGGACTGACTGATGCCCAGGACACTACCACTGGTCTGATGCAGGACAACACAGCAACACTGTAAGGGACTTATTAAACAGCAGCACTGGACATATGGCAGCAGAGGACGCCACCACTGTGACTGGACTGATGCAGCACAACACACCACCCTGAACTGATGCAGAACAACAGAGCACGTTATACAGCAGCACTGGACATATGGCAGCAGAGGACACAAGCACTGTGACTGGACAGATTCAGCACAAGCCACGGACACTGAGGACACTGAGAGAACGGAGACACATCCTCACTGTACACTCTCCAATGCCGGAGTGAAAATGGCGGAGACGCGCGGCTCCTTATATGGAATCCAAATCCCGCGAGAATCCGACAGCGGGATGATGATGTTTTGCCTCGTTCGTGTTTCCAAGTCAGAGGGGAAATCCAGAACCGGGCTCGGAACCGGGTTCAGAGCGTGAAGTTCGGTACGGTTCGGTTCTCTGAGACCTGAACCCGCTCATCTCTAGTTTATTATGGTGAGTGCAGAGCCTCTGTGATTTTTGTATTTAAACAATGTGGTCACATACCACATGCACCCCTAAAGAGGGGTGTAGTATGGTATGCCGGCAGTCGGGATCCCGGCGGCCAGCATACCGGCACCGGGATCCTGACCTCCGGCATACTGGCAGCTGGGTGAGTGCAAACGAGTCCCTTGCGGGCATGCTGCGCTCGCCACGCTGCAAGCACGGTGGTGCCACGCTATTTATTCTCCCTCCAGGGGGGTCGTGGACCCCCAAGAGGGAGAATAGTTGTTGGTATGCCGGGTGTCCGGATTCCGGCGCCAGTATACTGAGCGCCGGGATCCCAACAGCCGGCATACTGAATACCACCTCTAGCGAGTGCTGTGAAATAATGCCATTTGTTTATTTGATTCACTTTTTAATTAATCTTCTCATGCACCCCATTTTTAGTTTATTTCATCCAAATCCTTTAATCCAAGGTGCTTTCCTAGGCTGATATGCATAAGGACTGTCTCACCTTTAAAAGCCAGTGTGCAGGTGAAATTTACACCAGGAAGCATATCTTTAGTGTCATTGTAATGTGACTGCAATTGCCATGTCTATAATTCTGATTGATTGAGTAGGACTTGTAGAAAAATGGCATCCCTTGACTTATATGAACTAAATTCCCACGTTTTTTTTTTTAGAGATATATTTTATGTGGAGAGACCTGATTCTGAGATACCTGGAACAGGCAATGGTCATGTTCCTCTATGGATGACCCTCTGACCAGTATGTCAACCACAATGATCCTGCAGGGAAATTCTCCAAAAATGTTCCATACAATCCTGAAAACTTTGCTGCTCCTGCAGATCCTATGGGGCATGCATAGAAAGGTGTATCTCCCAAAGGTGTAGCAATAATGGGTGCAGCTTCTATGGGGAGGAGGCCCAGCCCTCCCTCTGAACCCAGTTTTACTGACTGTAGCAAACTATTCAATGGAGGTCCATCATTAGTTTCACACACTAATGGACATCCCTTCTCTTTCACTTACTGGCCCATGGGCCAAGCAAAACCTGGGAGTAAGTGTTAAAGTGTGCATATGGGGGCAAAGCTAGGCTCCGTGTCTGGGGACCAACTATGGGAAGGTGAACTCTTGGGGGCTCTGTACCATCAATGGTGGAAAACCATTAGTTCTCCACTATTGAAAGCAAAACTATTTAATTTGGCATTTAACCATCAATGATAAACCCTACTCATTGGCCTGTGGGCCAATCAGAACCTGGGGGTGGGGCTTTGCAGTTGCGTCAGGGGGCAGAGCTAGGCTGTGTCCCTGTAACAATTAGGAGGCAAAAAACACTGGGGGGCTCTGTATCATTAATGGTTGAGAACCAATGGTTCTCTGCCATCACAGGCAAAACTAATATTGGCATTAAACCATCAATGGTTTCTAACCATGGAAGGTCGATGGCCAACCCTAGTAACTACTGCATAGTAGGTGGGGGGCCCTGTAGGAATTTTGCTATAAGACCCATAGGTCTTACTATGACCCTGTCTATTGTCATCATGAAAGTAGTCAACAGGGACAATTCTTTGTCTAATGTGATCTGCCAAAACCCACATTTGGCATCCAGTGTGGTGAAAACTTTTGTATTGGGCGTGTCAGCAATCATTTGTACAACTATTTTTAAAGGATTGTTTGGCTGCAAGGCTTTGATTAGATGCAATGACCCATCTTTCTTCACAGCTGCCACCAATGCAGATACCCATGGAGTGACTTTCTCCTCAGCATCGCTTTCATAAGATTAAGTTCAGCAATGACCTTGTCCTTCATCACAAGCAGTACATGCCTCAGGGCACAGACAGTAAGGGCAATTACTTCATTCAGACATATATCATATGTCACAGGTAATTTTCCAATGGAAGAGTTGTCAAACAAATCAACAAAGTCTGTAAGCCTATGGGCGTCCAGCTGAACTGCGTGAACATTAGTATCTAATGTGATCAAACCAAGCATGATGATGTCCGGCAGGTTAGTAGTGGTTTGAAGTCACTATTGACAATATGAAAGGTTAATGGACAGGTCGTGGTTTTCATTGTGACCACAGTTTGAAACTTGATCACCTAACCTCCACAGGTTATAAGGTTTACTAAACTAGAGGCATTAATCACAGCATGTAGGTTGTTGTGATACAGAAGGCCTCTGGTCATTAAGTTGCACTTAGCACCTGTATCAATTTTGGGGCTGTCTGTACACCTGCCAAAATGGTCTGTGGTTGTGCTTGATGTCTCAGAGGCACATATTTATTGGATTGTTTTCAGAGCCTACATTTATGCATAGCAGTTTCCAAAGCCAGTCCCTTTTTCCTCAGCAGGGGAATGTGCATGGCGCTGGTACATATACCACATACTAGTCTGACCCATATTAATTCATCAGTGAGAGCACCATAGTCACATTTCAGTGCCAGCAATTTTAGCTTTACCACATATGCTTGAATAAATTCAGCAGGGTCCTGCAGTGCTGTATTAAATACATGCCTATCCATAATTACATTAACAACAGATTTAATCAAAATTAGCAATCTGTACCTCAAGACCCCCTCTGTCCTCCCCATCACCAAACACAAAGGTGTAAGCCTTATCCACCACCTCAATGTCAGCCACGTTCAAGAAAGTGTATGCCTGTACCTTCTTGGACTTGTTCATCAATACCATGTAGCAGTATATGTACCACTCCTTGTGGACTTCAACTAAGGGTCTAAGATGTGCTCATCAGAGATACTGCAACATCACTGCAACTCTTCTGACACTATGTAGATGATGCTAGATCACAACAGAAATGGCAGAATTTGGAACTGCAGTAACGTGTCTTTATCCAGTGAATATTTACAAAATGGCCCTCGGCTGACTTCTGGGGCAATGAGAAGAGGCCACGAATGTTAATCCACCAACCACATAAGTTTATTAACATTTACAAATACTTCAAGCCCTTATTGCGTCCCACACAACAACAAGTGTGATCAGCATGAGCTTATAACTAACATTATTCTCGATACACACATACAGGCACATCACCTAATAGAACTGCCCACATACAGTATAGCAAGACCAGTGACCCATATACCCATGATCCTCCTGTTAGTGTGTGCAACGCTTTCTGCAGACATACTGTATGACAATTCCTCCTTAAGGACATATCTATTATAATTTGTGGCCAGTCCCTGAAAAGAAAGATTCCTTATCAACTGAATTTGCAGCAATAACCAGATGCACCATTAGTGAGTCTCCAGGACAGAGGCTCCAGCAGGAGCCTGTCCCTTTCATCAGTAAGAAGTAGTGTGTTTGCATTGTGATCACAATATATCCTGCTTTGCCCCCTCAGCTGCGCAAATGTGCTTGTGCCAATAGATATCAGCATATGCGCAAGCCAAAGCCACTGGAGAGGAATCCCTCACCCAAAAAAACTTGTGAAAGGTAACCCATTGGCTACTATAGAATTATTCCATCTGGAGATGGCATTTGCCTATATACTGTCAGGGCCATCTTAACAGTAGTGTAGGCCCCTGGGCACAGCAATGCGCTGGGCCCCCTACCCATCCTTCAGAGGTAGGCGTGTGGATGCTATCAGCGGCAGCTTTGATGTCCCGCGGGAGTTAGGGGGTGCTCTATCTTCTGCTCAGCATGTAGGACCTGGAGCAATAATTTCTGCTAATTTCGCCTTTACTGCACAGATGGGGCTAAACTATAGAAGGGGGCATTGTGCTGAATGAAGGGGCCCTGGTGCATGACTTCCAGGGTGGTATGGGGTGTTTAACACGTAGGGAAGGGGTGGAAAGTGGAGTGGGCTTAATATTTATAATTTTTTGGTGGGAGGGCAGCTTGCTTGACTGCAGATATCTCAAGTTCCTGAAAATATATTTCTTAGCTTTAAATCGGATACAAAACTAGAGAGTCCCACCTTTCAGATAGTTCTGGGGAATTGGGGATCAGAGTTCAGGAGCCAGAGCAATTCACCAATGAAATTCTAAAACTGCATACTAGCCGTGTGGAGCTGGAGCAGGGACCATCTGCTTGAAGGTTGATATCTCTGGTTTTGGGCATAGTCGACAAAAGCTGCCAGTGTATACTGAAAGGGGAGAGTCACAGCTTTTGGAATATACCCTCAGACAAACTCTAAGTTAGACAGAACCGGAGATATCCGGCTGGGAAGAGCAATAAACAGGCTTGGATGGGGAACACTGCTTTCAAGTCGGATATCTCCGGTTCCCCAGGGCCGATTTTCAAAAATCTGGTACCCCTGGAAAGAGGGGACCCTCAGCTATCAGCCTAGGGCCCTTATACTCCTGGGTCCCTTGGGCAAGAGCCCATTGAGCCCATACGAAAAGACGGCCCTGTATACTGTAAGTTATTCCGCAAATAGATTTTAAAAAATGGGCCCCTTTAAAAAATAGTAGCATGGGAGTGCTGTTCTCTCTGTCTCCACAAGGTGTCAGCTGATTGCATACAGACATCTCACAGAAATGAAAATGATGTCACTCAAGCATGCAATATGTGATCACTGAATCAGAGGTAGATTAGATGGCAGTAACACTAGTGCATAGTAAAGAGTTTTCTAATGTTCAATTTAATTCAAGGGCACCAGCAATCTCAAAAGTTATTTTGTTCCTGGCACACTAGGCATAATTGTATTTTGACATGATATACAAGGTGCCACATGTTTGCAGAAGCCTTTCTTTGGATATTTCCAAAAATGTCACAAGTTTGCAAAATAATAAATTGTATTGAAATGTGTGTCAGTGCAAATTGGTCTGTTAGAATGGTATGCCAACTGCTCATTTCATGTAGAGAATAGTTATACTTAACATATTTGAGAGACCTTAAATTTGTTTTTGTTCTATTTGACATTTTTATTTTTGGGGGTGGGTGGGTGGGGGGCAGGGACAGATCCTGGGAACTTGTGGAGAAAACTTGATGACATAAATCGGGGCTTTGTATAGCGTGGAGGGGGACACGGTGATGCAGTTGTAGAGCCCCCTCCTCTCTGTACACTTCCCACCTGGTTATTGAAAATTTATAAATTTGAATATAATACTGTAAACCTTTTATTTACAGTATTATTTAGTTCAAGCCTTCTATTATCCTTTACTGTTTGCATTCGAGTATCTGTCTTATCTTGGTTGATAATAAAAATTATTAGACTTCATTACATTTTTACAGTGGTAGAGACAGAAGTTTGTATTTATTATGTTCCTCTGCAGCAGTATAGCTTACGCTATAATCGCAAAGAACAAACATGACTGATTTTTCTTAATATACTGTGACACTGTTTTGCACACACAATTACCTATGATTGATTACTACACTGTCACTATCGGCCAGCCAGCCTTTATTCAAAGCTGTAGGTTTGTTGATCAATCATTCAGTAGAACTACCACAGAGGTTGTATGATATTGCATCTCTAGTGATTACTGCCTTATATACCCTTGCTGATTCAGTAGTCACTTTGGCTGATATATAGTACTGTGGGGGGAATTCAACTGGACGCAAGGTTTTGTCAGTAAAAAACCTTGTGTCCATCGCACCAAATTTTGGATTATTGCGGGTATGCGCACTCCCTATACCCACAATATCAAATTTAAAAAAAGTGGTTGCAGGGTTTTCAGCAATGAAAAACACTGTGGCATGAGTTAAAAAAGAAAAGAAAAGGATACTCACCCCCTCCGGTGGTTTCCGCGGCTCCCAGTAGTCTGCCCTCCATTTCTGTACTGGGGAGCAGGCTGCTGGGGGTCCTGGGGCTACTGGGAGGCTCAAGGGCTGCTGGGAGATGTAGTTCACGTAGCCACTGCCTCTGGGGGTCTACTGAAGAAAACCTGGCTCCCGATACTGGATGCATAAGACACCGCTATGGAAGGTGAGTAATTATAGACTTTTTAAGCTAATTGTAAACTTCCAATTGCATAATTAGGGGCAGATGTATTAACCTGGAGAAGGCATAAGGAAGTGATAAACCAGTGATATGTGCAAGGTGATAAACACACCAGCCAATCAGCTCCAATATGTAAATTAACAGTTAGGATCTGATTGGCTGGTGCCTTTATCACCTTGCACATATCACTGGTTTATCACTTCCTTATGCCTTCTCCAGGTTAATACATCTGCCCCTTAGTCCTCAGGGGGAGTGCCACCGGTGTGCCAGAGCAAGCCCAAGTGATTTTTTGCCATGGGCAACTTCTCCACTCGTCCACTTTTCCACTCTTTCCAATACTTTCTACATCAACCCCATAGTAAGTTAGCATTACCAGCAAAACTTTTGAAAGGGGGTCATATGTGTCAGACGGGTGACATATGTGTCAGACAGAGTTTAGACAGTTATAAATATACAATGTATGACAAATGATACAAATGGATAAAATAGCACAATCATAAATGTACATATGTATTACAGGTTTGCAGGCTAGGGTAAATAACCGTGACTTTGAAAACATTCCTAAAATTCCTACAGCCCAGCACATCCTATAAAGAGGGCCTCATTCAAGGAAACCCCTACACCTGGATTTTGTGAAATGATAGGTACTTCAATTCACATTGCACTGAAACAAGCTAATACTTGTACTGTCTTCTTATTGAGTCATCTGTGAGCTGTTGATCTTTTTATTCATTTGCAGTGTTTTGTTTGGGTAGTGCAAAGATGCTACCTGATACTGCTCAGGGGCACTCAGCATTAGTAATCACTACATTTTGAGTGTCAGTCTACTGGAGAAAAGATTTCGATTGAGATCTTGTTAGTCCTTGACATTACCCCTTAAGAAATGAGGCTGAAGCCAGGGCCGGATTAAGCCCTCGGGGGGCCCGGGGCACCAAAGACAGCAGGGCCCCCCAGTGGACCACCAGCCCCCACAGTTACCCCCCACCCCTCCACCCCGCTGCTCACCTCCCACGGTCACAGGCAACGGGAGCCGCGCTGCAGCAGGGGGAGAATAGAAGACACCAGGCTGCCGAGGTATGAGGGATCCACGCTGCCGGGGGAGGAGTGCGGCTGTGCATGCGGCTTCCTCCCCCCTCCTCTCGGGCAGCACGGTCGGGGACTGAGTCAAGCAATCTCCAGCCTCTGCCGCCAGCAGCATCTCTCCTGGCAGCAGCGAAGGCTGGAGATTGCTTGACTCAGTCCCCGACCGTGCTGCCCGAGAGGAGGGGGGAGGAAGCCACATGCACAGCGTAGATCCCTCCTGCCCCGGCAACCTGTAGATCGGTGCAGAGCTTTGGCCAGGGGGCCCCTTAAAACAGGGGGGCCCGGGGTACTGACCCCCGGGGCACCCCCCTTAATCCGGCTCTGGCTGAAGCATGTTTCTTTATACTTGCTATACTTTATTAATTTTAGACATAGACTACAGAGCAGCAGATATACACTACCTCCTTTTTTCTTTTTTTATCAGATATGCCCGATATTCTGTCTCTAGTGGCCGTTTGTCACATATCTTTTCTCCCCATACATTCATCTTTATTTAAATAAAGGGCTGGACATTTGAAGCACCAAAAAACAAGCTCCAACTTCTGCGTGCAAACCTAGCATAAATAAATAATAGTAACAAAGGAAAAAAAATACACAGGGATACACCCAATTTTTAACCAGCACTAGTACTTTCAGCATTGTGCTGGTACCCTCCCTGATTTAGGCTTTAACTAGACTTTGATAGCCTGGGCTGCTGGAACCATAGAGGCGAGATCTGCAGTGTAGTATAACTAACCTTAACACCAGGGCTTGTCTTATATGTGGTGCGGTAGGTATAGGGTAATAAGAGTGGTAAAATAGATTTTAAATACTTTGTCCTTGGTGCACTACAGATAGGAGAATGATGTGAGACACAAATAAGCACGTTGGCACCAGGGCACATGTATTGCACCAGGGTAAAAACAAAAGCAGACACAAGTTTACCATATAGAAAAAAACTTTTAATAAAGCCATGTTTAATTAGATTCTAATGTAATGTGGCTGGGAGGGGTGTTAATTAATGGTGAAGTTTAGGGCTAATCCAGAATATTAATTTATTGAAGAGACAATGTACTGGATGAGGATTGATATTTATTATATATATTTATTTATTATTTATTAACAGTTTCTTATATAATGTAGCAAATTCAGTTGCGCTTTACAACTGGACACAATGATAAGACAAAACTGGGTAATAATAAATAGTCAGAGGTAGGAAGGCCCTGCTCACAAGCTTACAATCTATAGGGAAATAGGTATTGATACACAAGGATAGGTGCTATCTATTGCATACAGTAGTTGTCCACCAGATTGCAAAAGGTTCTTGGTGGGTTGCATGATATCACAAAACAGCAATGATGAATCAGGGTCAGGAGGAAGGGAATAGTGAAGAAAGAGAAAATATGTGGAGGATATGTGTGGACTGTAATGTGGTGATATAACTGGATAGGAAAGCTTATGAAGGTAATGTGAGTGGTTCTGGAATTTGATAAGCTTGTCTGAATAGGTGAGTTTTCAGTGAATGCTTGAAGGTTTGGAGACTAGAGGAGAGTCTTATTGTACGTGGTAGGGCATTCCACAGAGTAGGTGCAACCCGAAGAAAGTCCTGCAATCATGCATGGGAGCAAGTAATGAGTGTGGATGAGAGATGTAGATCTTGTGAAGAGTGGAGGGGACAGGTTGGGAGATATTTTGAGATAAGAGAAGATATGTATGTTGGTATAGTATGGTTAATAGCCTTCTGTGTGAGTAAAACTATTTTATATTGAATACGGTAGAATACAGGTAAACAATAGAGGGACTGACACAGTGGGTCTGCAGACGACGAACGTCTAGCGTGGAAGATTAACCTCGCAGCAGCATTCAGAATGGATTGTAATGGTGAGAGTCTCTTCTTGGTAAGACCAGTAAGAAGACTATTGCAATAATAAATGCGGAAGATAATGAGAGAATGGATTAGAGTTTTAGCAGTGTCTTGTGTAAGGTATGATCGTATTTTGGATATGTTTTTTAGATGCATGTAACATGATTTTGAGACAGATTGAATGTGGGGAACAAAGGACAGTACAGAGTCAAGGATGACACCTAGGCAGCGAGCTTGTGGGGTAGTCCTTATTGTAGAGTTCTCAACAGTGATAGAAATATCAGGTTGGTAACTGCTATTGGTCGGTGGAAATATAATTAACTTATTTTATTATATTTATTATATGTATATATTCATTTTCAACGTGGACTGTTTAGGGGGAAATGGGATTACTTATTAATGTTTTTACCCATTGCTGTGCCTTTCCATATATCTTGTACCCATACCATTTTCCAAACCGGATTTAATAATCCCAGGGTTCAGACAAGTAGAATTCTACACATTAGGTCGACACGTCTGCAGGAATGGGTAGAAAAGAGCAGAACAGTCTACCAACTATCTGGTTTCTGGTGGGTTATTCTTGATTATGGGAGACAGTCAGGATTTTGGGGCCCATTTAACAAACAGTGGACCCTATTCAGTAAGGATTGCAAATTCTGCTTTTTAGAATTCCCTGCTGCCGCCCCGCAATGCTCCATCTTGGCAACGAAGCGTTGCCGCTCCCCTCCCGCCTCGCGAACACCTCTGTCAATCAGGTAGAGGTGTTCGCATTTACTGTGGGTCACCTGCAGTAAATGTGGGCACAGTTGCAGGATGGGACCTGCGCATGCGCCCTACGGGCGAACGCAAAAATCCCGGTTGGATAGTGATTAGCGATCCAACCTGAATTAGACCCAGTGTTTGCAGCTATTTACCCATTTTCTTGGGTTAGCCGAAAGTATTAAGTGTCCCCCCGATGCATGTATCTCCGATACCTGCTGCGAAACCCCCATTCCCACCGGCAGCCACAACCCCCATAGGTTTCTATGGGGGATGCTGCTAGATTTACCAATATCCAGAATGCAAAGCATTCCCTATATTGGCCCCTACAGCTACAAGCATCTTCAGATAGCGCTAGCCCATTGTAGCCTATGGGCTACACAGATCAGGAATGACCGCGCAAGCACAGAAGTCCTGGCACCGCATGTGGGTGATACATTCACCCTATGTGTACAGTACAATATCTAATCTATCTATCTATCTATCTATCTATCTATCTATCTATCTATCTATCTATCTATCTATCTATCTATCTATCTATCTATCTACACGGTGAATGACTGACATAGTCACTCATTGCTGAATTCACAATAGCTGCCAAACCCCTATTCTGATGATTGGCTGACCAGAGTGTCTTTCACTTTGTCAGACACCTGCAACAGCAGCAGCACACAATAAAAAAGCAAAAAAAAACCTAGCGACGTTGAGGAAACATTGGATCCTTACCATTGCAAACCTCCCAAATTTGTTCTAAGCCAGGGAGGGACTTCATTGGGCGCCGCGGGTGCGCACACGAAATCAGGTGGCACGGCCTATAAAAAGGAGCGTGGCCTCGCGGCAAGTGTCACGATCACAAGCCACGCCCTGTTTTCTTCATTATGGGGGCATGGACAGCGCTGAGAGAGCTGCTGGCCATGCCCCCTGTCTCTCTCTGCCTGCAATAGACGCTGTGCTTATGCGCACAATATCTATTCACAGCTGATCTGCTCAGAGCAGTGACTGACAGGGGGGATCTCCCAACTGACCCCCCCGCCGCGGGACCTGCGACCCGTGGGTGGGACAGTGGGACAGACTGTGAAAAACAGGACTGTCCCGCCAAAATCGGGACAGTTGGGAGGTATGCCATTCCTTGGTTAAACATTGACTATCAGAACCAGTTGACCAGTGGTTCAGATGAAACATCAAATGATTCCCACCCCTACTACAAACTCTTTTTACTCTTCCAGCTCAGGTGTTTTGCCTCTATCTCCAACTGAAGTAGTTAATATTTAGAACAATTCTTATAATTGCTGTTTACGTGTCATCTTTCCAGTGAAAAATATAGCTCATAGTTTATTTGTGTTTTGTCACTCTCACACCCTTGTTTTCTGTCACAACTCCAATGCTGATGTCATAACAACAGTAAACTGTTCATATCTTCAATAAAAAAACAGACTGCATTAGAAAAAAAAAAGATATTAATTTAGAGGACAGACATCCCTAGGCCCTAGGCAGACATCCGGAGCAGCTCCCACTGACAGACCCACGTCCAAGTTTTGTTTTGGGGCTGTATGGGAACTGGAGGAACCCTGGGAAACACAGCTGCCCATATCAGCCCTCGGAGATACAGCTATAGGAGAGGTTAGAAACATAGAAACATAGAATTTGACGGCAGATAAGAACCACTTGGCCCATCTAGTCTGCCCCTTTTTTATTTTATCCTTTAGGCAATCTCAACCCTTTTTTAACCTTAATTCTTTGTAAGGATATTTATATGCCTGTCCCAAGCATGTTTAAATTGCCCTACAGTCTTAGCCTCTACCACCTCTGATGGGAGGCTATTCCACTTATCCACTACCCTTTCTGTGAAGTAATTTTTTCTTAAATTTCCCCTGAACCTCCCCCCCTCCAGTCTCAATGTATGCCCTCGAGTTCTAATACTTCTTTTCCTTTGAAGAATGTTTCCCTCCTGAACTTTGTTAAGACCCTTGATATATTTGAAAGTTTCTATCATGTCCCCCCTTTCCCTTCTCTCCTCCAAACTATACATGTTAAGATCTTTTAGCCTTTCAGGGTAAGTTTTGTGATGTAGGCCATGCACCATTTTAGTTGCCCTTCTTTGTACACACTCTAATGTATTTATATCCTTCTGGAGATAGGGTCTCCAGAACTGGACACAGTATTCCAGATGGGGCCGTACCAATGACCTATATAGTGGCATTATCACTTCTTTTTTCCTGCTACTGATTCCTCTCCCTATGCAACCAAACATCTGACTTGCCTTTCTCATTGCTTTGTTGCATTGCTCTCCTGCCTTCACGTCACTTGAAATAATTACTCCTAAATCTCTTTCCTCCTCAGTAGTTTCCATTATAGTACCCTTGATACTATACTTAGCCTTTGGGTTTTTGAGACCCAAGTGCATGATTTTGCATTTTTTTAGCATTAAACTGTAGTTGCCACGTTCTTGACCATTTCTCAAGCCTACCTAGGTCATTAATAATTTGTTTGACCCCTCCCGGTGTGTCTACCCTGTTGCATATCTTTGTATCATCTGCAAAAAGGCATATCTTCCCTTCAATACCATCTGCAATGTCACCAACAAAGATATTAAAGAGAACTGGACCAAGTACAGATCCCTGGGGTACTCCACTGGTAACATTTCCCTCCATAGATTGCACTCCATTAACTATGACTGTCTGTTTCCTATCCTGCAACCAGGTTCTTATCCATTTAACTGATTTATAATCCACCCCCAGGCTTTCAAGTTTATTTAGCAGTCTGCGATGTGGGACAGTGTCAAATGCCTTACTAAAGTCTAGATATGCTACATCTACAGCTCCCCCTTGATCTATTATTTTCATCACAGAGTCAAAAAAGTCAATAAGATTTGTTTGGCATGATCTCCAACCAGTAAATCCATGCTGTTTTGGATCCTGTAAGTTGTTTGATTTAAGCTATTCCACTACTCTTTCTTTTAATAGTTTTTCCATTACTTTCCCTACTACTGATGTAAGGCTTACTGGTCTGTAGTTACTTGCTTCTTCCTTGCTTCCATTTTTGTGCAGTGGAACTACATTTGCTCTTTTCCAGTCCTCTGGAATAGCACCTGTATTTAGTGACTGGTTAAATAATTCTGTTAAAGGTGTAACCAGCACATCTTTTAGCTCTTTGAGTATCCTTGGGTGTATCCCATCTGGTCCCATTGATTTATCCACTTTTAGTTTAGAAAGTTCTGTTAGGACCTTCTCCTCTGTAAATGTATTTTCATCTACCTTATTTTTATGAATGTCCTTGCAACTTAACTGTGGCCCCATCCCTTCTTCTGTAGTAAATACTGAGCAAAAATAATTATTTAGGTGATCTGCTATTGCCTTGTCTCCCCCACCAAATGCTCACTCTCTGTCTTAAGTCTTATTATTCCTCCATTTGATTTTCTCCTTTCACTTATATACTTAAAAAAAGTTTTGCCCCCTTTATCTACTGACTGGGCCATTTTCTCCTCAGCTTCTGCTTTTGCACGTCTGATCACTTCCTTAGCATCCTTCCGTCTGTCCAGATACACCTCTTTGTCGTTATTATTTTGAGTCTGTTTGTATTTCCTAAAAGCCATCTTTTTTGCTTTCACACTAGTTGATACTTCTTTTGTGAACCACACTGGCTTCCTTTTCCTGGTGCTTTTCCTAACCATTTTGATACAAAGGTCTGTTGCACTTAGTATTGCACTTTTCAGTTTTTTCCACCTCTCCTGCACTCCTTCCAAGTTCCTCCAGTCTGCCAATGAATCACTTAAACATCTCCCCATTTTTGCAAAGTCAGCATTTCTAAAATCCAACACCTTTGTTTTTGTGTGACAGGAGTTGGATCCTGTCTTTATACTAAACCATACTGCTTGATGATCACTGGATCCCAGGTGCTCACCCACATATATATCAGATATCCTATCACCATTTGTAAGAATTAGATCTAATATTGAGTCCTTGCGAGTGGGCTCCCTCACCAATTGCTTGAGAGCGGCTCCCTGTAAGGAATGTAGAAATTTGCCACTTGTAGCTGAACTTGCAAAAGACCCCTCCCAATTTACATCAGGTAAATTAAAGTCTCCCATGATTATGACTTCTCCCTTTAAAGCCATTTTAGAGATGTCCAGCAATAGGTTCCTGTCCAAATCCTGCCCCTGGCCTGGTGGTCTATAGATCACCCCAATGCGAATAATGTCCTTCTTCCCAGTTTCTATGGTGACCCAAAGGGCCTCAGTTTTGGCTTCAATATTTTGTATTAAAGTAGCATTTATGCTTTTTTTCATATACATTGCTACCCCTCCTCCTATTCTTCCTATTCTATCCTTCCTAAATAAATTGTATCCTGATATAGCTAAGTCCCAGTCATGATTCTCATTGCACCAAGACTCTGTAATTGCCACAAAATCCAGGTTATCCCTTGTCATTATCGCAATTAGCTCTGGAATTTTGTCTCCTAAGCTCCTAGCATTTGCAGACATAGCTTTAAGATTTTTGTCTGTGCATTTGTTATTAGTAGCCATGTCCAGAGCGTACAAAATAAATGACAAGTTTAAAGTAGAAATTACCTGCTTGGGGATGTTGCTCAGTATTTGTTTTCTTTTACTAATCAGTAATCATACTCTGTCCTTTACACCATGACTACACCTTACTAAATATAAAGATATAGTACACCTGACCACAATGGGTAAATGTTCAAAGGAGGTAAACACCAGTCAGTATGCAATAATAAACTGTTTCACCGAGCAACTTCCCCACACATGCAATGACATTTACAAGAAATCATTACATCAAGAAACATACATAAGTTTGCATAAGAGAGAACTGTAGTGAGCAGATTTGGGATGCCTTTTCATAGGTTTTTAAAATCAGATAATATGCATAAGATGAATTACATACTTTTGAGGCATTAAGGCAGACCATTTGTGGTAGTATTGGTGTGTTGATGTTTCCCTTCTGTTTTCCTTCGGTTTAACGCAGGTATAACGCTATTTTTTTAATAACACTTTTATGTCAGCACTTCTATGGAAGCACTACCAGCCGATGGCTATCCAGCCATATACTAGACTTTAAATAGGAACAATATCCATGTGAATGCAATGATTGCAAACTCCACCCAATACAATCCCCCTTTAAGCTAAGGCCATAAATTAGCTTAGAAAAACAGACATTACATACCAATAAGGCAGCCAACTATATCTTTACACAGAGAAAAACATACAAAAAAAAAAAAACTCTCTTTTTCAATATACCTAAACTATTCAATCATGATATTCATTTGACATAATCAGCAAATGCAGTACAACTTGCTGGGATGTGCAGTTCCACGAATCATACCTAAACTATTCAATCATGATATTCATTTGACATAATTTATGGTAGTAGAATATTTTTCTTGGTGGTAGGGCAGCTAGAGAGAATAGAGTTAGTGACTATTCACTTAACATTCCTATGCCGATCCTGTTACAATGCCCACTTCACGTTGTGTTGTGTCCAACACCACTTCAGACAATAACAAGGAGGAAAAATAGAACTGTGTGAACGTAACATAAACAGTGTTTTATTACACTACTGTACAGGTGCATTCAATAGAAATAGTACACCAAGAAGAGGCCAGGCTGTAAGGTAAAAACACATTTTCAGTGCATTAACCCCTTCATTTTACAGTCGCTGAGATGCTCCTGCAAGTGATTACCCTATGCTGGGTTACTGATTTGTACTTTTAAAACCAAGGAGTCATCAGTGCATGAAAAACTTTACGAAAATCAATGAGGACTTTTAGAACAAACTCCCAA
Source organism: Pseudophryne corroboree (assembly GCF_028390025.1). Classification (NCBI taxonomy): domain Eukaryota; kingdom Metazoa; phylum Chordata; class Amphibia; order Anura; family Myobatrachidae; genus Pseudophryne; species Pseudophryne corroboree. The sequence goes on along the minus strand of NC_086445.1, from coordinate 858,686,042 downwards.
AGTATCTCTTTGTTTTAGAGGCTGTTTTCCCGCAGTGCACACAACAGAGTACTGTTCTTCAAGTGTTAATCCTATTTATTTATACAATATAGCATTGTAATTTAAACAGTATAACCAGCCACTGTTAGATTCTGGACACACTGGATCTGTTACTTTGATGACAGCGGAGATCAAATTCTATTCTCCATTGTCACAACCAAGATCCTCTTTGCCTTTTGTTTTTATTCATATCTGATATATATGTGCACAGTTTATTTCCTTGTACACAGTGGTGGACTTCCCACTAGGCACGTGAGGCACATGCCTAGGGGAGGCACTTGCTGGGGACCGGCACACCATGGTTATGAGGCTAGGTTTTTGTCATTACGACTTATATTTTGAATATTTTATTTTGCAACTGACGGGAGTGGGCAATGGGCAGCAAATTGTGGTTCAGGAGGTGGTAGTGTGGTGAGGTTGGAGCTGCTTTGGTGGTCTTGAGGCATTCGGACTGGTCCCGAAATGAAGGGAGCAATGATGTGATGGGAAAGGGGGAAAAGGGGGCCAAAAATGTGCCTAGGGGTGGCCTGACCCCTACAGCCACCCCTGCTTGTACAGTGCAATATTTAAATACGATGCAATAGAAAACTAAAATATTATTAATGTTTATTATGTGTCTAGTATAATTACTATTGTATTTTGTAAGTGCTGGTTAATGAGCAGCAGGTTGGAAACTTCCATTAAAATTAAGTGTGTGGCTTTTCAGCTATTTTATTGTTTATATAAATTATGTACAATATTAAAACTCTAGACAGACATAATTGAATAACAATATTACCAGTGTAATGCAAAATAAAGGGAAAATAATTAACTATTGAAATATGAATTAAATATTAATATCAACATTATGAAATAAGACCATACTTATTCTCAGCGTCATAGGAAATCAATCTGAAGAAAATACAATGATAATGAAATACTATGTGAGATTCAGCTTGGCTTGGCGCACATTGCTGTCTGGTCTGACTGACTTTATCAGAGCGTAGGGATATAAAAGGGTAGGCAGCCTTATATTTCTTTCATTTATTTACTTCTGCACAATGTCCTACAACTGTAAAAAATTTGCTTTATTCTTGCAGGTGCTTTTCTACATTATCATTATATCACAATAGATAGTTTATGTTCATTGTGAGGGAGATAACACATAGTTGCTCATTGAATGCAATTGTTTCAAACTGAAAAAGCTAAGCACATTTCGACAACAAAACCCCAACAAAAATGTACTTGATGATATAAAGACATTGCTGAAAATCACTGATTGAAGCCAGAAAGATGTGTTTTGCAAAAGATACAAGAGAAGCAATATAGTAAAGCTATATGAAAGTGTAACGGGAGTCATTCCGAGTTGATCGCTCTCTAGCAGTTTTTAGCAGCCGTGTAAATGCATAGTCGCCGCCCACGGGGGAGTGTATTTTCACTTTGCAGGAGTGCGAACGCCTGTGCAGCAGAGCGCCTGCAAACACATTTTGTGCAAAACAAGACCAGCCCTGTAGTTACTTATACTGTGCGATGATTCCTGCGACGAGTGACACGGTAATGACATCAGATACCCGCCCAGCAAACGCCCAGCCACGCCTGCGATTTTCCAAACACTCCCAGAAAACGGTTCAGTTGACACCCAGAAACTCCCATTTCCTGTGAATCTCCTTGCGTTCGGCTGTGCGATTGGAATCTTTGCTAGAACCAGTGCAAAACCACAAAAGACTTCGTACCCGTACGATGCACGTGCGCATTGCGGTGCATACGCATGCGCAGATTAGCCATTTTTTTCACTGATCGCTACGCAGTGAACAACTGCAGCTAGCGATCAACTCGGGATGACCCCCAAAATCCCTTAAGCAGAAACCTGCCTGTTATGGTATCTCCTACCTGCACGTGTTTGATATCATTTAGGACGAGGGATGTAGGTGAGAGTAGATCAGTAAGTAAAATACTGCCCAGTACAGGACCAGCTCAAAATCTGTTTGACCAGTGCAGCAACATGGGGCATTGAGACTAAAGGTGCGTACACACTGACCATATATTCAATTGAAATGACAATATATCACTATTCCATTGGGCAGTGAGTACCAGTGATATGTCTGTGAACATTGTTCACAGACATATCATGTTGGCCCTCCAGCACAGCTGTTGGCCGATATATCGGCATATCGTGATGTGTGTACGGGCTGCCCGTCCGTATTCTCGTTGACAGTGCAACTGGGTGGGCACATGTAAGTGCCTGCCCAGTTTGTGATTTAAGTCATGACAGCTTGGGCAGTGTGTATGCACAACACACAGCCCAATACCGCCTTTAGATGTATCTGCAGATCAGTTGAGTTGCAGATATATCTATAAAGGTGCATACACATGGATAGATTTGCAAACGATCCAATATCGTTAACGATTTTCAGGACAAACGATTTGGTGTCAAATAGTGAACGATTGGACAAACGATCAATCTTTAATGATTATCATTTACACAAAAATACACAAGATTTATCTTGTCTTGGGTAAAATTTAAGTAAAGGGTGTGGCTGAAGTAGAGGATATGAAAAGCACCTACCATTTTAGCTCTGTGCAGTTCTGCTGTAGGTGAGGCTTGGTTTATACCTGCTTTAGTTTTGATTGCTGAACTGCACTGCTTTGAATAGCTTGCTAACAAAGGGGGTGATTCAGATCTGATCACTGGGCTGCTAACTTTGCTGTCCTGCGTTCAGATAGTCGCCTCCTCCAGGAGGAGTGTAAATTCGCTGTGCAAGTGTGTGATCCCATGTTTACAGAATGATATCAAAAATCCACTTTGTCCAGTCTTTGCGCAGCCCAGGACTTATTCCTACAGTGCGATGAGAAGAGGCTGATCGGGGCCGGAGCTGACGTCACACACCCTCACTGAATATACTTGGGAACGCCTGCGTTTTTCCAGACACTCCCAATAAACGCTCAGTTACCACTCACAAACGGCTTCCTCCTGTCTATCACCTTGCGATCAGATTTTTCGCACCATCCCGTCACAGACTGGTGATGCCCTTTGTTGTTGACTGATGCGCGTGCGCATTGCGGTGCATACACAGTTACTACCTGATCGCGAACAGAAATGAATCACCCCCAAACCGTATTGAGTTGTTATGGCATGAGGGACACAGTGTGCAGAGTCATGGGGGACACTGCATAAACAATGCTGGGGGGGGGGGCAGTTGGGAGGCTCTGTCTCTCACTGCCCTGCTTAGCAGAGCAGCGGTGAATAGACGCTGTGCGCATGCGCACAGCGTCTTTTCACTGGAGTCATTGGGAGAGGGGGCATGCCAGCAGCTCATAGAGCGCTGGGCATGCCCCATCAGTGACGAAAACGGGGACATGGCTCACGATCGCGGGTCTTCAGCAAAGCCACGCCCCTTTTTATAAGCCACACCCCCTTTTCGGGAGCGCACGCAGCTTCGCCGCGCGTGTGTCCCTCTTCAAGCCAGGACAAAGTTGGGAGGTATGCATTGGTGGACAGTGAAAAATACATTGCTGCAAGGTTTATAAATACATTGGTGGCCAGCAGCCTTTCAGCAACATGGGGGTCATTCCGAGTTGTTCGCTCGCAAGCTGCTTTTAGCAGCTTTGCACATGCTAAGCCGCCGCCTACTGGGAGTGAATCTTAGCTTATCAAAATTGCGAACGAAAGATTAGCAGAAATGTGAATAGACACTTCTTAGCAGTTTCTGAGTAGCTCCAGACTTACTCGGCATCTGCGATCAGTTCAGTCAGTTTCGTTCCTGGTTTGACGTCACAAACACACCCAGCGTTCGCCCAGACACTCCTCCGTTTCTCCAGTCACTCCCGCGTTTTTCCCAGAAACGGTAGCGTTTTTTCGCACACACCCATAAAACGTCCAGTTTCCGCCCAGAAACACCCACCTCCTGTCAATCACATTACGATCACCAGAACGAATTGGTCCCTGCGGCCCTGGCATTACATACCCAACTAGTCACCCCTGGCCGGGGTACCCTGGAGGAGTGGGAACCCCTTAAATCAAGGGTCCCCCCCCTCCAGCCACCCAAGGGCCAGGGGTGAAGCCCGAGGCTGTCCCCCCCGTCCAAGGGCGGCGGATGGGGGGCTGATAGCCTTTTTGTAAAAATGTGAATATTGTTTTTAGTAGCAGTACTACAAGTCCCAGCAAGCCTCCCCCGCAAGCTGGTACTTGGAGAACCACAAGTACCAGCATGCGGTGGAAAACCGGGCCCGCTGGTACCTGTTGTTGTACTACTACTAAAAAAATACCCCAATAAAAACAGGAGACACACACCTTGAAAGTATAAATTTATTACATACATGCACACCTCAAAACATACATACTTACCTATGTTCACACGAGGGTCGGTCCTCTTCTCCATGTAGAATCCATGGGGTACCTGTGGGAAAAATTATACTCACATAATCCAGTGTAGATCGGTCCTCTTCTGATCTTTGTATAATCCACGTACTTGGCAAAATAAAAAAACGGACACCCGACCACGCACTGAAAGGGGCCCCATGTTTTCACATGGGACCCCTTTCCCCGACTGCCAGGACCCCCCCCCTGACTCCTGTCTAAGAGGGTTCCTTCAGCCAATCTTGGAGCGCCACGTTGTGGCACCCTCCTGATTGGCTGTGTGCTCCTGTAGTGTCTGTCAGGCAGCACAAGGCAGTGATACAATGTAGCGCCTATGCGCTCCATTGTAACCAATGGTGTGAACTTTGCGGACAACGGTTGACCGAAAGTAACCTCACCGCTGTCCGCAAAGTTGTGAAGAAGAAAATGTTCTTTGAGAGTGAAAGAGAAATTCCACGGGATACACACCGTTTTCACGTTGGCGAGGAATAATCAATGTTCGTGAAGGTTTCTGCTTCCGTCAAATGTTCATTTGGTTGAAGTCAATGAAAGAGGACTCTTCCAAGTTTGGTATGTGTTTCCTCAAAAATATAAAACAGTAGAGAAACCAATGGTGTAGTATGTCTTAGTTGATATGTAGGAAACAGATGATGGAGGAGGCTAAGAGTATCCTAAACGGTTGGAAGAATGCCAACGTACCTAACTTACGTCAGTACGTAAAGGGATCCTCATATAAAGGTATCTTTAGTAAGTGGAATTTCTCTTTCACTCTCAAAGAATATTTTCTTCTTCACCATTCCACAGGATTTTTCCCATATATTGTCACATCATTTGGGATATCCATCCTTGATAAGACATTGTCTGCATATCATTCACTGTATCATTTATGTTTTGTGTTGGATAGCGCGTATAGGTGGTAGTACCTTTTTTTTGTAACTGTACTGGTAGTGCCCACAGTGGTAGTGCCCCTTATATAGAGCCCATAGTAGTGGTGCCCCTTATGCAATGCCCGCAATAGTAGTGCTCCTTATGTCCCCAGGAGTGATGCCCCTTATGAAGTGCCCCCTTTACAATGCCCTCATTAGTAGTGCCCCCAGTAGTAAGGCCCTTAATGGTAATGCCCCTGTGTAGTATTGCCCCCAGTAGTAATGTTGCCTGTAATAATGCCCCCAGTCATTTAGCCCCTGTAGTTTAGCCCCAGTATTTTACTCCCCCCTTTAGTTTAGCCTCCCAGTGGTTTTGCCTCCAGTAGTTTAGCCCTCATGTAGTTTGCCCCATGTAGTTTAGCCTCCTAGTGGTAATGCCCCCAGTAGTTTAGCCCCAGTAGTTTGCCCCTTGTAGTTTAGCCACCAGTAGTAATGCCCCCTTGTAGTTTAGCCCCTGTAGTTATGCCCCCAGTAGTTTAGCCCCTGTAGTTATGCCCCCTTGTAGTTTAGCCCCCCAGTAGTAATGCCCCCAGTAGTAATGCCTCCAAGTAGTAATGCCCCCAAATAGTAATGCCCCTGTAGTTATGCCCCCAGTAGTTTAACCCACCCAGTAGTAATGCCCCAAGTAGTAATGTTCCCAGTAGTAATGCCCCTGTAGTTATGCCCTTCTGTAGTTTGCCCCCAGTAGCTTGCCTCCTTGTAGTTTGCCCCCAGTAGCTTGCCCCTTGTAGTTTGCCCCCAGTAATAAGGCCCCCAGTAGTATGCCCCCAGTAGATGCACCCCAGTCGTAATGTCCCCCAGTAGTTTGCTCCTAGTAGATGCCCCCCAGTAGTAATGTCCTCCAGTAGTTTGCTCCCAGTAGATGCCCCCCAGTAGTAATGCCCCCCAGTAGATGCCCCTCAGTAGTAATGCCTCCCAGTAGTTTTCCCCCAGTAGATGCCCCTCAGTAGTAATGCCCCCCCAGTAATTTGCCCCCAGTAGATGCGCCGCTACAGAAAGGAAAAAAACACAAAACAAAACTCACTGGCCCTCATTCCGAGTCGTTCGCTTGGTAATTTTCTTCGCATCGCAGCGTTTTTCTGCTTAGTACGCATGCGCAATGTTCGCACTGCGACTGCGCCAAGTAATTTTGCTATGAAGATAGTTTTTTTACTCACGGCTTTTTTCTTCGCTCCGGCGAACGTAATGTGATTGACAGGAAATGGGTGTTACTGGGCGGAAACACGGCGTTTTATGGGCGTGTGGATGAAAACGCTACCGTTTCCGGAAAAAACGCAGGAGTGGCTGGAGAAACGGAGGAGTGTCTGGGCGAATGCTGGGTGTGTTTGTGACGTCAAACCAGGAACGACAAGCACTGAACTGATCGCAGATGCCGAGTAAGTCTGAAGCTACTCTGAAACTGCTAAGTAGTTTGTAATCGCAATATTGCGAATACATCGTTCGCAATTTTAAGAAGCTAAGATTCACTCCCAGTAGGCGGCGGCTTAGCGTGTGTAACTCTGCTAAAATCGCCTTGCGAGCGAACAACTCGGAATGAGGGCCACAATACTCATGAGCCCCGCTCCCGTATCCGGCCGCTGCAGTCCTCTGGGCGTCCGCTCTTCAGCACTATGAGAGATGTCATGACGTCTCTCCCATAGCGTACAGTGACAGCGCCGGAAGCCGGAGCTCAGTAGTGAGCCCCTGCCTCCGGCTGCCGCTGTGGAGAGGGAGCCGGGGGCCCACTGGTAACACAATCTCAGCGGGTGCCCAGCATCTCCCTGCAGCATCGGCCACACATCGGGTCAGGTGAGCAGGAGGAGGCGGAATTGCGTTCCTTCTCCAAGTGGAACTGACAGAACGCAGTTCCACTCCGTTCCAGATCACTTTAACCCCTGGTTGTGTCTTCTGCTGCCATATGTTCAGTGCTGCTGTATAAGTCCCTTACAGTGTTGCTGTGTTGTGCTGCATCAGTTCAGTGATGGTGTATTGTGCTGCATCAGTCCAGTCACAGTGGTGGTGTCCTCTGCTGCCATATGTCTAGTGCTGCTGAATAAATCCAGTCCATTGCAGTGGTGCTGTGTTTTCCTGCATCAGTCCAGTGGTGGTGTCCCTGTGCTGCCATATATGTCCAGTGGTACTGCCATATATGTCCAGTGATCCTGCCATATATGTCCAGTGATCCTGCCTTATATGTCCATTGATACTGCCATATATGTCCAGCGGTACTGCTGTATAGGTCCAGTGATGCTGCCGTATAATTCCAGTGATCCTGCCGTATAATTACAGTGATCCTGCCGTATAAATCCAGTGATCCTGCCGTATATGTCTAGCGGTACTGCCATATAAATCCAGTGATTCTGCCGTATAATTCCAGTAGTACTGGCGTATAAGTCCAGTGATCCTGCCGTATAATTCCAGTAGTACTGGCGTATAAGTCCAGTGATCCTGCCGTATAATTACAGTGGTACTGGTGTATAAGTCCAGTCCAGTGATACTGCCGTATATGGCCAGTGATACTGCCGTATATGTCCATTGATACTGCTGTATAAATCCAGTGATCCTGCTGTATAATTGCAGTGATCCTGCCGTATAAATCCAGTGATCCTACCGTATAATTCCAGTGATCCTGCCGTATAATTCCAGTGGTACTGGCGTATAAGTCCAGTGATCCTGCCGTATAATTCTAGTGATCCTGCCGTATAATTGCAGTGATCCTGCCGTATAATTCCAGTTATCCTACCGTATAATTCCAGTGATCCTGACGTATAAATCCATATAAGTCCATATAATTCCGTATAAGTCCAGTCCAGTGGTGCTGCCATATAAGTTCAGTGGTGCTGTCCTGTGCTTTATATTATTTACTCCAAATAAATGGGTTATTAATGTTTAATCCAAATAATTTTACAGGGTTTGCTCTGTGTGGTGTAGAGGTACGCTCTCCTGTACCGCAAATTGATATATAACTCCAGAAAAATAATGGAGAAGAAAAATTTGGAGGATAAAATAGGGAAAGATCAAGAACCACTTCCTCCTAGTGCTGAAGCTGCTGCAACTAGTCATGACATAGACAATGAAATGCCATCAACGTCATCTGCCAAGGCCGATGCCCAATGTGATAGTAGAGGGCATGTAAAATCCAAAAAGCCAAAGTTCAGTAAAAAGACCCAAAAAAAGAAATTGAAATGGTCTGAGGAGAAACGTAAATTTGCCAATATGCCATTTACAACACGGAGTGGCAAGGAATGGCTAAGGCAGAAAAATGATAAGAGTTAAGCTGGAAAAAGCACAGCAAAGAACTGTGCGTTCTAAGATGGTATCATAAATCCCCAAGGAGAGACCAAGTGTGTCGGCGGTTGCGATGCCTGACCTTCTCAACACTGGACGGGAAGAGGTGGCTCCTTCCCCCATTTGCACGCCCTCTGTAAGTGCTGAAAGTAGCACCTACAGTCCAGTTTCTGATATTCAAATTGAAGATGTCACTGTTGAAGTACACCAGGATGAGGATATGGGTGTTGCTGGCACTGAGGAGGAAGTTGACGATGAGGATTCTGATGGTGATGTGGTTTGTTTAATTCAGGCATCAGGGGAGACACCTGTTGTCCGTGGGATTAATAAGCCCATTGTGATGCCTGGGCAAAATACCAAAAAGCCACCTCTTCGGTGTGGAATTATTTCTCCACAAATCCGGACAACAGGTGTCAAGCCGTGTGTTGCCTCTGTCAATCTGTAATAAGTAGGGGTAAGGACGTTAACCACCAAGGAACATCCTCCCTTATACGTCACCTACAGCGCATTCATCATAAGTCAGTGTCAAGTTGTGAAACTTTGGGTAAGAGCATAAGCAGTCCACTGACACCTAAATCCCTTCTTCCTCTTGTACCCAAGCTCCTGCAAGCCACACCACCAACTCCCTCATCATCAACTTCTTCCTCAGTCAGGAACGTCAGTAGTCCTGCAGGCCCTGACACTGTCAAGACTGTGGAGTCCTAACCGGGATTCCTCCGGAGGATCCTTGAGTGGTACGCCTGCTGTTGCTACCGCTGCTGTTGTTGCTGCTGGGAGTCGATCGTCATCCCAGAGGGGAAGTCGGAAGACCACTTGTACTACTTCAACTAAGCAATTGACTGTCCAATAGTCCTTTGTGAGAAAGATGAAATATGACAGCAGTCATCCTTTTGCAAAGCGGATAACTGAGGCCTTGACAGCTATGTTGGTGTTAGACGTGTGTCCGGTATCTGCCATTGGTTCAGTGGGACTTAGAGAATTGTTTGAGGTACTATGTCCATGGTATCAAATCCCATCTAGGTTCCACTTCACTAGGCAGGTGATACCGAGAATGTACAGAGACGTCAGAAAAAGTGTCCTCAGTGTCCTACAAAATGCGGTTGTACCCAATGTCCACTTAACCACGGACATGTGGACAAGTAGAACAGGGCAGACTAAGGACTATATGACTGTGACAGCCCACTGGGTAGATGTATGGCCTCCTGCAGCAACAACAGCAGCGGCACCAGTAGCAGCATCTCGCAAATGCCAACTTGTTCCTAGGCAGGCTACGCTATGTATCACTGTTTTCTGTAAGAGTAACACCACTGACAACCTCTTATGGAAACTGAGGGACATGATTGCACAATAGCTTACCTCAATTAGACTCTCTTGGGGATTTGTGATATAGGACAACGCCACCAATATTGTGCGTGCATTACATCTGGGCAAATTCCAGCACGTCCCATGTTTTGCACATACAACTAATTTGGTGGTGCAGAATTTTTTATAAAAAGGAAAGGGGCATGCAGGAGATGCTGTTGGCGGCCCTGAAAAATTGTGGCCACTTTCGGCATTCAGCCACTGCGTGCCGAAGACTGGAGCACCATCAAACACACTTGAATCTGCCCTGCCATCACTTGAAGCAAGAGGTGGTAACGAGGTGGAATTCAACACTCTATATGCTTCAGAGGATGGGTGAGCAGCAAAAGGCCATTCAAGCCTATAAAAGGCCATTCAAGCCTATATAAGCCTACACCAACGATATAGGCAAAGGAGGGGGAATGCACCTGACTCAAGCGCAGTGGAGAATGATTTCTGTCTTGTGCAAGGCGCTTCAACCCTTCGAACTTGCCACACATGAAGTCAGTTCAGACCCTGTCAGCTTGAGTCAGGTCATTTCCCTCATCAGGCTTTTGCAGAAGAGCTGGAGAAATTGAAGGAGGAACTAAGACGGAGCGATTCCACAAAGTATGTGGGACTTGTGGATGGAGCCCTTCCTTCGCTTTGCCAGGATTCAAGGGTGGTCAATCAATTGAAATCAGAGCACTACATTTTGGCCACCGTGCTCGATCCTAGGTTTAAAGCCTACATTGTATCTCTCTTTCCAGCATTCACAAGTCTGCAGAGGTGCAAAGACCTGCTGGTGAGAAAATTGTCAACTCAAGCAGAATGTGACCCGTCAACAGCTCCTCCTTCACTTTCTCCTGTCACTGGGGCTGCGAGGAAAAGGATAAGATTTCCTAGCCCACCCGCTGGCAGTGATGCACGGCAGTCAGGAGCGAGTGCTAACATCTGGTCTGGACTGAAGGACCTGGCAACGATTACTGACATGTCAACTGTCACTGCATATTATTCTGTCACCATTGAAAGAATGGTGGAGGATTATATGAGTGACAGCATCCAAGTAGGCATGTCAGACAATCCGTACGTATACTGGCAGGAAAAAGAGGCAATTTGGATGCCTTTGCATAAACTGGCTTTATTTTACCTAAGTTGCCCCCCCTCCAGACTGTACTCCGAAAGAGTGTTTAGTGCAGCCGGTTACCTTGTCAGCGATTGGCGTAGGAGGTTACTTCCACAAAATGTGGAGAAGATGATGTTCACCAAAATGAATTATAAATTCCTCCGGGAAGACCTTGGCCAGCAATTGCCTCCAGAAAGTACACAGGAACCTGTGATGGTAGATTCCAGTGGGGACGAATTAATACTCTGTGAGAAGGAAGATGTACACACTGAAAGGGGTGAGGAATCAGAGGATGAGGATGATGTCGACATCTTGCCTCTGTAGAGCCAGTCTGTGCAAGGAGAGATTGATTGCTTCTTTTTTGGTGGGGGCCCAAACAAACCAGTCATTTCAGCCACAGTCGTGTGGCAGACCCTGTCACTGAATGATTGGTTTGTTAAAGTGTACATGTCCTGTTTATACAACATAAGGGTGGGTGGGAGTGTAACAGGCCTAAACGATGATGTAATGCCTGCTGCCGTGCAGGTGTCGTCACTCCACCCACCTGTACAACTCCCGCCATGGACGATACCCAGAAGCGTCAGGGACTCCGCTCTCCGGACCACTCACCAGCGCAAACACCACCTCACAGCGGTCGAAGAGGAATCTGGAAGGAAGGAATATACCGGGTGAGACGTACGCCTCGACCTCCGTCCGGAGTACGGGGCACGGCAGGGGTAGCCGCGACCTTCACCGGCTGGGCGGAAGGTCATCACTGGCCAATAGGCCTCAGCTACCCAGTTCTCACACACTCGCACGTTGTGTGGTGAGGGGGGTCCTCACGTCCGTGAGCAAACCCCCGACCGGTATACAGGGGCGATGACAGACAGACACAGGATAATACTCACTTCCAACTTGCGGGTCACCTTGATTGTCGCACCTCTCCGCTCCTGTTGGGGCAAGAAGAGCAGCCTCCCTACCTGTAGGCTACACTACGGCTAACAACAATTACAGCCAACTACGCCTGCCTAAGCAAACTGCTTTAAACAACTGAGGCTACTGGTTCTATTACAAACAAGCAGAGACCGGACTAATTAAACACATTCACTACCCAGCAAGACAGTGGAATAATTCCCCGGCCCAGCAGATTAACCCTGAATAACCAGTCCTACCTTCCAGATGCTGGTCACTGCCTTCCGTTCTTAACAGGGGACGGGACGGGGGTCCAGAGCAGGCGGCTACCACTCCAGACGATCGGGGTCTCGCAACGTGTGGGACGGGAACGCTACTCCACACTACCAACTCCCCTGGAGTCTACACCGCGTGGGGCCGGTCGGCTCCTAGCGTCGGTCACGGATCCCGTGGAAGCTGCCGCACAGCCCACTTCCCGCCAATCCGGACCGGTCCGCACAAAGTCGCCCCCGGTCCCGTATGCTGCAATGGCCCTGTACGCCTGGGGGAGAGCGCAGAGCTGAGAGGCCCGACTGAGTACAGGCCGGAGGCCTGGAATGGGCACAGGCCGGAGGGGCCTGGAATGGGCACAGGCCGGAAGCCTGGATTGGGCACAGGCCGGAGACCTGGTTTATTAGGCACAGGCCGAGGGGCCTGGTATGGGCACAGGCCGGAGGCCTGGTATCTGGGGCACAGGCAGGAGGCCTGGTTTATTAGGCACACGTCGAGGGGCCTGGTATGGGCACAGGCCGGAGGCCTGGTATCTGGGGCACAGGCAGGAGGCCTGGTTTATTAGGCACAGGCCGAGGGGCCTGGTATGGGCACAGGCCGGAGGCCTGGTAGCTGGGGCACAGGCCGGAGGCCTGGTATCTGGGGCACAGGCAGGAGGCCTGGTAGCTGAGGCACAGGCCGGAGGCCTGGTAGCTGAGGCACAGGCCGGAGGCCTGGTATCTCTGGGCACAGGCAGGAGGCCTGCCTACTGTGTGCACAGGCCGACAGGGCCTGATTCTTCCCGCAGGCCTAGTGCCTGTCCCTGGTGCCCTAGGGTGGACTATATATATGTGGAGGTGGCCCAAGACCGCCTACCTGTCTCGGTGGGAGAGGCTGCAGCGGGGAGCTTCGTTAGCTCTTTTGCTCTCCACGCGCTGCAGCACTCTCCGCCGGACTTCGGGCGGTGGCCGCCGTCCTCCGCCGACGTCTTCCTCCTTGCCGCCGGCTCCATGGACTCCGCTGCCGCCGCCGCCCGATCTTCCGTCTTCGGCGAAGGGTCTTCTTTCTTCTGTGGGAGATCCTCTTCAGTCTTCTTGTCTTCTTCCGGCGCTCGACTGCCTGTTCCCGCTCCGCAGCGTCTCTTATATGACGCTGGGGGCGGGCGGAGCTATGACGTGGCGAGCTCCGATTGGCTCGCCGCGGTGAGTTCCGATTGGCTCGCCGCGGCGGGCCCCGATTGGCGGCCAAGGCGCGAGCCCTGATTGGCTCGCGCTTGGCGCGCCGTTCAAAATAAGACGTCGCGATTGGAGGGGCTTGAATCCTTTCGGATGCAAGCCCCTCCAGGCTAGGGCTTGCCCGCCGCGCCGAAGCCCGTCGCTCCGCCGCCCGCCGCGATGCACGGGAGGAGGGGGCAACCCCCTTCACAGGAGGGAGGGCCCAAGGACAATTCCAACTTGCACCTCTTTATCTTCTTTGCATCATGTGCTGTTTGGGGCCTAATTATTTGAAGTGCCATCCTGTCTGCCACTGCAGTGCCTCTCCTGGATGGGCCAGGTGTTTGTGCCGCACACTTGTGTCGCTTAGCTTAGTCATACAGCTACCTCATTGCACCACTTTTTCTTCTTTGCATCATGTGCTGTTTGGGGCCTAGTTTTTTCAAGTGCCATCCTGTCTGCCACTGCAGTGCCACTCCTAGATGGGCCAGGTGTCTGTGCCGCACCCTTGTGTCGCTTAGATACATCATACAGCCACCTCGGTGCAACCTTTTGGCCTAAAACGATATTGTGAGGTGTTCAGAATGGACTGGAAATGAGTGGAAATGAATGTTATTGAGGTTAATAATACTGTAGGATCAAAATTATCCCCAAATTCTGTGATTTTAGGTGTTTTTATGTATTTTCAAATATCATCCAGATCTAAAACCAAAACCAAAACACGAAAGGGTGGTTTTGGCAAAACCAGCCCAAAAACCAAAACACGAGCTGGGTATTAGAACCAAAACCAAAACACGAAAAGTGCCCGCCGCACATCTCTACTTTGTACCCGTACGATGCGCCTGCGCATTGTGGTGCATATGCATGCGCAGTAGTTACCTGATCACTGCGGTGCGAACAATGGCAGTGAGCGACCAACTCGGAATGACCCCCACTATGCATGGCTGCTCCATGCTCCCGGTACTTATAGGTTACCCGGAGCCGTGCATTGTGACTCGCTGTGGTTGTTGTAACACTGTAACCGCGGCAGCTCCGGGGCAGACTAGGCATTCGGGCAAGGGTCTGTTCCTACTTCTAGAACCCGCAGAACTTATTTCCTGTGGTGGTAATAATCAGCCCCCCCCCCCATAATATCTATTGGGAGGATCAGGCCCGCATGCCGCCGGCTGCTTCAAGCTTCCCCAGTAGCTGAAGGGGCAGTGGCTAGGTAGGGCCGGGGTGTGTGTGGAACCCGGACACCTGGTTGCAGCCTCTCAGCTGTGGTTGCCATCTATTAAGACCAGTTTGTGATTGTTTATTCTTGAAATTAAGGGTAACATGCACCATTTTGAAGGTTGGAGATTTGCACACGTCGCCCTCTAAGCATACCTCCCAACATGACCCTCTCCAGGAGGGACAAAATGCTGTACTTTTGGACTTTTCTCTTAATTTATGATTGCTGACACTTGTGTTGAACAGGTGATTGGATAAGAAAGGTGTTTCAGCACAGGTGCTGGCAATCATAAATTAAGAGGGAAGAACGTATTAAGCCTGGAAAAGTTATAAAGCAGTGATAATTGCAAGGTGATAATGCACCGAGCCAATCAGCTCCTAACTGGTAATTTACATATTGGAGCTGATTGGCTGGTGCGTTATCACCTTGCCCTTATCACTGATTTATCACTTCTCCAGGCTTAATACATCTGTCCCTCCTGGAAAAGGTCATGTTGGGAGGTATGCTTAAATCAGGTTACCCATCGCTACTAGAGTATACATTTTCATGAGCCGCGCCTTCCTGTGCTTTGTTTCTTTGTTTGCGTTATTTTGTCTACCTTTTCTGTTCCTCTATTATATGTAAACAAAGCTGCAACTAGCTGCGCTCGCATGCTGGGGGACGCCCGGCACAGGACAAGGCTGCCCAGCATGTGCACATCGCTGATTTGTGGAAGACCCCTGACTTCGCAGCCAGGCTGCAAAGGTAGGTGAAGCGCCGCCATTTTTCGGGATGCAGCGGCCACGCGTGACATCAATTAGGCAGAGGTATTTGCGTCGATGCAATCGTATTCTCCCGGCCACGCATCTGCAGAACAGGACCTGCGCATGCACAGTGGCCGCGAACACGAGAGAATGCGGTCACATGGTATTAGCGATGCAACCTGAATAAAGTCCTATGTGCAGAGCTGAAATTAATAACAACAATACTAAGAATAATAATCTTCCCATTGCCTGTTGTGAAACAGTTGGAATGTTGAAAGTGGATCACCCCTGTCCTAGATTCTGCTAATTCACTGCCTGCATTAGATGACATTATTCTGCTTTGATACATTACATTGCTTGTCTTGTTTTTCATTTTCCCACAGAAACTGTGGAGCAGGATATTTTCTCACCCCAGAAAGCATCTTCTGAAGCTCTTATCGGCTGTGTCCTTGTGCAGCCACAGCTATGAGCCAGAACTGGTAGCTGGAAGGAAAACACTGGTATCATTGTTGCAGATCAGCAATTGTCTGTGTTCTAATTTATTTTCTCTCCCACTCCCCGCAGCTACTGTAAGGTTTGTATTATTAATCTGCACAGAACGCAATTTCAGGATTTAAAATTACATTTTATTTCTATCTCTCAGGGAAAAAGGAAGCGTCTAAAATCTATTTACTGCAGTTTGTTCAACTTTCTGTAACAGCAATTGCTGAAATGATTAAAGGATTATGCAGCAATTACATTTACAAAATAAAGTTCATTTAAAGCCAGATGGCTTTAGCAGGAGAAATGAATTGTTTTGCATTTGTCTGTACATGCTTGAAATTAAAACAAGTAAAAAAAACAATAAATAAAACCAACAACAAACTATTATGATGGCTTGCCTATGAAAAACATGAAACATTCATGAAATGGAGGCCAACTGCCATAGACTGTTACAATGAAAGGAATAGGTAAATATTTAAGAATTAAATGAGTTACTAAAGAAAGGTTTACCAGATATTTTAAACAGAGCCGGCCCTAGGCATAAATAAACTAGGCAAATTAATTCCAAGCTGAGGACCAGCTCTCAGCTTGTAACAAAAATGACGGCTGGAGGAGGGCTGCTGATCATGCCCAACCACAGCAGCTACTTCTACTATAGGCCTTTGCAGAGTCCAGCAGGATGCACCAGCACTGACTCAGTGCAGCCTAGGGATGACCATCGATGGCACCACCTGTGCTAGCCATCAATGGCACATAAATCATCTGTGGCAAACCATTGATGGTTTGCACCACTCAATGGCCACAGCTGAAATGTGCTGGCCGGGCCGTGGACCAATCAAAATTGGGGGCTAAGCGCCCTGCATGGTGGAGAGAAAAAAAACTATGCAGTTGAACTCAGCCATCGATGGCATAGAAACATAGGCTCTCTGCCATTGATGACAATACCATTGACCATCGGTAGTTAGCAATCGATGTTTGGTGACTATCGTTGGTCGATGGCCATCCCTAGTGCAGCCTGATAGCCGCCTCCACCAGTCAATAGTCAGGATTCAGCCAGCCAGAGCTAACTGCAGGGTTGGGCAGATGCACAGTGCCACAGCCCACAGGCAGCTAGCTTTAAAAAGTATTCTAATAATGTTTTGATTAAAGTCAACTCAGCATGTATTGAGTGGTGCTGAGCTAACTGCTCTGGCTTGAGGGGTGCTGGTGCCGGCCAGGTGAGGGGTGATTGATGATGGGTGTTGCTGTGATCTGTGCTGGATCGGGGTGCTTTGCTGGGAGAGGGCAGAGGGGTTCTGTATGAGGGATTCTGTGCTGGGTGAGGGGAGCTGGATGAGCAGGGCCATAACTACGGCAGTGTGACTGGTGACCCGGCAAAGAGCGCAAATCCTCTGTAGGCGGAATGGGCTGCTGAATCTGTAGTTGTCAGGCACCCACTGCAATGTAAATTAGTAGGGCATCTGCCTCCTTTTCTGCTTTTCCGAGCTGAGCATATCGCGAGGAACGCAAGCATAATGGCTTTACTATCTGCAGAGTCCAGGCAACCTGAGACTGGGGTTGATATACGTCTGGAATCCTGGTCATCTCCAGGAAAGAAATTTTCCCTGTCTAAAAAGATGCTAGGTCATTATCCTATCCCTGCGTAGTTGAGTAACAAGTGGGAAACTCAACCACCGATGGACTCTCATGTCTCACATCTTGTGGTGTCATCTACTCTGCCTGTCACCACTGTCACCTCACTGAAGGAACTGACGGATAAGCGCGTGGAGGGATGCCTGGAGTCTATTTACTCCTTTACTGGCGCTGTACATAGACCCACTATGGCAGCCTCTTGGGCTGCAAAAGGTATTGAAGCATGGGTACAGGCAATTGAGGATGAGCTGCCTCAGGATTTTTCTGACACTGCCAGACAATATCTGTCTTATATTACCACAGCCTCCCACTATATTCAGGAGGCGGACTCTGATGCAGGTGTAATGGCGGCCAAGGCATCTACTACGTCTATCCTGGCTCATCGAATTATGTGGTTGAGGTCCTGGAAGGTGGACCTGGACTCCAAAATGACCTTGGAGACATCTTATTTGGGGAGGATCTGAACAAGAGTGTAACTGACTTGGCTACTGCCAAGACTGCGTGTCTCCCAAATACTAATCCTTTTTCTCCGAAGGCTAAGAGTACCACCTTTCCTTCCTTTCGACCTCCAGGAAAAGCAAAGGGTCAAGCATATCCGCGACAGGCTCGTGCTTCCAAAACCACTAAGCCTAAATCTAAACAATCCTGGGCCGCCGGTCAGCCTGCTTCCAAACAAGACAAGCCTGCTGCATGATGGGGCGGGCCTTCTCCTGGGGGACCCTAGGGGGGAGGCTGATTTCTTCATTTCGTCCAGGCCTGGTTAAAGACCACTTCGGACACCTGGGTGCAAGAAGTTGTCTCTCACGAGTATGCAATCTCTTTCAAGAGACGTCCCCCTTGCCAGTTTTGTACGGCGGTTATTCCTTCAGATCCGTGAAAAGCGCAAGCTCTTCACTTGGTTGTACAATCCCTCCTGGACACAGGAGTGGTAGTGCAGGTCCCTCTATCTCAGAGAGTCAGGGTATACTATTCGGCCCTGTTTCTAGTTCCGAAGCCAAATGGGTCCTTCGGGCCTATTCTCAACCTCAAATCTTTGAACAAATTTGTGAGAGTATCCAAATTCCGTATGGAAACTCTGCACTCTAATGTGCTGGCCATGGAGCCCAAAGACTATATGGTATCCCTGGACATACAGGATGCTTACCTATTGCCATGCCACATCAGCAATATCTGCAGTTTGCTATTGGCAACCTAAATTATAAATTCCAGGCCTTGCCTTTTGGATTGACCACAGCCCCTCGGATCTTCACCAAGGTCATGACCATGATAACAGCCCTTCTCCGCCGTCAGGGAATCAGGATCCTGCCGTATCTGGATGACTTGCTGATCCTGCCAAACTGTTAGGGTCTCCTGCCCTGTGCTGCCACGTCGTCATGGCAACCGGGAGACAAGTGCTAGCGGAGTAACCTGAGCGCAGCTGATACTCCGGTTCAGGTCTTTTGCTGTGCAGTGGTTATAGGCTCTGTGCACGGCAGGGGATCCGGTGCTGGTTTTTGTGCTCACAGTCTGTGAGGTCTGAGTGGGGCGTGGACAGCACCTGCTTTATAAGGCCTCTTCTCAGGGTAAGCAGATGCTGCTGAATCTTTGTTGGTTAGTCAGTTCCTAAAAGTTAACCAGTACTGTGTAGCTTTGTATTTGTTTGTTGCTTACTGCAAATAGGCCTGGGGATTTGGTATTACACTCTGCCAATCCAGACCTAGCAGTAAGACTGGAGTCAGTCGTTTAGCTTGCTGGGGTTCTGTTACTACTCTGTGAACTTAGCAAGTTTGCGGCTGTATTCTAAGACTTGCCTGTCTAATCCTGTCTCACTGTGCTAGGTGTCAGGGGTCAGTTTAGTGGCAGTAAGCTGAACCTGTGCACTGCAAGTGAGAATTAGGATTGTGGAGACTCTCCTTGTGTCTATCATTCCATCTCTGACCAAGGAGTTTACTGCCACACCCGTTGGTAACCCTTTAGGGTTTTGCTGTTGCCCTTAGCAACAGCATTTCGGGTTCTCTACGTATTAAAACACAACGTCTTGCTTTTCCCATCTGAGCAGTTCTAATACAAGGGAGATACCCAGTTCCTTAGCCTCTGGGCTTCTCTGTTCACCTTGTGTGTATTTTGTTACCCTATCACCTTCTGTGTACGTTATATCATATTCCCCAGTCTGTCTGTGAGTCCATTTGTTTTGCATAACAGTTCAAACACCAGTACATTCCTGCAGGCACTGGAGTGCATAACAGTTCTGACACCAGTACTTTCCTGCAGGCACTGGTGTGCATAACACAAACTCCCAAGAAGTTCTCCTCAGTCATCTTGAACTGATGGTCCACTTCTTACAAGCCCACGGGTGGCTCATCAACTGGAAGACGTCCTCGCTTGTCCCTGCTCGGAGCATGGTGTACCTGGAAGCACTGCTGGACACACACAACCAATGATTGTTTTTGTCTCCAGAGAAATTCCTGAAACTTCAGGACAAGATCAGATACTTCCTCTCTCGCCCGAGAGTGTCGATACACTCGGCAATGCAAGTACTAGGCCTCATGTGTCGGCTTTCAACATGATAGCGTATGCTCAATTTCATTCCCGCCCTCTGCAGAGGTTAATCCTTTCCAAGTGGGATGGCCTGCCTCATCGGCTCAGGTCGCAAATGATCTCCTTGACTCCGGAGGTTTGTCGCTCACTGAGCTGGTGGCTACAGGACCAACAGTTGAGCAGGGGCAGTCCCTTCTGGATCTCCAACTGGGTCCTCCTAATGACGAATGCCAGTCTGCGGGTTTGGGGTGCAGTGTTGGAGTAACACTCTCTCCAGGATCGGTGAACCAGGGAGGAATCTCTCCTCCCGATAAACATTCTGGAATTGCGGGCACTGTATAATGCGTTGACACTTTCCCTGCCTCTAGTACAGAACAGGCCTGTTCAAGTACAATCAGACAATGCCACCACAGTGGCGTACATAAATCATCAAGGCGGCACGCGAAGCCATATGGCAATGATGGAAGTGTCAAAAATCCTCAGTTGGGCAGAACGCCATCTGCCAGAGATATCAGCAGTGTTCATTCTCGGAGTCCTCAACTGGAAAGCGGACTTCCTCAGTCGTCAGGACGTTCACGCCAGAGAGTGGAGTCTTCATCCGGAAGTCGTTCAACTCTTAGTGGACAAGTGGGGCCTACCAGATGTAGATCTGATGGCGTCTCGACACAATCACAAGGTTTCGGTCTTTGGATCAAGGACAAGGGATCCTCAAGCAGCATTAGTGGACGCACTGGCAATTCCATGGAACTTTCGGCTGCCATACGTGTTCTCTCCAGTGTCACTCCTGCCCAGGATACTGCGGAAGTTCAAGCAAGAAAGAGGAATACTACAGTACTTCTAGTCGCTCCAGCGAGGCCCATACGGCATTGGTTCTCAGACCTGCAGGGTCTCTCAATAGAGCGTCCTCTTCTACTTCCTCAACACCCAGACCTCCTCGTTCAGGGCCCTTGTGTCTGCCCGGACCTGGTCAGACTGGCTTTGATGGCGTGGCTCTTGAAGCTTCACTCCTGAGAGCCAAGGGATTCTCTGAGGCGGTTATTCAAACTATGTTGAAAGCCCATAAACCGGCTTCTGCACGGATTTATCATAGGGTCTGGAATTCTTACTTCACTTGGTGTGCTGGTAAGAATTATGATGCATATACTTTCAAAACTTCCAGACTTTTGGCTTTTCTGCAACAGGGCCTGGACTTAGGCCTTCGTCTGGCCTCCCTCAAGGTTCATATTTCTACCTTGTTGATGTGGTTTCAGAGGAAAATTGCGTCTCTTCCTGGCGTTCATTCTTTCACTCACTCAGGGTGTTTTATGGATTCAGCCTCTCTATGTCCCTCCCGTGGCTCCATGGGATCTGTCCAGTGACGTGCGGTGGGGTGAGGCAGAGCCTTTCCTGTCATACTTATGTTTAAACCAGAGTTTTGATTGAATAAAGTATATGAAAAATACTAATAATTTGTTTGAAATATCTTCTTTGCATTATTCTAATAATTTTTATAGCCAAAACTCTGGAGTAAAAAGTGCCTCACCTGTGTATCTTTTCTGCACATCTCTGATCAAAACTCATCAAATTCCGAAGAGTTTATACTGCTGTACCTGTGTATAATGCCCAGATGTACCCTTTGGCTTATATATTGCATGGAAATCTGGCTCTGGGGCTAGCCAGTGCCTCCTGAGCCATTTAGCTCACCGCACGTCCCTGGATCTGTCTGTTGTTTTGAATGCCCTACAAAAGTCTCCATTTGAACCTCTTGAGTCTGTGGACCTTAAATGCCTTACGCTTAAGGTCCTTTTTCTGTTGGCTATTGCCTCTGCTAGGAGGGTGTCGGTGATCTGATTTTCACCGTGACCGGGCAGTTCTACGAACTCGCCCTGGTTATCTACCGAAGGTGGTATCATCTTTTCATCTTAACCAAGAGATTGTCATTCCGGCCTTTATCTCGTCTTGTTTGTCCTCCAAAGAGCGGTCTTTGGATGTGTTTCCGGCTCTCCGTATTTACGTAGAGAGGACTGCCTCCCTTAGGTCAGATGCCCTTTTTGTACTTTTTGATTTTCACAAATGTGGCTGGCTTGCAAATAAGCAAACTTTGGCCAGATGGATTAGAATGGTGATTGCACAAGCTTATGCACAGGCTGGTCTTCCAGCTCTTGCTGCTATCAAAACCCATTCTACCCGGTCTGTTGGATCTTCTTGGGTGGCCCCCCGAGGCGCGTCCGCTGAACAATTATGCAAGTCCTCTGTGAACACGTTCATCAGGTTCTATGGCTTTGATACTTCCGCCTCCCAGGATGCTTCCTTTGGACACCGGGTTCTTGTACCCACTACAGTGCATCCCCTCCCATGAGGAACTGCTTTAGGACATCCCCGATGCTGTTCCCTGTCGAATACCAGTGTACCCCGCTGCAGAAAAGGAGATTTATGGTAGACTTACCATGGTTAAATCTCTTTCGGCGAGGTACACTGGATTCCACAGGGCGCCCACCCTGATGCACTTAGCTTCTTTGGGTTTGTATGGCATTAGCCGCTAGTCCCTTCTGTCGTGAGAATGTGGTTCTATATGACTAACATCTACCGTCTCTTTTACCTGCTATTGCATTGGACTGGTTAACGAAACTGAGCTCCAGTGCCTGGGGGCGGGGATATAGGGAGGCGGTGCAATGCATCCTGGGAACAGTCAAAGCTTAAGTCTGTTGGTGCCTTGGATCAAGATCCAACTCTACACCCTTTGATATTATTCCCTGTGGAATATAGTGTACCTTGCATAAAGAGATTTAACCATGATAAGTCTACCATAAATCTCCTTTTTTCTCCTTCGGGGTTCATGGTTTACACTTGGATACCGATTTTGTGGATGTAGGCTTGCTCATGTCCTTCTGTCTCTTCATGTTATCCCAGACAAACTGGAAGATGTTGAGATCAGGGCTCTTTGGGGGTCAAATTATCACTTTCAGGACTCCTTGTTTTTCTTTATGCTGAAGATATTTCTTAATGACATTTGATGTATGTTTGGGGTAATTGTTCTGCAGAATAAATTTGGAGCAAATCAGCCGCCTCCCTGATGGTATTGCATGAAGGATAAGTACCTGCCTGTATATTTATATATTGTATATTGATTTGATTTAGCGTTCTCTTCTGTTCATCCACTTTGCAATATGTCAATTGATAAAAATAAAGTATCAACACCTCTGTTTTTGAAAGCATTTTTACTTTGCAGCATCTTTTCCACACCTGCCTAAAACTTTGTACAGTACTATACCAGTGACGCGCGGTAGGGTGAGGCAGGTATATATATATATGTATATATATATATATATATGTGTGTGTGTCATGATCGCATTCACACTCAGATTGATTACTAAGACGATGGTCATGACGGGTGATGTTTGCCGGTTACCTTATTATTAAAACCCCAATCCTGCCACCACCAAGAGTTGGACTGGGCGATGCCACACCCCCTGCAGCTCTTCGGTTCTGCTTTACCAGAAAAATATACACTTGAATGTAGCTTAGGGCGTTAGAAGGTTGTGAGCTTAAGAATCACAGAGTATCAGAACTAAAAATTTGATTTTAATTTTAAGCAATCACTTCAAAGCTTATGGTTACAGAGAGTTACAAAGATTATAATAAGTATTAAAAGTTCACACAAGTCACGTCAATTTCAAGAAAAAAAATAAATGGAGAGAAACAGTTCAGATCACCTGAACAGGGTTTGAACAATGGTGGAAGTAAGGTCTCTTCCTGAAGCTAGGTTGCATTCTGATGAACAGTTCTCCTCAGGAGAAATTAACACTTTGTATTGAGTGTCCCTGGTACTTACCCAGCTGGCAGTTACTCCAAGCCCCCACCCTTGTGATTTTTTAACTATCTAGTTGCCGGACATTTGAATGAATCCATCACTTACATCCAAGTAATTGTGACCAGTGGCGGATCCAAGGGGGGGGCACTTGGGCCCGCGCCCCCCCCTGTCATTTGTGCCTCCCCCCCCCGCTTGTGTCACTGAGACACGCTGCCGCTCAGTCCAGCGGCAGCGTGTCTCAGCTATCAGGAGGAGAGCGCGGCTATCTGGCGGCGTGTTGCGGACTTCAAACCAGGCGCCGGTTCGTGAGCCAATCAGAGCTCGCGGTCCGGCGGCTCCTGATTGGCTGTTGGTCCGCGAGCTCTGATTGGCTCACGAACTGGCGGCTAGTTTGAAGTCCTACACGCCGCCAGACATAGCCGCGCTCTCCTCCTGACACCCTCAGAGCCGGCAGAGAAGCAGCAGCAGCTGCAGAACTGCTGTGGGGGGCATTTGTATAGTATACCTGCTGTGGGGGCATTTGTATACCTGGCACTGTGAGGGCAATTGTATACCTGGCACTGTGGGGGCAATTGTTTACCTGGCACTGTGAGGGCAATTGTTTACCTGACACTGTGGGGGCATTTTTGGATCTGGCACTGTAGGGGCATTTTTGGATCTGGCACTGTAGGGGCATTTTTGGATCTGGCACCGTGGGGGCATTTTTGGATCTGGCACTGTGGGGGCATTTGTGGATCTGGCACTGTGGGGGCATTTTTGGATCTGGCACTGTGGGGGCATTTGTGGATCTGGCACTGTGGAGGCAATTGTGGATCTGGCACTGTGGGTGCAATTGTGGATTTGGCACTGCACTATTGGGGGCATATGTCTGTGTATCACGTCTCATTTTAATTGGCCACACTCACTAAATGACTGCGGGCATTACTACAGGCAACATTACTACTGGGGGCAATGTGGGCATTGCATAAGGGGCACCACTACTATGGGGTCTATATAAGGGGCACTACCAGTACAGTGGACATTGCATAATGAGCGCTACAACTGTGGGCATTGTATAAGAAGCGCCACCTCACATGCACCGAAGCCGCACGCAAATGTACTTCCCCTTCCATGGTGCCCCCCCTATAATTTTCTTCTGGATCCGCCCCTGATTGTGACTTAGTAACTAGAGAAGGGGGCTTGTCCAAATTGGGCAGCTTTAAAAGGAATTTACATCTTCTTTAGACATAGGGGGTAATTCTGAGTTGATCACAGCAGCAATTTTGTTAGCAGTTGGGCAAAACCATGTGCACTGCAGGTGTGGCAGATATAACATTTGCAGAGAGAGTTAGATTTGGGTGGGTTATTTTGTTTCTGTGCAGGGTAAATACTGGCTGCTTTATTTTTACACTGCAATTTAGATTGCAGATTGAACACACCACACCCAAATCTAACTCTCTCTGCATATGTTATATCTGCTCCCCCTGCAGTGCACATGGTTTTGCCCAACTGCTAACAATGGGGGTCATTCCGAGTTGTTCGCTCATTAGTTTTTTTTCGCTACGGAGCTATTAGTCGCAAACTGCGCATGCGCAATGTTCGCAGCGCGCCTGCGCCAAGTAAATTAGCACAAAAGTTTGGTATTTTACTCACGGCCTAACGAAGATTTTTCATCGTTCTGGTGATCGGAGTGTGATTGACAGGAAGTGGGTGTTTCTGGGCGGAAACTTGCCGTTTTATGGGAGTGTGCGGAAAAACGCTGGCGTTTCTGGAAAAAACGCGGGAGTGTCTGAAGAAACGGGGGAGTGTCTGGGCGAACGCTGGGTGTGTTTGTGACATCAAACCAGGAACGAAACTGACTGAACTGATCGCAGTGTAGGAGTAAGTCTCGAGCTACTCAGAAACTGCTAAGAAATTTCTATTCGCAATTCTGCTAATCTTTCGTTCGCAATTCTGAAAGCTAAGATACACTCCCAGAGGGCGGCGGCTTAGCGTGTGCAATGCTGCTAAACGCAGATAGCGAGCAACTCGGAATGAGGGCCAAAGTTCCTGCTGCGATCAACTCAGAATTAGGCCCATAGTGTTGTCTCTGGTTTGTATGCTTGACACCCTGCTGTATCGTAAACAAAACTCTGTCCAAACAGATCCTTTGATCAGCGTCTCCACACAGTATAAACACACATTTGGCACATGTAAGGCATGGCTTCTCAATACAGATGATATACTCGCAGGCAGTTATTATACATTAATCATCATGCTGAACATATTTTAGTTGTGAGTGGGTTTCCGTTGTCATATCTCCGTCCTTAGACACAGTTTTACCAATTACATTTATAATGTAGAATATACATTTCTGCAACATGCAATTTGAATAGTATAATTCTTACTTATGCCCATTCTGATTCTCTTGGCATATTTTATTTATTATTTATTAACAGTTTCTTATATAGCGCAGCAAATTCCGTTGCACTTTACAATTGGCATATCAGGGAATGTAAGAATCTTCTAGCTTTGGGCACCTTTTTCCTTAAGTTTTGTAGAAAATGCATCTTAGTCACAATGCAGTGCGACTAGGGCGCACAAGGAGACTGTGCTGATTAATTTAAAATATAAAAGAAAAAAGAAGAAAGCGTTGGCAAACAGTTTGTCTCAATTTAATAACAATGGCCCTCATTCCGAGTTGTTCGCTCGCAAGGCGATTTTAGCAGAGTTACACATGCTAAGCCTCCGCCTACTGGGAGTGAATCTTAGCTTCTTAAAATTGCGAACGATGTATTCGCAATATTGCGATTACAAACTACTTAGCAGTTTCAGAGTAGCTTCAGACTTACTCGGCATCTGCGATCAGTTCAGTGCTTGTCGTTCCTGGTTTGACGTCACAAACACACCCAGCGTTCGCCCAGACACTCCCCCGTTTCTCCAGCCACTCCCGCGTTTTTTCCGGAAACGGTAGCGTTTTTATCCACACGCCCATAAAACGCCGTGTTTCCGCCCAGTAACACCCATTTCCTGTCAATCACATTACGATCGCCGGAGCGAAGAAAAAGCCGTGAGTAAAAAAACTATCTTCATAGCAAAAATACTTGGCGCAGTCGCAGTGCGAACATTGCGCATGCGTACTAAGCAGAAAAACGCTGCGATGCGAAGAAAATTACAGAGCGAACGACTCGGAATGACCCCCAATGTTTCAATATTACAACATTCATTTAAGAATATAATTTAATAAACAAGAACCAGCTGGTATTATATCTGAGTATTTAACATGACATAAAAGCAATCCTAGGTATGCAGAGTTATTCGTAGTGTCTCTCAATTTTAAATGATTGTGTTAATTGAGGATACTTCTTAAATAAGCACTGCATGCTGGGGCTAATTCAGACCTGATCGTAGATGTGTTAAATTTAGCACATCTACGATCAGCTTCTCTGACATGCGGGGGAACGCCCAGCACAGGGCTAGTCCGCCCCGCATGTCAGGCCATACCTCGCCACACAAGTACAAAAGCATCGCACAGCGGCGATGCTTTTGTACTTTAGGAGTAGCTCCCTACCAGCGCAGCTTCTGCGCACTGGCAGGGAGATACTCGTCGCTGTGAGGGTTGCAGCGGCTGCATTTGACGTCATGCGGCCGCCCCCCCCGCACGGTCTGGGCATGCCTGCTCCCCTAACACGGCAGGCAAACGCCGCCGAACCGCCCCCTCCCACCCAGCTACCACCTCTGCCTGTCAATCAGGCAGAGGTGATCGCAGGACTGAGATGGCCATCGGCTGTCTGGCATGCACTGGTGCACTGCGGCGTCAGCGCATGTGCAGTTCAGGTCTGAATTAGGCCCGCTGTTAGAAATCAGATCTGTGCAAATAGCCAATAAATTTCCCTCTGCTCCTAATTATGGAGCTATTTCCACAATGCCTACGTACAAGTTCCAAAGTGCAAACACGCAGCCACAATCCCACCCAAAGTGCCATGCCCCCACTCTTTCCCCTATGCCAAGCCACACACCCGGAGGGGGCAGCCATAAACTCGCCAACTCTGCCCTAAACTACTGGGCCTCATTATAGTTACATCCCTGATCATATCGCTACTCTGAACTGTGAATAATACATACATGATCGGACTAGCTATATGTTGTATGAAACCCTCTCATTTTGCTATCTTATAACCTCATCTCTTCAGAATCAGAATCGCTTTATTGGCCAGGTGTACTCACGTACACTAGGAATTTTTGTGGTACAATGCATTGCCAGCAGCAACATGTAGGGGGGAATACATAGCATAAGAAGGGGGACAAATGTAGCATACATTACAAACATTACACTTATGAGTTGATACTACACATTGCAACTTTTATGATAGACTCGACATATTAGACATATTATACATGTAAAACTAAAAATGAGGGCTGCTTGGCATCTCTTAATTATACACATCCCCCATATTATGCTGCAGTGTACACAGTGCATCCATAGTAAGCACATCACCCCAGAGCCGGCCCTAACCAATATGATGCCCTAGGCAAGATTTTGGCTGGTGCCCCCTAGCACCACCGCTGGTTCTGCCTCTGACCTTGCACCTCTTTCCCAGCACCATCACCCCTCACCCATAGCAGTCCTTGTACCCCCTATATTTTAAATAGGAACAGTTCGCACATTTGACGTACAGCCTAAAAAGGGGCATCTTCTTGCTGGGAAGGGGCATGGCCACACAATAGCAACCCCAATTCCAATTACTCCACACAGTACTGCAACTTTATTCACATTTTATTTTGCGGTAGTGTCCATAATTCTTATTTCATCCCACAGTAGTATCACTTTACCTTATAAACGTTACTCCTCACAGTAGAGCCCCTTATTCACATTACATCACACTGAATTGCTCCTTATTCACATTACACCACACCTTATTGCTCTTTATTCACATTAGACGACACAGTAGTGCCCTTTCTATATGCAACGCCACATAGTAGAGCACCTTATACACATAATGCCACACATTAGTAATGCATTTATACACAATTCCACACAGTAATGCCCCTTACACATATGAGACACATTAATGTCCTTATAAACATAATGCACCTTAAACATTATGACAACCTTTATTAATGCCCTTTTACACATAATGTCCCTTACACATGTGCCACACATTATTAATGCCCTTATACACATAATGACACACATAGTGCCCCCTACACATTTGCTGCACATTATTAGTGTCCCTATACACATAATGACACACATGCAGTAGTACCCTGTTACACATATGCCGCACATTATTAATGCCCTTATACACATAATGACACACATAGTGGCCCTTTACACATATGTTGCACATTATTAATGCATTTTTACATGACACACATAATGCTCCTTACACATATTCTGAACACTACTGCACAACCAACCCACTCACATGCACACAGCGCTCACACTTCCACTAACACTGTGACCTCTGCCTCTGCTTGGATACAGATGTGTTCTCACAAATCTTGCAACAATGCTAACGTCGGGCACCTTTTTTTTAATGAAAATGCATCTTATTTGCATTGCTATGTGGCTAGGATGCACAAGCAGCTTCTGCTGATTAAACTGATATGCAGCATGCCAATATACTGTGTGAGACTGTGGCTGTATCTGCATATGAAATGCTACATACTGAATATAGGCATGCCGCATATCATTTTAATCAGGAGAAGCTGATGATGCCCCTAGGCTTATCAAATGCCCTAGGCAATTGCCTAGTTTGCCTATGCCTATGGCCGGCTCTGCATCACCCCACAGTACACAACTCCCCCCAGAACACCTTTCAGTATGCACACAGTGCCATCACCTCATTTCACAAAGTAACCCCATATTACATACCAGTATACATAGCTTCCCGCTCCCATCAGAGGCGTAACTGTGGGAGGCAAAGGAGTCGGCTGCCGCCGGACTCCTAGTCTGTAGGGGGGCACCTCTCTTGCCCTTCCATGTGCTCAGCGACATCATTCAATTAACTTAATTAATAGCCGCCGCTATCTCTTTAGACCTACACCTTACAAGTCACACCATCTTTAATATAGATACACATTTTACAAGTGTCATACACAGGACTGGAACCCACAACCTATTACACTGTAAGCAGACACCTTACTGATGAAGCTATTTGCTCCTGTACAGGAAGCATGAGAATTCTAACTATATAACGTTACTTCTCTGACAAATACAAGTAACTTCAGATATTTACTGTATTTATAATATTATATTTAGAATTCTCATGCTTCCTATACAGGGCCGGTTCTGGGGCTTTGCGCGCCCCGGGCGGCAATGGGGGGCATGGCTTCGTACAGAGGGCGTGGTCATGTACGCCCCCTGTACAGACTACTGTAGCGCTCTGAAATGTGCCCCCTGCTGGCCGCTGTGAAGCCCTTCGTGGAGAGGTCCTTTAATGTGTGGTGCGTGATGACGTAATCGCGCACCGCACAGCAAAGGTCCTCTCCACGAAGGGAAACTAGACGCGTAGCGCACTGCACAGCAAAGGTCCTCTCCATGAAGGGAAACTCTAGATTCCCTTCACAGCGGCCAGCGGCAGCGGGGGGGCACAGCAGCAGCGGATCTTGCCCTGGTGCGGCGCCCTCCGGATGGTGCCGGCGCCCTCCAGAAGGCGGCGCCCCGGGCAAAAGTCCTACTTGCCCGTGGCAAGATCCGCTACTGTTCCTATACAGGAGCAAATAGCTCCATCAGTAAGGAACCTTTTCCAGTGTAATAGGTTGTGGGTTCTAATCCTGAGTGTGACACTTGTAAAATAATTGTCAGAAAAATAAGCAGCATTGTGAGTGACTAAGAAGATCTATGTAGTGTGTGGCTAGAGCTGCCTAGTTGCAATTGTTTTGAACTGACAAGTAGCTTCACATGGTTACAGTACAGTTTCTAGCCCCCAGTGCGAGATTTAAAAATGCACCCCCCCATAGATATACAAAGAAAAAGGTATGCGCACGCTCCCGGCAAAGGGGGCGTGGTCTCAAAATGGGCGTGGTCTCTGTAAAACGGGTGTGGCCTCGTCCGAAGAGACTACCTTACACCCTAGTTTTGACCTTGCACCAACAGATTACGGCGAGCACAGGAAAAAAAAAATATATATATTATGCCATACACCGCAATGCCCTTGATACATTAAATCCCCATTTTCCACATTACGGCAGGCAAGTGTCCCCATTTTCCACAATACGGTAGGCAAGTGTCAACATTTTCAACAATACGGCAGGCAAGTGTCCCCATTTTTCTACAATACGGCACGCAAGTGTCCCCATTTTCCACAATACGGCAGGCAAGTGTCCCCATTTTACACAATACGGCAGGTGTCCCCATTTTACACATTACGGCAGGCAAGAGTCCCCATTTTACACAATACGGCAGGCAAGTGTCCCCATTTTCCACAATACGGCAGGCAAGTGTCCCCATTTTCCACAATATTGCAGGTGTCCCGATTTTCCACATTACGGCAGGCAAGAGTCCCCATTTTCCACAATACGGCAGGCAAGAGTCCCCATTTTACACATTACCGCAGGCAAGTGTCCCCCTTTTAAAGATTACGGCAGGCAAGAGTTCCCATTTTACACATTACTGCAGACAAGAGTCCCCATTTTACACATTACGGCAGACAAGAGTCCCCATTTTACACATTACGCTGGCAAGAGTCCCCATTTTACACAGTACGGCAGGCAAGAGTCCCCATTTTCCACAATACGGCAGGCAAGAGTCCCCATTTTCCACAATACGGCAGGCAAGAGTCCCCATTTTCCACAATACGGCAGGCAAGTGTCCCCATTTTCCACAATTCCGGCAGGCAAGTGTCCCCATTTTACACAATACGGCAGGCAAGTGTCCCCATTTTACACAATACAGCAGGTGTCCCATTTTCCACATTACGGCAGACAAGTGTCCCCATTTTCCACATGATGGCAGGCAAGTGTCCCCATTTTACACAGTACGGCAGGCAAGAGTCCCCATTTTACACATTACGGCAGGCAACAGCCCCCATTTTACAGATGATGGCAGGCAAGAGTCCCCATTGTACACATGATGGCAGGCAAGAGTCCCCATTTTACACATGATGGCAGGCAAGAGTCCCTATTTCATACATGATGGCAGGCAAGAGTCCCCATTTTACACATGATGGCAGGCAAGTGTTCCCATTTTACATATTATGGTAGGCAAGAGTCCCCATTTTACACATTCCGGCAGAGGAAGGGGGGGAGGGAGAGAGAGAGAGAGAGAGAGAGAGAGAGAGAGGGGGAGGGAGAGGCTGACTTACGTTTGAAGCGGTTCTTCCGCAGCCTTTCCCTCGTCTTCGCCGCGCTTGGCTCTCCCTCCTGGCCTCCTCCCTAGTACCCAGCTCGGGGGGGGCGGAGTTTCACGGAATGACGCGATTGCGTTGTGGCGTCAAGACACCCGCGTCATTCCGCGAAACTCCACCCCCTGGGCTGGGTACTTGGGAGGAGGGGGAATCAAAGAGCACAAGAAGTGCTGCGGCAGGCGCCCCGTGCGGTTGCACGGCTCGTCTACCGCAAGAAACGGCCCTGTATGGTTAGAACATACATGAGCAAATTGCTCTATCAGTAACGGGTATTCCTTCAGTGTAACAGGTCATGTGTTCTTATCCTGGGTATGACTGGTAAGAAATGTGTGATTTAAAATAAATAACAATGAAATATCTAAATATATATATGGGTTCACTACGGCTGGCCGGCGGTCGGGCTCCCGGCGACCAGCATACCGGCGCCGGGAGGCCGACCGCCGGCTTACCGACAGTGTGGCGAGCGCAAATGAGCCCATTGCGGGCTCGCTGCGCTCGCCACGCTACGGGCACGGTGGCGCGCTACGCGCACCACACTATTTTATTCTCCCTCTATGGGGGTCCTGGACCCCCACGAGGGAAAATAAGTGTCGGTATGCCGGCTGTCGGGCTCCCGGCGCCGGTATACTGAGCGCCGGGAGCCCGACCGCCGGCATACAGAAGACCACCCATATATATATATATATATATATATATAGTCAAAATGTATAAGTGTGCGCTCATGTGGATCAAATTTAATCTGTAGTAAAATATTAAAATATTTTCTTATAATTAAAATATTTTCTCATGCATTCCTCACAAACGTGGGTGGCAGCTGATAACAAATTATGGTAATTAGAATGTGTAAAAAATAGAAGTAATCAGCGCCTAATAATGCCAAGAAAATGACGGTGGGGACATAGAATGAAATTTAGTGAAAAAAATGGGACAAACACTTATCTCAGATAGGAATCTTCAGTCTTCAGACCAATATCATCACAGTAATATGCAAAAGAGAAAAAGAAACAACCAATAGTGTGTACCGTTTAAAGCTATATGTACTTATAGCATTTTCCTACTTAGTGAGTGTTAATTGGAAATGCTTCCAGAATATCACACTCCACAATAGCGTAGTAGAAAGATAATTTTTCACATTTAATTAAGTACAAAAAATATATCCACGGTTTAAAACGAGCAGGTATCACAAGTACAAGAAAAAAATGATATAGAAGCTTATCTGTCCATAAAAATAGGGTCCAGGATATCTCCCTTCACATTTACTTTAGTACATAAATTAAACCCACGGTTTAAAACGAGCAGGTATCACACGTACAAGAAACAATTGATATAAAAGCTTATCTGTCCATTAAAAGAGGGTCCAGGGTAACTTCCGACTCGCTTCGTCCTAATGCAAAGGATTTCATCAAGGGGACAAGGCCTCTGGGACATTATCCCCTTGATGAAGTCCTTTGCATTAGGACGAAACGCATCCTAATGCAAAGGACCCCAGGGATGTGCAGTCAGGGGAGGCAGTGCCTCCCCTGTCATTAATGATTAAGATAATACAAAGAAGATACTTATGACACATTCTGTGTCATAAGTATCCTCCTTATATTATTCTAATCATTGTAAGTAATTAATGTAGTTT
Source organism: Pseudophryne corroboree (assembly GCF_028390025.1). Lineage (NCBI taxonomy): Eukaryota > Metazoa > Chordata > Amphibia > Anura > Myobatrachidae > Pseudophryne > Pseudophryne corroboree. The sequence goes on along the minus strand of NC_086445.1, from coordinate 858,652,360 downwards.
GGGAGGCACCAATAGCAGTGCCTCCCGTAGACAGTGGGAACGTGATAGACGGGGGGGGGGCAAGCAGAAGGCTGTAAAAGCCCATTTAAAAAAGTGAAAAAAGCAGCACCTATAGAAGTGCCTCATTGACAGGGATGGCTTTCAGCCTACATCTAAGCACATCTCTGTCAGCGAGGCACATGTGATTGGACAGCGGATCCAGTGCTGGATCCACTGGTCCAATCACCCATAAGCGGCGGCGGGACAAGGCACTCGAGCTGCCAATAACAATCATTAACTCCCTTCACCTCATTCCCCTGACTTCCTCACCTGCTGCTCTTGCTGGTGTTGGTGTTGGGAGCCTGCAGGAGCCGCACGGGACCGGTGATCTCCGAGTCCATTGCCAGCACCAGGGAGTGGGGAGAGTAAAGAGCAGCAGCAGCATCTGCTCTGTGGCAGTGGACACAGAAGTGGTGGCGGGAAGCCCAGAGCACCATGCAGCGGCGGTCAGCGCTCTCCTCTTCCTCTCAGGCAGCAGACTCAGCAGCAGCACTGGGCCTGCTGCACTCTCCTTCCGGCAGCTCTGCGCAGGACACAGATTAGACGGGCTGGGTGTGGTTAAGGTGACTGGAAGTAGTGTTGGCAGGGGGGTAGCTCACCTCCACATCCGAGACAGGACGCATTACTTGTGTGATACCCCACGTGTATATGGTATGCATAATCTGCAGTCACTGTGTATAGTACATCACACTTACTTTGCCCCGGCTTGTCATGGGTTCAGGCACAGTTACCGGAGGGTCCCCTGAAGAATCTGGTCTTTAACTACAAGTACATTGTGGGTGTGGACTACAGGTGTCGGTGCAGCGCATAAAGAATTGGGCGCTCAGAAAAACAGCATAAAGTTTATTTCAACATCAAACGGATATTTCAGGGATAACTTGTGAACACTCCTCCAGCACAAAGCATATCAGCTACAGTGGATCTCATATCAGGGCACCTCCTCCAGCGCATCGCTTAGTCGCAGCGGCATATTTATAGCGAACATCAGTACATACCAGGGCATTCTGTGACCAGTAATGCTACACATCAGGTTGCCGTCTCTCTCTCTTACTTAGCGAGGATTCTTTTCCTTGGGGGCGCTTACTCACGCCGCGTGGCTTTCCGACCACTTCACCCAGATACCTCTCGAGATACTTTTCCATGGGGGCGCTTACTCACGCCGCGTGGCTTCCGACCACTTCACCCAGATACCTCTTGAGACTCACACCATTAGCACACTTTTCTCCTGGCATCACCCTTTCACTGGATTCTGCATACTGCTGCTCTCACACTGCGATGTCTCCATCTGTCAAATGCTTTGCTGTGGCTAGCATCACTCCCCACCTAAACATGTGGGGAGCCCTCACTGGGGCTACATCTTTCTGGTCAATCCACCACACTTCTGCTCACTCTCCTCACTGACTGTCCTCTCTCCCTAGGCTGCTGCAGGACAACCTTTTTATAACCTTGCATTCCCAGGGACACATTCTAAATCTGGGTTTTCCCGCTCTGTGTTTCCCGCTCTGTTTGCAAAAGGGTGAGTCATGCCCTTTGCATTTTGCAGACTGATCTGTATTGCTATGAGCTGTGCTGTTAACTCCTTCTGTGCTGCAAGCTGTAGGCTGCTGGCACAGTGCTTATGCAACTCCAGCAAACATTTTACTTTTATTAAAGTCATGCTGGCACCTGTAGTGCCACAGTTGATTTGGGCTGCAGTTTCAGGGTATCACACTTGTAACTAGCACTACAGGGGGCATTACGCATAACTGGCACTACAGGGGGCACTACGCATAACTAGCATTACAGAGGGCACTATGCATAACTGGCATTACAGGGGGCACTATGCTTAAGTGGCATTACAGGATGCAATACGTGTAACTGTCACAACAGGACACATTACTTGTAACTGGCACTACAGGGGGCACTACGCATAACTGGCACAACAGGACACATTACTTGTAACTGGCACTACACGGGGCACTATGCTTAACTGGCACTACAGGATGCAATACATGTAACTGGCACTACAGGGTGCACTACACGTAACTGGCACTACAGGACGCAATACGTGTAACTGTCACTATAGGACGCAATACGTGTAACTGGCACTAGAGAGGGCACTACGCGTAACTGGCACTACAGGGGGCACTACGCTTAACTGGCACTACATGACGCACTACAGGGGGCACTATGCTTAACTGGCACTACAGGACACAATATGTGTAACTGGCACTACAGGGGGACCTACATTTAACTGGCACTACAGGGGGCACCACACTTAACTGGCATTACAGGGGGCACTGCGCTCAACTGGCACTACAGGGGGCACTATATATAACTGGCACAACAGGATGCATTACATGTAACTGGCACTAAAGGGGGCACTATGCGTAACAGGCACTACAGGACGCATTATATGTAACTGGCACTACAGGATGCATTACTTGTAAGTGGCACTACAGGACACATAATGTGTAACTGGCACTACAGGGGGCACTATATGTAACTGGCACAACAGGATGCATTACATGTAACTGGCACTAAAGGGGGCACTATGCGTAACAGGCACTACAGGACGCATTATATGTAACTGGCACTACAGGATGCATTACTTGTAAGTGGCACTACAGGACACAATGTGTAACTGGCACTACAGGGGGCACTATATGTAACTGGCACTACAGGATGCATTACGTGTAACTGCCACTACATGTAACTGGCACTACAGGACGCATTATGTGTAACTGGCACTACAGGGGGCACTACTTGTAACTGACACTACAGGATGCATTACGTGTAACTGGAACAACAGGATGCATTACGTGTAACGGGCGCTACAGGGGGCACTACGCATAACTGGCACTACAGGGGGCACTACACGTAACAGCCACTACAGGATGCATTATGTGTAACTGGCACTACAGGGGGCACTATGTGTAACTGGCACTATACTGGGGGCATCACATGTATCTGGCACTATACTGGGGGCATTACGTGTAACTGGCACTATACTGGGGCATTATATGTAACTGGCACTATACTGTGGGCATTATGTTTATCTGGCACTATACTGGGGACATTAAGATTATAGGAGCACTGCTGTGGGCAATATGGTATATATATTTAGGAAATCCGTTATGCAGATGTGCATAATATAATACTTAAATGTTTTGAAAAAATACTTAATAAACTATATTACATGAAAAACATGTAAAAGAACAACTATGTGAATGGGTTCGAAGGGAAAATTGTCAGTTAAGTGGTTAATAATATAGTTGTGAGGCCACGCCCACTTTCATAGGAGCGTGCACCATGGGGAGAGGGACACTTCAAATGACCTCGCTCATGCTTTTAGTAGGCCTGGAGCCAACTTTGGCTGCTGTCTGTGCACTTTGGGGTCTGTCCTGTAATCACAGTTTATACACAATGGCTACAGTATCAGCCCACCCCCCCTGTGCTCTAATGTATCTAACGTTCCTAAAAAGTGAGCTGAGGTTTGTGTTGTTGTGCTGCTGGAGATGTACTGGAGAAGCCAGTGTCTCCCCAGCCACTGACCTCACCGCACGTCACTGCATCACCCCCATATTACATTCCAGTATGCACTGACTCCCTCCCGTATATTACCCCACAGTACACACAGAACCACCATTGATGGATAACCTTGATGGTGTAAAACCATCTGTAAGGGAATCATCAATGGTTTTACACACCGATGGTCACGCCTGCATTAGTGTTAAATGAGCTGCGGGCCAATCGGAGCCTGAGGTCAAGGCTTCGTGGGTGTTGGAGGCGGGGCTAAATTCTGTGTCCCGACACTTGCAGAAGAGAAAAATATATATGGTAGCTCTGTACCATCGATGGCGGGAACCATCTGATTCTCCCCCATCGATGGTAAAAGTATTCACCATTGGTCATAGACCATCAATGTTTTCATTAATGTGAAGCATGTGTGATGAACTAACAAAAAACAAAATCCAAAAGAACAAAATAGCAGTCACCCTGAATGCTAAGAATGATTGCATACCATATCGTTTGCTAAAAATAGAAGGTATTTACAATTTTTTTTACCAATAACCTTACCCAAATCCTAGAATTTAATTTTGATCCAATGTCACCAACGGTTCATTTTGCCAAAGCTCCTAAGAGTGCAACGCTTAACATATTTCTGTGAGGATTCCTAATGTTTACTATGCTCTTGAGCCACTGACTTCACCTTCATTAAGGAGACATTTTGAACCTTACTGGAAGAATAGGCTCAGCATTGCATAGCAGTTGGGCGAAACTTTGATGGTCATTCCGAGTTGATCGTACGTAGCAACTTTTTGCTGCTTGTGCGATCAACTTTGGGGGAGTGTATTTTAGCATAGCAGGGCTTCGATCGCTTGTGCAGCCCTGCTATGCTAAAAAAGATTCCTGCAAAACAAGACCATGGTCAGCGACGAAGGTTCCGGAATTGACGTCAGACATCCGCCCTCCAAACGCCTGCGCTCGGATCTCAATGCCCGTAAAACGGTGAGTATCCGCCCCGGAACGCCTCCCCGCTGTCAATCTTCTTGCGATCACGCTAGCGATCACTTTCTTTTCTCTTCTTGTCGTTGCCCGGCTACGGCTGTCACAGGGCAACGACGTGCGTGCGCATTGCAGGTGCCGTGCATGCGCAGTTCCGACCCATTCGCACCGCAGTGAAGAACCGCTGCGTGCGAACGGATTGGAATGACCCCCATAGTCACCTCTTTTCCATTTGGTTTGTGTAAATGAAATAGCTTGTGACTGAATGTAAGTGTTATTGTAAATTGCTCATGTTTGCTCACTGCTGCATGTGTGTTGATGGCAAAATAAAGTATAGACGTTTACTCTCATTGTTCAGTAATCATTTCAGAAAACTTGAAAGACGTGTAAGGATAAATCAAGGTCGCTTAGGTAATGTCTAGCTACTTTAAATGTCTCAATTTTAACACTGAAGGACAATTGCAGTACATTCTGTATTGTAATGGATTACACAAGACATTTAGTATTCTGGACATTCAATAATATACACACAGAGGCGGAGTGGCCGTAGGGTCTACTCCACAGGGAAGTTTCCCGTTGGGCCGACGCCCCCCGTGGGGCCTGTTTTGTTTGAGGACATGTGGTCCTTTTTATAGACATAATGAATAAGATGCTAAATAATTTGCATATATGAAAATCACTTTGCCACTTAGCCTGTGATTGCAGATGATCTAGTGTATGCTCTGTCTGCCTGCTTGGCTGACATATAAGATTGAGTGAATAGTGATTGGGATATGGTTGGTGTAATAAGCAGGAAAATATCTTTCTAAATAATTATATAGTTTCCTAAATTCTGAAGGTGTATAATATAATGTGCTCATAATATTTAATTTTATTTCTTTTTAACTTCCTCCTTGATGCTGGACATGCCCACTATCTGGAAAGTCTTGGGGGGAGGGTGCTGCTGCCATGGCCCATGGCCAGACCTTACACCTCTGGTGCTGCCCATGTGGGGCCACTAGTACAAATTTTTCCAGGGCCGCTTTTTGTTCCCTGTATACACATATCTGTCTGACACACTTGTTCTCAGAATACTCAATAAATATTATTTATATAGATTCGAGCTCTTCCAACTTATTTAGAAAGTTAGAACGTAGCCATTCCCGTCACACAATCCAGTGCTGATTTGATTAATGATCCACATAGAGGATTTAAAGGGGCGTTTCAGGTCCAGTTGCAGTCTGAAGAAGTACGCAATGTACTAATCAGGGCCGAAACTAGGGGGGGGCTAGGGGGGCAGGCAACCTGGGCGCCGGATTGGAGGGGGCGCCGAGACCCCCTAACACCCGCCGCGGCACTTTTAAACCCCTTTCTCCCGAGTGCCCAGCTCGGGGGGCGGGGTTTTGCGGAATGACGCGATTGCGTCGTGACGTCACGGCGCAAACGCGTCATTCCACGAAACCCCGCCGGAGGAGGGAGAAGGGGGAGCCGCACAGACGAGGAGGGAGAGGCGGCTGAAGAGCGGCGAGAACCGCTTCAAATGTAAGTCAGCCCCTCTCCCTTCCTCTCTCTCTCTCTCTTTCTCCCTCCACCACCTGCCGCAATGTGTAAAATGGGGACCTGTGCCTGCCGCAATGTGTAAAATGGGGACACTTTTTCCTGCCGCAATGTGTAAAATGGGGACACTTGCCAGCGTACTGTGTAAAATGGGGACCTGTGCCTGCCGCAATGTGTAAAATGGGGACACTTGCCAGCGTACTGTGTAAAATGGGGACCTGTGCCTGCCGCAATGTGTAAAATGGGGACACTTTTTCCTGCCGCAATGTGTAAAATGGGGACACTTGCCAGCGTACTGTGTAAAATGGGGACCTGTGCCTGCCGCAATGTGTAAAATGGGGACACTTGCCAGCGTACTGTGTAAAATGGGGACCTGTGCCTGCCGCAATGTGTAAAATGGGGACACTTGCCAGCGTACTGTGTAAAATGGGGACCTGTGCCTGCCGCAATGTGTAAAATGGGGACACTTTTTCCTGCCGCAATGTGTAAAATGGTGACACTTTTTCCTGCCGCAATGTGTAAAATGGGGACACTTTTTCCTGCCGCAATGTGTAAAATGGGGACACTTGCCAGCGTACTGTGTAAAATGGGGACACGTGCCTGCCGCAATGTGTAAAATGGGGACACTTTTTCCTGCCGCAATGTGTAAAATGGGGACACTTGCCAGCGTACTGTGTAAAATGGGGACACGTGCCTGCCGCAATGTGTAAAATGGGGACACTTTTTCCTGCCGCAATGTGTAAAATGGGGACACCTGTCTGCCGCAATGTGTAAAATGGGGTCACCTGTCTGCCGCAATGTGTAAAATGGGGACACTTTTTCCTGCCGCAATGTGTAAAATGGGGACACCTGTCTGCCGCAATGTGTAAAATGGGGTCACCTGTCTGCCGCAATGTGTAAAATGGGGAATGGGGACACTTGCCTGTCGTACTGTGTAAAATGGGGACACTTTTTCCTGGATATGAAATTTATGTTAGAAAAGGCAATTTTTCAGGTAAAAAAGTTCTGAAAGAGATATATATATATATATATATATATATAATATTTTTTTTCATTTAGTTATTTATTTTAATTTTTTTATTTTTTTCATTTATTTATTGTAAAATAATTTTTTTTTTTTTGCGGGGGGGGGGGATGGTGTCAAATGACTACCTTGCCCCGGGTGACAAAAATCCTAGTTTCGGCCCTGGTACTAATGCTCGGTACATTGTGCATGCGCTAGACCCGTTATGTGCATATGCATTGCGGGTCCTGCATTGTTGGACATAGTAAGGCTGCAGACACCAGTTGATTGACAGTTTGCAGCCTTTGGGGCAAGGGAGGGGGCGGTGATCCATTTTGCGGGAGTGCTGAGGCCAGGATCTCCGTTTTCCGATAGAGCGTTCCCGGCCTCAGCAACGGAGCTGCAGCAGATGGTCTGAGTAACCTCATAGCTTACTAAGCTGGCTGATGGTGTCACAGGTGATCCGATGCTGCGTCCTTGGATGCAGTAGAGGATCACACATGCATGCAGGAGGCATCTACTTATACCAGACGCCTCCTGCTGCATTACCATATGTTCCATCGCTGCTGCTTCCTAGCGAACAGCAACAATGCTATTTCCAACTACATTTGAATCACCCCCAAACTAACTTATAACTCAATGATTCTACAAGTGTCCAACGAATTTATGAATTAATGGTTATTGATTCAGCCCACAAAATGTTTTCCTTCCTCCACCTTGGTCACCATCTTATAAAAAAAGATGCCTTCCTCAATTTTATAACACAAAGGATCTGATGCTGGGTCCCATGCAGCTCCATTTGCAGTTGCATCTAGCTAATTTTAGCGAACTGCTCATGTGCTGCAGGGAACATACACATCTTTACAGATGATTCTGAGGCAGATCTTATACTGGTCATTTCTCGTCATACCCATATTTCCCAAATCGACCATTTTTGACGGGACAGTCCTGCTTTTTGGGCACAGTCCTGCTGTCCAACCCGTGGGCTGCAGTGCCCCGCTGTGGTGGTGGTGATGGTTGGGGATTTGGTAGGCCCCCTCTCACCCACTGCTGTACTTAGTAGAGCAAGTGTGACACTCTGAGATGGATATACTATTAACTTGGATTTATGGGGATATATGTGGCTATATAGGTACCATCACCCATATACTGGAGACAACCTGGGTGAGACACCTAAATTTTCCCTAAAAGGAACCCTCACTTCCCACTAGCCAGCACAGTGCAGCTGAAAGGGTTAACAGCTTCCACTTGCCTAGGTTGCTAGGCAACGCCAGCAACCAAAGGACAGCAACATGTGGAGCACAAGGACCCAGGTGCAGACCTGCAGAGCAGGAGGAATCAAAGCTGCTGATTGGGTGGTGCAGAGCGGGAAGAGTAGGAGGCGGGGTCACCTCCTGATGTGATTGCTAAAGAGTCTCCTGAGGTGATAGGGAGAGAGACGTTGAGAGGAGTGGTGCTCCGAGATAACAACGCGGAAAGTGATGCTGCACTGAGGTGATGCTGAGGAGACACGCTGTGGAGAGCGGAGCCGCTGCTGAGGAGAGCCACCGGATAAGCCAGAGCCACAGAAGCTGCGCTGCAACAAGGGGAGATCAGCACCAGGGACAGTCCCACTCTGGTAGAGAGCTGGGGACCCGCCAAGCACTGCTGCCACTGACAGGTATTTACCCCAGCCAGCACCCTCCAACAAGTGAAATTATACAACACTGAGCAGGATTTAGAGGAGGGAGAGAAAGATTGAGTTGATCCCTATAGTGCAGTGAGACTTCTGAGTGCATCAGCCAGTAAAAGTCGCAGTTTAAACCCAAGTTAACCGCAAGTTACCTCATGAGAGTGAGTTAGGCACACTAAAGACACCCTCAGTTAAAGAGGGACTTGCCTATCCTCAGACAAGATCCCGACCATAGAGATAGAGACACTCAGCATAGAGATCCACTACAGTACAGCGCACAAAGTACAGGAGGCTTGCTAATAGAAGGAACTGTGCTCTGATAACTTAACCTGCTTCCTCATTTCTGCAATTACCTGAGTGCCTGCATGTTTGACCCCGCATTGCTTTATTACTTCACCTTTGCTTGATATTTAACTGAAGAATGCTACAGTGCTTATTTGTAGGTGGAGCTGTGTCATGAGCTGCATTTCCCTATAGACTGCCAAATTCTGTCAGCTGGCTTTTGTAAAACACATTTGCCTGCAATCTTTTATCTCGAGCACTGGGACGGAACCCTGCTGCCTGCATTGCCAGCTTTGACTCAATCCTTCTGTTCTGCTTAGAAACAGCTCTTGCTAACATTTTCAGCTTATGCATGCTTCCCTTTATTGACTGAGCACTGTCAGGAATCCGCATGCCTCTTTCACTGAACTGCTGACCCTATAATGTATATTTGCTGTCTGAACTTTAGCATTTCAGAACTGGGCTATTGTCTGTGATATATCAGCTGACTTCAGGTTCGCTATAAACTGAGTGTATGCTTAGGTAAAAGCAGATTATAGGTACCACTAGGGTTAGACCATCCAGTGTAAGCATAATGGAAGATTGCAAGCTACCAATTTAGTAATGCTTATATCCTGTACATGGTATACTGATTTGTTTGATTATAAGGTGACCTAGTCTTACTGTTCACGACAGTACCGTACCTCTTTATATGTATTATTTTTATTTATATGTGAAATGTTATTTGCCTTTGATCAATTGATCTCCCAGTGGTGACCAGTTGTTCCTGAATAATAAATCTTTCTGTCACTGTCCTCTGGGTTTGGGGTTCCTCGTTCCTCTGCCTAGGATTCTAGCAGAGAGGTCCGGTTAGAGAGGTGACTCCAGACGAAGAATCCAGGTACATCCACCTTTACCTGCACAACACATCCTCAGTACTTACCTGTAACACAAGCAGTGAATATCTGCTGTGTACATGCTCCTGTTCAGTGGAGAGATGGACTGTGGGCACGTCCAACAGCTACTGGAGTGATGGGCATTTCCCAGGGTGGGGAAAACAGGGACAGCGTGTCTTCTGGCATGGCATTTTTCTACAAGGCCAAGCTCCTTGCCCCATTTTTCAGGTGTGCACCTTCAGTGTGTGCATTCATGAAAGTTGGGATGTATGCATATCTGAAATGTTTGTCAACTGGGAATTCACACGGCAGAGGATCATCTCATGGGTGTGTCATAAGTATGTAGCCAAAGTTGCGTTCTATTCTGAGATATGCATATGCTAGGGGATATCCATTTCAGATGGATCTTTTGCACCCAGCATAGGGTAGGTGTAAGTGCAAATACTATTGGTTACGATGGCCTTAACAGACAGAAAGCAGTGGGGCAGTGCAATGAGTACAACTGAAGATGTGCATAATATCCAAATATCTGTATTTCAAACTTAGCCTCGTACAGAACTGGGTACGAGCCAGAATCAAGCCCAAAATCTGCAGTTCCACGTAGGGCATGCTGAGGATTTTCTGAAACGGTGCATCTGTCTGTCCTTTAGATGTTTAAACACATCCTACAGAGGAAAATTAGAGAACCGGACTGTTCACAGAATGGACATATGGCCCAATGCAGGCTTCCCTGTAGGACATATTGTCTGTGGACACATTTGAACAGAATTCTGTGCTGGAAACCATTGTAGGTTGCAGCTGGCAGGGTGTGCAATCAGCGGAAGTACACATTTCTGGAATAGCAAGAGTGAGGCGGAAGTACGCAGTAAGAAATCAAAAAAGCATATGGTAAGAAGACATTTGCAGGTAACCAATGCGAGGGAGAAAATTGGGATAACATTATATTGATAAAATTATAAATGTACTGGTCTCATGGGAGCAGTACGGGTGGGTAAGAGAATGTAGGGAGCACACTAATATCTGATGGAAATGTCCCTGCTGAGCCTGGTCCTGGGGCTCACCTCATACAGCCCCTTGCTCACCTTGAGAAGTATGTCCGGGGCAATGCTGATGTTCTCAGCTGGAGGGGTAGGCCTGGTCCTGGTGTTCTTATGACATTTTAGATTAGAGAGTAGTCCAAATCCAGTTCAAACTCTGGTTCTAACTGCATCCTTGAAATTACATCCTTAAAATGCATTCTTAACAAATGCAGCCCAAGGCCCTGACTGCAGGCCTGTCAATAATGCGCTTAAACATGCTATATTAGCTGGCACAGGCCACAGGGGAGGTATGTTGATCAGAATGTTCATCAAACTAATTAGCAGAGTGGGTGTTGCATTGCATACAGGATCACAATTGCAGACAAACTTTCTTGGAGTGTGAAAAGTGTAGCCAGAGGGAGATGGAAAACTTAGATATAGAAATGTGAAGATGCATAGGCGTTTCTATAATGGGTGCGGTGCACACAGGCCCCTACGTCCAGGGGGGCCCACACTGCACAAACTGCACCCATATAGTCTATCTACCCCTCCGGAGTCTTGCGGTGCTGGCCCTGTAGTGCGAGCACAAATCACTGGCAAAATAGCCACCGCAGCCATTTCTGTGTTATTTGCGCATGCGCGCTGGAGATGTCACTGGGAACAAGGCATCAGCGCCATGTTTCCGGAGACCTGCACATGCGCCGTAGACTCTGGCATAATACCAGAGTCTACTAGCTGATGGAGAGAAGGGGGCCCGCAATGGAGGCTGCACGCAGGTCCGCTCCTCTATTAGAATGCCCCTGTGAAGATGGTTTTTACCTGTGAAGAAAGCAGAGATGGGATTTCAACTCCGGTTCTAACCTCATCCTTGAAATTACATCCTTAAAATGCATTCTTAACAAATGCAGGACAAGGCCCTGATCAGGAATCCACTACAATAAAAAATGTAAACAAAAATCTTTTTTTTTTAAATAATCGTGCTAAAGCACCAGAGAAGGGCTATGTACTATGCATTACTGTCACAGTGTAAGCTTTAGAAAACTAGTATAGTACTAAGGGGGTCATTCCGAGTTGATCGCTAGCAGAAAATGTTCGCTATGCAGCGATGGTGCAAAAAAAATGCACTTCTGTGCATGCATATGCGGCGCAATGCGAATGCGCTACGTACTTTCACAATGGCGATGTAGTTTCACACAAGGTCTAGCGATGCTTTTCAGTCGCACTGCTGGCCGCAGTGATTGACATGAAGTGGGAGTTTCTGGGTGTCAACTGACCGTTTTCAGGGACTGCTCGGAAAAACGCAGGCGTGCCAGGAAAAACGCAGGCGTGGCTGTGCGAACGCAGGGCGTGCTCGTGACGTCAAAACAGGAACTGAACAGTCTGAAGTCATTGCAAGCGCTGAGTAGGTCTGAAGCTACTCTGAAACTGCACAAAATTATTTTGTAGCAGCTGCTAAAAACAGCTAGCGTGCGATCAACTCGGAATAACCCCATAAGTTATGATCCACTTTCCATTTTTATTGGCAAAATAGCTAGATATATTTTTTCTGAATAAAATGAACAAAGTAATCTGTAAAATTTGATGCGTTAATTATTCTGTTTTGATATAAAATAGAAAGAAGATATCTCCCACAATGGGGGTGATTCAGACCTGATCGCTAAGCTGCTAAATTGTTGTCCTGCGATCAGATAGTCGCCGCCCAATAGGAGTGTATATTCGCCGTGCAAGTGTGAGATCGCATGTGTACGCCGAGCTGCTAAAAAACCCTCAGTCAGCGGACAGCTGGAAATCCGTTTGCACCTCTCCAGAGGCGTAACTAGGGTTTTTGGAGCCCAGGACAAGATTCAGAATGGCGACCCCCCCAAAAAAATAAAAATAAATGCGCGTGCCGAAAGAAATGGTTGACACGCCACCTGTTTCTCGTCACACTGGGATTCCACATGCACCTTACCTATAAGATGGTTTCTCACAATGTGGAACCTGTGAGGAAATGTATCCTCTGAGATGGATAGCGTCTTCAGTCGGTATTCATTATCCATGTAGGAGATCACATCGTCCAGACGATGCCTGTTTGTGTAGGAATATTAACAAGGTCAGCATCATACAACAGCAGTTCAACCAGACTCGTGTCACCTCCTGCCCTCCACATCTTTCAGCTACACTATCTCCCCCTTGCGTCTCTCAGCCACACCATCATCTACCCCCTGTATCTCTCAGCTTCACCATCACATCCCCCCCCCCCCCCCCTGCGTAATCTCTCAGTCACACTATCATCTCTCCCCTGCATCTCTCGGCACCCCATCACCTGCCCCTGCATCGTCTCTCAGCACACCATCACCTCCCACTCTGCATCATCTCCAGGGCCAGATTAACAATGGGGCGGATGGAGCTCCAGCTCCAGGCCTCTACATAAAAATAGGCCCATCATTCTAGCAGCAGGATGATGACCAGGCACACAGCTCTCCAAACAACCATAAATCATAAGTATTAAAATAGTTTTTATTTTTTCGTTTTCTCACAAAATTATGCATATTTTCTGTTTATGTATTTAGGGAGACATTAGGGCTCATAGTGTATAGGGTGTACACACCCATATGGCTCTGGCCACACCCACACAGCACTAGTCACAGCACCTCCCCTTCTCAATACAGGCCCTTGAAATTTTTCAGCTCCAGGCCTTTAATCCGGCCCTGATCATCTCTCAATACACTATCACCTCCCACCCTGCGTAGTCTCTCAGCACACCATCACCTCCCCCTGCGTCGTCTCTCAACACATCATCACCTCCCCCTGCATCGTCTCTCAGCACACCATCACCTTCCCTGCGTCTTCTCATGTTCTGCCTGTGTCTCTCACCATTCCCTTTTCCTTCTGTGTCAAACAACCTTCCCAACTTCAGTGTGTCTCCCTGAGTACTTCCCCTTCATTCTATGTCTTTTAGTGTGTCTCCGCAAGTCCCCCCCCTTCATTCTATAGCTTTCTGTGTGTCTACCCCCCCCCCCCCTGTAGTATCTATGAAGATAGTTTATGTGCATTAGCTAGATGAGGTAGTGTACCTTTAAGAATCTGGCTGCACAGATGAACATGTGATCAGGAAGTAGAAGGAAGTAGGAAGTAGAAGGAGAGTAAGGAGAAGGAGAGCAGCATGTGGAGTTGATGTCTATCTGTAACCATGCAAGTACTACTTACCAATAAGAAATAAAATACATAATCTTCATAGTGCATGATTCATTGAAGTAAAGAGATGTACATCAGGCCCTGTAGTGCCGCTTCTAATCCTAATCACCTGCTCGGTTACTTAATGGCATGGAAAGCTGTGTGTCTACAGAAGATATAGAGGAGAGAAGAGCATACTTCCACTGCTTCCTCCATACTTACCTTCAGATGGCTGGAAGAGGAATTACAGGATAGCGTGGGGCATGCTAGAGGCTAATGAGATTAGTTCTCACCATAAGGAGTTTTTCACCGCTCCCTTCCTTCCTAACTGCCCCAAACTGTATGTACCCATTTAAGGCATTATAGGTCAGCTCCGCTGTTTGTGCAGTTCTGCATTACAGATGGCACTGCTCTGCTGCTGAAATGGAGCACCGGGGCTCCAGATGTGCCGGAAAGTCAAAGTCACTACTCACTTCCACCCCCCACTCACCTTCCCTTCCACCCTTACCTTCCGGAAGCGAAGTACCGGGAACGTGTGAAGCATTCAGCAGGCTTGGGCTTTGGTGCTCCGCTCGTCAGACAGGGGAAGCATGACACGTTACGCTCCCGGCAGGCGGAAGCAAACAGGCGGTGCGACAGGTATGGTGGAGGGCAGGAGGACAGGACTGATCAGCGGGCGGCGTGATAGTGCAGCACCAGAGTACATGCGAAGCTTTGGCAGCAATGATGGCACAGTGTGGCGAATGGGCCGTGCAGGTGCTGGTAGCGCTTCCCTCTGTTGGGCCTGCCACGACGTCCAGGGCATAGGTGTGCGCAGGGGGGGTGCCTGGTGCGCACAGGCACTCCCTAATGTCTGGCACCCCGATCTCACATGCCTGATGCCGCGATCGCCGAGTAGGCTGATTACTGTCCCCTCTGCGCTGCACCCTTTCAGGACTGCATTACTGACCGGACACCTGGGTTAAACAAGGGTGCTACTGCCACCGGCTTTCAAACTCCCGGCTCCACCTCCATGTACAAAAACAGCGTGATGTGACGTGATTACATCATGCTGCTCGCACGCCCACCTCTTTCCTCCTATGCTATGCCAACGCCAGCCACTAATGAGGATCAGCATGCAGCCAGCGTTCCTCTTAGGAAGACAAATTCAATACAGGCAGGCGGTCGGCAGCAACATTGACACGTTACTCGTTTTTCCAGCAGCAGCAGTACTAGTCTGCGACTGTCAGTGTCAGTGAGTGACTGACTTGTAAGTAAGCTGCTGCAGCTTGCAGGGGAAAGAGAGGGGGAGCAGACCAGGCTGAGGAGGAGCAGTATAAATGCAGTGAGTGCCATCAGGGGTGTTTGTTTGGTGCACACCACAACATCTGACAATGTATCTGCTTTATTAGGATTGCTACAAAGGTGGATATATTATATGCGTTGACCGTCAATAGATGGTGCTAGACACGCCCAAAAGGCGATGCTAGACACCCCCCCCAACGGTGCACCCCCTAATAAAATGTGCTGCGCATGCCAGTGGTCCAGGGCATGCACCCTGCTCGCCCCACACTTGTTACGCCACTGCACCTCACTCACCATCGAATGATTTGCCCTGTGTGTGCAGTCACTGCGCAGCCCAGGACTTACTCTTACAGTGCGATCAGAAAGGGCTGATCGGGGCCGGAGCTGACGTCACACACCCTCCCCAAAAACGATTTGGAACACCTGTGTTTTCCCTGACAACGGTCAGTTACCACCCATAAATGTCTTCCTCCTGTCAATCAACATGCGAATGGCTGTGCGATTAGAATTTTCGCACCAGCTTGTCGTTGACCGGCGTTGCCTGTTGTTTGCCGACATGCGTGCACATTGCGGTGTATACGCATGCGCAGTTAATAGCTGATCACCCGCTGTGCAAAAACACACAGCACTGATCAGGTTTGAGTCAGGCCCAATGTACTGTATCATCACACTGATTCTTTCTAACACATACCTCCCAAATTTTACCCTACCTGAAGAGGGACACACGCGCGGCGAAGCCGTGCGCGCTCCCAAAAGGGGCGTGGTTTAGGGAAATGGGCGTGGCTTCGCGGGAGGACCCGCAATCGCGAGCCACGCCCCGTTTTCGTCACTGAGGGGGCATGCCCAGCGCTCTGTGAGCCGCTGGCATGCCTCCTCTCCCTCGGTCTGCACTGAATAGACGCTGTGCGCATGCGCACAGCGTCTATTCACCGCTGCTCTGCTAAGCAGAGCAGCGAGAGACGGAGCCTCCCAACTGCCCCCCCCCACCGCGGGACACTGCGGCCCGCGGGTGGGACAGCGGGACAGTCCCCAAAAAACGGGACTGTCCCGCGAAAATCGGGACAGTTGGGAGGTATGCTAACATGTTGGTCTCTGATCTCAAAATCGGCATAACATGGTAGTGCTGGAACCCATAAACCATTTGCTGCAAGAGAAGTCGAACTCCTTTGCTTGGATTGTTTTTTATAGGAGGTTTCTTCTGTATATTACCTATCTGGTCACATTCACAGTGACAGCGAGTCAAAGGGCTCTGACAAGGCAAGTGTGAATAGTATGGAGACATGAAAATAATTGCAATAAAGGGCCTAATTCAAACCTGATCGCAGCAGCAAATTTGTTAGCTAATGGGCAAAACCATGTGCACTGCAGGGGGAGCAGATATATAAGTGTGTAGAGAGAGTTAGAGTTGCGTGAGTTATATTGTTTCTGTGCAGGGTAAATACTGGCTGCTTTATTTTTACACTGCAATTTAGATTTCAGTTTGAACACACCCCACCCAAATCTAACTCTCTCTACACAGGTTATACCTGCCTCCCCTGCAGTGCAGATGGGGGGTAGTTTAGAGTTGATCACAGCAGCAAATTTGTTAGCAGTTGGGCAAAACTTTGATGGTCATTCCGAGTTGATCGCACATAGCAACTTTTTGCTGCTCGTGCTATCAACTTGACGCCACCTATGGGGGAGTGTATTTTAGCATAGCAGGGCTGCGATCGCTTGTGCAGCCCTGCTATGCTAAAAAAGTTTCCTGCAAAACAAGACCAGGGTCAGACCTACTTACCCTGTGCGACGGATCCAGAGACGAAGGTCCCGGGATTGACGTAAGACATCCGCCCTCCAAACACCTGGACACGCCTGCGTTCGGATCTCCACGCCCGGAAAACGGTGAGTAGACGTCCCGGAACGCCTCCTCCCTGTCAGTCTTCTTGCGATCGCGCTAGCGATAACTTTCTTCTTTGTTCTGGCCGCTGCCCGGCGAACGGGTCGGAATGACCCCCTATGTGCACTGCAGGTGGGGCAGATATAACATTTGCAGAGAGAGTTAGATTTGGGTGGGTTATTTTGTTTCTGTGCAGGGTAAATACTGACTGCTTTATTTTTACACTGCAACTTAGATTTCAGTTTGAACACACCCCACCCAAATCTAACTCTCTCTGCACGTTATATCTGCCCCCGCCCCCTGCAGTGCACATGTATTTGCCCAACTGCTAACAAATTTGCTGCTGCGATCAACTCTGAATTAGGCCCCTGGTTTTGCATTAATACGATATTATGGTTTTGAACTTCAGCTGCTCATACAACCCAACTGTTCTGATTTAGGCAACATATTAGTGATTTTTGGAAAACTGTCCCACCATCCTGCAGATCAGACACTCCAGGACAGTTAAAAGGTATGCCTCACTAACTGGAGACCCTCCAGTGATGCTCAAACCAACATTGAAGGGTTGTTTTCAGGAAAGGGAGGTTAAGACTGTCCCATTCATTTGGAAGGGCTGGGCGCACCACTGGAGGACATGCTGTCCCCAACACAAATGTCACCTCCATGATTATAACCTTGTGAAAACACCAACTGCATGCACAATTTCTCTGACGTCCTAGTGGATGCTGGGAACTCCGTAAGGACCATGGGAATAGCGGCTCCGCAGGAGACTGGGCACAAAAGTAAAAGCTTTAGGACTACCTGGTGTGCACTGGCTCCTCCCCCTATGACCCTCCTCCAAGCCTCAGTTAGATTTTTGTGCCCGGCCGAGAAGGGTGCACACTAGGGGCTCTCCTGAGCTTCTTAGTGAAAGTTTAGTTTTAGGTTTTTTATTTTCAGTGAGACCTGCTGGCAACATGCTCACTGCATCGAGGGACTAAGGGGAGAAGAAGCGAACTCACCTGCGTGCAGAGTGGATTGGGCTTCTTAGGCTACTGGACACCATTAGCTCCAGAGGGACCGAACACAGGCCCAGCCTCGGAGCTCGGTCCCAGAGCCGCGCCGCCGGCCCCCTTACAGAGCCAGAAGCAAGAAGAGGTCCGGAAAAATCGGCGGCAGAAGACATCAGTCTTCAACAAGGTAGCGCACAGCACTGCAGCTGTGCGCCATTGTTACTCAGGCACACTTCACACTTCGGTCACTGAGGGTGCAGGGCGCTAGGGGGGGGCGCCCTGAGCAGCAATGTAAACACCTTGGCTGGCATAAATACACCACATATAACCCCCAGGGCTATGTGGATGTATTTTAACCCCTGCCAGAACTCACCAAAAAAGCGGGAGAAAAGGCCGCCGAGAAGGGGGCGGAGCCTATCTCCTCAGCACACGGGCGCCATTTTCCATCACAGCTCCGCTGGAAGGACGTCTCCCTGACTCTCCCCTGCAGCAGAGCCGGATTAAGACCATGGGGGGCCCGGGGTACTTTAGACAGTGGGGCCCCTATTGAAGAGAGGGGTGGGGATCACACCTATTAATGGGGCCTAATTCCCACCATGCGCCCTTGGGCCGGGAGTGCCCGACTATAAATGGCCACGGGCCGACTACATACCCACAGGCCGGGAGGGCCTGACTGTACCTACGGGCCTAGTGCCCGATCCCTGAAGGTCTAGGGAGGAAAGGATGGGGGGGGGGGGGGGGGGGGGGTGAGATCAGCCTCACCTGGTCCGGGTCATCTTCTATCAGGAGCACGGCGTCTTCCGGCCTCTTCCACAGCCACCGGAGCTCTTCTCCCTCCGTACGGCTCTTCACTGCTCTTCAGCGCGGCCTCCCTCTTCGGCGCCCGCCCGGTGTCTTCTGCGCTCTTCCACGCGGTCGTCTTCTTCGGCTCCCGCCCGGCGTCTGACTTCAGATGCCGGGGGCGGGGCCTATGACAATGCCTATGCCAATCGGTGCTCGCCGCGCCATCTTCTGATTGGCCGGCGCCCCGCGAGCCGTGACTGGCTCGCGGACGGCGGCGTATTTGAACTCCCGCCGCCAGCGCTTCAGATTGGCTGCCAAATCGGCGCCAAGTTTGAAGCACCGCTGCCCGTCGCTACTTCCAGTCTGGTGCAGGGAAACACCTGGTCCCTGCACCGGACACCCGTCGCTTACTGACAGGCGCTGGGGACAGACACACTGCCCCAGCGCCGGCCACCGCTGTACTCTGCAGGGGACGCAGATCCCCTGCACCCTGCCGCTCTGATGTGCCCTGGAACACAGGGCACATCTCTACAGCAGTGGCAAACGCAGGATTTCCATGAGGGGGGTTTCCGCACATGTATGTATGTATGTATGGGCCCCGAAACGTTGATATGCTGTGACTTTACATCATTACAATTTTTTGACAAAATCTCTGAGTGCTCCTGCCTTTTTTACTGGTATTACAATTAATTATAGAGGGCACCTCAGTATCATTTTGTATGTCAGGAGTGCCGGACCGCCATACATACACGTACTGTAGCATACTTACAAAATCAGCATACACACACTATACATGCACACAGCATAGATGCATACACACATACAGTCTACAGCACACATACATACACACACAGTATACATGCACACAGCATACATAAACACAGTGTACAGTATACATGCACGCAGCATACATACATATATACATACATACAGCCACACACACAGTATACATGCACACAGCATATATACATACATACACAGTATAAATGCATACATACATAATATACATGCATACATACATGCAAACAGCATACATACACAACAAACAGTATACACACACCATTAAAATGAAGCACAGCCATCCACATGTCACTCACACTGCTGCAGTAATAGGAACAGTATTTCACTTACCCAGCCAGCATATTTTATTACAGACCACGACTCACCCCCGAGATATATGACAAGCACCTTGACTGGCTTGCCCAGTGCCCTCACGGTAGATGCGTGCCCTCACCAGGCTCTCTGTCTCTCTCAAATAACCCACATCCTGCCTGGGAGGAGCTGCGCGCTGTCGCTGTGCTCCCCCTACAGGAACCCAGCAGCCAACTTCATTCACTGGTAGTGTAAGGAGAGAGCTGCTGCTGCAGCCGCGTGGGTGCAGCATGCCTGAGCTCCTCCTTACTGTGTACACACACACACACACGCGAAAAGAATCGGTAAGCAGCGCCGATGGATCGGCGTCCAGGGGGGGTTTTCTAGGTACTCGGAACCCCCCCCCCCTGCATGCGCGTGTGTACAGCACCACAGATTGGATCGGAAGAGAGATCCGATCTGTGGCGTGGCAGGGGGCCCTTTTGGAAAGGGGGGCCCGGGGGTACGTATCCCCGGGACCCCCCCCCCTTAATCCGGCTCTGCCCTGCAGTCCTGCACTACAGAAAAGGGTAAAAAAGAGAGGGGGGCACTAATTTGGCGCAGTTTTGATACTAACAGCAGCTATAAAGGAAAAGCATATTTTACAGTGGTATTCCTGTCTATATATAGCGCTCTGGTGTGTGCTGGCATACTCTCCCTCTGTCTCCCCAAAGGGCTAGTGGGGTCCTGTCCTCTATCAGAGCATTCCCTGTGTGTGTGCGGTGTGTCGGTACGATTGTGTCGACATGTTTGAGGAGGAAAATGAGATGGAGGCGGAGCAATTGCCTATTATACAGTTGTCACCCCCTAGGGAGTCGACACCCGAGTGGATGAGCTTATGGAAGGAATTGCGTGACAGTGTCAGCTCTTTACGACAGACAGTTGACGACATGAGACAGCCGGCTACTCAGCTTGTGCCTGTCCAGGGGTCTCAAACGCCATCAGGGGCTTTAAAACGCCCGTTACCTCAAATGGCAGACACAGACACGGATACTGACTCCAGTGTCGATGATGAGGAGACAAACGTGACTTCCACTAGGGCCACACCTTACATGATTGAAGCAATGAAAAATGTATTGCATATCTCTGATAATACAAGTACCACTAAAAAGGGTATTATGTTTGGTGAGAAAAAACTGCCTGTAGTGTTTCCTGTATCCGAGGAATTAAATGAAGTGTGTGATGAGGCGTGGGTTTCCCCCGATAAAAAACTGATAATTCCTAAAAGGTTATTAGCATCGTACCCTTTCCCGCCAGAGGATAGGGCACGTTGGGAAACACCCCCTAGGGTGGATAAAGCGCTCACACGTTTGTCTAAACAGGTAGCACTACCCTCTCCTGATACGGCCGCCCTTAAGGAACCTGCCGATAGAAAGCTGGAGAATATCCTAAAATGTATATACTCTCACACGGGTGTTATACTGCGACCAGCAATCGCCTCAGCCTGGATGTGCAGTGCGGGCCTGGCGTGGTCGGATTCCCTGACTGAAAATATTGATACCCTAGATAGGGACAGTATATTACTGACTATAGAGCATTTGAAGGATGCATTTCTATATATGCGTGATGCACAGAGGGATATTTGCCGACTGGCATCAAGAGTTAGCGCGCTGTCCATTTCTGCAAGAAGAGGTTTATGGACGCGGCAGTGGTCAGGTGATGCGGATTCTAAAAGGCACATGGAAGTATTGCCTTATAAGGGGGAGGAGTTATTTGGGGTAGGTCTATCAGACCTGGTAGCCACGGCAACTGCTGGAAAATCCACATTTTTACCCCAGGTAGCTTCTCAACCTAAGAAGACACCGTATTATCAGGCGCAGTCCTTTCGGCCCCATAAGGGCAAGCGGGCAAAAGGCGCCTCATTTCTGCCCCGTGGCAGAGGGAGAGGAAAAAGGCTGCAACAAACAGCCAGTTCCCAGGAACAAAAGCCCTCTCCCGCCTCCGCAAAGTCCTCAGCATGACGCTGGGGCTTTACAAGCGGACTCAGGCACGGTGGGGGCCCGTCTCAAGAAGTTCAGTGCGCAGTGGGCCCACTCGCAAGTGGACCCCTGGATCCTTCAGGTGGTATCTCAGGGGTACAAATTGGAATTCGAGACATCTCCCCCTCGCCGTTTTCTAAAGTCTGCTTTACCGACGTCTCCCTCAGACAGGGAGGCAGTATTGGAAGCCATTCACAAGCTGTATTCCCAGCAGGTGATAATCAAGGTACCCCTCCTACAACAGGGAAAGGGGTACTATTCCACACTATTTGTGGTACCGAAGCCGGACAGCTCGGTGAGACCAATTTTAAACCTAAAATCCTTGAACACTTACATACAAAGGTTCAAATTCAAGATGGAGTCACTCAGAGCAGTGATTGCAAACCTGGAAGAAGGGGACTATATGGTGTCTCTGGACATCAAAGATGCTTACCTACATGTCCCAATTTACCCTTCTCACCAAGGGTACCTCAGGTTTGTGGTACAGAACTGTCACTATCAGTTTCAAACGCTGCCGTTTGGATTGTCCACGGCACCCCGGGTCTTTACCAAGGTAATGGCCGAAATGATGATACTCCTTCGAAAGAAGGGAGTTTTAGTTATCCCTTACTTGGACGATCTCCTGATAAGGGCAAGATCCAGGGAACAGTTGGAAGTCGGAGTAGCACTATCTCAGATAGTGCTGCGCCAGCACGGTTGGATTCTCAATATTCCAAAATCGCAGCTGATCCCGACGACACGACTTCTATTTCTAGGGATGATCCTGGACACAGTCCAGAAAAAGGTGTTTCTCCCGGAGGAGAAAGCCAGGGAGTTATCCGAACTAGTCAGAAATCTCCTAAAACCAGGCCAAGTCTCAGTGCATCAATGCACAAAGGTCCTGGGAAAGATGGTGGCTTCTTACGAAGCAATCCCATTCGGCAGATTCCACGCAAAAGAACCTTCCAGTGGGATCTGCTAGACAAATGGTCCGGGTCGCATCTTCAGATGCATCAGCGGATAATCTTGTCACCAAGGACAAGGGTGTCTCTCCTGTGGTGGTTGCAGAGTGCTCATCTTCTAGAGGGCCGCAGATTCGGCATTCAGGACTGGGTCCTGGTGACCACGGATGCCAGCCTGAGAGGCTGGGGAGCAGTCACACAGGGAAGAAATTTCCAGGGCTTGTGGTCAAGCCTGGAGGCATCACTTCACATAAATATCCTGGAGCTAAGGGCCATCTACAATGCTCTAAGCCTAGCAAGACCTCTGCTTCAAGGTCAGCCGGTGCTGATTCAGTCAGACAACATCACGGCAGTCGCCCACGTAAACAGACAGGGCAGCACAAGAAGCAGGAGGGCAATGACAGAAGTTGCAAGGATTCTTCGCTGGGCGGAAAATGATGTGATAGCACTGTCAGCAGTGTTCATTCTGGGAGTGGACAACTGGGAAG
Organism: Pseudophryne corroboree; assembly: GCF_028390025.1. Classification (NCBI taxonomy): domain Eukaryota; kingdom Metazoa; phylum Chordata; class Amphibia; order Anura; family Myobatrachidae; genus Pseudophryne; species Pseudophryne corroboree. The sequence continues at coordinate 858,628,816 of NC_086445.1, read as the reverse complement.
CAGACTTCCTCAGCAGACACGACCTCCACCCGGGGGAGTGGGGACTTCACCCAGAAGTCTTCCACATGATTGTGAACCGTTGGGAAAAACCAAAGGTGGACATGATGGCGTCCCGCCTCAACAAAAAACTAGACAGGTATTGCGCCAGGTCAAGGGACCCTCAGGCAATAGCTGTGGACGCTCTGGTAACACCGTGGGTGTACCAGTCAGTGTATGTGTTCCCTCCTCTGCCTCTCATACCCAAGGTACTGAGAATCATAAGAAGGAGAGGAGTAAGGACTATACTCGTGGCTCCGGATTGGCCAAGAAGGACTTGGTACCCGGAACTTCAAGAGATGCTCACAGAGGACTCGTGGCCTCTACCTCTAAGAAAGGACCTGCTCCAGCAGGGACCCTGTCTGTTCCAAGACTTACCGCGGCTGCGTTTGACGGCATGGCGGTTGAACGCCGGATCCTGAAGGAAAAAGGCATTCCGGATGAAGTCATCCCTACCCTGATCAAAGCCAGGAAGGATGTAACCGTACAGCATTATCACCGTATTTGGCGTAAATATGTTGCGTGGTGCGAGGCCAGGAAGGCCCCTACAGAGGAATTTCAACTGGGTCGTTTCCTGCATTTCCTGCAAACAGGACTGTCTATGGGCCTAAAGTTAGGGTCCATTAAGGTTCAAATTTCGGCCCTGTCGATTTTCTTCCAGAAAGAACTGGCTTCAGTTCCTGAAGTTCAGACGTTTGTCAAGGGGGTGCTGCATATACAGCCTCCTTTTGTGCCTCCAGTGGCACCTTGGGATCTCAATGTAGTTTTGGGGTTCCTAAAATCACATTGGTTTGAACCACTCTCCACTGTGGACTTAAAATATCTCACATGGAAAGTGGTAATGCTGTTAGCCCTGGCTTCAGCCAGGCGTGTCTCAGAATTGGCGGCTTTATCCTATAAAAGCCCTTACCTAATTTTTCATACGGACAGGGCAGAATTGAGGACTCGTCCTCAATTTCTCCCTAAGGTGGTTTCAGCGTTTCACTTGAACCAGCCTATTGTGGTACCTGCGGCTACTAGGGACTTGGAGGACTCCAAGTTGCTGGACGTAGTCAGGGCCCTGAAAATATATGTTTCCAGGACGGCTGGAGTCAGAAAATCTGACTCGCTGTTTATCCTGTATGCACCCAACAAGCTGGGTGCTCCTGCTTCTAAGCAGACTATTGCTCGTTGGATTTGTAGCACAATTCAGCTTGCACATTCTGTGGCAGGCCTGCCACAGCCAAAATCTGTAAAAGCCCATTCCACAAGGAAGGTGGGCTCATCTTGGGCGGCTGCCCGAGGGGTCTCGGCTTTACAACTTTGCCGAGCAGCTACTTGGTCAGGGGCAAACACGTTTGCTAAATTCTACAAATTTGATACCCTGGCTGAGGAGGACCTGGAGTTCTCTCATTCGGTGCTGCAGAGTCATCCGCACTCTCCCGCCCGTTTGGGAGCTTTGGTATAATCCCCATGGTCCTTACGGAGTTCCCAGCATCCACTAGGACGTCAGAGAAAATAAGAATTTACTTACCGATAATTCTATTTCTCGTAGTCCGTAGTGGATGCTGGGCGCCCATCCCAAGTGCGGATTGTCTGCAATACTTGTACATAGTTATTGTTACAAAAATCGGGTTATTATTGTTGTGAGCCATCTTTTCAGAGGCTCCTCTGTTATCATGCTGTTAACTAGGTTCAGATCACAGGTTGTACGGTGTGATTGGTGTGGCTGGTATGAGTCTTACCCGGGATTCAAAATCCTTCCTTATTGTGTACGCTCGTCCGGGCACAGTATCCTAACTGAGGCTTGGAGGAGGGTCATAGGGGGAGGAGCCAGTGCACACCAGGTAGTCCTAAAGCTTTTACTTTTGTGCCCAGTCTCCTGCGGAGCCGCTATTCCCATGGTCCTTACGGAGTTCCCAGCATCCACTACGGACTACGAGAAATAGAATTATCGGTAAGTAAATTCTTATTTTCCCAGTTAAGGAAAAGCAACAGCTTGGAGGTATGTTTCATGAACCTTATGCTAGATGCACTGTTCATTTTTTTTCTTCTGTTTTCTTTTGTTGCTCTTGGGCAAAACCGGTCTATGGTTAACACTGGAGCTAATACACAGAGCAGCGAGCAACAGAGTTGTGCCTCATTCAAGGCCAACAAAAAATAAGAGTTATGGTAAAACTTACCTTTGTTAACTCTTCTTCTTCTTCAAGGTCCATTGGATACACAGGGTTAATGATGCGGGGGTATGGTTTGTGGAAATCAGGATCAGGCACCGAATAGCAAACGCTTCAACCCATTAAAGCTAGGTGCATCAGGGTGGGCACCCTGTGGATCCCATGGACCTCGAAGAAAAAGTTAACAGAGGTAAGATTTACCATAACTATTATTCTCTTCTTCGGGGTCCATGGTTTCCACAGGGTTAACGATGGGGATGTCCCAAAACAGTTGAAATAGGAAGGCTATGCTCCTAAACTGAAAGGATTATATTGGGGCCAAAAGTTGCATCCTGAGAGGCAAATGTATCAAAGGCATAGAACCTAAGAAATGTGTGGGAAGAAGACCACGTAGCAGCCTTGAAGAGTTGTTCAGCAGACACACCATGGCGGACTACCCACCAAGGACCCACAGAGCGAGTAGAGTGAGCAGAGACTGTACTTGGAGCAGGTAGATCAGCCTGCATGAAAGCCTGTGAAATTGTCATGAGGAGCCATCATGCCAACGATTGTTTATTGGCAGGCCAGCCCTGCTTATGGAATCCATAAAGGAGGAATAATGAATCCACTTTCCTAACGGAACTACTATGGTCTATGGTCCATGTAGATCCTGAGAACACAGACCACATCCAACAAGGCGAATTTAAGCACCACCTTAGCTAGGTATCCCTGTTTAGTCCGAAGGATCATCCAGTCCTTATGAAATACCAAATGGGGAGCGACAGGAGAGTGCTCCCAAGTCAGAGACTCTTTGGGCCAAAGCGATGGCCAGAAGGAATAGAGAATCTTTGTGGTTAACCATTTGAGGTCCACGTTCTCCAATGGTTCAAAGGGAAACCATTGTAAAGCTTGAAGAACCAATAACAAATCCCAAGGAGCCACCAGAGGAATAAATGGAGGTTGTATCCAAAGTATTCCTGAAGGAAGGTAAGGGTGCAAGTCTCTTCTGGAACCCGAAAGACAAAGCCGAGACCTGAACTTTCAGAGGAGCCAGGCAAAAACCCATGGCCAAGCCAGCCAGCAGGAAGGCTAGAAGCCTATGGATCCTAAAAATCCTAGGATCATAGTGGCAATGAGCACACCACTGAAAGTAGGAGTGCCAGATATGGTAATAAATGCACTCTGGTGCTGGTTTGTGAGCATGAAGCATCGTTTGAATAACCACACTGGAAAAGCCTTTATCCATTAGGATGGATGACTTAAGAGCCATGCCGTCAAAGACAAGCAAGCTAGATCTGAGTGTAGACAGGGACCTTGAGAGAGAAGATCTGACTGAAGAGGAAGAGGGAAGGGCTAGTCTGTGGAGAGACACTGGAGATTCGTGAAGCAATGGTGTCTGGGCCATGCCAGAGCCACGAGTATGATTGTGCCGCATTCGTCTTTGAATTAGCTTAGTACTCTGGGAAGGTGAGGTACTGTAGCAAAGAGACAAGCCAGATGAAAGGTCCATGGAACTGTTAGTGCACCCACAAAGCTTCTGCATCTTTTGTCCTGGCCTCGTACATTGGCACATTGCGGTTGTGTCTGGAGGCCAGGAGGTCCATGCCCAGAAGACTCCACTTGCCTACCAGAAGCTGATGAAGTGTGCAGAGACCACTCTCCGGTGAGTTACTTCCTGCATAGCTGCCACACTGCGAGTGCCTCCCTGACGATTTTTATAAGCCACTGTTGTGGCATTGTTTGACTTGATTTGGACGGAAGAGCCTTGCAAGAGGTCCTGTGCCATTTGAAGGGCCCGATACACTGCTTGAAGTTCCAGGATATTGATTGGAAGATTCCTCTCCACCAGTGACCAGCAACCCTGAAAGGAGTGAGTGCCTGCCTGTGACAGCTCCCCACCCCCGGAGGCTGGTGTCCATGGTGAGAAGTGTCCAGTGTGGAACTCAGAATGGCCACCCCTTGACCAGGTTGGATGTGTGTAGCCACCATGAGAGGGACTGCCGAACATCCTGAGGCAGGATTATTGTCTGAGACTTGTTTTGCTTTGGTAGACCATTCCCTCTGGAGAGAATCAGGTGTTGTAGAGGCCTGGAGTGAAATTGAGTGCATTCCACCATGTCGAAGGCAGATACCGTGGAGCCCAGGGTCTGCATTGCTGAATGGATCGAGACCCTTTGACTGTGGAGTAGGTTGTGGATGCGCAATTGTAGTGCTGCAATCTTGTCCTGAGGAAGAAAGATGCGCTGTACTTGGGCATATAGTAGAGTCCCAGATGGAGCATCCTCTGAGACAGGATTAAAGAGGACTTGGACTAATTAATTAGCCATCTATGACTCTGGAGGTCTGACATCGTCACCAGTACCTCTGGAGAATGTGCAAGAAGCAGGAGGTTGTCCAGGTAAGGGAGTATATGAATTCTCTGCTGTCAGAGATGAGCCGCCATCACAGCCATTAGTTTGGTGAACACCCTGGGAGCTGTGGACAGTCCAAAGGGTAGGGCCTGGAATGAAGGACAGCAAAGCAGAGACACTGTTGTTGACAGGGTGCTATGGAGGTATGCATCCTTTATATCCAGGGAGACCATAAAGTCCCAGGCCTCATAGGCAAGACAATGGAATGAAGAGTTTTCATACAGAACTTGGGTACCTTGCAGGGGTGTAGCCAGAACTTTGTGAGCCCCATAGCAACATTTTGAAGGGCACCCCGTCCCAATGCTTCTAGAGAGAAACTTCTCTGCAGCAGTTGTTAATTTTATGCCCTGTAATAGTGCCCTACTTCATTTTCTGAACCATAGTAGAGCCTTATTTAATGTTATGCCCCATAGTAGTGCCCTAGTTTCTTTTATGAATTGCAGTAGTGCTTAAGTTCACCCTATGTCAGATTTTAGAGCTGCCAGTACACATTATGAAGCACAGTACCCCAATTCACATTATGATATATAGAGCTCCCCGTTTATGTTGTGCCTCATTACAGTGCCCCGGTTTATATTATATAACATTAAAATGCCCTCCAGTTCATTTGATACCACACTACAATGAGCAGGTCCAGGGGCATACCTAGATATATTGCAGGCCCCAAGTAAATATGTTTGAAAGGACCCCTATGTTCCAGCCAATGGCAAAAAAATTATATAAAACATGTAACTTTGACAGGGAAGGTGGGCCCCTCTCACCTCTGGGCCCCATAGCAGCTGCACTGCCTGCACCTATGGTAGATACACTATTGGTACCTTGGGGTATTTGTTCAGTAACTTTAGATTTAGAATGGGGCAGTAGGACCCATTTGGTTTCTGAACCAAAAAAATGTAGAATAGAATCCCTGTCTCTGTTGAGATAGTGGGACAGGGATAATGACGCCCGACTGTAGTAAGGAGTGAATGACTCCCTTCAGTGCCCGTGCTTTGCTGAGGTCTTTCGGTGGAGTGGTAGGAAAGTATAGTCTGCTTCTTCAATGTAATAGACGGCATCTCTGATGTTGGCAGTCAGTGACACTTGTTCCATTATAGCTTCAGATGTGAAGCTGTTTTCAAGGGCTCTGCCCAGTCTTCAATGGTTTTAGCCACCCAGACCTTAGCCGTGGCAGTCCTGGCTGTGTCACCCATAAGTGCATATAAAAACTTAAGACACGCATCCAATTGTCTTTTAAAAAGGTCCCTAAGTGAGGACACTGCTGGAATAGGAAGAATGGAACTTTTAATTAAACGTGTCCCATGAGCATCCACAGTAGGTGGATTTTCCATTTTGCACAATCAGCCGTGGGTAACGGATAAAAGGAGCTCAGCCTTTTTGGGACTATAAACTTCTTACTAGGAGTTGTCCATGCCTTATCCATAGCTTCAGAGAAATGATCAGAGTGTGCAAACTCTGCTACTACCATCTTCTGTCATTTGCACAGAGGATTCTTAGATTTTGGGGCTGGTTCAGTATCCTCCAGCTGGAGTGAGAATTTAACCGCCCTAACTAAAGCAGCCACATTAAATTTGGACTGTACCTCTTCTTCCCCAGAGGTGGAGTCTGCATAAGAGACTTCCGACTTATCCGCAGCAGTAGAAGATTCCTCAGAATCTGAGAATGGCGTAGACTGTGAGGATGGCACAGTACGCTTAGTGGCAGTAGGAGTAGGCAATGTCACCTGGTCCTGTAATATGTTCTGAAATACAGCAGAGGAAGCAGCCAGACTCTGCATACAGTTAGAAAATTAGTCCAACCAGGGAGGAGAGATGAGTGTGGCTGCTATGGGCTGAAAAACAGGCTGTATTGGTCGTAGGAGACCCATAGGGGGAGTCACAGGTGGGTTAACAATATGGTCAGCAATTTTAGCCAGCAAGTTAGAGAAAGAATCCCATGGAGGCTCCTGCACTGGAGCTGGGGGAGTTGATGTACCCAGAGGTACAAAATAAGCAGTGCACTGAACATCCTGTAATAAATCCTGAGGTAAAACCTCCGTGTTACAGGTTTTACATGCTACCAGAGTAGGTGCCCCAGTATGATTAGCTGCCTTGCCTTGTTAAGGCTAATATACATGGGAGAGATGTGTGCTGAGCGAACCGCTCAGCACACATCTGTCCCACCGCTCAGCACAGCGCGATGTGTGCTGAGCGCTGCGGAGATGGACGGGGGGCAGCGGGTGAAATGAGCGGAGTGCTAGATTGGCCTGCAGGCCAATCTAGCACCAGCGCGCATCGCTATCGCTATAGGGGGTACACACAAGTGATCTGTGCTTAAAATCTAAGAAATCTAGTCAGATTGCTTAGATTTTAAGCATGGATCTCTCCGTGAGTACCCCCCTTAAGACACAACTGCAAGGCATGTACACACACAATATGGTAATGTTCAGTGTGTAACTGAAATAGTATGTGACTGACAATGAGCCTTCACAAATACAATGCACAGTATTCAAGTGCTACTGTAATAAGAAGTAAAGGGAAAGCAACATAATGTACAGAAAAAGAGAGAAGCACAGACAGCAGCGCTAGCATAAGTGACATACAATGCAAAAATACAATTTAACTGCAGTCGGCACTGATATAAACTACTCAGCCAGTGGAGAAGGCTGGTAGGATGCAGCACTTTATATAACCTGACTTGAAGGATAGGTAAACAGGGAGACCAAACCCAGCATTCCCGGAGACCTGCAGAGCTCTGGTAATGGCTGCCCAGCATCTCTGTGAGGAAGGAGAGTGAGGGAGGAGCAGCCCAGAGTGGGAAGACCTCTGCACAATGGCGACCTTGGCTGGGGGAGGGGCTGCTGGGGAAGAGCTGACTTCTCCTTGCTGACATCAACAACGATTCCCTTGCCAGCAGTTTATTTCCCCAGCACAGGTAAGTAATGCCCTGGTGGTGTATTCAGTCCCAAGGTCACTTGATGGTCTGGGATACACGTCAGCGCTGCCGGTCCGGCATAGGACTGCAAGTGGGAACCTGCCTTATCTGTCCCCCAATGTCCTCTGGTTGCAGTACTGTGTGCCACGTGCCTCTGCTAGTGGAAGGTGCCAGGGGTCCTGCAGAAATCACCTACCCAGTTTTAGTGTTGTGGCGTCGGTGGGGGTGATGGAGCATCATCGCTGGTGTACCCTGGGCTGCCGAGTGCTGTATGCTCAGTGCTATAAAAAGTAAAAATAAAAAAGCTTGAGCTGCATTTTGCAACCCTACTGTTCAGTGGTGACCAGCTCCTGCTGGCACCAAACAAAAACTGAAGTGCCTGAGCTGTGCGTGGTGTATGAGGGGAGAGGAGCCCAGTGCATCCTGGGATGCACACAAGCTTTTGCTGTTTGGTGCATGATCCTAGTCTCCACCAACCATACCCCCTCATCATTAACCCTGTGGAGACTATGGACCTTGAAAAAGAAATTAACAACTCTACCTGTCATTTATAATGAACTTGGTGGAAATAACAGGAGGTCAGAAATATTATTATCATTATTATTATTATTAGCCTTTATTTATATGGCGCCACAAGGGTTCCGCAGCGCCCAATTACAGAGTATATATGCACATAATCAAAACAGGAAAACAGTGACTTACAGTTGAAGACAATATAGGACAAGTACAGGGTAACTAAGCATAACTACACCAGTAAACGACATAGAGATAAGTTCCAAAGTGGCCAAAAAACTGCGGGATTTGGGTTGTTGAGGATTATTAAAGTAAGAAAAGGATAAGCACATGAGGGAAGAGGGCCCTGCTCATGAGAGCTTACATTATAAGGGGAGGGGTAGATAGACAGGGGTGACACAGATGGGGTACATAAAGTCTTGTAGGAGGAGGGCAGCAATGAAATATACTTGTTTAAGATTGAAAACCTTAAGTGTAGTGGTAGAAATGTGAAATGAAACATTTATCCTAGTAAGTAACTTCTGAAAGCTAGTACCATGCAGGTATCCGGGGTCTCAGAGAATGTGTGAAGTGAATATAAAATACCAAGGCCTGTGACTGTCTGGTGCCCTGGGTTGCTGGGGTGTTTTCATGCTCCTATAATGCTGTTATTTCAATCCCTACCTCAGGCGATGTAGCATGTAAAGGGGGCCACGGTATTGAAAAAAGGGTGTGTCCATGCAGGGCTGGTGCTAGGGTGTTTGGCTCCCCACTGCAAACGATAAATTTGCGCCCTCCCTCCCAATAGTAATAAAAGAAATCCGTGCGCTGAAGGTGTGCGCCACAAAGAGGGGTGTGGTCTCAAGGAATGGTCGTGGCCACACAAAGTACAATCTTATTCACATTACACTGCATGTAGTGCCCGTGATTCATATTGTACCACATAGTAGCGTACCTTATTCATATTACGCCACACAGTAGTGACCCTTATATATAATACCCACAATAGTGTCCCTTTTACTCATAAAGCCCACAGTAGTAGTGCCTTTTACACTTAACGCCCACAGTAGTAGTGCCCCTTAGAAAATAATGCCCAAAGTAGTAGTGCTACACATAATGCCCACAGTGGTAGTGTCCCTTACTCATAATGCCCACAGTAGTAGTGCCACACATAATGCCCCAGTATTAATGCCCCTTACACTTAATGCCCACAGTAGTAGTGCCACACATAATGGCGACAGTAGTAGCAACCCTTACACATAACGCCCACAGTAGTAGCGCCCCTTACACTTATGTAAGTGATCGTTGCTGTGCGATGGACTTAACGATGAATCCATTCGCACAGCCGATCGCAAGAAGATTGACAGGAAGAAGGCGTTTATGGGTGTCAACTGACCGTTTTCAGGGAGTGGTTGGAAAAACGCAAGCATGTCCAAGCGTTTGCAGGGCGGGTGTCTGACGTCAATTCCGGGACCGGACAGGCTTAACAAAAAGATTAAGGAACTTATGGGCAAGAAAAGGCGAGCATTTAAAAAATACAAATCTGACGGGGAAGCAGAGTCATTTCAGCACTATAAGGAATGTAACAAAAATTGCAGAAAGGAAATAAGAGCGGCTAAAGTAGAAACTGAAAAACTAGTAGGAGAGGAAAGCAAAGCAAATCCCAAAAAATTCTTTAAATACATCAATAGCAAGAGATTAAAAAAGGAGAGTATAGGCCCTTTGAAGGACACGTTGGGAGTCTTAAGCAAAAATGATAATGACATAGCGAACACACTAAATGAGTTTTTTCAACAGTATTCACTAGAGAGGACCCAATTCAGGGACTGACACACAATCTCAATAAGGACAATATCACACTGATAGGTACTTATTTAAGCGAGGAAGTAGTCTGTCACCGATTAAAACATTTAAAGATTAATAAATCACCAGGGCCCGATGGTATTCATCCAAGGGTTCTAATGGAGCTTCACTCTGAACTGGCAAAACCGCTATCTCTGATCTTTGAGGATTCAGTTATATCAGGTATGGTTCCCAAAGACTGGCGTATAGCGGAAGTAGTGCCTATATTCAAAAAGGGAAGTAAAGCTGAACCAGGTAATTATAGACCAGTTAGTCTTACATCTATAGTGGGGAAAGTATTGGAAGGTATTCTAAGAGATAGTATTCAGAAGTTCCTTGAAACCAATAAGGTCATTAAAAGGAATCAACATGGGTTTATGAAGGACAGATCCTGTCAAACCAACTTACTTGGCTTTTATGAAACAGTAAGCGCAAACCTAGATCAGGGTAAAGACGTGGATGTAATCTTTTTAGACTTTGCCAAAGCGTTTGATACTGTACCACACATGAGACTTATATACAAGCTACAAGAATCAGGGCTAGGAAGCACAATATGCACTTGGGTCAAAAACTGGTTAGATAATAGGAAGCAGCGCGTTGTGGTTAATGGATATTTTTCAACTTGGACTGAAGTGCTAAGTGGTGTGCCGCAAGGCTCAGTATTAGGACCGCTATTGTTCAATATTTTCATTAACGACCTAACAGAAGGTCTAGAGAGCATGGTGTCAATTTTTGCAGATGATACCAAATTGTGTAAGGCTATAAATACAGAGGAGGATGCCGAGTCTCTTCAGAACGACTTAGTTAAATTAGAAGCATGGGCAGCCAAATGGAGAATGCGCTTCAACACAGACAAGTGTAAGGTAATGCACTGTGGTAACAAGAACAAAAATTACACCTACCTACTAAATGGGGTAAAACTAGGGGATTCTGTACTGGAAAAGGACTTAGGTGTCCTCATAGATAGCAAGCTAAGCAGTAGTACCCAAAGTAGGACTGCAGCAAAGAAGGCTAATAAGATATTAGCATGCATAAAACGGGGTATTGATGCTAGGGACGAGAGTATTATACTCCCATTATATAAATCACTAGTGAGGCCACACCTTGAATACTGTGTACAGTTCTGGGCACCGTACTACAAAAAGGATATCCTGGAGCTTGAAAAGGTACAAAGGAGGGCGACCAAACTAATTAAGGGCATGGAGACGATGGAATACAAGGAAAGGCTTGAAAGACTAGGCATGTTTACATTGGAAAAGCGGAGACTAAGAGGGGATATGATCAACATCTACAAATATATAAGGGGACAATACTCAGAGCTTGCGCGGGACCTGTTTTTGGTTAGATCACCACAGAGGACTCGTGGACACTCGCTCAGGTTAGAGGAGAGGAGATTCCGCACAATACGGCGTAAAGGCTTTTTCACGGTAAGGACAATACGTGTTTGGAATTCCCTGCCCGAGGGAGTTGTAATGGCGGAATCTGTCAACACCTTTAAGAATGGGTTAGATAAATTCCTATTGGATAAGGATATCCAGGGGTATGGTGCATAGTCATGCATTATAGTTACTATTTAGTCAAATCATCATGCAGAGGACACCACAAATAGGTTGAACTCGATGGACAATTGTCTTTTTTCAACCTCAGATACTATGTTACTATGTTACTATGTATTGCAGCAGCTGAGTAAGTTCAGACCTACTCAGAAACTGCACAAACTTTTTTTGTACTGCTCTGCTGCACAAGCGTTCGTACACTTGCGCAGCTAAAATACACTCCCCTGTGGGTGGCGACTATCCGTTTGCACGGCTGCAAAAAGCAGCTAGCGAGCAATCAACTCGGAATGACCCCAATATTCTTTTCAGCCACATTTCCCATTAGAAGGGACAACCATAAACAAAGGGGGGTATGCAATTGTTTGAAAAGTCAGTTGGGTGACTGTTTTTTCCTATCTTATACCCCTTTTCCACTTACGAGCACGGGTCGCAGCCGGGAGCCTGACACGGGAGCTGCCCCCTGCTGCGACCCGTGCTCGGCCCCTTTCCCATCAGCAGTCACAACCCGGCATATGCCAGGTTGGTGACGCTTCTAGTGACGCGGCAGGGGCGGCGCAGGGAGATCACATGATCTCCCAGCGCCGCCCTTCCATACAGTGTAAATGGGAGCCGTGTCGCATCGACACGGCTCCCGTTTACACTACAAACCTACCCGGATCATTCCCGTGTCCTACCCAGGTAAATAGCCGGGTAGGATTCACGGGTCACTTGATCCGGGTTTACCCTTTTCCACTTGCAAAAAACACGGGTAAATGCTAGAGATGTGCACTTGAAATTTTTCGGGTTTTGTGTTTTGGTTTTGGGTTCGGTTCCGCGGCCGTGTTTTGGGTTCGACCGCGTTTTGGCAAAACCTCACCGAATTTTTTTTGTCGGATTCGGGTGTGTTTTGGATTCGGGTGTTTTTTTTTAAAAAACACTAAAAAACAGCTTAAATCATAGAATTTGGGGGTCATTTTGATCCCAAAGTATTATTAACCTCAAAAACCATAATTTCCACTCATTTTCAGTCTATTCTGAATACCTCACACCTCACAATATTATTTTTAGTCCTAAAATTTGCACCTAGGTCGCTGGATGACTAAGCTAAGCGACCCTAGTGGCCGACACAAACACCGTGCCCATCTAGGAGTGGCACTGCAGTGTCACGCAGGATGGCCCTTCCAAAAAACACTCCCCAAACAGCACATGACGCAAAGAAAAAAAGAGGCGCAATGAGGTAGCTGTGTGAGTAAGATAAGCGACCCTAGTGGCCGACACAAACACCGTGCCCATCTAGGAGTGGCACTGCAGTGTCACGCAGGATGGCCCTTCCAAAAAACCCTCCCCAAACAGCACATGACGCAAAGAAAAAAAGAGGCGCAATGAGGTAGCTGTGTGAGTAAGATAAGCGACCCTAGTGGCCGACACAAACACCGGGCCCATCTAGGAGTGGCACTGCAGTGTCACGCAGGATGGCCCTTCCAAAAAACCCTCCCCAAACAGCACATGACGCAAAGAAAAAAAGAGGCGCAATGAGGTAGCTGTGTGAGTAAAATAAGCGACCCTAGTGGCCGACACAAACACCGGGCCCATCTAGGAGTGGGACTGCAGTGTCACGCAGGATGGCCCTTCCAAAAAACATTCCACAAACAGCACATGACGCAAAGAAAAATGAAAGAAAAAAGATTTGCAAGATGGAATTGTCCTTGGGCCCTCCCACCCACCCTTATGTTGTATAAACAGGACATGCACACTTTAACCAACCGATCATTTCAGTGACAGGGTCTGCCACACGACTGTGACTGAAATGACGGGTTGGTTTGGACCCCCACCAAAAAAGAAGCAATTAATCTCTCCTTGCACAAACTGGCTCTACAGAGGCAAGATGTCCACCTCATCATCATCCTCCGATATATCACCGTGTACATCCCCCTCCTCACAGATTATCAATTCGTCCCCACTGGAATCCACCATCTCAGCTCCCTGTGTACTTTGTGGAGGCAATTGCTGCTGGTCAATGTCTCCACGGAGGAATTGATTATAATTCATTTTAATGAACATCATCTTCTCCACATTTTCTGGATGTAACCTCGTACGCCGATTGCTGACAAGGTGAGCGGCGGCACTAAACACTCTTTCGGAGTACACACTTGTGGGAGGGCAACTTAGGTAGAATAAAGCCAGTTTGTGCAAGGGCCTCCAAATTGCCTCTTTTTCCTGCCAGTATAAGTACGGACTGTGTGACGTGCCTACTTGGATGCGGTCACTCATATAATCCTCCACCATTCTTTCAATGGTGAGAGAATCATATGCAGTGACAGTAGACGACATGTCCGTAATCGTTGTCAGGTCCTTCAGTCCGGACCAGATGTCAGCATCAGCAGTCGCTCCAGACTGCCCTGCATCACCGCCAGCGGGTGGGCTCGGAATTCTGAGCCTTTTCCTCGCACCCCCAGTTGCGGGAGAATGTGAAGGAGGAGATGTTGACAGGTCGCGTTCCGCTTGACTTGACAATTTTGTCACCAGCAAGTCTTTGAACCCCAGCAGACTTGTGTCTGCCGGAAAGAGAGATCCAAGGTAGGCTTTAAATCTAGGATCGAGCACGGTGGCCAAAATGTAGTGCTCTGATTTCAACAGATTGACCACCCGTGAATCCTTGTTAAGCGAATTAAGGGCTCCATCCACAAGTCCCACATGCCTAGCGGAATCGCTCCGTGTTAGCTCCTCCTTCAATGTCTCCAGCTTCTTCTGCAAAAGCCTGATGAGGGGAATGACCTGACTCAGGCTGGCAGTGTCTGAACTGACTTCACGTGTGGCAAGTTCAAAGGGCATCAGAACCTTGCACAACGTTGAAATCATTCTCCACTGCGCTTGAGACAGGTGCATTCCACCTCCTATATCGTGCTCAATTGTATAGGCTTGAATGGCCTTTTGCTGCTCCTCCAACCTCTGAAGCATATAGAGGGTTGAATTCCACCTCGTTACCACTTCTTGCTTCAGATGATGGCAGGGCAGGTTCAGTAGTTTTTGGTGGTGCTCCAGTCTTCTGTATGTGGTGCCTGTACGCCGAAAGTGTCCCGCAATTCTTCTGGCCACCGACAGCATCTCTTGCACGCCCCTGTCGTTTTTAAAAAAATTCTGCACCACCAAATTCAAGGTATGTGCAAAACATGGGACGTGCTGGAATTTGCCCATATTTAATGCACACACAATATTGCTGGCGTTGTCCGATACCACAAATCCACAGGAGAGTCCAATTGGGGTAAGCCATTCCGCGATGATCTTCCTCAGTTGCCGTAAGAGGTTTTCAGCTGTGTGCGTATTCTGGAAAGCGGTGATACAAAGCGTAGCCTGCCTAGGAAAGAGTTGGCGTTTGCGAGATGCTGCTACTGGTGCCGCCGCTGCTGTTCTTGCGGCGGGAGTCCATACATCTACCCAGTGGGCTGTCACAGTCATATAGTCCTGACCCTGCCCTGCTCCACTTGTCCACATGTCCGTGGTTAAGTGGACATTGGGTACAACTGCATTTTTTAGGACACTGGTGAGTCTTTTTCTGACGTCCGTGTACATTCTCGGTATCGCCTGCCTAGAGAAGTGGAACCTAGATGGTATTTGGTAACGGGGGCACACTGCCTCAATAAATTGTCTAGTTCCCTGTGAACTAACGGCGGATACCGGACGCACGTCTAACACCAACATAGTTGTCAAGGCCTCAGTTATCCGCTTTGCAGCAGGATGACTGCTGTGATATTTCATCTTCCTCGCAAAGGACTGTTGGACAGTCAATTGCTTACTGGAAGTAGTACAAGTGGGCTTACGACTTCCCCTCTGGGATGACGATCGACTCCCAGCAGCAACAACAGCAGCGCCAGCAGCAGTAGGCATTACACTCAAGGATGCATCGGAGGAATCCCAGGCAGGAGAGGACTCGTCAGAATTGCCAGTGACATGGCCTGCAGGACTATTGGCATTCCTGGGGAAGGAGGAAATTGACACTGAGGGAGTTGGTGGGGTGGTTTGCGTGAGCTTGGTTACAAGAGGAAGGGATTTACTGGTCAGTGGACTGCTTCCGCTGTCACCCAAAGTTTTTGAACTTGTCACTGACTTATTATGAATGCGCTGCAGGTGACGTATAAGGGAGGATGTTCCGAGGTGGTTAACGTCCTTACCCCTACTTATTACAGCTTGACAAAGGCAACACACGGCTTGACAAATGTTGTCCGCATTTCTGGTGAAATACTTCCACACCGAAGAGCTGATTTTTTTTGTATTTTGACCAGGCATGTCAATGGCCCTATTCCTCCCACGGACAACAGGTGTCTCCCCGGGTGCCTGACTTAAACAAACCACCTCACCATCAGAATCCTCCTGGTCAATTTCCTCCCCAGCGCCAGCAACACCCATATCCTCCTCATCCTGGTGTACTTCAACACTGACATCTTCAATCTGACTATCAGGAACTGGACTGCGGGTGCTCCTTCCAGCACTTGCAGGGGGCGTGCAAATGGTGGAAGGCGCATGCTCTTCACGTCCAGTGTTGGGAAGGTCAGGCATCGCAACCGACACAATTGGACTCTCCTTGTGGATTTGGGATTTCGAAGAACGCACAGTTCTTTGCGGTGCTTTTGCCAGCTTGAGTCTTTTCAGTTTTCTAGCGAGAGGCTGAGTGCTTCCATCCTCATGTGAAGCTGAACCACTAGCCATGAACATAGGCCAGGGCCTCAGCCGTTCCTTGCCACTCCGTGTGGTAAATGGCATATTGGCAAGTTTACGCTTCTCCTCCGACAATTTTATTTTATGTTTTGGAGTCCTTTTTTTACTGATATTTGGTGTTTTGGATTTGACATGCTCTGTACTATGACATTGGGCATCGGCCTTGGCAGACGACGTTGCTGGCATTTCATCGTCTCGGCCATGACTAGTGGCAGCAGCTTCAGCACGAGGTGGAAGTGGATCTTGATCTTTCCCTAATTTTGGAACCTCAACATTTTTGTTCTCCATATTTTAATAGGCACAACTAAAAGGCACCTCAGGTAAACAATGGAGATGGATGGATACTAGTATACTTATGGATGGACTGCCGAGTGCCGACACAGAGGTAGCTACAGCCGTGGACTACCGTACTGTGTCTGCTGCTAATATAGACTAGATGATAATGAGATGAAATCAATATATATATATGTATGTATATATAATATCACTAGTACTGCAGCCGGACAGGTATATAATATTTTTATTAGGTAATGATGACTGATGACGGACCTGCTGGACACTGTCAGCTCAGCAGCACCGCAGACTGCTACAGTAAACTACTATACTATAGTAGTATGTACAAAGAAGAAAGGAAAAAAAAAAACCACGGGTAGGTGGTATACAATTATGGATGGACTGCCGAGTGCCGACACAGAGGTAGCTACAGCCGTGGACTAACGTACTGTGTCTGCTGCTAATATAGACTGGATGATTGATAATGAGATGAAATCAATATATATATGTATGTATATATAATATCACTAGTACTGCAGCCGGACAGGTAGATAATATATTTATTAGGTAATGATGACTGATGACGGACCTGCTGGACACTGTCAGCTCAGCAGCACCGCAGACTGCTACAGTAAGCTACTATACTATAGTAGTATGTACAAAGAAGAAAGAAAAGAAAAAAACCACGGTTAGGTAGTATACAATTATGGATGGACTGCCGAGTGCCGACACAGAGGTAGCTACAGCCGTGGACTGCCGTACTGTGTCTGCTGCTAATATAGACTGGATGATAATGAGATGAAATCAATATATATATATGTATGTATATATAATATCACTAGTACTGCAGCCGGACAGGTAGATAATATATTTATTAGGTAATGATGACTGATGACGGACCTGCTGGACACTGTCAGCTCAGCAGCACCGCAGACTGCTACAGTAAGCTACTATACTATAGTAGTATGTACAAAGAAGAAAGAAAAAAAAAAAACACGGGTAGGTGGTATACAATTATGGATGGACTGCCGAGTGCCGACACAGAGGTAGCTACAGCCGTGGACTAACGTACTGTGTCTGCTGCTAATATAGACTGGATGATTGATAATGAGATGAAATCAATATATATATGTATGTATATATAATATCACTAGTACTGCAGCCGGACAGGTAGATAATATATTTATTAGGTAATGATGACTGATGACGGACCTGCTGGACACTGTCAGCTCAGCAGCACCGCAGACTGCTACAGTAAGCTACTATACTCTATAGTAGTATGTACAAAGAAGAAAGAAAAAAAAAAAACCCACGGTTAGGTGGTATACAATTATGGATGGACTGCCGAGTGCCGACACAGAGGTAGCTACAGCCGTGGACTAACGTACTGTGTCTGCTGCTAATATAGAGTCTAGACTGGATGATAAATTATTGATAATGAGATGAAATCAATATAATATCACTAGTACTGCAGCCGGACAGGTACTATATATATTTATTATGTAATGACTGATGACGGACCTGCTGGACACTGTCAGGTCAGCACAGCACCGCAGACTGCTACAGTAAGCTGCTATAGTAGTATGTATAAAGAAGAATGAAAAAAAAAAAACCACGGGTAGGTGGTATACAATATTATATATATATATATATATATATATATATATTATATACAATTATATATATATATATATATATATTAAACTGGTGGTGATTGATTATTAAACTGGTGGTCACTTCAGGTCACGTTGCAACTTGCAACTAGTACTCCAAGGCCTAAGCAGACAATCACAAAATATATTATTATACTGGTGGTCAGTGTGGTCACAACAATGGCAGTGTGGCACTGACTCTGGCAGCAAAAGTGTGCACTGTACGTTATATGTACTCCTGAGTCCTGCTCTCAGACTCTAACTGCTCCCCACTGTCAGTGTCTCCCCCACAAGTCAGATAATACACTTACAGTCACACTATCTATTATCTAATCTATAAATATCACTTCAGCAAGTAGTATAGTAGTATACAGTATAGTAGTACTCCTCCTAATAATGCTCCCCAAAATACTGTGTCTCTCTCTTCTCTAAACGGAGAGGACGCCAGCCACGTCCTCTCCCTATGACTCTCAATGCACGTGTGAAAATGGCGGCGACGCGCGGCTCCTTATATAGAATCCGAGTCTCGCGATAGAATCCGAGCCTCGCGAGAATCCGACAGCGTGATGATGACGTTCGGGCGCGCTCGGGTTAGCCGAGCAAGGCGGGAAGATCCGAGCCTGCTCGGACCCGTGTAAAAAACCTGAAGTTCGGGCGGGTTCGGATTCAGAGGAACCGAACCCGCTCATCTCTAGTAAATGCGCGCCCCCGTGCATTTACCCGTGTTTTTTGAGCTAGTGGAAAAGGGGTATAATAGACAGGAAAAAACAGACACCCAACTGACTTTTTAAACAACTGTATTCCACCCAATGTACATGTACTTGGAGAAGTCCTCACCATGCATGGTGGAATTTATATTTTCATATATGTACATAAAAAACCCTGATGCCTTGCATTATTGATTTTATGATGGCACACGCTAACTAAATGGCAATGACTATTACCTTGGTTGACTTTTAGATAGTTGATCTTGCTCTCAAACTAATGCAGAGATTTGTTTGTTTTGCATATTTTGTTCTTGGGAACCCGACAGGCGATATTCAATTTTTTACCATTGGGTGCAAGTGTTGGGGGGAGCCAATTACTTATAACTCATGTCGCACCCAAATGCACTGGGTTTAGATGCATAAAGTGGCTAAGCTAATGCAAACTACTGGGCACACAAAGTGGGTCATTCCGAGTTGATCGCTCGCTAGCTAGTTTTAGCAGCCGTGCAAGCGCTATGCCGCCGCCCACTAGGGAGTGTATTTTTGCTTAGCAGAAGTGCGAACGCTTGTGCAGCCGAGCTCTGCAAAAACAGTTTGTGCAGTTTCAGAGTAGTTCTGAACCTACTCAGCCCTTGCGATCACTTCAGCCTATACGTGTCCGGATTTGATGTCATACACCCGCCCAGCGAACGCCTGCGTTTTTTCAGACACGCCTGTGTTTTTGCAAACACTCCCTGAAAACGGTCAGTTGACACCCAGAAACGCCCCATTCCTGTCAATCTTCTTGCGGCCGTCAGTGCAAAGAAAAACTTTGCAAGAACTTGAGCACAACTACAAAGAGCTTTGCACCCGTAAGTCGCGCGTGCGCATTGCGGGGCATATGCAGGCGCAGAAGTGCAGTTTTTTCACCTGATCGCTGCGCTGTGAAAATCGGCAGCTAGCGATCAACTCGGAATGACCCCCAAAAGCCCAACTTTGGCCATATTTCTGTTTGCCTCCTCAGGAGAGTGCAAACAGAAATAATGGGCACCCGCAACACTTGTGCGCATCAGCAAAATATAGAAGGGGTAGAAGGGGGGGCCGCTCATTTCACCCAGTGGGTGAAGTGAGCGACCCGCTAGATTGGCCAATCTAGCACCAGCGATAGCGATGCGCGGAGCTGTGCATCGCTATCGCTGTTAGGGCTACACACGGAGCAATCTTGCTGAAAAACTAAGCAATCTAGTCAGATTGCTTAAATTATCGCTCAGTGTGTACCCCCCTTAACACTGAAGCTTATACACAGAGTGCAACAGAGTAGTGCCTCATTCGGGGCCAACACAAATAAGCAACTCTGCCTGACATTTATAATGACCTTGATGGAAATAACATGAGGTCAGAAATATAACGATAAAGGACCTCATTCCGAGATGATCGTAGCTGTGCTAAATTTAGCACAGCTACGATCATTCACACTGACATGCGGGGGGACACCCAGCACAGGGCTAGTCCGCCCCGCATGTCAATGCCGCCCCCCTCCCCCCCGCAGTAGTGCAAAAGCATCTCACAGCGGAGATGCCTTTGCACTTCAAGAGTAGCTCCCAACCAGCGCAGTTTTAGCGTGCTGGCCAGGAGCTACTCATTGCTCCCCGGTCCGCAGCGGCTGCGTATGACGTCACACAGCTACTGCGTTGGCCGGACCGCACCCACAAAAAGGTGGCCAAACGCCGCTGTTCCGCCCCCTCCCTCCCACCGACCGCCTCTGCCTGTCAATCAGGCAGAGGCGATCGCAGCCCAGCTACAGCCTTTGGCTGCCTGGCATGTGTCGACGCACTACTGCGCCGGCGCATGTGCAGTGGGTACCCGTTCGCTCGGCTGCAATAAAAAGCAGCGAGCGAACGGGTCAGAATGACCCCCTAAGTCTTATAGGAGGGCAGTACAGCAGATCCACTAATATATAGCAGTACACATTTTCATTATGAGAGGTTGTATTTAATTCCACTAGCGGTCTCACAGAAGTACATGCTTTTCTACTACAGAAATAGTAGAAAAGCATGTAGAAATAATTGTAACAATGCAATACAGGTTGAGTATCCCATATCCAAATATTCCGAAATACGGAATATTCCGAAATACAGACTTTTTTGATTGAGAGTGAGAGAGTGAAACCTTTGTTTTTTGATGGCTCAATGAACTTTGTTTAATACACAAAGTTATTAAAAATATTGTATTAAATGACCTTCAGGCTGTGTGTATAAGGTGTATATGAAACATAAATGAATTGTGTGAATATAGACACACTTTGTTTAATGCACAAAGTTATAAAAAATATTGGCTAAAATGACCTTCAGGCTGTGTGTATATGGTGTATATGTAACATAAATGCATTCTGTGCTTAGATTTAGGTCCCATTACCATGATATCTCATTATGGTATGCAATTATTCCAAAATACGGAAAAATCCGATATCCAAAATACCTCTGGTCCCAAGCATTTTGGATAAGGGATACTCAACCTGTATAATTAATAGCAAATGATTATTCTGAATCAATGTTTTTGTTCCATACAGATAGCATTTTTTTGAAGAGGCGCCCAGCTCTTGAAATTTTAATAAAGGATGGCTACGTTGAGGTACTTTGTAAGGTGTAAACAATGCATTATGGCCCTCATTCCGAGTAGAGATGTGCACTTGAAATTTTTCGGGTTTTGTGTTTTGGTTTTGGGTTCGGTTCCGCGGCCGTGTTTTGGCAAAACCTCACCGAATTTTTTTTGTCGGATTCGGGTGTGTTTTGGATTCGGGTGTTTTTTTCAAAAAACACTAAAAAACAGCTTAAATCATAGAATTTGGGGGTCATTTTGATCCCAAAGTATTATTAACCTCAAAAACCATAATTTCCACTCATTTTCAGTCTATTCTGAATACCTCACACCTCACAATATTATTTTTAGTCCTAAAATTTGCACCGAGGTCACTGGATGACTAAGCTAAGCGACCCTAGTGGCCGACACAAACACCGGGCCCATCTAGGAGTGGCACTGCAGTGTCACGTAGGATGGCCCTTCCAAAAAACACTCCCCAAACAGCACATGACGCAAAGAAAAAAAGAGGCGCAATGAGGTAGCTGTGTGAGTAAGATAAGCGACCCTAGTGGCCGACACAAACACCGGGCCCATCTAGGAGTGGCACTGCAGTGTCACGCAGGATGGCCCTTCCAAAAAAACACTCCCCAAACAGCACATGATGCAAAGAAAAAAAGAGGCGCAATGAGGTAGCTGTGTGAGTAAGCTAAGCGACCCTAGTGGCCGACACAAACACCTGGCCCATCTAGGAGTGGCACTGCAGTGTCACGCAGGATGGCCCTTCCAAAAAACACTCCCCAAACAGCACATGACGCAAAGAAAAAAAGAGGCGCAATGAGGTAGCTGTGTGAGTAAGATAAGCGACCCTAGTGGCCGACACAAACACCGGGCCCATCTAGGAGTGGCACTGCAGTGTCACGCAGGATGGCCCTTCCAAAAAACACTCCCCAAACAGCACATGACGCAAAGAAAAAAAGAGGCGCAATGAGGTAGCTGTGTGAGTAAGATAAGCGACCCTAGTGGCCGACACAAACACCGGGCCCATCTAGGAGTGGCACTGCAGTGTCACGCAGGATGGCCCTTCCAAAAAACACTCCCCAAACAGCACATGACGCAAAGAAAAATTAAAGAAAAAAGAGGTGCAAGATGGAATTGTCCTTGGGCCCTCCCACCCACCCTTATGTTGTATAAACAGGACATGCACACTTTAACCAACCCATCATTTCAGTGACAGGGTCTGCCACACGACTGTGACTGAAATGACGGGTTGGTTTGGACCCCCACCAAAAAAGAAGCAATTAATCTCTCCTTGCACAAACTGGCTCTACAGAGGCAAGATGTCCACCTCATCATCATCCTCCGATATATCACCGTGTACATCCCCCTCCTCACAGATTATCAATTCGTCCCCACTGGAATCCACCATCTCAGCTCCCTGTGTACTTTGTGGAGGCAATTGCTGCTGGTCAATGTCTCCACGGAGGAATTGATTATAATTCATTTTAATGAACATCATCTTCTCCACATTTTCTGGAAGTAACCTCGTACGCCGATTGCTGACAAGGTGAGCGGCGGCACTAAACACTCTTTCGGAGTACACACTTGTGGGAGGGCAACTTAGGTAGAATAAAGCCAGTTTGTGCAAGGGCCTCCAAATTGCCTCTTTTTCCTGCCAGTATAAGTACGGACTGTGTGACGTGCCTACTTGGATGCGGTCACTCATATAATCCTCCACCATTCTTTCAGTGGGGAGAGAATCATATGCAGTGACAGTAGACGACATGTCCGTAATCGTTGACAGGTCCTTCAGTCCGGACCAGATGTCAGCATCAGTAGTCGCTCCAGACTGCCCTGCATCACCGCCAGCGGGTGGGCTCGGAATTCTGAGCCTTTTCCTCGCACCCCCAGTTGCGGGAGAATGTGAAGGAGGAGATGTTGACAGGTCGCGTTCCGCTTGACTTGACAATTTTCTCACCAGCAGGTCTTTGAACCCCAGCAGACTTGTGTCTGCCGGAAAGAGAGATCCAAGGTAGGTTTTAAATCTAGGATCGAGCACGGTGGCCAAAATGTAGTGCTCTGATTTCAACAGATTGACCACCCGTGAATCCTTGTTAAGCGAATTAAGGGCTCCATCCACAAGTCCCACATGCCTAGCGGAATCGCTCCGTGTTAGCTCCTCCTTCAATGTCTCCAGCTTCTTCTGCAAAAGCCTGATGAGGGGAATGACCTGACTCAGGCTGGCAGTGTCTGAACTGACTTCACGTGTGGCAAGTTCAAAGGGCAGCAGAACCTTGCACAACGTTGAAATCATTCTCCACTGCGCTTAAGACAGGTGCATTCCACCTCCTATATCGTGCTGAATTGTATAGGCTTGAATGGCCTTTTGCTGCTCCTCCAACCTCTGAAGCATATATAGGGTTGAATTCCACCTCGTTACCACTTCTTGCTTCAGATGATGGCAGGGCAGGTTCAGGCGTTTTTGGTGTTGCTCCAGTCTTCTGTACGTGGTGCCTGTACGCCGAAAGTGTCCCGCAATTCTTCTGGCCACCGACAGCATCTCTTGCACGCCCCTGTCGTTTTTAAAAAAATTCTGCACCACCAAATTCAAGGTATGTGCAAAACATGGGACGTGCTGGAATTTGCCCAGATTTAATGCACACACAATATTGCTGGCGTTGTCCGATGCCACAAATCCACAGGAGAGTCCAATTGGGGTAAGCCATTCCGCGATGATCTTCCTCAGTTGCCGTAAGAGGTTTTCAGCTGTGTGCGTATTCTGGAAAGCGGTGATACAAAGCGTAGCCTGCCTAGGAAAGAGTTGGCGTTTGCGAGATGCTGCTACTGGTGCCGCCGCTGCTGTTCTTGCGGCAGGAGTCCATACATCTACCCAGTGGGCTGTCACAGTCATATAGTCCTGACCCTGCCCTGCTCCACTTGTCCACATGTCCGTGGTTAAGTGGACATTGGGTACAGCTGCATTTTTTAGGACACTGGTGACTCTTTTTCTGAGGTCTGTGTACATTTTCGGTATCGCCTGCCTAGAGAAATGGAACCTAGATGGTATTTGGTACCGGGGACACAGTACCTCCAACAAGTCTCTAGTTGGCTCTGCAGTAATGATGGATACCGGAACCACGTTTCTCACCACCCAGGATGCCAAGGCCTCAGTTATCCGCTTTGCAGCAGGATGACTGCTGTGATATTTCATCTTCCTCGCAAAGGACTGTTGGACAGTCAATTGCTTGGTGGAAGTAGTAAAAGTGGTCTTACGATTTCCCCTCTGGGATGACCATCAACTCCCAGCAGCAACAACAGCAGCGCCAGCAGCAGTAGGCGTTACACGCAAGGATGCATCGGAGGAATCCCAGGCAGGAGAGGAATCGTCAGAATTGCCAGTGACATGGCCTGCAGGACTATTGGCATTCCTGGGGAAGGAGGAAATTGACACTGAGGGAGTTGGTGGGGTGGTTTGCGTGAGCTTGGTTACAAGAGGAAGGGATTTACTGGTCAGTGGACTGCTTCCGCTGTCGCCCAAAGTTTTTGAACTTGTCACTGACTTATTATGAATGCGCTGCAGGTGACGTATAAGGGAGGATGTTCCGAGGTGGTTAACGTCCTTACCCCTACTTATTACAGCTTGACAAAGGCAACACACGGCTTGACAAATGTTGTCCGCATTTCTGTTGAAATACTTCCACACCGAAGAGCTGATTTTTTTGGTATTTTCACCAGGCATGTCAACGGCCATATTCCTCCCACGGACAACAGGTGTCTCCCCGGGTGCCTGACTTAAACAAACCACCTCACCATCAGAATCCTCCTTGTCAATTTCCTCCCCAGCGCCAGCAACACCCATATCCTCCTCATCCTGGTGTACTTCAACACTGACATCTTCAATCTGACTATCAGGAACTGGACTGCGGGTGCTCCTTCCAGCACTTGCAGGGGGCGTGCAAATGGTGGAAGGCGCATGCTCTTCACGTCCAGTGTTGGGAAGGTCAGGCATCGCAACCGACACAATTGGACTCTCCTTGTGGATTTGGGATTTCGAAGAACGCACAGTTCTTTGCGGTGCTTTTGCCATCTTGAGTCTTTTCATTTTTCTAGCGAGAGGCTGAGTGCTTCCATCCTCATGTGAAGCTGAACCACTAGCCATGAACATAGGCCAGGGCCTCAGCCGTTCCTTGCCACTCCGTGTGGTAAATGGCATATTGGCAAGTTTACGCTTCTCCTCCGACAATTTTATTTTAGATTTTGGAGTCCTTTTTTTACTGATATTTGGTGTTTTGGATTTTACATGCTCTGTACTATGACATTGGACATCGGCCTTGGCAGACGACGTTGCTGGCATTTCATCGTCTCGGCCATGACTAGTGGCAGCAGCTTCAGCACGAGGTGGAAGTGGATCTTGATCTTTCCCTAATTTTGGAACCTCAACATTTTTGTTCTCCATATTTTAATAGGCACAACTAAAAGGCACCTCAGGTAAACAATGGAGATGGATGGATACTAGTATACTTATGGATGGACGAGCGACTGCCGACACAGAGGTAGCTACAGCCGTGGACTACCGTACTGTGTCTGCTGCTAATATAGACTGGATGATAATGAGATGAAATCAATATATATATATATAATATCACACTAGTACTGCAGCCGGACAGGTAGATATATTTATTATGTAATGACTGATGACGGACCTGCTGGACACTGTCAGCTCAGCAGCACCGCAGACTGCTACAGTAAGCTACTATAGTAGTATGTATAAAGAAGAAAGAAAAAAAAAAACCACGGGTAGGTGGTATACAGTTATGGATGGACGAGCGACTGCCAACACAGAGGTAGCTACAGCCGTGGACTACCGTACTGTGTCTGCTGCTAATATAGACTGGATGATAATGAGATGAAATCAATATATATATATATATATAATATCACACTAGTACTGCAGCCGGACAGGTAGATATATTTATTATGTAATGACTGATGACGGACCTGCTGGACACTGTCAGCTCAGCAGCACCGCAGACTGCTACAGTAAGCTACTATAGTACTATGTATAAAGAAGAAAGAAAAAAAAAACCACGGGTAGGTGGTATACAATTATGGATGGACGAGCGACTGCCGACACAGAGGTAGCTACAGCCGTGGACTACCGTACTGTGTCTGCTGCTAATATAGACTGGATGATAATGAGATGAAATCAATATATATATATATATAATATCACACTAGTACTGCAGCCGGACAGGTAGATATATTTATTATGTAATGACTGATGACGGACCTGCTGGACACTGTCAGCTCAGCAGCACCGCAGACTGCTACAGTAAGCTACTATAGTAGTATGTATAAAGAAGAAAGAAAAAAAAAAAACCACGGTAGGTGGTATACAATTATGGATGGACGAGCGACTGCCGTCACAGAGGTAGCTACAGCCGTGGACTACCGTACTGTGTCTGCTGCTAATATAGACTGGATGATAATGAGATGAAATCAATATATATATATATATAATATCACACTAGTACTGCAGCCGGACAGGTAGATATATTTATTATGTAATGACTGATGACGGACCTGCTGGACACTGTCAGCTCAGCAGCACCGCAGACTGCTACAGTAAGCTACTATAGTAGTATGTATAAAGAAGAAAAAAAAAAACCACGGGTAGGTGGTATACAATTATGGATGGACGAGCGACTGCCGACACAGAGGTAGCTACAGCCGTGGACTACCGTACTGTGTCTGCTGCTAATATAGACTGGATGATAATGAGATGAAATCAATATATATATATATAATTTCACTAGTACTGCAGCCGGACAGGTATATATATTTATTATGTAATGACTGATGACGGACCTGCTGGACACTGTCAGCTCAGCAGCACCGCAGACTGCTACAGTAAGCTACTATAGTAGTATGTATAAAGAAGAAGAAAGAAAGAAAAAAAAAACGGGTAGGTGGTATACAATATTATATATATATTATATACAATTATATATATATATATATTAAACTGGTGGTGATTATTAAACTGGTTGTCAGGTCACTGGTCACACTATCAGCAACTTGCAAGTAGTACTCCTAAGCAGACAATCACAATATATATTATACTGGTGGTCAGTGTGGTCACAATGGCAGTGTGGCACTCTGGCAGCAAAAGTGTGCACTGTACGTTATATGTACTCCTGAGTCCTGCTCTCAGACTCTAACTGCTCCCCACTGTCAGTGTCTCCCCCACAAGTCAGATATACATTATACAGTCACACTATCTATCTATCTATCTATCTATCTATCTATCTATCTATCTATCTATCTATCACTTCAGCAAGTAGTAGTACTCCTCCTAATGCTCCCCAAAATTACTACTGTGTCTCTCTCTACTCTAGTCTCACTCTCTTCTCTATAAACGGAGAGGACGCCAGCCACGTCCTCTCCCTATGAATCTCAATGCACGTGTGAAAATGGCGGCGACGCGCGGCTCCTTATATAGAATCCGAGTCTCGCGATAGAATCCGAGCCTCGCGAGAATCCGACAGCGGGATGATGACGTTCGGGCGCGCTCGGGTTAACCGAGCAAGGCGGGAAGATCCGAGTCGCTCGGCCCCGTGTAAAAAAAAATGAAGTTCGGGTGGGTTCGGATTCCGAGGAACCGAACCCGCTCATCTCTAATTCCGAGTTGATCGCACCAAGCAACTTTTTGCTGCTGGTGCAATCAACTAATCTCCGCCTATGGGGGAGTGTATTTTAGCATAGCAGGGCTGCGATCGCTTGTGCAGCCCTGCTATGCTAAAAAAAGTTTCACACAAAACAAGACTAGCCCTAGACCTACTTACCCTGTGCGACGGATCCAGCGATGCAGGTCCCGGCTGTGACGTCAGACATCCGCCCTCTGTTCACCTGGAAACGCCTGCGTTTTTCTTACCACTCCCTGAAAAAGGCTGGAAACGGTGAGTATCCACCCCGGAATGCATCCCGCCTGTCCATCTTCTTGCGAACGCCGCTGTGATCACATTTCTCACTGGCAGCGGCGTTGCCCGGCGACGATCGTCGCCAGGCAATGCCGTGCATGTGCAATACGTATGCCGCGCATGCGCATTTCTGACCTGTTCGCACCGCAGCGAAGAACTGCTGCTTGCATACGGTCGGAATGACCCCCTTATTCATAGTACAGGCACTAGACAATATAGCAATACATGTATGAAAGGCTCTAAAATATCTTTCCTTCTGTATATCTCCAGGTTGTCTGAAGTGGATAAGGGCGCGGTTTGTATAATCACGATCGCCCCAGCAAGGCATAGTGTTTCGTTTCACACCATTACACATTGGCAGGTGAGCTGTGAAGATACAATTCCAGTCACCCTGATCTGCCAAATCAGACTTTTGTGACCTTCACCTCCCCAATCACTCTGATATTCAGCAATTCACTGCAGGTGCACCTGGGTAGAGGTGGGTGTGCAGGGGCGTATCTAGAGAGGAGGGGACCCATGTGCAGTCTGTTTTCAGAGGGGGCCCACACCGCACACACTGCACCCATTTCCTCTAAATACTTACCTTTCTTGTGTCCGGGTGTGGACCCCGGACACTGACGAGTGCTAAATTGTGTGTTACATTATGATGCCCTGAAGCGGCCTGGTCACAGCAACCCAGGGGCCACTACACCCCAAACTCTTCCTCAAAACTAACATACTGTATGAATTTACTAAGGTTTTGCCATTCATAGTGACTTGTTCAATTTGCAGTCTGCAAATGCAAGGGTAATTTATAAAGAATTTATTAAAAACACCCAAGCTGAAGGAGTCTCCACCTTCAAGTGTACATACATAAACACAATATAGGATATACGGGGATGTGTGTGTGTGTGTGTGTGTGTGTGTGTGTGTGTATGTGTGTGTGTGTGTGTGTGTGTGTGTGCACACCCAAGCTCTAAACATGAGAGGTGCTACCATGCTGAAACTTGTAGTGCCACACAAAATCAAAAGGAAAATGCAGGTGCATACTCCAAACATTACTAATCAGAATAATTGTAATTACACTCTGCAGTTCAACATTGAATAACCATTGTTATTTTTTTTTTGCTGTTTTTTTTCCCACTGCAACACTTGTAACACTTTTATTATTATCTCTCCCCTACGTACAGGCCAGTACACACATTCTTATTTTCCCAGAGATGTGTGCTGAGCGATCTATCAGTGACCACTCAGTACACATCTCTCCCCCCGCTCAGCACAGTGCGATGTGTGCTGAGCGAGGGGAGGAGTATGGGGGGGCCGCTCATTTCACCCAGCGGATGAAATAAGCAATGTGCTAGATTGTGCCTGCATGTAGGCCTATCTAGCACCGACAATATCGACACGCGGTAACACGTATCGCTATCGCTGTGGGGCATACACACGAGAGATCCGTGCTTAAAATCAAAGCAATCTAGTCATATTGCCTAGATTTTAAGAACAGATCTCTCTGTGTGTACCCCCCTTAACATTTCTAACACATAGCAGCTGCTTCTTATCTAACACCTTCTAGCACTTTACATAGTTTCTGTCACTAGTGTGGTGCCTTGGGGCAGTTTGGTTGAGCTGGCCTGAGGGGGTCCCGTTCCCTGGACTTGAATCTTAGGAATGTTAGGGACCTACATCATGAGGTCACCTGGACAAGGTGGGTTGGTTCATACTTTTGGCCACAATTATGCAATGAACCTCAATTTTATTCACTGTTAACCTGCAGTATTTATTACACTTATTCTGATAATGTCTGAGTGTGCATATGCATTTTCCTTTATTTCTCTTACGTCCTAGAGTATGCTGGGGACTCCAAAAGGACCATGGGGTATAGATGGAATCCGCAGGAGCTTGGGCACACTAAAAAGACTTAAAACTGGGTGTGAACTGGCTCCTCCCTCTATGCCCCTCCTCCAGACCTCAGTTAGACTTTGTGCCCAGGAGTGACTGGATGCACACTAGGGGAGCTCTACTGAGTTTCTCTAGAAAAATACTTTTGTTAGGTTTTTTATTTTCAGGGAGCCCTGCTGGCTACAGGCTCCCTGCAGCGTGGGAGTGAGGGGAGAGAAGCAGGACCTACTTCTGTGAGTTTCAAGGCTCTGCTTCTCGGCTACTGGACACCATTAGCTCCAGAGGGTTCGATCACTTGGTGCGCCTAGCTGCTTGTTCCCGGAGCCACGCCGTCACCCCCTCACAGAAGCCAGAAGGCAGAAGTCGGGTGAGTATGAGAAGATCAGAAGACTTCAGGACGGCAGAAGACTTCAGTGACGGAAGGTAAAGCACAGCGGTCACGCTGTGCTCCATGCTCCCACACACATATCACCAACGGTTGTCACTGGGTGCAGGGCGCTGGGGGGGGGGGGGCGCCCTGGGAGGCATGTTACTGAAGTTTTGTAAGGGCGGCATATGATTGTGGGTGACGAGGCACCTTTTACAGACCCCCGCCGGCATTTTACATGAGTTTGAATTTGGCGGGCCGAAGCCGCCGGGAAGGGGGCGGAGCTTCAGTCAGCGGCTCACACGCGCCATTTTCTCCCTGCACCAAACGGAGGGAGAGACACTGCCGGGACCTCCACGCTGATTTCAAGTAAAGGGGGCATCTCCAGAGGGGAGCCGCAGTGGGGTACCAGTCTTTTTGATAATAAGGCAGCGCTGGGTACATATATCCGAGTACCAATATACAGGCGCTGGGGTGTGAGCTGGCATACTCCCTCTGTCTCCTCTTTTGGGCTGCATTGTGGGCCTGTCACCTTGCTGGGACGGTTGTGTGTGTGTTGTGTGTCGGTACTACGTGCCGACATGTCGGAGCCTGAATGTTATTCACCAGAGGAGGTTATGGGAGGTGGGGATGCGGGGCTAGATGTAGCACTGTCGACGCAGCCGACTCCTGATTTACTAGCACTCCTTAACACAATAAATTCCAATGTAGCTTCTTTATCTAAGAGGTTAGATAAGTCTGAGTCACAGACGCAGGTGTGGAAAAAGTCCATGGAGGAGGCTTTATCTCAGGTACAGACCCCATCCGGGTCCCATAAGAGGCCTTTTACTCAGGTGGGGGATACGGATACCGACACAGACTCTGATTCCGAGGTCGATTTCACTGAGGCTGCGTTACATCCACGATTAGTTAAGAGTATTCAGTACATGATTGTGGCTATAAAGGATGTTTTGCATATTTCTGTTGAACCTGCGGTACAGGAAACAAGGATTTGCTTGTTCAAGGGAAAGAAACCTGAGGTGAAGTTTCCCCCCTCTCATGAAATTAATACTCTTTGTGAAAAGGCTTGGGAGTCGCTGGATAAGAAATGGCAGATTCCCAAGAGGATTTATATGGCGTATCCTTTCCCCTCTGATGACAGGGAAAAATTGGAGACATCTCCAACTGTTGATAAAGCTCTATCCCGTTTGTCTAAGAAGGTGGCGCTTCCGTCTCCTGACACGGCAGCTCTCAAGGATCCGGCGGATCGCAAGTTGGAGACGTGTCTGAAGTCCATTTTCGCTAATATGGGTGCATTGCTCAGACCTGCTGTGGCGTCGGTATGGGTGAGTAGTGCTATTGCTAAATGGGCTGAGAATTTAGCTAGTGACATGGATACTCTTGATAAAGATAATGTCCTTCTAACTCTCAGTTATATTAAGGCCGCTGCGGATTACCTAAAGGACGCGGCAAGGGACGTCTGTCTCTTGGGATCAAGGACCAATGCCATGTCGATATCTGCCAGGAGGGCCTTGTGGATCCATCAATGGAATGCTGATGCCGACTCCAAGAGGTCTATGGAAGCTCTACCCTTTAAAGGTACTGTCTTGTTTGGGGACAGCCTGGCGGACCTAGTCTCGACCGCGACTGCGGGTAAGTCCTCTTTTCTTCCTTATGTTCCCACACAACAGAAAAAGGCACCACATCAACAAATGCAGTCCTTTCGTCACAATAAATACAGGCGTGGGAAAGGTTTGTCTTTCCTCGCCTCAAAGGGTAGAGGATGGGGAAGAAAACTTCCTGCAGCCTCAGGCGCACAGGACCAGAAGTCCTCCCCGGCTGCTACCAAGTCCACCGCATGACGCTGGGGCTTCCCTGGGGGAGTCCGGACCGGTGGGTGGGGCGTCTTCAGGTATTCAGCCAGGTCTGGATTCAATCAGACCTGGATCCTTGGGTGTTAGAAATCGTGTCTCAAGGATACAAACTGGAGTTTCAGGAGATGCCCCCTCACCGGTTCTTCATTTCGGCATTATCAGCGGTTCTTCCGGACAGGGAGGTGGTCCGGGCGGCGATTCAAAAATTGTGTCTACAGAAGGTCATTGTTCCCGTCCCTCCGTCCCAGCGGGGGGAGGGGCTCTAATCGAGCCTCTTTGTGGTACCGAAACCGGACGGTTCGGTCAGACCAATTCTAAATCTAAAATCCCTCAATCCATACTTGAAAGTCTTCAAGTTCAAGATGGAATCCCTTCGAGCGGTGATTGCCAGCCTGGAGGGGGGGGGATTTTATGGCGTCAGTCGACATAAAGGATGCCTACTTACATGTGCCGATATATCCTCCACATCAGGCTTTCCTCAGGTTTGCGATACAGGATTCTCATTACCAATTTCAGATGTTGCCGTTTGGGCTTTCCACGGCTCCGAGGATTTTCACCAAGGTCATGGCAGAAATGATGGTTCTTCTTCGCAAACAAGGGGTTTCAATTATCCCGTACTTGGACGATCTCCTGATAAAGGCGAGGTCCAAGGAACGATTGCTGAGAAGTGTAGAGTTGTCACTAACGGTTCTGCGACAGCACGGTTGGGTGCTCAATTTGCTGAAATCCCAGTTGATTCCGACCACTCGGCTTCCTTTTCTGGGCATGATTCTGGACACGGAGTTACAGAAGGTATTCCTTCCAGAAGAAAAGGCTCGGGAACTGCAGACGATGGTCAGAGAACTTCTGAAGCCGACGAGTATGTCTATCCATTATTGTACTCGGGTTCTGGGGAAGATGGTTGCGGCGTACGAATTCCATTTGGCAGATTTCACGCCCGCGTGTTTCAGTGGGACTTGCTGAGCAAATGGTCCGGATCTCATCTACACATTCACCGGAAGATAAGTCTATCTCTCAGAGCCAGAATTTCTCTTCTGTGGTGGCTACAAGCTCATCACCTCCTTGGGGGACGCCGATTCGGTATCCAGGATTGGGTACTTCTGACAACAGATGCAAGTCTCCGGGGCTGGGGCGCAGTCACCCAAGAAAGAAATTTCCAGGGAAAATGGTCGCTCCAGGAAGCCTGTCACCACATAAATATTCTCGAGTTAAGAGCCACTTACAACGGCCTGCTCCACGCAAGAAGTCTTCTTCAGGATCGACCGGTCCTGGTACAGTCAGACAACGTCACAGCGGTGGCCCATATAAACCAGCAAGGCGGAACGAGGAGCAGAGCGGCAATGGCGGAGGCCACAAAGATCCTTCGCTGGGCGGAACAACACGTCAGCGCACTGTCAGCAATTTTCCTACCGGGGGTGGACAACTGGGAAGCGGATTTCCTCAGCAGACACGACCTCCATCCGGGAGAGTGGGCTCTGCACCAAGAGGTATTTGCAGAAGTGACAAGACGCTGGGGAATTCCGTTGATAGACATGATGGCGTCTCGGCTCAACAAGAAGCTCCCGAGGTATTGTTCCAGGTCAAGGGACCCACAAGCCACTGCAATGGACGCCCTGGTGTCTCCGTGGGTCTTCCGGTCGGTGTATGTGTTCCCTCCACTTCCTCTCATTCCAAAGGTGCTGGGGATCATTCGTCGAGCAAGGGTTCAGGCGATTCTCATCGTTCCAGACTGGCCAAGAAGGGCCTGGTACCCGGATCTTCAGGACTTGCTGGTGGAAGATCCTTGGCCGCTTCCTATAAGAGAGGATCTGTTGTTGCAGGGTCCAGATCTTAGCTCGTAAGGGTATTCCCAGGGAAGTCATTCCAACTCTCATTAAGGCTAGGAAACAGGTTACGGCAAAACACTATCACCGTATCTGGAGGAAGTATGTTTCCTGGTGTGAGCTTAAAAAGGCTCCTGCGGAGGATTTTCACTTGGGTCGTTTTCTCCACTTTTTACAGGCGGGCGTAGATGCAGGCCTGAAATTGGGTTCCATCAGAGAGCAAATTTCGGCTTTGTCTATTTTCTTTCAAAAAGAGTTAGCTGCCCTCCCAGAGGTTCAGACCTTTGTGAAGGGTGTAATGCATATCAATCCGCCGTTTGTACCTCCTGTAGCTCCATGGGACCTTGATGTCATCTTACGGTTTCTCATGTCTTCCTGGTTTGAACCTTTGCGTAAGGTTGAGTTGAAATTTCTCACTTGGAAGGTCGTTATGCTTTTGGCGCTGGCATCTGCCAGGCGAGTGTCGGAATTGGCAACTTTATCTCATAAGAGCGCGTACTTGATTTTTCATTCGGATAGGGCGGAATTGAGGACTCGTCAACAATTTCTACCGAAGGTGGTTTCTTCATTTCACATTAACCAACCTATTGTGGTTCCGGTAGCTACGGAAGAGGTGGCGATTCCAAAATCTCTGGATGTTGTAAGAGCGTTAAAAGTATATGTTTCTAGGACAGCTGTTACTAGGAAAACTGAAGCGTTGTTTGTTTTGTATGCGGCCAACAAGATTGGTCATCCCGCTTCAAAACAGACTATTGCATGCTGGATTTGTAGTACGATCCAGCAGGCTCATTCTTCGGTCGGACTGCCGGTGCCGAAGTCGGTTAAAGCCCATTCTACCAGGAAAGTGGGCTCATCTTGGGCGGCTGCCCGAGGTGTCTCGGCGCTTCAGCTTTGCCGAGCAGCTACTTGGTCGGGTTCGAACACTTTTGCTAAGTTCTATAAGTTTGATACCCTGGCCGATGAGGACCTGGCGTTTGCTCAGTCGGTGCTGCAGAGTCGTCCGCACTCTCCCGCCCGTTCTGGAGCTTTGGTATAATCCCCATGGTCCTTTTGGAGTCCCCAGCATCCTCTAGGACGTAAGAGAAAACAGGATTTTGGTACTCACCATTAAATCCTTTTCTCCTAGTCCGTAGAGGATGCTGGGCGCCCGTCCCAGTGCGGACTATTACTTGCAGTGTGTTTTCTTACTGGTTAAGTTAGTGTGTACACGAGTTGTGTATTGGTTTGTTGCAGCTGGTTGCTGGAGTTTTTTTTAGTCATACTGTTATCTGGTTTGGCGTTATTCCGGTTGTATGGTATGTTTATGGTGTGGGCTGGTAGTTTGGTAGCCCTTAGTTAAAACAAAAATCTTTCCTTGTACTGTCCGTCTCTCCTGGGCACAGTTCCTATAACTGAGGTCTGGAGGAGGGGCATAGAGGGAGGAGCCAGTTCACACCCAGTTTTAAGTCTTTTTAGTGTGCCCAAGCTCCTGCGGATCCCGTCTATACCCCATGGTCCTTTTGGAGTCCCCAGCATCCTCTACGGACTAGGAGAAAAGGATTTAACGGTGAGTACCAAAATCCTGTTTTTTATATATTGTAAACTTTTTTTTACGCTGTGAATATGTTTTTTTTCACAAGCAAATTGAGTTGGTAATATAAAAATCAGCCATGGCCTAGATTAATACTGTATATATACAGATACAGTAGGTCGTTTTTTTCAAACTAAAAGTTTGCATAATAAGATTTTTCTTTGTATAGCGAGATTATTGAAATGAGATAATGGACTACAGAAGGCGCATTTCTAGGGGTGTGCTGTGCATTTCATTGGGTGCAACAAATGTACTTCAGATATGACATCCTATTTGTTTAAATGGTAATAGTCTATATAAAGACCTGCGTGCAAGAAAGATTCTCCATATTATACTACAAATATGGGTGGTCATTCCGGGTTGATCGCTCGCTAGCAATTTTTAGCAGCCGTGCAAACGCTATGCCGCCTCCCACTGGGAGTGTATTTTAGCTTAGCAGAAGTGCGAACGAAAGGATCTCAGAGCGGCTACAAAGTTTTTTTGTGCAGTTTTAGAATAGCTCAAAACCTACTCAGCGCTTGCGATCACTTCAGACTGTTCAGTTCCTGTATTGGCGTCACAAACACGCCCTGCGTTCGCCTAGCCACGCCTGCGTTTTTCTGGCACGCCTGCGTTTTTCTGAACACTTCCTGAAAACAGTCAGTTGACACCCAGAAACGCCCACGTCATGTCAATCACTCTGAGGCCAGGAGTGCGATTGCAAAGCTTCGCTAGACCCTGTGTGAAACTACATCGTTCGTTGTAATAGTACGTCGTGCGTGCGCATTGCGCCGCATACGCA
Source organism: Pseudophryne corroboree (assembly GCF_028390025.1). NCBI lineage: Eukaryota > Metazoa > Chordata > Amphibia > Anura > Myobatrachidae > Pseudophryne > Pseudophryne corroboree. Next base: position 858,592,305 of record NC_086445.1, on the reverse strand, counting down.
TGCGCAGAAGTGTCATTTTTTTGCCTCTTCGCTGCACAGCGAACGAATGCAGCTAGCGATCTACTCGGAATGACCCTCATAGTCTGTTAAAACTGCATGAAGCTCCTCAGCTGACATTAGCTACAAATATTTCTAAACAAGGACAGGATCAGCCGTGAGTGATACATTCTCTCTCACATATATCTGTTATTTGGGTTATATGAAATCATTTCTGGAATAGAACCAGAAGACTGGAAATCACTAGTGTGTAAAACAGTATTGGCGTGGCCTGGATCATGAGTCACCACATAGGAATGTGTCTGCACTCCGACTGTGCTTAATAATAATAGCTGCAGGTGCAGGGTTTTGGGAAAGTCTTTCCACATCTACAACAATTCCTATTGTTTCACTGTAAAATTGTGAAATCATTGAAATATGGCTTTGTACCACAAATATTGTGATAAGTATAATGTGCAATATTACATCATACAACCATAGAATTAAACATGAAGAAAAATAAATTGCAATGCTGCAGAATATGGTGAATGGTATTGTCTTGCCTTTCTGAGGTAGTCAGAGCAACTGTCACATTTTAGGGAAATACAATCCACTTGCCAAGGTTTAATCGATGAACTGCTCCGGTGACAATGTATGTTACAGCATATCTTATAAAACTCCTTTACTCATCAGATATAACAGTAGACACTGTGATGGCAAGTCAAGTTTATTACAAGTGATCAATCTATAGATAAATACATTGGCAAAATTAAACATAAATCTTTTTTCTCACACTAGCGTTTTTTTCCGCAGCTTTGCTCACGTAGATGTCTGTTTTTGCTCAGCGGAACTAATTTTACAAAGATAGTAGTGCCATCTAATATTGTGATGTATATTTTTTATTGTACACATTAATCACTAAATTTCTTTATAAACAATATTTGCAGTTTGTCCTTCAGTGAGTAACGCCAAAAGATAATTGTGACTATTAACTCGTGAGCAAGCCACGTAATGCTGCCCATGGGAGCAGCAGCTGGTCTTGAGAGCTACACATAAAGTCCTGAGCATTTGCCCTTACAACTTTATGAGCGCCATAGCAAAGCAGACGCTTCCAGGAAACTGCAGCGCTTGAGTAGAAAAGGAAAATTGTTGAGGATAAGGGTTATATTTGGAGTAAACAAAGTCTCACCTGCACCACATCCTATTAGAATCCAGGGTTTCTGTACTTACCCACTTTCACACATTAGTGAAGAACCAGGGTCATCACGGTTCACACCCAACCTAAGTCTACCATTGACACGGGTCTTCTGGTTTACAGTAGATGCTTGGGGATTATGTAATCTGTAAGCGCTACTGTGTCCGCCAATCCACCCCTTTTAGACATGACCATTACGTTTCAGGTGACCCGGGTCGGTCCTGGGAATAACCTTGGTCCAAGCATACATATATGTGCGTGTGTATATATATATATATATATATATATAGAAGCAGGGACAGGGGCGGATCCAGAAAAAAATTACAGGGGGGGCACCATAAGGGACGTGGCTTCGTTGGAATGGGCGTGGCTTCGTTGGAATGGGCGTGGTATTGCAGGAAAAGACTACCTTATACCCCAGTTTTGCAACCTGCACGCCCAGACGTTGGCCACCACAGAAAAGAAAAATAATCCTGATTCATGCCCCTTACATTATTTGTCATTTTTCCTCCTTATAGTAATGCCCAGTATACATTATTCCACATACTGCAATGGCCCTTAGACATTATTCCACACACAATAATGCACATGACACAATATGCACACACTGTAATGCCCCAGACACATTATGCCACACACCGTAATGCCTGTGACACATTATGACAGGAATCGCAATGCCCGTTATACATTATGCTACACACTGCACTGCCCCTGATACATTATAGCACATACAATGTCTGGGACACATTATGCCACACACTGCAATGACCTTGAGACATTATACCACAATGCCCGTGATATAGTATACCATACACCGTAATGCCTGTGACACATACCGCAATGCCCGTTATACCCTATGCCACACACCGCAATGCCCGTTATATATTATGCCACACTGTAATAACCCTGAGACATTATACCACATACCACAATGCCCGTGATATAGTATACCACACACCGTAATGCCTGACACATTATGACACACACCGCAATGTCCGTGATACATTATGCCACACACTGCAATGACCCTGAGACATTATACCACATATCACAATGCCAGCGATAGAGTATACCATACACCGTAATGCCTGCGACACATTATGACACACACCGCAATGTCCGTGATACATTATGCCACACACCGTAATGCCCATTACACATTAAGTCCTACAGTAAGGCTTCTAATTACTTTTCAAATACCTGCTCGTTGTCAGGGGTTTCATGCACTGGGTGTCATGCTCGTTGCCAGGGGTTTCATGCTCTTGGTTCCATGCACGGTGCCAGGGGTTTTCATGCTCAGGGTGTCATGCTCGTTGCCAGGGGTTTCATGCACTGGGTGTCATGCTCGTTGCCAGGGGTTTCATGCACTGGGTGTCATGCTCGTTGCCAGGGGTTTCATGCACTGGGTGTCATGCTCGTTGCTAGGAGGTAGTCCTTGTTGCTAGGGCTGTGCTCCCAGTGCCACATATGACCCCAGTGCCAGATATTCCCCCACGGTGCCAGGTACTCACATGCCCCCAGTGCCAAATATAGCCCCCCCCATGTGCCAGGTACACATATACCCCCAGTGCCAGATATTCCCCGACAGTGCCACATATGCCCCCAGTGCTATATATGCCCCCATTGCCACATATGCCCCAGTGCCAGATATTCCCCCCCCCAGTGCCACATATGCCCCCAGTGCCAGACAATGCCCCAGTGCCAGATATCCCTTCCCTGCCAGTTATTCCCCCCAGTGCCAGATATCCCCCCCCCAGTGCCACATATGCCCCCAGTGCCAGATATCCCCCCCCCCCAGTGCCAGATATGCCCCCAGTGCCAGATATTCCCCCCAGTGCCATATATGTCCCCAGTGCCAGATATTCGCCCCCCCCCTCCCTGCAAATATGCCCCCAGTGCCAGATATTCCCCCCCAGTGCGTCCCCCGTCCCCCCCCCTTCCTCCGCCGCCGCCGCTGCTCCCCCCCGCTCCCCTGCTGTTAGGAGGGACACGGAGGGCACAGTGCACGCCTCCCTGTGTCCCTCCTGGGTCTCCGGCGGCCGCGGGTCACTGTAATAAAGGAAGTGCTCACGAACGGCACTTCCTTTATGAGACCAGCGGCCGCCGGAGACACAGGAGGGACACAGGAGAGGCGCGCACTGTGCCCTCCGTGTCCCTCCTAACAGCAGGGGACGAAACAAGACCGCAGACTGACATGCGGACACTCGTCCGCATGTCAGTCTGCACTAAAAATGACAGGGGGGGCACGTGCCTTGGTGCCCCCCCCTAAATCCGCCACTGTATAGAAGATGCGTGGACCGGCACTCCCACTGCTAGGAAAAACGTGCCCCGGTGCCCTCTGGTACAATTAGGTTAGACGAGAGGCGGTGAAGCAATCAGCGGCACTCAGGGTCCCGCAATAGCAAACTAATGCACTGAAGAATCACTGCATGAAACCAACGTTTCGGGACAGACACGTCCCTTTGTCAAGGTGAAGAACGCACCTCGACAAAGGGACGTGTCTGTCCCGAAACGTTGGTTTCATGCAATGATTCTTCAGTGCATTAGTTTGCTATTGCGGGACCCTGAGTGCCGCTGATTGCTTCACCGCCTCTCGTCTATATATATATATATATATATATATATATAAATAAATATGAGAGAGAGAGGAGATTGCGGGTGGCACGCTGGAGACTTGTGAACTTCAAGCAATATTTATTGCATGCAGCAAATCCATATATATATATATATATATATATATTGGATTAGTAAAAAGATGCGCATTCAACTCCATTCCAGTCTTGTATATAAGTGGATTAGTATGCAGTCTGTATCCCACTTTAGATGTATCCCGCCGCTTCCTCCGTAGTCGAACCAGAACCACTGGTTCAATATGTAACCTGTAAAAGAAGGAGAATGGAGGGCGCAGGTATGAGTAATGAAATCACAGTTCCATTTAATAATAATAAAAGCTCACATACATCTCAGCTTTAAATAATCAGCTCAGCGTTCTCATGCGGTGGCCCAGTCTCCGGACAGCTTTCTACCGCAATCCCTCACACAGTAGATTTCGGGTGCCGCAAGCACAGCTCGTTTGCACACGGGGACCAGCCGGGTGACATCAGCACGGCCAACGCTCCGTAAGCCACGCCCTCTCTCTCTCTATATATGTGTATATATATGTATATATATATAAATATATATATTTACACGCACTATAAACAACCCCACATACATTAATTATGCCAATTTTAGACATATCACTTGTATATATTATACAGTATATACTGTATGTATAAAGTATATACAAGTATATATACAATACTGTGCAAAAGTTTTAGACAGGTGTTGAAATAATACTGCTACTGTAGTTAAGAATGCTTTCAAAATAAAAGTGTTAATAGTTTATTATTATTATCCTTTATTTATATGACGCCACAAGGGTTCCGCAGCACCCAATTACAGAGTACATATGCACATAATCAAAACAGGAAAACAGCAACTTACAGTTGACGACAATATAGGACAAGTACAGGGTAAATAAACATAGCTACATCCGCAGATGACACTGGAATAAGTATCAGGAGGCAGAAGACTGCTGGATTTGGTACAGTTGTAGATTATTAAAGTAAGAAAAATGATAAGCACATGAGGGAAGAGGTCCCTACTCGTGAGAGTTTACATTCTAAAGGTTATTTTGATTAATTGACAAAATTCTTGGTAAATGAACAGAAGTGAAATCTAAATCAAATCAATATTTAGTGTGACCACCCTTTGCCTCCAAAATGGCATCCATTTTTCTAGGTACAGTTGCACACAGATTTTGAAGGAACTCAGCAAGGAGGTTGTTCAAAACATCTTGTAGAACTAACCGCAGATCTACTGTAGATGTAGGCTTGCTCATACCCTTCTGTCTCTTCATGTAATCACAGACAGACTTAATGATGTTGAGATCAGGGCTCTGTTTGGGCCATATAATCACTGCCAGGACTCTTGTTCTTCTTTACACTGAATATATGGATGATGGATGAGTACCTAAACAAGAGTATTAGAGAGTGGTCCACAAGTACTGTTGAGTTAAGTCTTTGTAGATAATTCTCTAGGCTCCTGTCAAGGATTTCCTATATTCTCAACCGAATCAAGAAATAACAGGGAAACTTGATCAGATACCAGAAAGTAACCTCTTAACATCTATTGGGATATTGTGGAAGCCTTAAACTCACCTCAACTCAGTGAGATGTGTTCCTCAAAAGGTATATTTAGTTTTCACCCACTTATCACATCAGACCCCATAGACTCCCCATTGGGGTAACACTCACCAATAGGTTGGTCCCTATGTTCATCAAAAGGTATCCCCTGCAGATGTACTTTATAAAGGTGCCAACTTCAAGTATTAGCCAGACAGGTTCTTCGCGTATATTAATTCGTACAGAACAGCTCCAAAAATGGATCAAAAAACGATTTTTCTTTTAAAAAAATGTAATTCACAAAAAAAAAGGTTTGTTCCACTCTACTCCATTAGCAACCATAAACATATTCCTCTCACCATTAAATCCTGGGACAGAATGGGAGATAGAAAAAGTTTGGTAAGATGGTTATATTATCCAATGGTCAGTAGTAATAGATATTCAACCATAACGTCCAACGCGTTTCAGGTTTTTATCTACAACTGATGGGAAATGCAATGGGCACCAGACTGGCACCGAGTTATGACAACTTATGGCACACTGGGAAGAACAACAGTTGTGGAGTGGCCATGAATTTGGTTCCAGTCTGGTGTCCTGGAGTCGTTACATAGACGACGTGTTATTTCTTTGGGAAGGAGATCGCCCCTCATTGGATGCTTTTTGTACTCATTTGAACAATAACAATTGCAATATTAAACTTACTTTTGACATCAGTACAGTACAAGTCAACTTGCTAAACCTGAATATTTATGTAGAAGATGACACACTAAAGACAAGCAATTTCTGGATAAAAGATATAGTAAAGTGGATGTTAAAAATGCTATAGGTAAGGGTTTCAAAGTTAAATAGAGTGGCTGCATTAAGAGGTAATAAACAACCTAAAAAGGATAACGATGTGTTTAATATAAATGTACTTTTTATTACCAAATTTACTAGTCAGCATAAATAAGTTGAGCCTGGGAAAAGATCCCTTATTAAAAGCTATCATCTCAGATACCCCTAGATTTATATATAGAAAAGCACAAAATCTTAAAGCAGTAAAAAGAGTACTGTATCTTCAGTCGCGAAAGTATAGGTGACAAATATGTCCAAAGCTTTCTATAGTTGTGGTACATATTTAATGTGCCACACTTGCAAGAGTGGGAAAGCAAAATAGGTGAATATAGATTATGTCAAACCAATAAAATATATGAAATTAGAGACTTTGTAACATGTCACTCAAAATACTATATATATCTTTTGGAATGTTCATGTAAGGCTCAGTATGTGGGAAAAAATACCCGCATGTTAAAAACATGTCTAGCAGAATATGTACGAAATGTGAAACAACGGTTAGAAACCCACAATGTATCATTGCATTTTAAAAACCAACACCAATGCAATATTGAAAACCTTGTGAGTTTCTGTGGAATAAAGGCTATAAAGTCAAGTTGGAGAAGGAATGATAAAGATGAAAAATTAACGAAAAACGAGATGCAAACCATATATGAATCAAGGACCCTTGTTCGGACTCAATGTTGAGTTTGAGACCAAGTGGTTCCTATAAAATCTGGGTATAATACCAGGATGCCTTCACGCTTTGCCTCATTTGAATAGATTTGAAACCTCTATTTATAAATGAATATCTGTTTGGATCATACTTACCATAGAATATCTAGCTGTAATTTATTATTCTCTTATACATTTACTTATCAATATATATTTAAAAGGCTTTATTTATGCATTATTACTGTATATGAATAATGGATTTTATATATATTTTTATATGGGACTGGTACATGATTGAACGGAATTTGGCAGCTGTATTTGCGTTCCACAGCCCGGCTCAAGACTTCCTGTTTGCGTCTTAACAACCAGAAGTGACACAGCGCAATCTCCGGAAAAGCAGTAGTTTCATGGGGAATCATGCCGTGATTTATGTGGATAGCAAGCATTCTCCAAGGCTACGATTTTGGCGCTACTTTTGACCCAATCGAAAGGCAACAAACTCGCTTGGACTTATGGGAGAGAAAGCCTTGATTGGAGGAATATACATTGGGGAAGTTAATACCAAATTGTGGAACGGACTAATTATGGAGGATTATAATGTAACCCAGAGTAGAACACTTCATAAGGAGAGTTGTTCTGGAAATCAAGGCTGCGATTTATACACTATATGTCCTATTTATATGTTTTATGTAATATTACCATTTTTTATCATGATTTTTGGATCTGTGATTGCATACTAGCATATATAAATGTGTTTTATATATGAAATGTATTGTAAGGGTCAATCCTTTATTTTAAATGTATGTTTGGAGGAAGTAGGCTCTGATTGGTTGAATACCACATGACCCATAAATACCCATTATGGCTTGCTCACTTCACACCTGGAGAAAGGAAACATATTCCTAAATGCGTTGGTGATTGAGGACTTTATGGTTTGAATATCTACTACTAGTGACCATTGGGTAATATCACCATCTGACCAAACTTTTCTGTCTCTGGATTAAATGGTGAGAGGAATATGTTTATGGTTCCTTATGCAGTAGAGTGGAACAAACCTTTTTTAATAATTTTAACTGATTTTTAAGAAAAATTATTTTTTGATCCATTTTTTGGAGATTCTCTAAATATGTGTAGAGAAGAACCTGTCTGGCTAATACTTGGAGTTAGCACCTTTCTAAAGTACATCTGTACGGGAAGAGTGCACCAAAAGATACCTTTTGATGAACATAGGGACCAACCTATTGGTGAGTGTTACCCCAATGGGGAGTCTATGGGTTCTGATGTGATAAGTGGGTGAAAACTAAAGATACCTTTGAGGAACGCATCTCACTGAGAAAGTCATTTCTCCAGGTATGGATTGAACCAGTCCCCACCTCTTTAGATTTGCCTAGGGAGAAATCATTTTCCTTATGCGTATGGATTGGTTAGAGCAGAGATTTTCAACCTTTTACAACTCGTGGCACACTGAACAAGATTTAAATATTGCCAAGGCACACTCAAATATAATGGTGATGCATGGTGCAGTTGCGTGTCCTAGGATGTCATGTCGCAGCTTCTCCATAGGTAACGCCTGAGCCACATCTGAGAGAGCCAGAAAAGCCCAACACTGCCCAGGCCCCAAATTAGAACTGGCTCTGCAACCACTAAACCCACAAGTATTGATCATTCCAAGGCCTCAGTAGCGGCAAAACACTGACGGACCTGGCTCTGCTTCTATGGCTGCACACCTGGAGACTGCTCAGGGCACACTAGTGTGCCACGGCACAGTGGTTGTAAAATACTGGGTTAGAGGCTTCTCTCCAGAAAGAGAAACTTACAAAACATTTTTTTGAGGTATGAGAAAGCTTATTGACTCCCACTCTACGTCTGTTAAGGAACATATTCGGAAATGCTTCCAATCCCCACACTGGTATGCAAACCATACGTTCCAAGAGATCCCTCCTATCATTATATGGGCGGAATTCAAATCTTTGTGTATGTGTGGCTAATGTGTTTGTTCCTACCTATTCGCTCCAATCGCGCCTAGTGTGACTTATCACATGGGCAGTGTTCTTTTTTTTTTCAACTGTGATCTAATTGGGCGCATCCAAAGGGGGGAGGGGGCAGCAGTATGGAGAATATGTGTGATTTAGCTCACTTTGATACATGCCTTCATTCTCCAGCTGTGGAGCCAGGCCAGCTCATTGGGGGTTGCTGCCTGTGCGGATCTTAGCTCTTGTTGCCGCTCCATTCTGTAAGATGCTGGTGCTTTTAATGAGGATTTTGGGGGTTGGATTCTGCAGTGTGTTTGTGTGCGTGTTATGCACACCAGTGCCTGCAGGAAAGTACTAGTGTCAGAACTGTTATGCACTCCAGTGTCTGCAGGAATGTACTGGTGTTTGAACTGTTATGCAAAACAAATGGACTCACAGACAAACTGGGGAATATGACATAACGTACACAGAAGGTGATAGGGTAACAAAATACACACACAGTGAACAGAGAAGCCCAGAGGCTAAGGAACTGGGTATCTCCCTTGTATTAGAACTGCTCAGATGTAAAAAGCAAGATGTTGTGTTTTAATACGTAGAGAACCCGAAATGCTGTTGCTAAGGGCAACAGCAAAACCCTAAAGGGTTACCAACGGGTGTGGCAGTAAACTCCTTGGTCAGAGATGGAATGATAGACACAAGGAGAGCCTCCACAATCCTGATTCTCACTTGCAGTGCACAGGTTTAAGCTTACTGCCACTAAACTGACCCCTGACACCTAGCACAGTGAGACAGGATTAGACAGGCAAGTGTTAGAATACAGCCGCAAACTTGCTAAGTTCACAGAGTAATAACAGAACCCCAGCAAGCTAAACGACTGACTCCAGTCTTACTGCTAGGTCTGGATTGGCAGAGTGTAATACCAAATCCCCAGGCCTATTTGCAGTAAGCAACAAACAAATACAAAGCTACACAGTACTGGCTAACTTTCATGAACTGACTAACCAACAGAGATTCAGCAGCATCTGCTTACCCTGAAAAGAGGCCTTATAAAGCAGGTGCTGTCCACGCCCCACTCAGACCTCACAGACTGTGAGCACAAAAACCAGCACCGGATCCCCTGCCGTGCACAGAGCCTATAACCACTGCACAGCAAAAGACCCGAACCGGAGTATCAGCTGCGCTCAGGTTACTCCACTAGCACTTGTCTCCCGGTTGCCATGACGACGTGGCAGCACAGGGCAGGAGACCCTAACAGTGCGCCATGAGGTCCTTTGAATAGTGGTGTGCTGGGGGGGGATAAGATATTGTGAGTGTGTATTTGTATATGTATGTTTGTGTGCGTGATGCTGTTCCAGAACTCTCCTGTCTTATATTTATATTTGGCTCTAAGCTGCCCCCTAATTTCGTTTTATATTGCCTCATCCCACTGCAACAGGCAACAGCAACGGACAGGGAGTTAGACAGCTGAATAGCATTGTAAAAGCATTTAATTTAATAATAATGTCATGCACTGAACGTCCTCCTTATCAATCGTACAGCACAGTGACATACAGCTAATTAACTCCCTGTCCAGTGCCGCTGCTTATGAGGCAGTATACAATGAAAGTAGGGTGCAGCTTTCAGCCAAATATACGTTTAACACAATTGGCACGCCACAAAAAAAAAACATTATCTATAACTTTTATTGAAATAAAAAAATAAATAAAAAATTGTGTAAAATCGCATCCCCAAGGGGTGGTGAGAAAAAAAAAGCATATTAGATGCCTAAACAGACAAATTTGCGTCCGTTTGCCGCAATTTGAATACTGGACCCCTTGAAAATAATACCTGTTACCATAGCCACGATAAACTAGCAAAATCGCAGTCAAAATTATCCATTTGAATACCAAATGAATATCGTGTCAAAAAATTGCGGCAAAACACTGGAAAAAAGATGCGATTTTCATTTAAGGACCATTTGAATACCGCCCTATGATTCTCAACCTGGTTTTCTTGTCTTCTTTGTTTAATTACATGAAACACAGATGTTCGTATAATTTTTATCATATTTATAACAACATTTTATTTTTATATTCATTAGTATATCAATTTTATCATTTTTCCAAATATTTATATATTATGTATACATATGTTTATTGTGACATTGGGGTAAATGTAAGAAGCAGTGAAAAGACTGGAGAAATGAACCAGTGGAGAATTTGCCCATGGCAACCAATCAGCTCCTCCATACAATTGTATAGTATGCAAATTATAAATGTTACTTCAATGCTGATTGATTGCCATGGGCAACTTCACTACTGGCTCACTTCTCCACTCTTATCACTGCTTCATACATTTACCCAATTGTAAAACATCTATTGTAACATCGTTCACTGATATGCATTTACTCCAATAAAAAAAAGTTTAAAAAAAAAAAGTTTCAATTATTAAAGGAACGTACGAAAGTGACACGCAATGTGCAATATAAAGTTCATTATTTTTTTTATGTACTTTTGTGATATTAGCCTCCCTTCCCCTAGTACCGAAAAACCGTATATAATAAACATATGATATAAAAGTGTACAGTATATTCTGTATACTAAATTATCCTGCTCTGGATAATGTTATGCTTTACTACTCACATACTCTATCCATTCTGTTTACATTGTATGTCACTAGTATCTTCACAACAGCAGCATTAAATCAGGAAATAAATTATTTTTACTATTTTCTAGCAGCTCTGGAACCCTTCAGAAATATTATCCAGTTTATTCCATTTTTGGTTATTCAGCTGTTTCTCAAATACTACGTCTGTGGGAAAAACAGCATTTTCCTTTATTTTCTGGCTGCTGTTGTAATTCTTAGATAGAAATGATTAAACCCAGATGACTGTGTGCCTTAATACATCCTTGTTTCCCAAGTACCAGTCAAGCAGAATGCAGCGGAAAGTGGGACTGTATTGTATTAAACCCTGAACTTAAGAGTATGAAAAAAGTCGTCACATGATTTAAATATACTGTAAACAATTGCTGTATTTATCTAACGACATAATATCTCAGTCAGTCTTTCCCACACTCTCAAAGATTATGCTTTCAAATATTTATTCTAGACAATGGGTGTAGTTGCAGCTACTTAAGATGATCTCAATGCATGTTTCCAGGATGTCTAAATTATGGTAAAAAAGAATAATGCAACAATGCAACAGTTTTTTTTGCTCTAAAAAAATAAAATAAAATAAAAAATTAAATATATATATATATATATATATATATATATATGTGTATATATATATATATATATATATATATATATATTAATTAGAGATGAGCGGGTTCGGTTCTCCGAGATCCGAACCCCCCCGAACTTCACCCATTTTACACGGTTCCGAGGCAGCCTCAGATCTTCCCGCCTTGCTCGGTTAACCCGAACGCGGCCGAACGTCATCATCGTGCTGTCGGATTCTCGCGAGATTCGTATTCTATATAAAGAGCCACGCATCGCTGCCATTTTCACTCATGCATTGGAGATTGAACGGAGAGGACGTGGCTGCATTCTCTCCCTGAAAAGCTCCGTAATCTGTGCTCAGTGTGCTGCAAATATCTGTGCTCAGTGTGCTGCAAATATCTGTGCTCAGTGTGCTGACAAATATCTACATTCTCTGCCTGAAAACGCTCCATATCTGTGCTCAGTGTGCTGCAAATATCTGTGCTCAATGTGCTTTATTGTGGGAACTGGGGACAACCAGTATATAATTATACTTATAGTAGTACAGTACAGTAGGCCATTGCTGTATCATGCAGCTCTGTGTCACTGCAAGTATCCATTCCATATCTGTGCAGCATTTTTGTGAGCAGTATATATAGTATTACAGTGCAGCATTTTGGTGACCAACAGTATATTGTTGCGTACAGTAGGCCATTGCTGTATCTTGCAGCTCTGTGTCACTGCAAGTATCCATTCCATATCTGTGCTGCATTTTTGTGAGCAATATATATAGTATTACAGTGCAGCATTTTGGTGAACAACAGTATACATATATAGTACAGTACAGTAGGCCATTGGTATTGATATATTACTGCCATATAATTCCACACATTAAAAAATGGAGAACAAAAATTTGGAGGGTAAAATAGGGAAAGATCAAGATCCACTTCCACCTCGTGCTGAAGCTGCTGCCACTAGTCATGGCCGAGACGATGAAATGCCATCAACGTCGTCTGTCTAGGCCGATGCCCAATGTCATAGTAGAGAGCATGTAAAATCCAAAAAACTAAAGTTCAGTAAAATGACCCAAAAATCTAAATTAAAAGCGTCTGAGGAGAAGCGTAAACTTGCCAATTTGCCATTTACTACACGGAGTGGCAAGGAACGGCTGAGGCCCTGGCCTATGTTCAGGGCTAGTGGTTCAGCTTCACATGAGGATGGAAGCACTCATCCTCCCGCTAGAAAACTGAAAAGAGCTAAGATGGCAAAAGCCAGCAAAGAACTGTGCGTTCTTCTAAATCACAAATCCCCAAGGAGAGTCCAATTGTGTCGGTTGCGATGCCTGACCTTCCCAACACTGGACAGGAAGAGGTGGCGCCTTCCACCATTTGCACGCCCCCTGCAAGTGCTGGAAGGAGCACCCACAGTCCAGTTCCTGATAATCAAATTGAAGATGTCACTGTTGAAGTACACCAGGATGAGGATATGGGTATTGCTGGCGCTGAGGAGGAAATTGACAAGGAGGATTCTGATGGTTAGGTGGTTTGTTTAAGTCAGGCACCCGGGGAGACACCTGTTGTCCGTGGGATGAATATGGCCATTGACATGCCTGGTCAAATGACAAAAAAAAAGTCACCTCTTCGGTGTGGAATTATTTTAACAGAAATGCGGATAACAGGTGTCAAGCTGTGTGTTGCCTTTGTCAAGCTGTAATAAGTAGGGGTAAGGACGTTAACCACCTAGGAACATCCTCCCTTATACGTCACCTGGAGCGCATTCATCAGAAGTCATTGACAAGTTCAAAAACTTTGGGTGACAGCGGAAGCAGTCCACTGACAACTAAATCCCTTCCTCTTGTACACAAGCTCCTGCAAACCACACCACCAACTCCCTCAGTGTCAATTTCCTCCTTAAACAGGAACACCAATAGTTCTGCAGGCCACGTCACTGACAAGTCTGACGAGTCCTCTCCTAACTGGGATTCCTCCAATGGATCCTTGACTGTAACGCCTACTGCTGCTGGCGCTGCTGTTGTTGCTGCTGGGAGTCGATCGTCATCCGAGAGGGGAAGTCGGAAGACCACTTGTACTACTTCCAGTAAGCAATTGACTGTCCAACAGTCCTTTGCGAGGAAGATGAAATATCACAGCAGTCATCCTGCTGCAAAGCGGATTACTCAGGTCTTGGCAGCTGTGTTGGTGTTAAACGTGTGTCCGGTATCCACCGTTAATTCACAGGGAATTAGAGAATTGCTTGTGGTACTGTGTCCCCGGTACCAAATACCATCTAGGTTCCACTTCTCTAGGCAGGCGATACCGACAATGTACACAGACGTCAGAAAAACAGTCACCAGTGTCCTAAAAAATGCAGTTGTAACCAATGTCCACTTAACCACGGACATGTGGACAAGTGGAGCAGGGCAGACTCAGGACTATATGACTGTGACATCCCACTGGGTAGATGTATTGCCTCCCGCAGCAAGAACAGCAGCTGTGGAACTAGTAGCAGCATCTCGCAAACGCCAACTCGTTCCTAGGCAGGCTACGCTTTGTATCACCGCTTGTTATGCACACCAGTGCCAGCAGGAATGTACTGGTGTCTGAACGGTGAGGGATGCAAAACAAATGAACGCACAGACAGACTGGGGAATATGACATTACATACACAGAAGGTGATAGGGTAACAAAATAAACACAAAGTGAACAGAGAAGCCCAAAGGCTAAGAAACTGGGTGTCTCCCTAGTATTAGGAATGCTCAGATGGAAAGAAGCGAGATGTAGTGATTTAATACGTAGAGAACCCGAAATGCTGTTGCTAAGGGCAACAGCAAAACCCTAAAGGGTTACCAACGGGTGTGGCAGTAAACTCCTTGGTCAGAGATGGAATAATAGACACAAGGAGAGTCTCCACAATCCTAGTCCTCACTTGCAGTGCACTGGTTCAGTTTACTGCCACTAAACTGACACCTGAACACCTTGCACAGTGAGAAAGGATTTTGGCAGGCAAGTCTGAGAATACAGCCGCAAACTTGCTAGGTTCACAGAGTAGCAAAAGAACCCCAGCAGGTTAAACGACTGACTCCATTCTTACTGCTAGGCCTGGATTGGCAGAGTGTAATACCAAATCCCAAGGCTTATTTGCAGCAAGCAACAAACAAATACAAAGTTTACACAGTACTAGCTAGCTTTCAGGAACTGACTTACCAACAAAGATTCAGCAGCATCTGCCTAACCTGAGAAGAGGGTTTATATAGCAGGTGCTGTCCATGCCCCACTCAGACCTCACAGACTGTGAGCACAAAAACCACCGGATCCCCTGCCGTGCACAGAGCCTGTAACCACTGCACAGCAAAAGACCCGAACCGGAGTATCAGCTACGCTCAGGTTACTCCGCTAGCACTTGTCTCCCGGTTGCCATGACGACGTGGCAGCACAGAGCAGGAGACCCTAACACCGCTTTCCATAAGAGGCACACAGCCGTCAACCTCTTACGGAAACTGAGGAACATCATCGCAGAATGGCTTACCCCAATTGGACTCTCCTGGGGATTTGTGGCATCAGACAACGTCACCAATATTGTGCGTGCATTACATGTGGGCAAATTCCAGCACGTCCCATGTTTTGCACATACATTGAATTTGGTGGTGCGGAATTTTTTAAAAAACGACAGGGGCGTGCAAGACATGCTGTCGGTGGCCCGAAGAATTGCGGGCCACTTTCGGCATTCAGCCACTGCGTGCCAAAGACTGGAGCACCAGCAAACACTCCTGAACCTGCCCCGCCATCATCTGAAGCAAGAGGTGGTAACAAGGTGGAATTAACCCTCTATATGCTTCAGAGGATGGAGGAGCAGCAAAAGGCCATTCAAGCCTATACATCTGCCTACGATATAGGCAAAAGAGGGGGAATGTACCTGACTCAAGCGCAGTGGAGAATGATTTCAACGTTGTGCAAGGTTCTGCAACCCTTTGAACTTGCCACACGTGAAGTCAGTTCAGACACTGCCTGCCTGAGTCAGGTCATTCCCCTCATCAGGCTTTGCAGAAGCAGCTGGAGAGATTGAAGGAGGAGCTAAAATGGAGCAATTCCGCTAGGCATGTAGGACTTGTGGATGGAGCCCTTAATTCGCTTAACCAGGATTCACAGGTTGAAATCAGAGCACTACATTTTGCCCACCGTGCTCGATCCTAGGTTTAAAGCCTACGTTGTATCTCTCTTTCCGGCAGACACAAGTGTGCAGAGGTACAAAGACCTGCTGGTGAGACACTTGTGAAGTCAAGCAGAACGTGACCCGTCAACAGCTCCTCCTTCACATTCTCCCGCAACTGGGGCTGCGAGGAAAATTCTAAGAATTCCGAGCCCACCCGCTGGCGGTGATGCAGGGCAGTCTGGAGCGAGTGCTGACATCTGGTCCGGACTTAAGTACCTGCCAACGATTACTGACATGTCGTCTACTGTCACTGCATATGATTCTGTCACCATTGAAAGAATGGTGGAGGATTATATGAGTGACCGCATCCAAGTAGGCACGTCAGACAGTCCGTACTTATACTGGCAGGAAAAAGAGGCAATTTGGACGCCCTTGCACAAACTGGCTTTATTTTACCTAAGTTGACCCCCCTCCAGTGTGTACTCCGAAAGAGTGTTTAGTGCAGCCGGTCACCTTGTCAGCAATCGGCGTACAAGGTTACTTTCAGAAAATGTGGAGAAGATGATGGTCTTTAAAATTAATTATATTCAATTCCTCCGTGGAGACATTCACCAGCAATTGCCTCCAGAAAGTACACAGGGACCTGTGATGGTGGAGTCCAGTGGGGACGAATTAATACTCTGTAAGGAGGATGTACCCAGTGAAATGGGTGAGGAATCAGACTATGAGGAGGAGGTGGACATCTTGCCTCTGTAGAGCCAGTTTGTGCAAGGAGAGATTGATTGATTGATTGATTGCTTCTTTTTTGGTGGGGGCCCAAACCAACCATTCATTTCAGCCACAGTCGTGTGCCAGACCCTGTGGCTTAAATGATGGGTTTGTTAAAGTGTGCATGTCCTGTTTATACAACATAAGGGTGGGTGGGAGGGCCCAAGAATAATTCCATCTTGCACCTCTTTTTTTTTTTTTTTATGTCTGCATTTTGTGATGTTTGGTGCTAATTTTTTTAAGTGCCATCCTGTCTGACACTGCAGTGCCACTCCTAGATGGGCCAGGTGTTTGTGACGGCCACTTGGGTCGCTTAGCTTAGTCATCCAGTGACCTCGGTGCAAATTTTAGGACTAAAAATAACATTGTGAGGTGTGAGGTGTTCAAAATAGACTGGAAATGATTGGAAATTGTGGTTATTGAGGTTAATAATACTAGAGGATCAAAATTACCCCCAAATATGATTTAAGCTGTTTTTGAAAAAAAACCCACCCGAATCCAAAACACACCCGAATCCGACAAAAAAATTTCAGGGAGGTTTTGCCAAAACGCGTCCGAATCCAAAACACGGCCGTGGAACTGAATCCAAAACACAAAACTCGAAAAATTTCGCACACACACACACACACACACACACACACACACACACACACTATATATATATAGGGGTACCGGCGACAAATGCGGCTAAAAACAGTGGTTTACTGTGTTTAAAAAAAGGCCCAAAAAAGATTATAAATTTATAAAAACAAATTTTTATGTATATGAGAGTAAAAACAGATTAAAAAAAAAAAGGTAACACAGTAATCCACTGTTTTTAGCCGCATTTGTCGCCGGTACCCCTATCTCCCCATTTCTCATATATATATATATATATATATATATATAGTGCTCAAAATATACAGGGAACACTAAAATAACACATCCTAGATCTGAGTGAATGAAATTTTCTTACTAAATACTTTGTTCTTTACATAGTTGAATGTGCTGACAACAAAATTACACTAAAGCATCCGCCAACTCCTGGACAGTCTGTGGTGCAACGTGGCGTTGGTGGATGGATCGACACAAGATGTCCCAGATGTGCTCAATTGGATTCAGGTCTGGGGAACGGACGGGCCCGTCCATAGCATCAATGCCTTCGTCTTGCAGGAACTGCTGACACACTCCAGCCACATGAGGTCTAGCATTGTCTTGCATTAGGAGGAACCCAGGACAACCGCATCAGCATATGGTCTCACAAGGGGTCTGAGGATCTCATCTCGGTACCTAATGGCAGTCAGGCTACCTCTGGCGAGCACATGAAGGGCTGTGCGGCCCCCCAAAGAAATGCCACCCCACACCATTACTGACCCACTACCAAACCGGCCATGCTGGAGGATGTTGCAGGCAGCAGACCGTTCTCCTTGGCGTCTCCAGACTCTGTCACGTCTGTCACATGTGCTCAGTGAGAACCTGCTTTCATCTGTGGAGAGCACAGGGCGCCAGTGGCGAATTTGCCAATCTTGGTGTTCTCTGGCAAATGCCAAACCTCCTGCACAGTGTTGGGCTGTAAGCCCAACCCCCACCTGTGGACGTCGGGCCCGCATACCACCCTCATGGAGTCTGTTTCTGATCATTTGAGTAGACACATGCACATTTGTGGCTTGCTGGAGGTCATTTTGCAGGGCTCTGGCAGTGCTCCTCCTGTTCCTCCTTGCACAAAGGCGGAGGTAGCGGTCCTACTGCTGGGTTGTTGCCCTCCTACGGCCTCCTCCACGTCTCCTGATGTACTGGCCTGTCTCCTGGTTGCGCCTCCATGCTCTGGACACTACGCTGACAGACACAGCAAACCTTCTTGCCACAGCTCGCATTGATATGCCATCCTGGATGAGCTGCACTACCTGAGCCACTTGTGTGGGTTGTAGACTCCGTCTCATGCTACCACTAGAGTGAAAGCACCGCCAGCTTTCAAAAGTGACCAAAACATCAGCCAGAAAGCATAGGAGCTGAGAAGTTTGTGGTCACCACCTGCAGAACAACTCCTTTATTGGGGGTGTCTTGCTAATTGCCTATAATTTCCACCTGTTGTCTATTCCATTTGCACAACAGCATGTGAAATTGATTGTCAATCAGTGTTGCTTCCTAAGTGGACAGTTTGATTTCACAGAAGTGTGATTGACGTGGAGTTCAGTGTTCCCTTTATTTTTTTGAGCAGTGTAGTATTTCATATGTCTTGATAAAAGGGCTAAGCTCTAAAACGTTGGCATAATATTGCTGCATTAGCATGTTTCTGGATGTTTAATCCCTGAGTGCTGTCCACCACATTGCATAAATAAGATGATGGCGTCTAAAAATGCACTAAGCTGTATTACAGCATCTGCAGACACTGAAAGTGTCATTGCACTTTTTGATGCCTGTTTGTATGCCAGGAGAAGAGCTGCAGACATAACTACATTAATAAACGCTTAGCGGACGCAGCAGCGTGAGAATCAGGCTCTAAATATCTCCATATGTGTAGATTTATTGAATTGTATTATTTTACACTTGTGCTACATCAAGTTTTAAAGCTTTAGTAATCTAATAATCAATAGTTATGTAGTGCGCTGTGTTTGAGGCTTAGTAGCTACAACCATGAATTGCTATGAAGAATGGAATTCATTTGATATTGATGGCCACTAATGTCAGAATTGATAATGATGCAGTTTTAGGTGCTGAACTAAGCACTCTTTAGTTCAGGGAGGCAGTCATTTAACAGGCTTTCATCCAGAGAGTTTAACTCTTAATCACACCAGTAATGCAATCACACAGAAATGCGCACTTACACTTTGATTAAGCAAAGTGCTGCCTCCCTTTAAATTGTAGGCTTCACTTGTCTATCAAAGCAATAATCTGGATGGCCAGATCAGGGATATCGTTAAAAGGATACTATAGGATACCATCAATAGAGACTTTTTCCGTAAAGAGCATTTTTTTTTGTCTGCAGTCAATATTGGTGGCAAAGATAACATTCATATGCTATAGATGGGGCTTACATAATGAATAGACTTTGGGGGTCATTCCGAGTTGTTCGCTCGTAGCCAATTTTCGCTATACTGCGATTAGTCGCTTACTGCGCATGCGCTTAGTTATTTTACACAAAAGTTAGGTATTTTACTCACGGCATAACGAGGATTTTTAATCGTTCTGGTGATCGTACTGTGATTGACAGGAAGTGGGTGTTTCTGGGCGGAAACTGGCCGTTTTCTGGGAGTGTGCGAAAAAACGCTGGCGTTTCTGGGAAAAACGCGGGAGTGTCTGAAGAAACGGGGGAGTGTCTGGGCGAACGCTGGGTGTGTTTGTGACGTCAAACCAGGAACGAAACTGACTGAACTGATCACAGTGTAGGAGTAAGTCTGGAGCTACTCAGAAACTGCTAAGAAATTTCTATTCGCAATTCTGCTAATCTTTCGTTCGCAATTCTGCTAAGCTAAGATACACTCCCAGTAGGCGGCGGCTTAGCGTGTGCAATGCTGCTAAAAGCAGCTAGCGAGCGAACAACTCGGAATGAGGGCCATTGTCCTTATCTATTTCTATATGTGTGATATAACAAACCCTGAAAATAGCAATGACTCAATTAATTACCAGATGAAACAATTCATGCATGACATTAGTCAGGACCAGGTTAATGCATGAAAGATCAGTGTTAAATTCAGAAGACATATACTATACCTCTCATAAGATGTAGAGGTAATGTCTCTGAAGTATGATTGCCCATTACTTTAAAATATGTTAAAACTAGAGATGTGCACCAGACACTTTTCGTGTTTTGAATCTGGATCTCCACTCGTGTTTTGGATCTGCATGGGTTTTGCCAAAGCCACCCTTTTGGTTTTTGGTTTTGGATCTGGATTTTTTTGACAAAAAAAAAAAACAGCTAAAATCACAGAATTTGGGGATCATTTTGATTCTACAGTATTAATAACCTCAATAACATTAATTTCCACTCATTTCAGTCTATTCTGAATACCTCACAATGGGAGTCATTCCGACCTGATCGCGCAGCGCAGCGTCTGGTTTGGAACTGCGCATGCGCCGGCGCATGCCAGACGGCCGAAGGCCGTCGTTGCTTAGTTATCGCCTCTGCCTGATTGACAGGCATGGGAAAGCCGCTGGGCGGGAGGGGGCTGGACAGCGGCGTTAAGCTGTCACTGACATGCGGGGTGAACTATCCCTGTGCTGGGTCCCCCGCATGTGTGAGTGCCTGATCATAGCTTTGCTAAATTTAGCACAGCTACGATCAACTCGGAATGACCCCCAATATTGTTTTTAAGGCAAAAAGGTTGCACCAAGGTAGCTGGATGACTAAGCTAAGCGGCACAGACACGTGGCCCATCTAGGAGTGGCACTGCCTTTTGCTGCTCCTCCATCCTTTGAAGCATATAGAGGGTTGAATTCCACCTTGTTACTACCTCTTGCTTCAGGCGATGGCAGGGCAGGATCAAGAGTGTTTGCTGGCGCTCCAGTCTTCGGCACGCAGTCACTGAATGTCGAAAGTGTGCCGCAATTTTTCGTGCCACTGACAGCATCTCCTGCACGTCCCTGTCATTTTTTAAAAAATTCTGCACCACCAAATTGTGTGTGCAAAACATGGGACATGCTAGAATTTGCCCAGATGTAATGCTCGCACAATATTGGTGCCATTGTCAGATATCACAAAGCCCCAGGAGTGTCTAAGTGGGGTAAGCCATTCTGCAATGATGTTCCTCAGTTTCTGTAAGAGGTTCTCAGCGGTGTGCCTCTTATGGAAACCGATAATACACAGCGTTGCCTGCCTAGGAATGAGTTGGCTTTTGTGAGATGCTGGTGCCGCTGCTGTTGTTGCTTGCGGAAAACAATACATCTACCCAGTGGGATGTGACAGTCATGTAGTCCATAGTTTGCCCTGCTCCACTTTTCTACATGTCCATGGTTAAGTGGACAGTGGGTACAACCATATTTTTGAGGACACTGAGGACACTTTTCTTAATGTCCCTGTACAGTCCGGGAATCGCTTGCCTAGTAAAGTTGAATTTAGACGGAATTTGGTACCGGGACACAGTACATCTATCAACTGTCTAAATCCCACTGCACTAATGACGGATACCGGACACACATCTAGCACCAACATGGTTGTTATGGCCTCAGCAATCCACTGTGCAATAGGGTGACTGCTGTCATATTTCATCTTCCTCGCAAAGGACTGTTGGACAGTCAATTGCTTAGTTAAAGTAGTACAAGTGGTCTTCTGACTTCTTCTCTGGAATGACGATCGACTCCCAGCAACAACAACAGCAACAGCAGCTGCAGCAGTATGCGTAACACTGAAGGATCCTCTGGAGAATTGTCAGATAGGAGAGTACTTGTCAGTCATGCCAGTGACATGGCCTGAAGGACTACTTCTGTTCCTGACTGAGGAGGAGACTGACGTTGAGGGAGTTGGTGGTGTGGATTGCAGGAGCTTGGATACAACAGGAAAAAGGGATTTAGGTGTCAGTGGAATGCTTATGCAATTACCCAAAGTTTCTGAACTTGGCAATGGCTTATGATGAATGTGCTGCAGGTGATGTATAAGGGAGGATGTTCCTAGGTGGTTAACGTCCTTACCCCTACTTATTATGGATTGACAAAGGCAACACATGGCTTAACACCTGTTGTCTGGATTTGTGGAGAAATAATTCCACACCGAAGAGGTGGCTTTTTTTATATTTTGTCCAGGCATGACAATGGGCTTTTTCATCCCATGGACAACAACTTTCTCCACTAGTGCCTTATTCAAACAAACCACATCATCATCATCAGAATCCTCATCGTCAACTCCTCAGTGCCAGCTACACCCATATCCTCCTCATCCTGGTGTACTTCTACAGTGACATCCTCAATCTCAATATCAGCAACTAGACTGGCGGTGCTCCTCCCAGCACTTGCAGAGGGCATGCAAATGGTGGTAGGAGCTTCCGCTTTCCATACAGTCTTGGGAAGGTAAGGCCTATACATCGCAACTGCGGACACTCTTAGACTCTCCTTGGGGATTTGTGATATCTCTGAGTCTGAACGCACAGTTGTTTTTTTCTGTGCTTTACCAAGCTTTATGGTTTTAATTTTGCGAAGGGGAGGAGGGCTTACATCTTCATGAGAAGCTGAACCACCAGTCATGAACATAGGCCAAGGCCTTAGCTTTTCCTTGCCACTTTGTGTATCGTGAATGGCATATTGCCAATTTTAAATTTCTCATCAGATCATTTCTTTTCTTTTTTTTGGTTATTAATTTTTGCTTCTTGGATTTTACATACCCTCTATGACATTGGGCATCGGCCTTAGCAGACGACGTTGATGGAATTGCATCGTCAATGTCATAACTGGTGGCAGCAGCAGCTTTAGCACTAGTACTAGGAACTGGAAGTGGTTCCTGATCTTTCACTATTTTTTCCTAAAAATTTTTGTTCTCTATTTCACAGGACAGTGCCCCTTTATTATTCCAGCACACAGAACAGTGCCCCCTTTTTTTTTTACATCAAACAGAACATTGCCCCTTTAAATTTACAGCACCCCTGTATTTTTACAGCATACAGGACAGGAACAGGGTTCCTTTATTTTTACAACACCCCTGTATTTTTACAGCATACAGGACAGGGACACAGCACCTCTGTATTTTCACAGCACCCCTGTATTTTTACAACACCCCTGTATTTTTACAGCATATAGGACAGGGACACAGCATCCCTGTATTTTCACAGCACCCCTGTATTTTAACAACACCCAAGTATTTTTACAGCATGTAGGAAAGGGGCCAGAACCCCTGTATTTTAACACACCTGTATTTTTACAGCATACAGGACAGGGACACAGCACCCCTGTATTTTAATAACACCTCTGTATTTTTACAGCATACAGGACACGGCCAGTGTCCATTTATTTTTACAACACCCCTGTATTTTTACAGCATACAGGACAGGGCCAGTGTTCCTTTATTTTTACATTACCCCTGTATTTGTACAGCATACAGAACAGGGACACAGCACCCCTGTATTTTCACAGCACCCCTGTATTCTCACAGCACCCCTGTATTTTAACAACACCCCTGTATTTTTTACAGCATACAGGACAGGGCAAGTGTTCCTTTATTTTTACAACACCCCTGTATTTTTACAGCATACAGGACAGGGACAGAGCACCCCTGTATTTTCACAGCACCCCTGCATTTTTACAGCACACAGAACAGTGCCCTTGTTCAGCACAGGACAGCAACACCCCTATACAGCATCCCTAACAGCACAGGACACCCCAGGACAGCACCCCTGTACAGCACCCCAAACAGCACAGGACACCACAGAACAGCACCCCTGTACAGCACAGGACAGCAAGACCCCTGTACAGCACCCCAAACAGCACAAGACACCCCAGGACAGCAACCCTGTACAGCACCCCTAACAGCACAGGCCACCACAGGACAGTTTCCCAAACAGCACACAGGACAGCACCCCTAAAGAGCATACACTGACCCCACCCGACGCCACCACCCACAGAGAGACAGATGTCTGTCTCCCTCACTCTCCAAGAGAGTAATTCAGAGTTGATCACAGCAGCAAATTTGTTAGCAGTTGGGCAACACCATGTGCAGTGCGGGGGGGGGGGGGGGGGGGGATATAACATGTGCAGAGAGAGTTAGATTTGGGTGGGTTATTTTGTTTCTGTGCAGGGTAAATACTGGCTGCTTTATTTTGACGCAACAATTTAGATTTCAGTTTGAACACACCCCACCCAAATCTAACTCTCTCAGCACATGTTATATCTGCCCCCCCCCCCCCTGCAGTGCACATGGTTTTGCCCAACTGCTAACAAATTTGTTGCTGTGATCAACTCTGAATTAGGCCCCAAGTCCGAAGTTAAAATGGCGGTGACGCGCAGCTCCTTATATGGAATCTAAAACCCGCGAAAATCCAACAGTGGGATGATGATATTTTGCCTCGTTCTGGGATCTGAGTCTGGCAGGAAGTCCCAAGCCCGGCTCGGATCGTGAATTTTGGGGGGGTTCGGATCTTGAGATCCGAACCCTTTCATCTTTAGTTAAAACATCTTAAAAACAAATTATATTAGAAACTAATTAATTGACATTCTATTTGATATTGTCCTTTCATGTCTATATTCAATGAAAACATAAAGATGTCTGACACAAAATCACAAGCAGGGTAATTTAAATACAGATCAATATGCAAAGGTGCACATACAAGTGTGATATAATGTTTTCTGAGTTTTATCACACTGATTTGTCATAAACTAATTGGAAAAGGCACTATGAATGGTAAATACTGAATAAATGTATGCAATTTATCAGCTTTAGTGATTAGTTTGGAGCGTGGGGCCCCCTGTGTTGGTGTGGCCTAGATGCTTTGGGTGCATCATATTGTAACATTTAATCTTGCTCTTTTTAGCAACTAATTTTTTTTATGTTTTTTTACCAATGTAACACTTTTTAACATTCTAATTATTACCTCTCACCTATTTAACACTTAGCTGCGGCTTCTTACTAATGTAACACTTTTTTACACTTAAACCTTTCATTAGCGTGATGCCTGTGGGTGATTTGCTTATGTTGGCCTGGGGGGTCTCGTGCACTGGACTTGAACCTTAGTGTTAAAGACCCACCAGATGAGGTCACCTGGTTGTGGTTGTTGGGCCCATATTTTTGGTCAAATTTATGCTAACCACCTCAATTTTACTCTTTGTTATATTGTAGAGTTTATTATAATTATTCTGATAAGCAGTGTTTCGTATTTAGAGTGTGCACTTGCATTTTTTCTTTTTTCTACATACTGATTTCATCTTTCTTTGTTATTGGTGCCTTTAAATAAGGTATACCCTAACAATGTTCCAATAGATTAATAATAGAATGATTATAATAAAATCTGATAGCATGTACTTTATTATTATTCTTAATAATAATAATAATAATAATAATAATAATGCTATTTTTATTACCATTAGTATTGCAACTTCACTGTTTTCAGTCTTGTAGACCTGCTTCTTTATCTTCATTGATTACATTTCACTATAGATTACTTCAATAGAGAACTAAACACTGTAGCTATCTGAAACGTATATTGCTGACATTACTAAGTTTAAGTAAGTGCATAGTCTTCAGTTCAATATATATGTCATATTAAATTGCAACTGGCATAAATTAGCCTGTGCTCAGGAAAGCAATTTGTCTTCTACTGATGTACTGAGATGTAAACTCTGACCTATGGAAGTGATATGTGCCTGTATTTAAAGCTCTGTGTTATTCAGTGTAGAGAAGCCTGTTTCAGATATACCCATAGGGCTGGTGCAGGGGCAGACACTAGTAATAATGTTGTAAAATCATTGGACAGCATGGACTCCACTTGCACATGCACGAACCCTCACATTAAGTGAACAGATACTGGCATTAGCATTATGGAGTAAATCAGAATAAAATGGTAGCTCGCTACTACAGCCACTTTGCATGCGAGTCTGAACCAGCCCCTGTATGTAAACTCTGCTGTTGATTGTGTATATGTACCAGTGGCAGATTTTACCTATGCCCCAGTAAAATCTGCCATCCTCAGCTCAGTGTCAACGAGCCAGATGCAGTCTGTGACTATACTGGCTTCACTGTGACTGGTTGTGACTTCCTATTGGAAATTACACCTGTCAGGCACAGACACTACAGGCAGCCCCAGGGGGAGGTGTTTCCTCCCTCTTGGACTGCCAGACCAGGCTGCAATTAGCAGAGAGAGGGCTTCCTGTAGGATGCCACTCCATGTCTTTCGTGCAGCCAAATCTGACTTCTGTAGGCTGCAGCCAATGCAGTTCATAGAAGCTGGTTGTCATAGGTATGTGTGGAGGGGGCACCGCACACAGCACATGGCATCCTAAGGGCGAAACCGGCTGCGATCGTGATCTGTATGTCCCTGCTGCAATGTAAAGTATAATAGCACCTTCCCGATCTCTATCTGATCCCCTGCTCCTCTCACCCGCTGGTTCCCTCTCCTGCTCCCCGCCTGCTGCTACAGAGATATGCGCGCTAGAAGCCCCAGTGTGTGCGCTGTGCTATCCATCTGACTCAGGAAACCGCTAGTATAGTGCATGTTGCCAACACCATCCTGTGCTGCCCGGCAGCTACACCCTGCACTCTGGTGCCACTCTGGCCGGCCTGCAGTCCTGGATTCCACCGCCCCCGCTGTCACCCTGTACATGGCCCGTGGCCGCACAGCAGCTTCACCGGTAGCTCGTCCTCGCACCTCAAATGCTGCAGAAGCCAGCTGCGGTACCCGCTCCACCTCCACCACAAAGGCCACGCAAGCTGTGAGCCTGTGACTGTGAGAGCACCAATCGGCAGGTCGGTCACACACTGAAATGGGGGTTATTTTAGATGCAGGGTTTTTTTCTGTGATGCTCCCCCTCTCAGTCCCTTTCTCTCCCCCACCCCCATCTCTTTCCCCACCTCACTCTCTACCCCTAACATCTCGCCCTCTCCCCCATGCCTCACTTTCCTACATGTCTCTTGCTCTCCCCCACGTCTCATTCTCGCTCTCCCCCATATCTTGTCGTTCACTTTCCCCCATGTCTCGCTCTCCCCTGCGTCGCGTCTCTCTCGCTCTCCCCCGCATCTCATCTCTCTCGCTCTCCCCCGCATCTCGTCTCTCTCGCTCTTCCCCGCATCTCGTCTCTCTCGCTCTCCCTGTGTCTCTTCTATTGCTCTCTCCCCCACGTCTCTTCTGTCGCTCTCCCCCCACGTCTCGTTCCTCGCTGTCTTCCCTACGCATCTTTCTACTCCATGTCTCATCTCTTC
Source organism: Pseudophryne corroboree (assembly GCF_028390025.1). Taxonomy (NCBI): domain Eukaryota; kingdom Metazoa; phylum Chordata; class Amphibia; order Anura; family Myobatrachidae; genus Pseudophryne; species Pseudophryne corroboree. The sequence continues at coordinate 858,564,597 of NC_086445.1, read as the reverse complement.
CTCTCTCCCCCACGTCTTGTCTCTCACTGTCATCCCTTGAATTGGTATTATTATGTGACCACGCCCCTTCCCCATGAAGCCACTCCCCTACACCTGCGGCGTGCACTTGCCCTATTTTATATATGGGGTGGCGCCGATGCTGTTTCTTGCACACTGCGTTAAAATATCTAGTTACGGCACTGGTTGTCACGGCCAGCTTGACAGGAAGCCGGAGCTTACCTTTCCGCGTGCTGTGGCCATACCCTCGGCGCTGCGGCAGGCGGCTGGCAGGTCGCATGGAGCAGGCTGCAAAGCAGGACTCTGAGCGGTTGTATACTGGCGGCGTTGGACACGAGGTGCCGCCATTTTGGTGATACCATGTGACTCGCTGGACCAATCAGGACATGCTGCTGCTAATTTTGCTCCAGCCAATCCTAGGTAAGGGCAGGGTATTTCTTGAAGCATTCTGGGTCATTCTGATGTCAGTTCAACATCTTCTACAGCCTGTTTGCAAGTTAGTTCTCTGACTTCCAGTTTCCAGAGTTTGTCTCTTGTTCCTGGTTTCCTGCTTATTTATCAAACACCATCTCCAGAGTCTCTACCCGTTTGGTCACTGCGCTCCTGGACCAAATACGGCTCCGTGTAGTCCAACTACCGGCGCCGATCCACCATAGTTGTCTCCATCACTGTCCAGGCCGCAAGAGTCGGCACAGCCACGGATCACGGCATACCAGTTCCTACATCTCCTCTGCAGTCATCAGTTCGGACCCTAGGTTTCGGCAGCCTCCTTCTTTCGTCATTATCTTTGTCTTCATGTGAAGGAACTTTATTCAGCCAGCCCGCTTCCATCCCAGAGAGACAGCCATCCAATCGGAACTAAACACTGAGACACCAAATTCAGCCACCACCTCGTTTCTAACGGCTCAGTCCAAATGGTCCACTATCCTGGGGCGTCCGCTATTCAACCTGAACCCAGTTCGGAATCACCGGCCCTATTAGATTCCTTCTGACACTGGTGTTTCCCGCATGGGCTGTAGGTCCGCCGCTTATGCACATGCGCTGGTCCCGGCACCTGTCTGTTCTGCTGTAAAGGTGCTGATACCCAGCTGACTGGGGCTTGATTCTCCTCCTCTCCAGGAAGCAGCAGCCCTCCTACCCCAGCAGGTAGGATCCCCACTGATATTTACTTATAATATGTAATAGCCAGTGACAAGCAGTGAGATCAATTGCTGGGGAGGCACTTGTTAATTAAACCCCCCTCCCCAAAAACAAACATACAAAACAGTGTGGGTTCCCCTTAGTTAACAATAACCAGCACCAGGCTCAACCAGCCAGGGGGATAATGACATAGCAGGGGGGACAATCAGTGTGGGGTTCCCCTGCTATCACATTAAACACCCCCCCCAAACTGGTCAGCCCAGGGCTCAAATTCTTCATAAAGTGGGACCCCATAAATATAAAATAGGTTCCCCCCTCCCGGGTAACAACGCAGTGCTATGCCCCACACCTCTGGTGGGCAGTGCCAGATTAAGGTCCACATGGGCCTGGAGCTGAATTTTGTGTGCGGCAACAGGGGATATGGCTAGTGATATGGGGGCATGGGGTGCAGTGATCGTGCTGAGCGAATGGTTTCTGGGTCCCATCACAATTTATGCATTATAGGCAGTGCTGGGGGAAGGCAGCAGTTGGGGTAGAGCTGGGGGTTGTGACAGGGAACACTTGGGGCAGGGAGGGGGATAAGGGCAGGCAGTGCTGGGGGTAGTGAGGAGGTAAGAGCAGGCAACAGTTTGAGAAGTGCTGTGAGTGGGTAGCAGTTGGGGTAGAGGGAGATAAGGGTATGCAGGAGAGGGTAAGGAAAGACAGCAGCTGGGGCAGTACTGGGGCAATGTTGGTGACAGGAAGGGTGTAAGTGTAGGTAGGTACTGGGGGCAGTACTGGGGATAGTGGTAGATTGCAGCTGGGGCAGTATTGGGGGCAAGGAGTGGGTTAGGGGCAGACAGTACAGAGGTAATGCTGGGGGTAGCGAGGGGGTAAATTTGGGGGGTTGAAAGTACACTGCTTTGTAATTATACCACTAAATCATGGCGAAAGGTAGTTTTTTATTGCAGCAGTAACTGGCAATAGAAAACTAGAGGTAGAGGGTGATGCCTTGTGGAGACAGAGAGTGACAGGAGAGAGAGAGTGCTGGTGATGAGAGTGAGCTGACAAGTAGATATAGGAGGAGACGGAGAGGCAGTGGGTGACAGGAAAGGGTGATGGGGATAGAGAGGGTGATGGGGACAGATAGTGGGAGACAGAGAGGCAGTGGGTGACAGGAAAGGGTGATGGGGATAGAGAGGGTGATGGGGACAGATAGTGGGAGACGGAGAGGCAGTGGGTGACAGGAAAGGGTGATGGGGATAGAGAGGGTGATGGGGACAGATAGTGGGAGACAGAGAGGCAGTGGGTGACAGTGTAACGTGTCCTCTATGCGTGCACAGATGAAGCTCTGCGCTCCAGCTGCTCCAATTGCGATGGATATGGAACAGACCTAAAAGGGGAGGTTATGGGGTAAGGAAGAATGGGGTAAGGGACCAGAGTAGGGGGGAAGGCGGGACAGAGCGAGTTGGGGCAGATGCTGGGTGATGGGCCCAATATGCTAATATGCTAAATGTTTCTAAATAAAAATTAGAACACTGTCAGGATAATTATGGAACCACTGCCTGCTACAATGTCTCACCAGGTGAGTGCACCCCCAGGGCCCAAGCTAACACCAGATGGTGCGAATGCAGCAGTAGAGACTTCCTCCAATTCTCACTGAGCCTGGCATTCATGCTGCCTGCCCTCTCACTCCGCGTCCTGCAGAATCAGATAGAGCAGCAGCACTCCCAGCCACACAAACAGTGAACCGGAGTGAGCTACTGCACAGTGCACACAGCTGCCACACAAACAGTGAACCGGAGCGAGCTACTGCACAGTACACACAGCTCCTCAGCCACAGCCAGAAGGGGGCAAAGCCACGGCTGCAGTGTCTTAAGTTTTTTCCCATTGCCCGGAGGCAAGTTTGAGTTCGGTGCCCCCCACGACCCCCTCTCCCACACAGCTATGTACCCTATTATAGCTATCCCTTCCTCACACAGACACCCCCTCCACACACACTCTCCCCCCTTAGCTCCCCAGAAACACACATACAGCGCACCACCCTCATACAATCCCCCATCACAAAGCTTCTCCCCCTTCCTGCTGCTCCTTATCTACTCTCTGCCCGCTCCCTCCTGACTGGTCAGTGGACCTCCTTAGGTGACAAAATGGGATGGGGCTCACTCACTGATCCCCCTAATTGTCGTGCCACCTAGCTCCTCTCCCCCTTAGATGGCTCCAGAACCATCTTGGCATCCTTTGCCCCTAATACAGACACACACACCCTCCCCCCCACACACACAGCTATCTACCCTATTATAGCTATCCCTTCCTCACCCCACCCCGCCCCAAAACACACACACACACACACACACACACACACACACACACACACTTCAGTACCAGACTTCCTGCAACTCCATCCGCCCCATTGTTAATCCGGCCCTGCTGGTGGGAGTGGGCGCGTGGTTCATGGTATGATAATATTGTTCTTTACAGGCAGCCTACGGGTCCCAGCAAGCCTGCCCCAGCATGCCAGCTTGTGGAGAACCAGAAGTGCCTGCATGCCTGGACATTAAGGGCCCGCTGGCAACTGTAGTTTGCCTGAAAATAAAATAATAAAATAAAATCAAGACACTTAATGTTTTTATTAGAGATGAGCGGGTTCGGTTCTCCGAGATCCGAACCCCCCCAAACTTCACCTATTTTACACGGGTCCGAGGCAGCCTCGGATCTTCCCGCCTTGCACATTTAACCCGAACGCGCCCGAACGTCATCATCCCGCTGTCGGATTCTCGCGAGATTCATATTCTATATAAAGAGCCGCGCGTCGCCGCCATTTTCACTCGTGCATTGTAGATTGAACGGAGAGGACGTGGCTGCATTCTATATTGTGAGCAGTATATAGTAGGACAGTGCAGCATTTTGGTGACCAGCAGTATACATATATAGTACAGTACAGTAGGCCATTGCTGTATCTGCAGCTCTGTGTCAAGTATACTATCTCTGTGCTGTATTATTGTGAGCAGTATATAGTAGGACAGTGCAGCATTTTGGTGACCAGCAGTATACATATAGTACAGTACAGTAGGCCATTGCTGTATCTTGCAGCTCTGTGTCACTTCTAGTATCCTGATTAGTGCTCAATATCTGCTGCATTGGTGTGACCAATATGTATACTGTACTGTGTGACGTGTGTTATACACTTGGTGATTTTATACATCCTGTAATCTGTACTGAGCGATGTGTGAGATACACCTGGGGATTATACACCCTATATACTGTATTGTGTGATGTGTGAGATACACCTGGGGATTATACACCCTATATTATTATTATTATTATTATTATTATTATTATTATTATTATCCTTTATTTATATGGCGCAAGAAGGGTTCGGCAGCACTCAATTACAGAGTACATAAATAATCAAACAGGAAAACAGCAATTTACAGTTGATGACAGTATAGGACAAGTACAAGGTAAATAAACATAGTTACATCAGCAGATGACACTGGAATAAGTATCAGGTGGCAGAAGACTGCTGGATGTGGTACAGTTGAAGATTATTAAAGTAGGACAAAGGATAAGCACATGAGGGAAGAGAGCCCTGCTCGTGAGAGCTTACAATCTAAAGGGGAGGGGTAGACAGACATGGGTGACACAGATGGGGTACATAGAGAACGTGGAACAGAGGGTTAGGATGAGATTTGGCTGGGTTTGGTGAAGAAGTGGACCCCCAGAAGGCACAAGTCAATACTTAACATTGCAACATTTTACTGGGCTATGCAGGAGAAAATTAAAAATAGGGGAAAATTAAAAAAAAAAAAAAAAGAATCGATAACTTCTACCGCTTTCAAAAAGGTCAATGGAAGCTGAAATAATGGACAACTACCTCATGGAAGCCAGATACAGTATACCAAACAGTACTTAGCAGAGTTAGGAATGAGTGCTTATGAAATACAGTAACATTTTGTCATAATATTTCAGAAACTGCATGGCTGGTCTCTTGCACTCTTTTGCTCTCATACACCACCTGCTTTAGGATTTATATTCAAAAACAGAGGGGTATATTTACTAAAATTCTTATTTTTCCGAATGAGGTTAAAGTTCAAACACGAATGACATCGAACGTGTAAAATTGCAACTTTTTGAATTTATTACGACTAATTTACTAAGCTGTCGTATTCTGCATTTTCGTATTTACCGAATTCGATGTCATTCGTATTTTTTGGCAGTGTTTTACGGGAGTGAATTGTAAAACACTGCCGACTTTAACACAATGAATCTCGGTCGGATCTGTGAGATCCGTGCTGGGCTTCATTGTGCACCTTTCGTAAAAAGTAAAACATTGTAAAAAAAATGTTAAAAAAATGCGTGGGGTCCCCCCTCCTAAGCAAAACCAGCCTCGGGCTCTTTGAGCCGGTCCTGGTTGAAAAAATATGGGGAAAAAAGTGACATGGGTTCCCCCATATTTAATCAACCAGCACCGGGCTCTGCGCCTGGTCCTGGTTCCAAAAATACGGGGGACAAAAAGCGTAGGGGTCACTCATATTTTTAAAACCAGCACCGGGCTCCACTAGCCAGGTACATAATGCCACAGCCGGGGGACACTTTTATATAGGTCCCTGCGGCCCTGGCATTACATACCCAACTAGTCACCCTTGGCCGGGGTACCCTGGAGGAGTGGGGACCCCTTCAATCAAGGGGTCCCCCCCTCCAGCCACCCAAGGGCCAGGGGTGAAGCCCGAGGCTGTCCCCCCCATCCAAGGGCGGCGGATGGGGGGCTGATAGCCTTTTTGTCAAGTGTTGAATATTGTTTTTAGTAGCAGTACTACAAGTCCCTGCAAGCCTCCCCCGCAAGCTGGTACTTGGAGAACCACAAGTACCAGCATGCGGAGGAAAACCGGGCCCGCTGGTACCTGTAGTACTACTACTAAAAAAATACCCCAATAAAAACAGGACACACACACCTTGAAAGTAAAAGTTTATTACATACATCCACACCTCCATACATACATACTTACCTATGTTCACACGAGGGTCGGTCCTCTTCTCCATGTAGAATCCATGGGGTACCTGTTGGGAAAATTATACTCACATAATCCAGTGTAGATCGGTCCTCTTCTGTTCTATTTGTAACCACGCACTGAAAGGGGCCCCATGTTTTCACATGGGACCCCTTTCCCCGACTGCCAGGAACCCCCCCTGACTTCTGTCTAATAGGGTTCCTTCAGCCAATCAGGGAGCGCCACGTCGTGGCACCCTCCTGATTGGCTGTGTGCTACTAAAAACAATATTCAACACTTGACAAAAAGGCTATCAGCTCCCCATCCGCCCTTGATTGAAGGGGTCCCCACTCCTCCAGGGTACCCCGGCCAAGGGTGACTAGTTGGGTATGTAATGCCAGGGCCGCAGGGACCTATATAAAAGTGTCCCCCGGCTGTGGCATTATGTACCTGGCTAGTGGAGCCCGGTGCTGGTTTTAAAAATACGGGGGACCCCTACGCTTTTTGTCCCCCGTATTTTTGGAACCAGGACCAGGCGCAGAGCCCGGTGCTGGTTGATTAAATATGGGGAAACCCCTGTCACTTTTTCCCCCATATTTTTTCAACCAGGACCGGCTCAAAGAGCCCGAGGCTGGTTTTGCTTAGGAGGGGGGACCCTACGCATTTTTTTTCAAAAAAATTAACACTTTCCCACCCCTTCCCACTGATAAACATGCACGGATCTCATGGATCCGTGCATGCATATCAGAACACAGTAAAAAAAAGCAGGTCTGTTTTATTTAAGCACTTTCTTACGATTTGTATTTTTTCACGGCAGTGTTTGGCTATTGCCGGCAGTGTTTGTGAATTACACTTTTTAGTAAATTACCAAGTTCTACCAATTTGCTGGTGTATTTGACCGATGGTGTATTCATTCGTATTTTTTTTCTTGGACTTCCAAAAAAATACGAATGCCCTCATCACTGCCGTGATTTGAGTTTAGTAAATTCCCGAGATGCCACTTTGAAGAAAAAACACCATCTCGGTCAAAATCGGGAGCTTAGTAAATATACCCCATTATGTCTCCATAATCCCAAAAACGTCAGTCTTCTTGGAAAGTGGTTTGTTCCTTTGTAAGGGAAAGAGAACAAACGTTCTCAAACAACGGTTTCTCAATTTCTTTTTCCTCTGGGAAGGGATTGTGGATTCGCAGGAATATCTGAGCATTTCTGTAATCAGAAAGCAGCGACTTTCTACAAATGTTTACGAATAATTCCAGTAATTTTGTCATTTTCTTCCAGTGATTTGGACCAATAATACCATTGATTAGAACGAATAATTCCAGTGATTTTGTCATTTTCTTCCAGTGATTTGGACCAATAATACCGTTGATTAGAACGAATAATTCCAGTGATTTTGTCATTTTCTTCCAGTGATTTGGACCAATAATACCATTGATTAGAACAAATAATTCCTGTGATATTGAGGTGTTTGTGTCGCTTAGCTTAGCCGTCCAGTGACCACAGGGGGTAATTCCAAGTTGATCGCAGCAGGAAATTTTTTAGCAGTTGGGCAAAACCATGTGCACTGCAGGGTGGGCAGATATAACATTTGCAGAGAGAGTTAGATTTGGGTGGGTTATTTTGTTTCTGTGCAGGGTAAATACTGGCTGCTTTATTTTTACACTGCAATTTAGATTGCAGATTGAACACACCCCACCCAAATCTAACTCTCTCTGCACATGTTATATCTGCCTCCCCTGCAGTGCACATGGGCCCTCATTCCGAGTTGTTCGCTCGGTAAATTTCATCGCATCGCAGCGATTTTCCGCTTAGTGCGCATGCGCAATGTTCGCACTGCGACTGCGCCAAGTAAATTTGCTATGCACTTAGTAATTTTACTCACGGCTTTTTCATCGTTCTGGCGATCGTAATGTGATTGACAGGAAATGGGTGTTACTGGGCGGAAACAGGCCGTTTTATGGGCGTGTGGGAAAAAACGCTACCGTTTCCGGAAAAAACGCAGGAGTGGCCGGAGAAACGGAGGAGTGTCTGGGCGAACGCTGGGTGTGTTTGTGACGTCAAACCAGGAACGACAAGCACTGAACTGATCGCAGATGCCGAGTAAGTCTGGAGCTACTCAGAAACTGCTACGAGGTGTGTAATCGCAATATTGCGATTACTTCGGTCGCAATTTTAAAATGCTAAGATTCACTCCCAGTAGGCGGCGGCTTAGCGTGAGCAACTCTGCTAAAATCGCCTTGCGAGCGATCAACTCGGAATGAGGGCCATGGTTTTGCCCAACTGCTAAAAAATTTCCTGCTGCGATCAACTTGGAATTACCCCCAAAACCCGATAAATTTCCAGTGCACATCTCTAGTTTTAATAGTTAAATATACAACATCTTCATCTGGGGAGGCCTTTAAGCTCTATTGCATGGCCGCCGCTTCCCTAGGGCTTCTGCCATCTTCTTCCTGCATCTACACCAGTGATGTGCGGTAAGTTGAGGCAGAGCCTTTCCTGTCATACTAACATATATGCCAGACTAGTTTTGACTATATAAAGTATATTAAAAATTCAAAGAATATATTACAAATATCTTCTTTGTATTATTCTAATAATTTTTATAGTCAAGATTCTGGAGTAAAAGTCTATGACAGGTGAGGCTGTGCCTCCTCTGCCTACCTTTTCCACACATCTCTGATCAAAACTCACCAAATTTTCAGCAGTATATACTGTACTGCTGCACCTGTGTATAATGAACACATGAACCCTTGAGCTAATATATTGTGTGCAAATCTGGCTCTGCTACTAGCCAATGCCTCCTAAGCCATTTACCTCACCACACGTCCCTGACTTTTACCCAGGGGCGGCGGCCATTAAGGTCTTTTGCATGGTCGCCATCCACCAGGACTTCCGATGTCTTCTTCCTGCATCTTCACCTGTGGGGCAGCGGCCTTTAAGCTGTTTTGCATGACAATCACCTACCCAGGGCTTCTGGTGTCTTCACCTGGTGGGCGACAGCCTTTAATCTCTCTTGCACAGCTAACGCCCACCAGGACTTCCGGGTTCTTCTATCTTTGGGAGCTCCTGCATGTTCCCTCCCCGCTAGCGGAATGCCAGTTGGTGCCTCATGCTGGCTCAAATAAGCTGTGATTGGCTTGCGATGGCAATCTTGAATTAAAAAAATGATGCTAAGATGCCATTTTTTAAATGGGAACCGCTGCCGAATTCTGCAGGGACTGGATCCTCCTTGATCTAGGCCTGCTGCCATGTCCCACTATCTCTGCTGTGTCCCGCCACCACTAATGTCCGCAATCTCCACTGTGCCCTACTGCCGCATTGTCTGCTACCCAACGGATGCAGCACTGCATCTACTATCCAGGGCCGTTTCTAGACAATTTGGCTCCCAGTGCGAGATTTCAAAATGCGCCCCCCCATTGGTATAAAAAAAAATTGCGTGCCCCCCCCCCATGTAGCCAGAAAAAAAGCATGCGCGCACCGAAGGCGCGCGCGCTCCCGACAAGGCTGTGTGGCCTGATTAAAATGGGCGTGGTCTCATTTCAGTGGGCGTGGCCTCGTCTGATATCACACCCACCACAGGGGAAAAAAATAAAAATAAAAAAGTCCCCTTTTTACACATTACACCAGGCTAGTGTCCCCATATTACACAGCGCGGCAGGCAGGTGTCCCCATTTACAAAGTGCGGCAGGCAGGTGTCCCCATTTTACAAAGTGCGGCAGGCAGGTGTCCCCATTTAACAAAGTGCGGCAGGCAGGTGTCCCCATTTTACACAGTACGGTAAGCAGATATCCCCATTTTACACAGTACGCAGGCAGGTGTCCCCATTTTACACAGTATGCAGGCACGTGCCCCCATTTTACACAGTACGCAGGCACGTGCCCCCATTTTACACAGTGCGGCAGGTATCCCCATTTTACACAGTACGCAGGCATGTGTCCCCATTTTACACAGTGCGGTAGATATCCCCATTTTACACAGTGCGGTAGGTATCCCCATTTTATACAGTGCGGCAGGTATCCCCATTTTATACAGTGCGGCAGGTGCCCCCATTTTACACAGTGTGGCAGGTATCCCCATTTTATACAGTGCGCAGGTATCCCTATTTTACACAGTGTGGCAGGTATCCCCATTTTACACAGTGCGGCAGGTGTCAAGTGGGGAGGGAGAGAGAAAGAGAGAGAGAGAGAAAGAGAATACTTACAACTTGCCGCTCTTCGGGTCCCGCGCGCCGGCCGCCTCCTCCGTCGATGGTTATCTTCTCCAGTCCTCTCCTCCCTCTCTCTTCCACCCGAGCGCTCCTGCTCGGGGGGCGGGGCTTCGCGGAATGACGCGTTTGCGTCGTGACGTCACGACGCAAACGCGTCATTCCGCGAAGCCCCGCCCCCCGATCAGGAGCGCTCGGGGGGAGAGAGAGGGAGGAGAGGAGTAGTCACGAAGTGCCGCGGTGGGCGCCCCGTGCGGTTGCACGGCTCGCCCGCCGCTAGAAACGGCACTGCTACTATCCAATAACATCTGCCTGACTGACATGGGCATGATTTCATGTGGGCTGAAGACACATTCCTGTCAAGGGGGCAAATGAATGGGCGCCGCATTTCTATATTTTTTTTCAATGGGCCTTTACTGCTCCTAGCTTGGCCCCGCCCTCCGCTTCAGTCACTTTACGATTGTCAGCAGGAAGCAGAGCTCTCGCTGCCTCCTGACTGGTTTGGCTGCATTTTCACAGAAGAAATGATTAGAATAATACAAAGCAGATATTTATGACACAGAATCTCTGTTAGAAACAACTTCTTTGTAATATTTGAATCATTATGACAGGTGAGGCTCTGCCCCCCTGACTCCCCTAACTGCATGTCCTTGGTAACAGCCAGCCCTGATTCCAATAAACATTTAGAAACTGATTCAGAGTCTTGTGCAAGTCTGTTGAGCAGATGAATCTTGCACTTTTAGTATTCTACATGTTCCCGATTGTTTGCTACTTTGGGCGATTACATGCAATTCACAGTTGTACACATCCCTGCCACATTTCCACTGGCAGCTGAGAGGGTGGTTCTGGGCATTTACCGAAGGTGGGACATGGGCATGTAAACGGAATTGCGGGCTATTCAGTAGTGAACATGTGCATGTGCGTGATAGTGATGACAACTACTTACATGAGCAGATAAGTAGTAGAAGTGCAGTAGCATAGATGTGATCAACTCTAAATACAGATGGAGTTTAGCATTTATTTTCAGGCAGGCACCTTGTGTGCGACTTTGAATCAGGCACTAACTCTGTCTACATTGGCTAGTGCAGTAATTTCCAAACTGGGTGTTGTGGCACCCTGAGGTGCCTCGGGGCACTTGCAGGAATGCCATGGGTTGGTGGTCCAGGGCCAAATCAAATTATTTCATCTCAATGTCAAAGATAAAACCAGTGTTAGTGGGTGACAATAATAAATTATGTGGACCAACAGAAGAGTTATCCTGGCCACCACCGCATTACTGACCCTAAAAACTTAAGGTAAGCACAAGTTACTTAATGTGTTCAGTTTTGCTGAAATTATCAATAAGAATCTATTGGATTAGGGATGCCTTAAAAAAATTATGATACTTTAGGGTATCGGGAACCACTGGGCTAGGGTATGACATCTTTTACCAAACATTTTTCTGGGTCATATTTAAGTGAAACTATGACTGTGACTAGTGGGGTCCGTACAAGAGGAGAGGATGTGCAGAAAAAGAGACAGTGGAACCTATATATCAAAATAATTGTGACCTTAAGACATGCAGATATGGCTGTTTCCACATGCTTAAGGCAGAAATAAGTTTCCCTCAGATTTATTAAAGCTGTAAAGAAGGAGGGGCGTGGCTTGGCACAGCATGGAATAGCAGCTTGTTGCTGTAGCTCCCCGAACAAATCCTGTTTAAACTCCTGTTCCCTGGTGGTTCTTAACATACGGTGCCAGCGGTGGACCTGTGGAGACTTCACTGCTGATCTCCGGCTGGTGAGTGGCGTGGCCTCCGGCTGGGACCCTTTCTGCTGAGACACGCTCCGTGTGCTCTGTGTTCCCCCTGCAGTTCTGGTTGCGGCTGGCTGCTCTATCCTCCGGTGGCTGCTTTCTCCGTTCCCATGCGCCAGACTACCTCTGGGAGTGGCGCAGGGGCTGCTGACTGCCCGAAGCTGCTATCTCTGTTGCCGCATGATCCTGCTGGGCGGCCACCATCTTCTATTCCCTGCTGGGGGGTTCCTGTTGTGTCCGGTAAGCGCTGGTGGCTGTGGCTGTAGGGTGGGAGAACCTGGGTGGTCTTCTGAGGAGCAACTCTCTCCCTGCAGTGGGCTCTGCTAGTGTGGCTGGCTGTCTCCCTATGTTGCACTGTATCCCTCTGGAGCACTGACTGAATCCTGATAGCCTTGTGGTGCTGGCCTGCTGTGGCCATTTTGGAAGGGGCTTGGTCATCACCTCTACATTTTTGGTCCTGATTGTGTATTGCTTCGGGGGCGCAGCCTGTGGACACGGCTGCAGCTTCAGATTACAGGTGCTCCCCTGTTTTCCTAAGCTGGTGCTGATGCATTTTAGTTGCTACAGACGTTCTCCTGTTCCTTCAGTGCTGCTGCATTTTGGAAGTTCAGACACTCTCCTGTTATATATATTATATCAGTGCTGCTGCATTTCCAGAATTATAGACACTCTCCTGTTATATTGTATCGGCACTGCTGCATTTAGAAATTACAGACGCTTTTCTGTTATATTATATCGGTGCTGCTGCACTTTGGATACTACAGACACTCTCCTGTTATGTTATATTATATTAGTGAAGCTGCATTTTGGAACTTATAGATGCTCTCCTGTTATATTATATTAGTGCTGCTACACTTGGAAATAGATCCTGTTTCTGCAACAGTGTGCTTTGACTACACTCCTGTGGCGCATTGTAGCTGATACGTATATACAAATACGGGGAAACACGGGCATGCATCCAGTGCCGCTAAACGACTTGAGAGGTATGCCAGAACCCCACCCACCTGCTTCGGATAGTCAAAGTACTCTTTCGCCTTCCTCTTCTCTACAGACTGACGATGCTGCTGGAGGTGGTGACCCACTGCACTCTACTCAGCAAATTTTGCAAGCTATATCTGCATTGGAGCAGAGGGTCACTGACAGGATCGGTCAAGTACAGATCGATGTCTCTCTGCTGCGTCAAGACTTACAAAAAATTAGGGAACGGGTTGGTGAAACTGAGCACCGTATCTCCTTCCTGGAGGATGTTACTAATCCTTTAAAGTGTAAAGTGGATGATCTCCCGTCTCAGATGCCCACTATTCAAGGTAAATTATCCGATGTAGAGGGGCGCCTGAGATGTAACAATGTCCGATTTGTGGGCCTTCCGGAAAGGTCTGAGGGCACGGCTCCTGAAAAGTTTTGGGAGGATTGACTGTGCAGTCTTTTTGCTAGAGATGCTTTTAGTCCTCAATTTGCGGTGAAGCAGGCTCATAGGCTTCCTTCACGGCCTCCTCCTCCTGGAGCCCCTGCTCGGACCTTTATTGCTCGCTTCCTTTACTTTTAGGACAGAGACACTGTTTTGCATCTGGTGCGCGCTAACGGCCCTCTCAAGTTTGAAAATCATTCTGTATCTGCTTTTCCGGATTTCACTCTGGATGTACAAAAATCCAATTTTTACAAGTCAAGCGTAAATTGAGGGATCGCAATATTCAGTGTTTCATGCTGTTTCCGACCAGAATACGGGTGGTTCACGACAACACTACTCATTTCTTTGCTAATCCACATGATACGGACGACTGGCTTGAGAGACAGCCCTGCGCTCCGCGCTGAGGGCTGTTTGTTGCAAGAATGGCTAGTATGCTATGACTGTTTGGCTTGTTTCACTGTGTGTTTTGCCTACATTTTTTGCTAAATATCTGTATTGTGCATTATGTTATATGTTTTCTGATGGGTTCTATATATGTGGGTGGACACGTATGTGTATACAGATTTGAGGGTACTTCTAGGGCGGATATAGCATGCATCTCGGCGACTCATTTAACAGGTAGTAGGGTTTTGGCTCTTAAAAGGTCTTGGGTAGGGCACATATATAATTCCACGTTCTCACATAATTCTAGGAGTGTCTCAGTCCTTATTAGAAAATCTATACAGTTTCAATTAGAGTCCAGGCAAATTGATAGCCACGGTAGATATGTATTTCTTTGTGCGGTTGTTAATCGAGTCACACTTCATATACTAGCTATATATATCCCTCCTCCTTATAATAATGAAGTGCCCCATCAGGCAGCTAAATGCATTGCTCAGTCTCCAGCTACACCAGTAATTTGTATGGGGGATTTTAATAATGTCATGGACCACCACTTAGATCGTTGGAAGGGTACTGTTATGTCTGTTTCTCATCCTCCCTCTACAACTCCGTTTGCTCATTTAGTTGCTGAGTTGGGGTGGGTGGATATATGGAGATAGCGTAATCCATCTGTTGCTCAATATATTTGGTTTTCATTTCCCCAGAGTTGTCTTTGGATATAGTGGAGGTTGCCTATTTGCCTAGAGGAATTTCAGATCACTCTACTGTGCTTCTTTCGTTACATACACTCCAGGCCAAGGGAACAAGATTTTGGAAACTTAATCCTTTCGGGTTGACCTTAATGCCTACTGGCTCAGACTTAATTGCTGATTGGAAGGGGTTTCAGTCCGATAACTATTCGCATCCAGACCTTTTAATTAGACATGACACTTTTAAGGCCTATATTAGGGGCTCCTTCATTAAATGTATTTCTGAGATTAAATTGTTTCATAGGAAGGAGGAGTCTCGTCTTGAGGGATTGTGTCAGCAGTTGGAGGCTCAGTATCTCCTCTCTCATTCATGTATTGATAAGGGGTTGTGGCTGGATGCGCAGAGGGAGTGGACGGAATATCTTTTTGACAAATCCAGGCGTAGGTTGCTATTTTCTAAGCATGAGCAATATTTCCAGGCTGAAGTAGGAGGCAGTTACTTCGCTTATCTGGCAAGGGAAGAGTCTACTGCTAATATAGTCCAGAGCATGCAAAATTCCCAAGGACAATTAGGTTATTCTGGGGAGGATATTTCAGAGGTGTTTCGTAATTACTACTCTCGTCTGTACACTTCCCAGGTTGCCTATACAAATGAGCAACTTCAGAATTATTTGGACCAAATTGCATTGCCACGTTTGCCTCAAGAAGCTGTTGATATTCTCGATGCTCCGTTTACATTGGAAGAGGTTGAGGCAGCAATTTCATCGTTTCCAGCTTCTAAAGCTCCTGGATGTGATGGAATTCTGTGGAAGTGTACAGAAAATGTAAGGACTGTTTTGTTCCTTATTTGTTAGATATGTTTAACTCCTTCTATGAGCAAGGATCCATTTCTCCTTCTATGTGTGAAGCAATTATTATTGTGTTAGCTAAGCCGGGGAAGGACCCTACTCTGCCGGAGTCATATCGACCTATTTCACTTTTGACCACGGATATCAAAGTATTGGCCAAAATTATAGCACTCAGATTAAATTTAGTCATTACTTCAATTATTCACCCCGATCAGATGGGATTCATGCCTGGGAAGTCTACGACTCAATCCTACGTAAATTGTTTTATTACCTACAAAGAACTGATGTGGTCGGGTCTGAGGTGGTAGTGTCACTGGACGCAACCAAGGCCTTTGACTCGGTGGAGTGGGGTTATCTTTGGGGTGTGCTTCATAAATTTGCCTTTGGGCCATGGTTTATCAAATTAATACAACTACTGTACTATATCTCTCCCCGGCAGCCAGAGTGTTTGTTAACGGTTTCACTTCATCCCATTTTCTGTTGGCAAAGGGAACACGACAGGGGTGTCCTCTGTCATTGGCCTTTTTTGCGATAGCCATAGAGCCACTTGCCTGCCTTCTGCGTGCAACACTGGATGTTCATGGTATTAAAGTTGGAGAGAGTATAGATGTAGTGGCTTTGTATGCGGATGACATGCTGTTGTTCTTACAAGACTCGGAGGACTCCCCTCAGGCAATGTTACAATTAGTTAAGAAATTTGGTGTTTTTTCAGGTCTACTTGTCAATTGGGATCAAATCCAATATATTCCTTATATCAGGACATGTTCCTGTAGGTGCTTATACAGATTGCCCTTTACAGTGGACAACGCGCTTTAAGTACCTTGGTGTCTAGATCACGCCATGGGCAGGGGATTATGTGTCTCAAAATATTGCTCCCATAACAGCAGGTTTTAAGATGAAAACTCTTGTGTGGAAAAAACTGCCATTATCTGTCTTAGGCTGTATCAATCTATTTAAAATGTCGGTTCATCTTCTATACGTTCTGTAGCACTCTCCAGTATATATTCCCAAAACAGTATTCTCTACTATTGAGAATATTTTATCATCATTTGTATGGGGCACTAGGCCGGCAAGAGTCTCCATTAAAACTTTATGTAAATCCAAAACATCTGGAGGACTTGGTCTTCCCAATCTTAGGGTCTACTATCTAGCGGCTCAATTGGCACATTTAGTTAGTTGGGTAAAGGACACTGATGATTTGACTTTAGTGGGCTTTCTAGGCGAGCAGGTGGGGCCCTTCTTCTCTCCTTTACTTTTTCTACTTTCTGGAATGTCTGTCTCTGGTCTTCCTCCTTTGCTTCGGCAAGCTCTATTAATTTGGCGATATGCTCATACTTTTTTTGAGTGGTCTGGTTATGATGCGGATTTCCCCCTGTGGCACAATACTTCATATTGCGAACTGCTTAAAATTTCTACAGACCATATATGGCTGTTGAAGGGCGTTAATACTTTAGGTCAATTATACAGTGAAGGAACTTTAAAATCATTTCATCAGCCACAGAGTGAGTTTAGTATTCCTAATAGTGCATTCTTTCATTATTTACAACTAAGACATGCGATCCAATCTCAGTTTATACGCACTGACCCTGTGCTGACACCCTCACCTGTTAAATCAATATTAGTGAGTTTGGGTTCTCGAGGTCATGTTTCTAGTATCTATGCCCAGATTAACGATAATTTGTTTCTGAACCAGCTTGATCCTCTGAAATTGAAATGGGAAACTGGTATAGGCCCGTTATCAATCGAGCAGTGGACTCAGATTTTGGGGTCCCTCAGGTATACTACTCCTTGTGTCTGTTATCAGCAAGTATATTTCTATATTTTACATAGAGTATATCATACACCTGTGTCTATGTCGACGGCAGGTCTTCGAGATGATTCCTTCTGTCCTAGGTGCCGATTGGAAAATGCTGGATTTTGGCATTTATTGTGGGAATGCCCCTTAGTACTCTCCTTTTGGGAGGCAGTATGGAGAGACGTCTTGCAGAAGGCTCCCTCTTTGCCTAGTTTTAATACAAGAATATGTATGTTTGGTTTAGACCTTGAGGAAACACATTCCTTAGTGCTCTACCGGTATGTACTTTGTCTCACTACATTAGCCAAGGTCATAATAGTGCGAGTATGGTGTACAAATAATCCCCCGGTGATATATAATGTAGTCAGGCATGAAAAACATATGTTTAAAAAAACGTAATGCTATGCATAAATTCCATATTAAATGGGATAGATGGTATGACTCAGGGTTGGGAAGAGGGACAGGAGCTGCAGCAACAGCGTAATTATGTGGGTACTTGTTTCACATGGGGCACATTGTGACATATCAATATTGATTCTGAAATCCCCTTTTTTATTTTTATTTCAAGCATCTTTCCTTTTTTCTTTTCTCCATTTTTGGTTTACTATCTTCCTTCGCAGTGGACTGTCGTATATATGCACTTAGGTCTGCTAGTACATGGTATCATACACTGATTATTTTGTGTTGAATGGACAAATGCTGTATGTATATTTCTTATTATACGAATTCTAATGAATGGTTGTTCTAGTTATTAATGTATGGGGGCTAATTTGGTTGTATACCCGAGTGGTGGATGACATAATGTAATTGTTACTGTTTAATGTGTTTTTTTCTTTTTCTGTATTGAAAATTTTCAATAAAGAATACACAATTTAAAAAAAAAGCGGTAAAGAAGGAGATATCAGCGATATCTTATGATCTGCAATCAATAACACGCATGCCAACCAACCATATTCTATGGGGACGTCTATTCAACATCCTTTGAAAAGCTTAGCTGTCTGTAACATACCTCATTAGCCTGCTGTTCCCTATGGGGCAAGCCTGGCCATAGTGAGATCTTGTGTCCCCCAGTATGGTGGGGTGGGGTGACTGCCGTGACTAATGCTAGCTATTCATTCGCACATGCATAGCATGGATGCTTATGCATGATTAGTTTTGCTGCTATTTCCAAACCCAGATGTGATAAGCTACGGCTTTACGTCTTACTGATCATTGTGACGGACTCTTTTTGGAGCTTGTATCCTGGCGAATTGACAATGGTGAATACCCCTAAAAAACTGTCCGTTATTCCTGTAGCATACATCAACAAGAAACTTTAATTTTGGGGAGCATATCAGTGTTTTCTATAAAAAGGCCCCACTGAGAGAGAGAAGAAAGAGTGTACAGTACTACAAGAGCAACTCAAGTACTTGGAAGGAAAGAGGAGGATAGAATGGGTCTACCCGGTGTGGATCACTGGGTCGACCCTAACTAGGTTGACAGTCACCAGGTCGAACACTATTGATCGACATGCACTAGGTCATGGGTCTTCAACCTGCGGCCCTCCAGCTGCTGCGGAACTACACATCTCAGCATGCCCTGCCTCAGTTTTAGCATACCTTAATAGCAAAACTGTGGCAGGGCATGATAGGATGTGTAGTTTCACAGCAGCTGGAGGGCCACAGGTTGAAGACCCATGCACTAGGTCGACACTGGAAAAGGGTTCACATGGACTGAAGGTCGACATGAAAACAGATGACACAGGAAAAAGTCAACATGAGGTTTTTTTTACTGTTTTTGGTGTCGTTTACGCCGTAAAATCAGCAGAAACCCCGGGTGCTATTAAAGATAGGTGCTACAGGTCCGAATTTTACCTGGCTGTAGTAGGGGATGAGTATTCAGCTTCTTTCTCTTACAGCAACCTTCAGCAGCTCATTTGCAGCCCCTTAGGCACACTACAAGAGAGACAAGGTGTCCTGGAATATTTATAAAAAGCACCCAAATTAGCTTATTAAAGATGGCCACATGCATTGTGATCCTACTGCTTAGTTCAAATGACAAGATCACAATCCATCTTGGTTAAACATGCAGATGGCCAAACTGAACAAGATTCAGTCAATCAACACTTGGGTCAGGCAGTTGGTCCACAGAGCTGGAAAATTATCTAACACTGGGCTGATAGCAGCCATTTTCCAATGTATTTTGTCTAAATGTTATTTTATTTGCCATAACAGTCATTTTGCTGCCATGTAAGTGGGAATAATGGCAGTTATTACAGCATGTGTGGTGTTCATTACATTCTTGTATAGACACTCTAGCCTAAATACGGAATACCTTTTACTGGCGGCCAGGATCCCGGCTGTTATGAACCCGACAGCAGGATCCCAGCCATCAGTAAGCCAGCAGTGAGGCAAGCGCTAGAAAGCCCCTCGTGGACACCCACGGAGGGAGAAAAGCCTGTGGCTCCGGTATTCTGGTGGTTTTATTTCACTGTCGGGATTCCGGCGTCGGCATTGTGACCACCGGGATCCCAACAGTAAGTCTTGTGATTGCCTCCGCTACATACATGGGGGCTCTAAATCAATACAGCTGAGAGATTAATTTAACATTTATTTTTTGTGCGCTACACTTGCATAATAACTGATAAAAACACCATATTTTTGTCATAGTTGTGTAATGTTAAAGAAAAGCACAATTCCCTAAACACTTTTTTGGTCACATTCCTATTTCTGTCTTATGCCAAGAAACATTTCTTCATTGTCTGACTCTTTACCAATAGCTACACATGACACTGACAAAGTGGGACCATTACACAGATACCATGCATTATGCTAAATAATCTCATTCTGTGGTCATTACAATGCTGAGAAAGTGATGTTGTTGCTTTAATGTTAAATTACAGAATTATGTACAGACCAAAAGTAATTCAATAACTAACCTATTGTCTACAGAATTAATGTATTTTACTGTGTGACAGATGTTTATCTTTTGCAAACAACACAAGTATTATAATATGATCTATTTCTGAAATGATGTTGCTAATCTAAGGAATGTGGTCTATGCATGGATCTATTTGTACTAGAATCTGGAATTTGTATGTCCGGCCACTTTTATCTATTTTGCATTGGAAATTTTTGCATCAAGATGCAAGACCACTTATGTAAAGTGTGCCTGTGACTGCAACAATTCTCACAGGGAGCAGCCATTTTGTAAACTAAAGTTGATGTTTTATTACTGCAGTACGAGGCAGTTTGTGTGTCATGTGCCAGTGATGTCACTAATTCCTAGTAAATTTGCAATTAAGTGGCATTAATGCTAAACTACTAAAAGCAAATGTGTAATTGTTTTCTATGTACTACAGCCAATACTGTATGTACTGTTGAATAACAATATATTAAAAACATAACTTATTTAAATGTGATTATTAGATGACCCTGTGTAGCTTGATCACTTAATCTGTGCCATTAAAGTCACCAATTTTCTTGGTTGTCATGTGTTGAGAAGTAAACAAGGGTGTGAGGATGATGAGGGTTTTATGCATGAATGTTCAAAGGTTCTTTGCTCACTGCATCTTATTTCATGTGACTGTGGTTTCCCTGGTAATCAAATGATATTTAGTATACTGTGTGTAGTATATTAACAGGAAATCTAAATCTGAAGGATACATTAGTCATTTCATTTGTCATCCTACAGTTAACCAAAGTGATTTATGGTAAATACAATTAAAAATCAAATTTTTACAGGGGATTGTATCTTTAATTGTAGTCTTATATTTTTCACATATTCCAATTTACTAAATGTTTAGGTTTTATAATGTTCTGATAATCTGGTAAAGAGATGTAAAAATAAAATACATTTGAAAACAGTATTATTTTATTTTATATATAGCTGCCATTTTTATATATCATTGTCCCTTTTCTCTACATTTAAGTTTTTCTGTTTTCAAATATTGGGTTCTATTCAGCAAACAAATTTCTACGTAAAGCATGCGTAAATGATCGTTTCCACATAATTTAAGTATCCCATCTATTTAGCAAAGGGTTATCAGAGAAGATAATGCAATTATCTTCTCCGTTAATACCCTACATTATCACACTGTAGAGAGGGGATGTTGTTATGTGACCGGCAGTCAGAAGACCGCCGATCACAACAGCACCCCCTACATCCCGCCCCCTGAGAATCCCAACAGTAGGCATGCCAACTAGCAAGGACTATTCCCACTTGTGATTGTCGACGACGCCCATAGATTGGCAATAGAACATGTGGCGAGCGCAGCGAGTCACCGAGCTCGCCCCCCCCGCACAATTTCGCTGCCTGGATCCCAGCGAGGTATGCTGACCACCGGTCTCCTGGCCGCATATCACTCATACCCAACTCATCCAGGATGTAGTTATGTGACCGGCATTGGTATCTACAACATGTTTTCTGATATTCAGAAAAAAGTTGAAAAAAAAAATGTGTGAAAGCTTACTTTATATAACACCATCTCAGAATGGTGCTATATGAAGAAGAATCCTTACAGAGGGACAGAGGGATCTAGTCCAGTCCCTGCAGCTGGCTGAATATCCACCCACTCTCTGCACACTCTCCACTCCTCATTCAGTAATTACGCAGTTCTGTAAAAATGTATATATATATATATACACACACACACACACACACACACACACACACACACACACACACACTGTATAACGTTCCCAAGCACACAGCCCAATCTGGCTTCTATAGGCTGCAGCTGATGCAGTCCAACGAAGCTGGTGGTTTGCGCATGAGCATTCGCACATGCACCGGTCCCAGCGATTCAATGCGCAAGTGCCGGGACACAGGGCTCCATATCTCCTCTCCTCTCTGGGCTAGGGGTGGCGGCAACACCCCTACTTAAAGTAAGGAGAAGTCGTTGTATATTATAGAAATTATATACTGTAGCACTTCAATTCATACTGATCCCCCCACACGATCCCCCATTGAAACTCAACTTGGGAGTTGGAGGAGCATTGTTTGGACAACCAAAAAGACTTCCTGTGGGGACTTTGTAGGGACAGCGTGTGTTATGCAAAAGTTGTCCCTGAGAGATTTTTCCTTCAAGAATTGAGTAAAAAAATATTGCTTCGATTTTGTCCGAAAAGATTAGGGACAATATCAAACTGTTGCTGAATAGAGCCCATTATGTTTACTCTTGATGTCAATGCCATATACACTGAACACTTTACAGTGAAGAATATAACAGACCAAATACTGTGCATGATGCACAGGAAATGTCAGTGATAATCCCACAGATATCAGTAGCATGAAGAAAGAAAGAGCGAAACAAAATGTATTCCAGCTATTTTAGCTCATTTTATTGCTAGCACATGTATAAATGTTCATGTTATGAGGTCACCAATCTTTCCACCAGAGACCAATGTAGTGAAAAGTATAGTTAACTATAAAAATAGGTTTATTAATGGCTGCAAAGATAGAATACAGTATTATCGCGTTGGGATGGAGATGCCGGCAGCCAGGATGCCCGTGGTCAGAATACCGACCGCGGCATCCTGATGCTAACCCTCCCTTCTAGCAGCCTAAACCTAACTAAACCCCACCCCCACCCGCAGCCTAACCCTAACCCCCACGGGAGTGCCTAATCCTAACCCCCTCACCGCAGCCTAACCCTATCAAACCACCCGCAGCCTAAACCTAACCTCCCCCTGCGGCTTACCTCTCCTGTGACCTGCGGCCCAGCACTTAATTGTTTGGGACCGTTTGACTGTCGATATTTTGACTGCCAGGATCCCATCCGCCGAAATCCTGACCGGATGGCGGAATATTGCTCTATCCATAAACTAGTATTTTATTATTATATCTTCATGTTTTATTTAATATACACAGAAGTAAACTTTCATTGTGCAGTTTATTATATAATTTGTGTAATCACTGTGTTGCCATCCTCATTATATTGTTTGATACTACAGAATAAATAAAGATAGTGAGACCTCTATGTATTTAAAACAGATACTGGATGAATATTGAAACCAGCATAGATTCATCTTGCAATTTACAAATTCCATCACTATTCAGGTGGAGTACAATATTACTTATAGCTTGCTACATCCTACTTATAGTATCATACTATATGCTACATGTGTAGTACTAGCACACAATATGTATTTGCTGAGGAAAAGGCTATTTCAAATTCTTGATAGTTGCAAAAGTCTCATACTGTATATTAAAACTAATAAACTAATCTTGAAAATTAGGGCTGCAGAAATGTATTAAACCTTTCTGAAGAGGCAGTGGCGGAACTAGCGAGCGGTGGGCCCAGGTGCGGCAAAATGCTTTGGGCCCCCCATCCCATCCAAGTCCACCCCCTCACCCCTGGAGAGGATCTGGTGAGGGGGATCTGCTCAGGGCCAGAGAAATGGATACCTAGCAACAGTGCCGTAACTAGACATTTTAGCACTGTGTGCAAGAAACGGCATCGGAGCCCCACCCCTGCATGCAAAACAGGGGCAGTGCGCGCCGTAGGTGCGCGCAAAAATACATAGTGGCGTGGCTTCGTGGGGAAGGGGTGTGGCCACAAAATAATACCAATTCATAAAACGGTGCACAGTAGTCTCCATTATTCAAATTACGCCGCACAGTAGCACCACTACAACAGGTAGAGACCCTTTTACACCTTACGGTGGACAGATTCCTCTTTTTACACATTACGGCAGACAGCGTCCCCTTTTTACACATAACGGCAGATAGCGTCCCCCTTTTTACACATTACGGCAGACAGCGTCCCCTTTTTACACATAACGGCAGACAGCGTGCCCTTGTTACACATAGCGGCAGACAGCGTACACTTTTTACACATAACGGCAGACAGCATGCCCTTGTTAAACATAGCGGCAGACAGCGTACACTTTTTACACATAACGGCAGACAGCGTCCCCCTTTTTACACATTACGGCAGACAGCGTCCTCTTTTTACACATTACGGCAGACAGCGTCCCCTTTTTACACATTACGGCAGACAGCGTACACTTTTTACACATAACGGCAGACAGCGTCCCCTTTTTACACATTACGGCAGACAGCGTCCCCCTTTTTACACATTACGGCAGGCAGATTCCCCCTTTTTACACATTGCGGCAGGCGGATTCCCCCTTTTTACACATTGCGGCAGGCGGATTCCCCATTTTTACACATAGCGGCAGGCAGATTCCCCATTTTTACACATAGCGGCAGGCAGATTCCCCCTTTTTACACAATGCGGCAGGCAGATTCCCCATTTTTACACATTGCGGCAGGCAGATTCCCCCTTTTTACACATTGCGGCAGGCAGATTCCCCATTTTTACACATAGCGGCAGGCAGATTCCCCATTTTTACATTGCGGTAGGCAGATTCCCCCTTTTTACACATTGCGGCAGGCAGATTCCCCATTTTTACACATTGCGGCAGGCAGATTCCCCCTTTTTACACATTGCGGCAGGCAGATTCCCCATTTTTACACATTGCGGCAGGCAGATTCCCCATTTTTACACATTGCGTCAGGCAGATTCCCCCTTTTTACACATTGCGGCAGGCAGTAGAAAGAAAGAAAGAAAGAAAGAAAGAAAGAAAGAAAGAAAGAAAGAAAGAAAGAAAGAAAGAAGAATTATACTTACCCTCTCCGCTGGCTCAGGCTCCTCGGTGCAGCTTGACGATTCCCGGGCAGTAGAGAAGGAGGAGGAGGGAGGTGGAGGAGGGAGCCGCAGCAGCGCTGTGTTATTGGTGGAGGCGCTGCTGCTGCTGCCCCTCTGCTTCACTATAGGCTGTTCTCGGAAGACAGCCTATAGTGAAGTAGAGGGGCAGCAGCGCCTCCACCAGTAACAAAGCGCTGCTGCGGCTCCCTCCTCCACCTCCCTCCTCCTCCTTCCCCTGTACCGTTGCTCCTCTCCTCTCCGGCGGCTGTGCGCTGCGGTTGCCCGCAGCGCACAGCGGCATGTGATGAGTCAGTTTGACTCATTACATGCTTTTGGCCCCTGGACAGAGGCGGGCCCCAGTGCAACGCACTGGTTGCACTGGCGGTAGTTCCGCCTCTGTGAAGAGGACAAATGGCGAAGATGCCCATAGCAACCAATCAAATTCTAGCTTTCTTTTATCTAGGACATTCTATAAAATGATAGCTAGAATCCAATTGTTTGCTGTGGGCAACACCTCTACATGTCCTCTTTAGGTTTGTGAAATCATCTCTGTTTGCTACACATCTCTAAGTGATCATAATCACTACATCGAGCTAGATGCATCATCGCTTGGAGAGTGATAAAATGGTGAAAGAAGAAGTACCAGCCAATCAGCTCCTAATTGCCATGTCACAGGCTGTGTTTGAAAAATGGCAGTTAGGAGCTGATTGGCTGGTATGTTTCCACTCTCCATTTTATCACTTTCCAAGCGATGATGCATCTGGACCATCATTTCTTACAGCAAACACTGAAATAACACTTACACAATCCCTTTTCTTTGTCATACTGTATATAGTTTAAGTAAAATTGTGGCAAATGGCTGTTTTCGAGGGATCCCCACAAAATCTAAGGACTCCATTTAACAAGACATAACCACTTTGGCTAAAGGGGTTATATCCTCCTTTCAGTATTCAACAAACATCAGTAAACTAAGATTACCGCTGTTTGTCACTGTACCGCTTACGCCATCAATATGGTCCCCATTCTCAGAAGCCTTCCAAGCATGGCCGGGTCCCTACCGGATCAAAGTGTTATGGGTTTTGTGTTGTCTTGCAGTCACACATGTGCATAACACAGCAGCCTCTCACTGGCATTAGTACCGGCAACAGAGCCACAGATGCCGCCAAGGTGAGGGAAGTCGCTGGACCTCACCGGCACGCTAAGTAATATTAAATACCAAGGGGCATATTTGTTTGTATAATTTTAATACTAAACTAAGGCCCAGATTTATCAAGCCTTGGAGAGTGATAAATAGCACAGTGATATGTACCAACCAGTCAGCTCCTGACTGTCATCTTTCAAACACAGCCTGTAACATGGCAGTTAGGAGCTGATTGGCTGGTAGTGTATCACTGTGCTATTTATTACTCTCCAAGGCTTGATAAATGGATCCTAAATATGCAGCTGTGTTAAGATCCATTGTTAAATAGGGCCCTAGGTGTCTGCTTACAGGTCTTCACCAGGATGGACTCTTATCGGAGCCCGACTCATGGGAAGATCATACTAATAAATTCACATGGAAATGTTCATTTTCAGATTGCGAATTTAGGTAAAATATTTAATAACACCCACATTTTTAATACAGAGTGTGATAAATAGAGCCATAGACGTAACGCATCCTTCCTTACACTGATGAGCTCTAATAAGAAAAACAGGGTTTATCTGTATTGGTAATGTCTCAGCACATGAATGTGTAATTCTAAAAACACAAATTAGTGGAAGTGATGTACTCGGAAGTGATCATTCCTGCAATGCTTATTTACATACAGCACTTCATTCAGAACAACTTGCTCTGGTTTCTTTATTGTGTGTGTGTCTTTTTGCAGTGTCGGTTTTTGGGGGGTATTCAATAACTCGCACTGACTGTCGGGTGTAAAAGCATTGCCGGGGGGAGGGGAACTATTAAATTAGCCCTGATAAACCGGCGCATGCTGCAGCTTTATGGGGATTTGTTTCACCTGCCTCCGGGCAAAGCAAAATCCCCGAAAACAGCCACATTTTCACTCGAAAACTGGCCTGTTTCTACCAACACACAGGTTTTGCGGAACCTGCGTGTTTTCGGGTGAAAAGGATATTTTTTCTGGGTGAAAAAACATTGATGAAACATCGGGAAGGATCACCGGAAGCTTCATCGACAGGAATTGAACATCCCCCTATGTCTTTTGCTTTTGGAACTTATGGCTCCCTGTGCCAAGCCATGCCATAGGGTTGCAGGGGGCATGTAGACATGACTATTGTATAGTAAGGGCATGTCAACGCAAAATGCTTTTATGATGGCCAATGCAAACGTGCCTGTTTGGAACTGACTGACATGACTTGCAGGTACTTGAACCCTGGTGCTAGTTGTGAGTTGATGCTGATGCTGACCGGGGCTCTGCCTGATGTGCCAAACAGAAAGATAAGGCTGCTAATAAATGTATTCCATCCAACTCTAAACAAGTCCCATAGTCACAAAGGAGTATGTTAAAAGCCTCCCTAATACTTCTAACATTTTCAGTCAGTATGGAACATTGAAGTCTACATCTTCCAGTGGTACGTACTGTATTATTACAACTAGTATTTCAGTTATGACACAGGGCAGGAACAGAACATTTATAAAACTGTGGCTTGTTTGTCTTTTCTTCCCAAACAATAATTATCTGCATGTACCATACTATACAGACTGCTTTATTATTCATAACACAGAAAATGCAACCAGATCATTAACCTCATTCTTGTAGCATGGTGGTGGTAATAGAATCAGCCAAATCAACTCCATTACTTGAACTGAAAAGCAGAAAAGAAACTGTTATAGGTGCAAGGGAGCTCAAAAACAAGTTAAATAACATTTATGCATTAGAGTGAAAATCACACATTATGTCAGCTTCTTCTCACCATTTCCTGTGTGGTAGGAACCACTGGTGAGAAAGGGGGAGGGGGCAGCTCTTGTAAGTCAATTCTTATCGCTGCTAATGGCACAAAACATCTGCTTTCTACATGTAAAATTACCTAAAGTGCAAGGGATCATTTCAAAACAGTGTTAATGCTGTAATGAGCCAATTATTTTTGCTACTTACAGTATTGGTTTTGAAATACATGAATGATATTAATAATGTAGAAGTAATTTACTGAACTTTTTTTATTGCTATATATATATTGTTCCTGCTTTTCTAATCTTAAAGACAGGAAGAATTCCACCAAACACAAAGTAGGGGGGGGGGATTGGTTTTCACATCATTAACGTAATAACATCTAAATATTATATCCACTAAACACAGAAGGAAAGTTATACTGTTCTGTACTAATTCTTTTAAGCCTATACAGAGGTGTAGCTAGGTGCCATGGTGCCCAAAGCAAGGGTATGTTTTGGCGCCCCCTTCCCTGGACTGAATTGGGGGCATGTTACCTTTCAAAAGAAAAAAATAGAAAAAGCCTACATTGGTGACAGGGCCGGTTCTAGACCCTGTGGAGCTCAGGGTGGCAGTTTCTTTTGGGCTCCCCTCATGAGCAAAACAGGGGCAGTGCACGTCGAAGGCACGCCACAAAAATATAGGGGCAGTTATTCCACAGTAGAGCCACTTATATATGTTTCTCTGCAGCTTCTAATGCAGAGTGAGGTGCTGTAGCAGCAGCTGAGGCAGGGAAAGGTGCTGTAGCATCAATGTAGACAGAGGTGCTGTAGCAGCTGGGGCAGAGAGGGGTGCTGCAACGGCCGAAGCAGAAAGAGATGCTGCAGCAGCCAGGGCAGAAAGAGATGCTACAGCAACTAGGTCAGAAAGAGGTGCTGCAGTAGCCAAGGCAGAGAGTGGTGTAGCAGGACAGAAGTAACCAGCTGCACAGTTACAAGCAGACAGTGAGACATACAGTATAAAGAGGGCGGCAGAGTTCCGGCATGTGCCGACTGTGTCTCCTGCTGTCACGTCTGGTCTGCCCTGTTCACTACCTAGTCTCCAAGACTGAGTCAGTGTGCGCCCCTCTGCTTCTCCTCCTCCTGCTCTGCGACTGCCTGTACAGTGGCCCCTGGTATAGTGGGCAGAAGGAGGGGGTGAGCAGGCGGCGGCGCGCTCTCGAACTTTTTCAGCACCCGGAGCTCGTGCTCCACCAGAGCCACCCTCGCTACACCTCTGAGCCTATATAAGAAAACATGGTAATGCTTCTATAAGATACCGCTATAGTGTCCATTGTAACAGATTTTGGGATATACAGTACTTTTACATAAGCACTGTCTATGTCAGACAGTAGAACATGCTCTGCCTATATTACCTCACCTTTCATCCTACACATACTGCTCACATATCCATGAATGCTCCCTTATCTTACAGTACATCTGACTTTGAGGACACTTCAAGGCAAATCTCTCATCATAATTTCCCACTGCAAGCAAGGTGCTGTCATGTTATTACTATACACCTTGTAATAATAACATAAGGTGACCCAACCCTATAGGGGGTATAATAATAAATCACCAAATAGGTCATCTGCAACCTACAGTGATTAATCCATTGAGAATGAATCTATAAACATTCTGTAAGTGTTGATGGTACAAACTCACAAAACCTACAACAGAGATGTGTTCTCCTTTCACCCCCCTCCCTGCCAGCTCACTTGTTCCTCTTACAGGCAGGGTGCTTATTTGCACATCATTTCAATACTAAGCTTCCTGGAACTACTGTGCAAGCAGGGAACACGCAGACACTGTTCACTAGAGAAGTATTTTGCTTATGCAGGGCTTGTAGAGTAATTGCCATTGATGGGAGTGAATGCATAACAAATTAGATAGCTTTATGTTTAGCTGAGTATATGTAGAAAGGACCTGAGAATAAAATGTTGCAGAATAGCCCTTGACAAGTTGACAGGTTTCGCTGTGAAGCATTACAGCATCGATACAATGTTTCAGCACTAGGGAGTGAACAGTTGTCTATGGTTAGACAAACCCAAAGTTAGACAATGGCATCTTTTTGTTACAAGTCCGTGCTTGCTCTTGAAGTAAGGATACATAGTGTAAGGAGAAGGTGTTACTTTGGTTTAATATGGGGCTTGCTATGCAATTGAAAGGTTCAGTATCCTATATTGCTTACCAGATGATGTTCAGGACCTATATTCAATATTGCACCCCCTTCAAGTTTCAACATTATAGACTGCCTAGCAAAATATGCTGGGACTTGTAGTTCCCCAATAGCTGGCCTGACACAGGTTGTCCAAGTTTCTCCATACCCTTGTATTACGATAGGCTTAAAAGAGAATGTATGACATGCCTGCAGAATGCTGCTATTAGAGAGTTCGTGTAGCATTCAGCAGGTGGCTGTCACAGACAGTACTTACTGTAGGATAGATTATTTAGCTGCTATACAGTCCCACATTTTGCTAGTTATGTGGTCAATTTGGGTGTGCTCTTATCTACTAGTCCAGTACAGCATGGGCGGTTCAGAGACCCAGGAAATATATCTATACAGACACGTTTCCTTTAGAAGTATAGCTAGAAAGTAATGTGTAACTGTATCATCAGACTGCTGTGAGCAGCTTACAGATAATGAATGTCATAATAAATAGCCAGAAAGAGGAACACAACAAGGAGGAGGGTGGCTGAGAAGCTGCAAAGAAATCTAACCTAGAAATGAGAAGAAACAGTACAATGGAGAAACAGAGAGAGAAGAAAGGGAGGGATTGTGTGCTCTTGGAGAAAAGGGGGCACTCAGACAAAAATGGGAGGTATAAGCGGAGGAGGGGAAAGAGGGATCTCACACAGGGAACTGAGTCTTGTCTTGGGTGCCAGTAAAGTGATATTAGAGCAAGAAGTGCAGCTTAGGAGGCAAAACAAAGGTAATAATGGACCGGAAACATACATAGATAAGCCAAATGCTGCTGAAAATTCACATCCATCCATCTTTCCACCACTTCTCACCCAGGCACACAGGGTTAACCAGTGATACTCTTGCAACGTGACTTATAAAGACAGACAGTCCATCCAATGACATGCAAAGGCTTGTACATGGAATTTTAGGCACTGGAATTTGTAGGCTGCTATTGCTCTGCATGGATCTGCATCTGTAAGTTAACATTGCAAAAAACAGGACTTTAGCGTGTGGTCACTTTGTGCCTGTTTGGTGGTTTTATATCTGCCAGGAGTGAGAAACATTGTGATTTTCAGTAAGTGGGATTTTCTTCTCTTTCATGTGTGTGTGTAATTATCCTACCTGTTAGTATTCTGAACAGTTATATCTTGGAATTTAAGACTAATGCAGGCTGATGTAGCTTATCAGACAGTGGTTATTAGTCGGGGAGGTTGCGTGTTGGAATTAGTCTGATTGGTATAACGTTGAATAGAGTAAAACAAATGTTTGAACGCCTAAACTAAAAGCATAATGAATCTATAATGAGTAATGAGATTTAGTTGATTAGGAAGGAAACAGTATTTCTGATTTGAGTTTTTTTGGGTATGTTAGATTGTAAGGAACACAACCCAACCACTGTGGGAGTCGGTGTATACTGTATATACCTTGTCTCCTAACCATGGGCACTGTCTACAAATGTGCCAGCCATCAGTCCTTTGGATGTATACCCAAACAACATGGCACAGTATGGAGAGAGAAAAATGTAATTTTCTTTAAAGTTCATCAAGTTAAACGTTAATAAAAATGAATGTAGTGTAGTCTATCCATAGTCTGTATTTACTAAGATCCCAGTTCTATCTTTACTAGACTTAGCTTCTTTACTCATTAGATACTAGACTGAGCATTGTTCTACCTTGTAGGAGTGCTTTATTCTACTGGAAAATATGATTGCTTCCATATGTGAGGCACCAGCGCTTGTCTGGTTGTATAGCGCAGACTAGGGTGTGTCAGTGCGCTGCAGTGCTACTTGCCTCAGATGTACACACTTGCAGCACACTAGTGATGTGTGCAAATAACAGAGGGGAATGCACTGGAGGCTGGGTGCTCTGCATGGGAACAGATAATACTCTGTTCTCACACAGGACCTCTTCTAATACATATCAGTATGGTGAGAACCCAAATTATACTGCTGCAAGCTATTACTTCGTCATTCCATTTGCCTCATCTCTGCCTTAGGGTACAGCATGAGATGTGTAACAAGTCAACCAATGTATGTAATACAATATACTGTAAATAAATATATAGCACGGTTTAAGACTTTTACAGTCATTGTTCAAAGCTTCATTTTCATCGAAAATACTGTGACGCTTATGAGGGTACAGTACATACAGATACAGGCTCTAGCTCCATTACTCCCAGACAATCCCAGATGTTGCTATAACTTCTTGTGAGGAATAGCCAAGTCTGATAGACTGTAAAAGTTTGATCCCATTGACTTCCATGTTGGGTCATTTGTACAGAGGAACAAAACATTCATACTCATTCAATAGAGCCAGAGGAACAGAATCCCCTCACAGCCCACAGCCATTAACCCGTTGTTCACACATTCACTTTTCTTGTGTAGTCTTTAATCAGAAACATTTTCTGCCCAAAATAACAAATTTTTATTAAATCTTCTGCTGTTCGCTTAATTTTATTTACTGAAACTTGTGTTAAAGCGAACGCATGTACAGTACACTCTATGCTGACGCTGCCAACTTCTGCTCGTTGTTCCCACCCTGCGACGTGTCAGTCATTACGCACGGTAATTGCTGTGCCCCGCCTGTTGTTGTCTGCCAGGTATTGGGATACGGCCCACGCTGGCTGTCTTCCTCCGTGATTAATAACATCGCGGAACCATAATGACTCTGACTAGCACAGGAACAGCCTTCGAAACAATCAACAATCAATTTATTGCAAGACTGGTCTTGACATATACCATTTTTTTTATCATAAATTCTCTTTATTGTTTACTAAATAAATAACTGTTTAATGCAATTCTAATATAGCTTTATATTGTATAATAAATGCATGACTGTTTTAAAGGCTTTTGTTTTTTGTTTTGCCTCTTTCTTTTTCAATTACTATTTTACTTTGCCTTATCTGTATAGCATGCTGGACTATTAGCAGGAACAATACCGAATTGCGATTAGGTTTTATATATATATATATATATATATATATATATATATATATATATATAGAACAAATGTCCGGCACTCACGCTTTTAGTAGAATCAACGAGTCCTGGTGCCTAACCTCTCTGGATGAGCATGTAGAAGAACGTGTGGTGGCACTCAGAAAAAAAGACATCACAAGCAACGCTGATGCAGTCAACGTTTCAGGGATAGTTCCCTTTTATCAAGACACGCGTGTCTTGATAAAAGGGAGCTATCCCTGAAACGTTGACTGCATCAGCGTTGCTTGTGTTGTCTTTTTTTCTGAGTGCCACCACACGTTCTTCTATATATATATATATATATATATATATATATATATATATATAAAGATAGAGGGACCCTTGACAAAGGTCAGAACCATGACCGAAACGTCGACATAAACTATTTGCTGCTGATGGTTTGAATAAACTTTTTTCTACTTGAAGACTAGTGAGTGCTCCCCTAATTTGGAATTATATATATATATATATATATATATATATATATATATATATATATATATTGTTTTAAACTGTTGAGTTGGGTTGTAGTGGCAAATAATGTAGGTCACAAAATATAGTCTTACTGAGTTTCTGGAATGAGCTGTAATGATGGCTCACTCACTAACCTTTTTCAACAAAACTTCAATGACTCAAGTAATATTAAATGTCATTTTGTTTAAAGCAAGGCTATACAACATTGTTCAAGGACACTTGTTGACTAAGATTAACACTAGCAGCAGCAGGGATGTATAGATTTCAGGATTATTCGTGAGGTGTGGCACTAGAATTTGTGTGCATGCAAATCCTTGACATTTGGCCAGCCAGCCAGTTCCTGTGCTGTAGAGTGCCAGGCTGAATGATTACCATGATACTTCTCAAGGTATTCATTATTTGGCTCAGACCTAAAATATGTATTTAGTATAGAGATGTGTGGCGGGCAGTATTCGTGTTTTGTGTTTTGCTTTTGGTTCTAGTTCCATGCTCGTGTTTTGGATCTGGATTGGTTTTGCCAAAACCACCCTTTCGTGTTTTGGCTTTGGTTTTGGATCTGGATGATTTTTGGAAAAAACATAAAAACAGCTAAAATCACAGAATTTTGGGGTAAATTTGATCCTACGGTATTATTAACCTCAATAACATTCATTTCCACTCATTTCCAGTTTATTCTAAACACCTCACACCTCACAATATTGTTTTTAGGCCAAAAGGTTGCACCAAGGTGGCTGTATGACTAAGCTAAGCGACACAAGTGTGCAGCACAAACACCTGGCCCATCTAGGAGTGGCACTGCAGTTGTAGACAGGATGGCACTTAAAAAAACCATGCCCCAACAGCACATCATGCAAAGAAGTAAAAGAGGTGCAATGAGGTAGCTGTATGACTAAGCTAAGCAACACAAGTGTGCGGCACAAACACCTGGCCCATCTAGGAGTGGCACTGCAGTTGTAGACAGGATGGCACTTAAAAAAACCATGCCCCAACAGCACATCATGCAAATAAGTAAAAGAGGTGCAATGAGGTAGCTGTATGACTAAGCTAAGCGACACAAGTGTGCGGCACAAACACTTGGCCCATCTAAGAGTGGCACTGCAGTGGCAGACAGGATGGCACTTAAAAAAAACTAGACCCCAAACATCACATGATGCAAAGAAGAAAAAGAGGTGCAATGAGGTAGCTGTATGACTAAGCTAAGTGACACAAGTGTGCGGCACAAACAACATGGGACGTACTGGAATTTGCCCAGATGTAATACATGCACAATATTGGTGGCACAGGTGAGCGTACCCCTAAACCACACACACACACACACACACACACACACACACACACACACACACACACACACACGGCAAAGCCTGTAAAATTAATTCGGATAATAATAATCCTTTTATTTGGAGCTGTTATAATAATATGCAGCACAGGCGAGCGTACCCCTACACCACACAGGGCAAACCCTGTAAAAATTATTTGGATATTAATATAAGTAATGTATATAACCCTTTTATTAGGAGTAAATAATATACAGCACAGGACACAACCACTGGACTTATGACAGCACAAGACACCACCACTGGACTGATGCAGCACAAGACAGCACCACTGGACTGGACTTATATGGCAGTACCACTGTACTGGATTTATACAGCAGTATCACTGGACTTATACGCCAGTACCACTGGAATTATACGGCAGTATCACTGGAATTATACAGCAGTACCATTGGACTTATACGGCAGTACCACTGGACTGGATTTATACGGCAGTATCACTGGACTTATACGCCAATACCACTGGAATTATACGGTAGTATCTCTGGAATTATACGGCAGTACCACTGGACTAGATTTATACGGCAGTATCACTGGACTTATACACCAGTACCACAGGAATTATATGGCAGTATCACTGGACTTATACGCCAGTACCACTGGAATTTTATATGGCAGTATCACTGGAATTATACGGCAGTATCACTGGATTTATACACCATTACCACTGGATTTATGCAGCAGTACCACTGGACATATACAGCAGTATCACTGGATTTATATGGCAGTACCACTGGACATATACGGCAGTATCACTGGATTTATACGGCAGTACCGCTGGACATATACGGCAGTATCACTGGAGATATATGGCAGTATCACTGGACATATACAGCAGTACTACTGGACATATACAGCAGCACAGGGACACCACCACTGGACTGATGCAGGACAATACAGCACCACTGCAATGGACTGGACTTATACAGCAGCACTGGACATATGGCAGCAGAGAACACCACCACTGTGACTGGACTGATGCAGCACAAGACACTACCACTGGACTGATGCAGGACAACACACCACCACTGCAATGGACTGGACTTATACAGCAGCACTGGACATATGGCAGCAGAGGACACCACCACTGTGACTGGACTGATGCAGCACAATACACCACCACTGAACTGATGCAGCACAACACAGCACCACTGGACTGGACTTATACAGCAGCACTGGACATATGGCAGCAGAGGACACCACCACTATGACTGGACTGATGCAGCACAATACACCACCACTGAACTGATGCAGCACAACACAGCACCACTGGACTGGACTTATACAGCAGCACTGGACATATGGCAGCTGAGGACACCACCACTGTGACTGGACTGATGCAGCACAATACACCACCACTGAACTGATGCAGCACAACACAGCACCA
This sequence comes from Pseudophryne corroboree, assembly GCF_028390025.1. Lineage (NCBI taxonomy): Eukaryota > Metazoa > Chordata > Amphibia > Anura > Myobatrachidae > Pseudophryne > Pseudophryne corroboree. The sequence continues at coordinate 858,528,471 of NC_086445.1, read as the reverse complement.
CTGGACTGGACTTATACAGCAGCACTAGACATATGGCAGCTGAGGACACCACCACTGTGACTGGACTGATGCAGGACAAGACACTACCAGTGTACTGATGCAGTACACTGGGGACGGAGACACGTCCTCTCCCTACACTCTCCAATGCCGGAGTGAAAATGGCGGCGACGCGCGGCTCCTTATATGGAATCCAAACCCCACGAGAATCCGACAGCGGGATGATGACGTTTTGCCTCGTTCTGGTTTCCGAGTCAGGCAGGAAAACCCGAGCCTGACTCGGATCCGTGCTTGGGTAGTGAAGTTCGGGGGAGTTCGGTTCTCAGGGAACCGAAACTGCTCATTTCTAATTTAGTATATTCCTAAATAGAAAAATATAACAAAAGAAGCAAACAAACAAACAATAAATAAATAAACAAACAAACAAACGTCTAGGCATTTTTCCTGCCCAGGATTAGCAAAAAATACCTTGCTTTAGAGGGATATTTATCAAACAATGGAGAGAGATAAAGTGGAGATAAATAAAGCACTAACCAATCAGATTCTGTCATTTTTCAAATGCAGCATGAAAAATTAGAGTTAGAAGCTGATTGGTTAGTGATTTATATCTCTCCACTCTATCACTCTCCAAACTAATAGATAAATACACCCCGAAATCACAGACAACTGCTTTAATATGAGGCACTAATCATTTTTTTATTTGGCAGTCACAAGAGGAGATATCGGCCCTCATTCCAACCCGATCGCATGCTGCGCAGCGGTGCGATCGGGTCTGGAATGCGCATACGCGTCATGCGCATTGCGCACGCACGTCATTGCCCGGCAACATCCGTCGCTGGGCAACGACGCTAACAGCGAAGAAAGCGGTTGCAGCAGCGACCGCAAGAAGATTAACAGCAGGAAGGCGTTCCGGGGCGTCAACTGACCGTTTGAAGCCATTTTCGGGGAGTGGTAAGAAAAACGCAGGCATGTCAAGGCGAATGGAGGGCGGATGTCTGACGTTAAAGCCGTGACCATCATCGCTGGACCCGTCGCACAGGGTAAGTATGTCCAGGGTTGGTCTTGTTTTGTGTGAAACTTTTTTAGCATAGCAGGGCTGCACAAGCGATCGCAGCCTTGCTATACTAAAATACACTCCCCCATAGGCGGAGATTAGTTGATCGCACCAGCAGCAAAATGTTGCTTGGTGTGATCAACTCGGAATGAGGGCCATCATGCAGATGTTTGAATTTAAAGCTCACTTAGCTTATTTACCCAAGTGTGAGTTTTTTCAACAAAATAACTAGTTATGTTATAAACTTAAAATAAATGTTATGCTTTGTATCAAACGTCATATGGCTGCTTTTGTAACTTCCTCTTCCATCTACTCATTTCTTGTAGCATGTTATAGGAGGGAGGGACTGTTTGATGTCCCAGCATTCTGAGATTTAGGGGAGTGCAGTGTAGATTTCCAGACTCATCTCATCAAATTCATGGGCAACAGGTTGAAGGTAAATATAACAGTTTCACAACTGCATAATCCAGCCTCTAACCTGCAGTGGCTGCATTAAGGACAAATGGGCATTATCTATGATAAGCACAGTGCAAGCATGTGATAGGATTAAGGGGGTCATTCCGAGTTGATCGCTCACTGACGATTTTCGCAGCGCAGCGATCAGGTGAAAAATCGGCATTTCTGCGCATGCGTATGGGCCGCAATGCGCATGCGCATCGTATGGGTACAAAGCCCATTTTGGTTGTGCACAGGTTGTAGCAAAGTTTTCAGTCGCACTGACGGCCGCAAGAAGATTGACAGGAAGTGGGCATTTCTGGTGTCAACTGACAGTTTTCAGGGAGTGTTTGCAAATAAGCAGGCGTGTCTGAAAAAACGCAGGCGTGGCTGGGCGTTTGCTGGGCGGGTGTATGACGTCAAATCTGGACACAAATAGGCTGAAGTGATCGCAAGCGCTGAGTGGGTTCAAAGCTACTCTGAAATTGTACAAACTGTCTTTGCAGAGCTCAGCTGCACAAGCGTTCGCACTTCTGCTAAGCTAAAATACACTCCCCAGTGGGCGGAGGCATAGCGTTTGCACGGCTGCTAAAACTAGCTAGTGAGCGATCAACTTGGAATGACCCCCTAAGGCAAGTGCTCCATTTGTCCTGCTCTTGAGCCAGCCATGGAACCAAGTTTTAGTGTATTCTGATAATGTGGAACCATGTGAAATCCCAAATAATAATAATAATAATAATAATAATAATAATAATAATAATACTAAAACAGATATATTATCTTTAATTAGCACGTGCTATATACTCTATATACTGTACCTACCAAATAATATGCCAAAAAGGACATGTTATTTGTCATATGGTATCTGGACTATAGGTCAACCATGAAAAGGTCGACAGTCATTAGGTCGACCACTAATGGCTGACATGCATTAGGTTGACATGGTCAAAAGGTCACCATTGTCAATAGGTTGACATGTAAAAGGTCAACAGTGTTTGTGGTTGACAAGTACAAAAGGTTGACAGGTTCTAATGGTCAACACACATATGGTCAATAGAGCTTTTTTGGTGTTTTTAGCATTGTAATAAACTTTTCCGTAGTTTAGCATCTATGTGGATTACAATTGTGAATAGTAGCAGCAGTAGTGGAGTGAGGCACCTAGCCCAAAGCTTGGTTAGCAATGTGAACCATGTGAAGGGACGCGGTGCACTAATTGGGGTTCCACATGCTTTGACGGCGAAAACAACACCAAACAAACTTTCAAATGTTGTGTCAACCTTTGACCCTGTCGGCCTTTACTATTGTCTACCTTTTTCATGTTGACCTAATGACCCTGTCGACCTAATGTATGTTGACCATTAGTGGTCAACCTAATGACTGTAGACCTTTTGCTTGTAGATCTAATGATCCTTACCCATTTCCTTTCATTATTTAACAATCAGCGGTAAACTAAGATTACTGCGGTTTGCCCCTCTGTCACTTATGCCATCTATAGATGGCAAAAGTGATACAAGAATAGATGTATTATGGTGCTGGCTCCGCCCATTATTTGGGTGGGCCCACTTAATCTCCGGATCAGGTGAAATGGGTCCAGATAACTGCAGCATGTATTAAAGTCTACTTTGCCAAAGAGGGAAAGTGTTAAATTACCGGTCCCCATGGGCGCCGACAGCTGTGCCGGGCCCAGGTACTCGGATGGGGCATAGCCAATACTGTTTCGAAATTGTGTCAAAAACTGATAGGCACTGGCGGGTGGAGGGTAGCAGGTGGTGAGCAGGTGCGATCGCTTACCCACCTCTCCTGCACACGTTGCGCAAGGGGAGAGAGGAGTGACTGCCTCAGCGTAACTGCTGGGCTGGGGAGAGAGGCAGCTGCTGGAGCATGCAGCAGTCACTCCTCTCTCTCTCTCCTGCTCCAGTGCCATGCGCTGTGTACAAAGTGGAAGGGGAAGGGGGGGGGGGGTTGCAGCAGGACCCGAGTCCCCTCCGGCCCCCTTCAAAGGGCTCAGGTAAAGAGTACCTGCCCCCCCTCCCCTTCTCGGCACCACTGCCTGTTCCCAATGTGCATTCTCCCTTGTTTGGCTTTCCGATATTGCGGATTGTGCTTTGAATGCATGCACGGCTGGTTTTCCTCCCAGCGGCACCTGTGGGGCTACTGAAAAGCTGTGTGAATGCATAATCCCTGACTGTTGGAGCCATCAGCCAGGGACAGTGCTATGCACGCGGCAATGACAGATGCAGCTGTTGAAACGGATGGCTGCAGTTGTTGGAACAGTCATTGCCACTTACCATTCATACATCTGCCAGCACATTGGCATGCTATATTGTAGATAACAGCACTGATAATGACAGGGGTTCATACTGCCCCTTTAATTAACACACATTCCCACATTAATACATGGGGGAGAAATGGTATCAGCGCAGATACTACTAAACCCCATAACACACAATCATACATCTCCCCCACAATCCCCATTGCTGGCAATGGGGACCCATTGCAGCCTTTCCAGCTTCAGGGAAGCTTTTCAGCTAATGCCAGGTTTCTGGTAAATGTGTAATGCACATGTGCAGACTAGGTGTCGCGCATGGGCATTACAGGGCATCATATTGCTAGTAGCGATAGCCTGCCAGCAATAGAGTATAGGATGGAGCTGAGCAGGGGGATGTCCAGTGCTGAAAGTAGGGTGGTATGGGGTGGTACGGAGTACCATTAACAAATATGGTGGTGGTACTCAGTACCACCAGCCCACCGCTGGGGCTTAATTTATAAGAGGGATTTTTGTGTGTGGGACATAAAATGGTGTCAGTGGCATAGCTGTGTGTGGTATAACATGTAAGGCATTACGGCGTGTGGCATAATGTGTAATGGGCATTACGGCGTGTGGCATAATAAATAATGTGTAATAAGCATTACAGTGTGTGGCATAATGTGTAATAAGCATTATGGTGTGTAGCATAATGTGTAATGGGCAATAGGACCAGTGTTTGGCATAATGTGTAAAGGGCATTACGGTGTGTGGCATAATGTGGAAGGGGCATTACGGTATGTGGCATAATGTGGCCATGCACCTATTGTCATTTAGCCACTCCCCTAGTTTCATGTGACCACACACCCTCATGACACATGACCACACCCCCTCATGACACGTGACCACGCCCCATCATGACACATGACCACACCCATTTTTACTATCAGTGCCAATAAGAAAAAATTTCTACTTGCACCACTGGGGATGTCACTGGACCTCGCTGAAGTGGTAAGTAATGTTAAATGCCAATGGCATAGCCGTTAGTATAACTGCAATACTAGACAAAGAATGCTGTTGGTGATAAGGGCCCCATTTATTAATAAGACCTATTACCAGTGGCATATTTCACTGTGATACTAATGAATATGCCACTGGTATTTAACATTACTTGTCTTTTCAGCAAGGTTCAGTGACGCCACCCTCCTCAGCTCCGTCCTCTGCCCTGTTGCTGGCAGCCTACCACTACTAGCTAGTCTGCACATGGGCATTACACTTTCACCGGGGCGGCTGCTCCGAGTCACTATTGCTGGCAATAGGGATCAAAACACTCTCGCATCTATAGATGGCATAAGATGTATAGGGGCAAACAGCAGTAAACTAAACTTAAATACTGAAAGGAGGATATAATCCCTCTATGCTAAAGGGATTATATCTCATGATTAAATGGGGCCATAAATCTTGTTAATAAATATCTCACCAATTAGCACATTGCAAGACATTTTCTTCTGTGCACAAAGGAAAAAAGTGGACAGGTTAAGGAGTAAAGGTAAAATTAGGGCTGGATCTACATGTGACCAATTATGTAGGTGAAATTGGCATTATAAATAATGCCACTGGTCCACTAATACGAATGGCCCTATAGCATCTTAGCTCAAAGCAGAAGGTACAGTATGTCACAGTGTTGAACAACAGCCAGTCATGGTCAGAGTGATCAATATACTCCAAAATGATCTGTGCAATATAAGATTGGGCAATGCAAGACAATTTGGTCTGCAGATGACTGTCTCTGTGTGTGGTCATTTGCCAATCATAATCACATCTGCCAGTCACCCCAAATTGGAGATGGATCCTGCTGTTTAGGGTTCAGACAGAATGGAAGTTGTGACACTTTTCATCGACATATGTCTCTTAAAAGTCATGAAAACATGGTGTCTAGTGCACACTTATAATCTATGTACGTACAATAATTAATTTTTTTATTAGAAATTCTGCTGCCTACTTCCAAATGGGGCCTATCAATGAAAAAGGGGCCTTATATAACCTACAAAGAGTTTTCTGTTTGGATGAGACAGTTCCATTCTCAGGGATCTAACATCTATGAATATTTGTTTTTATATATACTGTATGTATGACTGCTTTAAATTGAACATGAATGATTGGTAACAGAGGATAATGAATTTGCCATAACATGCATTGCAGTCCATTACTGAACAGGAAAGGCTCATGTCACTGACCTTTTAGGAAAATCTGCCTGTAAGTTGAAAGCATGGAAAATGTGTGATACAGACTCTAAAAATCACTGTGGGAATGGCAGTGAGGGTGTGGTACTTACATATAATGTATATTTACACATCAAACAACAATTTCACATTATTTATTTAGATTTACTCTGTTCTGCTGAAATGTGATTCCATCACAGACTACAGTATTCCTTTTTTTCTGCTATACAGTATTACAGCATTATTATAACATATAGACAAGTGACTTAAATGCCAGACTGTAATATTAATCACTTCATTTATGTGGTGCTGGACAGGGCTGTGCTTCTATTTGTCCACATATTTTATGATTGACAGCTCACAGCACTATTTTTCCGTATCACATTGTCCAAAAGTAATTTCTTTGGCACTGGACTACCAACCCGTGACACCACTGCAAGTGCCCTCTGGCACCCAATTTGGGAACCACTAAACAAGAATGACAGGTTAACACAATTTACTTAATTTCATAATTTTAAGAAATGTTGGGCCCAGGGGTTTTGTTGAAAAAATGCTGATACTCTATGGCTCAGTTATTCAAGAAAGTTTGGGAACCACTGATTTAGATGGTTTCAGAACCACAATCAAGTACTGTTCCTTAGTTGTAGATGGGAAAGTGACTCATCAGGTGTTAGAGGAGAAGCATGTTCTTGCTAAGAAGAGAAATGAAAGTGGAGCAGTTTGACACTGTCTTTTGCCCCAGTGTTTTACTATTACTCTCTCTCTCTCTCTCTCTCTCTCTCTCTCTCTCTCTCTCTTTCTTTCTTGCTCATTCTCTCATTCTAACATTATAGAGCACGGTACACAGGGTCGTCTTTTCGTATGGGCTCAATGGGCTCTTGCCCAAGGGCCCCAGGAGTATAAGGGCCCTAGGCTGATAGCTGAGGGTCCCCTCTTTCCAGGTTTACCAGATTTTTAAAAATCGGCCCTGTGGAACCGGAGATATCTGACTTGAAAGCAGTGGTCAGCAACCAAGTCTGTTAATTGCTCTTCCCAGCCTGATATATCGGGTTTTGTCTGACTTATAGTATTTCTGTGGGTATAAGCCAAAAGCTGCGAATATCCCATTTTGGTTGACACTGGCATCTTGTCTCTACTATGCCCTGAACTAGAGATATCAGCCTTCAAGCAGCTGGTCCTTGCTCCTGCTCCACACGCCTAATATGCAGTTTTAGATTTTCATTGATGAATTGCTTTGGCCCCTGAACTCTGATCCCCAAGTCCCCAGAACCTCCTGAAAGGTGGGACTCTCTAGTTTTTTATCCCATTCAAAGCTAATAAATATATTTTCAGAAACTTGAGATATCTGCAGTCAAGCAAGCTGCCCTCCCACTGGAAAATTATAAATATTAAGCCCACTCCACTATCCACCCCTCCCCTATGAATTAAACACCACCTACCACTCTTGAAGTCATGTACCAGGGCTTCTTCATTCAGGCCAATGCCTCATTCTAGAGTTTAGCCCCATCTGTGCAGTAAAGGAGTAATTAGCAGAAATTACTGTTCCAGGTTCTACATGCTGAGCGGAAGATAGAACACCCCCTACCGCCCGCGGGACATCAAAGCTGCGCTGATAGCACCCCCATCCCTACTGCTGGAGGATGGGTAGGGGGCCCAGAGCATTGCTGTGCCCAGGGGCCTACACTGCTGTTACGACGGCCCTGACTGTACAGAGAACCAGTATCCATTCATCTTGTCCCAGAGGAGCTTTCAATATAACTTTCCTACACTGTGTCCTCCCTACCATATACCCAAACACGCTGGGGCTAGGGTCATCTAGCCTTCTAGTGACCATAGTCATCGCTGGATCATTCATCTAACCTCCTGGTAACCATGGGTCATCTAACCTTCTAGTAACCATGATCATAGCTGGATCATTCATTAGGCAAACTATGCGCCCACATAATATCCGGTGGTCACTGAGGGGCCCAGGTTACCCTAAGCCATGTTTATGCTGTGTTTTTTTTAGTTACAAATGGAGGTTATAAGGGGGCCCAAACCAATATGTTGCCTGAGACCACATTGGGCATTGATACGTCTCTGATAAAAGTACCTGTAGAACAGGGTTTTTCAACAAGTAACCCTCCAGCTGCTTTTGGTGCTACACACCCAGTATGATCTGACACAATTTTGCTATTAGGGCATGCTAAAACTTTGGCAGGGCATGTTCCGCAGCAGTTGGAGAGCCGCATGTTGAATTCCCCTGCTGTAGACTCTTCACTCAAACAGCTTCCTGGTTAGATCCCATTCAAACATGAAAGTTTTTTAAAGGCCACAAAAGGTAAAGCTAAGAATGCATATTACATGACCATAGAATAGTCACACATTGGTAGCTCAGTATGAAAATAACATAATTTATCTGTGCTCATTAAAGTCCTGATTTCCAGTGCCCAAAAGAGAAGTTGCCCTGTTATGACTGGCTACCTGCAAGGAGAGAACTTTCTGCATTGAGGCTGATTTTCCACAATTTTCAAAACAACAATGCTGGAAAATATAATACAATAAATAACATAATAAATCAAGAGGTTTGAATGACCCTGTCAAAATGAGATTACAATCCAAAGCAGAAAGGAAACATGAGGCACAGGTTAGACTGAGTCAGTGAAACAGAGATATGGGAAAGTATTTACAGTAGATTAAAACATCCTCCTCCAAGATATTTTGGGGATTATCTCCACAGACATTAACTCCGAGTTGATGACCTTGTTGGACACTCCTCTGGGAAATCCTGGATAGAAGGTCTCAGGTGCAACTGCAGGGGGTATATATGGTATTAACTACAGGGAACAATGGCATCTTGGGAGAGCTTCTCAACATTTGTGAGACTCTCAGACATTCCAGAAGAGAAGGCAAGCATGCAGAAACTGGCAGAGGAGGCTACAGAGGGTGGAAATATGGTATAATCCACAGCGACCAGTGTTGCTCATACCCTTTCCCACCAACAACCCCTGTCCAAATGTTATTGAACATGATTTCAAGCCATGTCCAGCTGCTTGATACTGTGCTCACATTGCAGGCTGGGCCCGGGTTATTGCCAGGTCGTCCTTTTGCCAATGTTTGGAGGTGACATCAGGCATACTTTTAGTGTGACCTGGGTCAGATAACCCGGGTTGCACCAGGGACGTGCGGTGAGATAAATAGCTCAGGAGGCACTGGCTAGCCCCAGAGCCAGATTTACACGCAATATATGAGCCAAAGCGTACATCTGGGCATTGTACACAGGTGCAGCAGTATAAACTCCTGGAAATTTGGTGAGTATTGATCAGAGATGTGCGGAGAAGATAAGCAGGTAAGGCACTGCCTCACCTGCCATAGACTTTTTACTCCGAAGTTTTGGTTATAAAAATGATTTGAATAATGCAAATAAGATATTTCAAACATATTCTTTGTATTTTTCATATATTTTATACAGTCAAAACTCTGGCACAAACGTTAGTATAACAGGAAAGGCTCTGCCTCACCTGCCTCACCCCACAGCACATCACTGGGTTGCACTGTTCACACCACAGGCTATCCCGGTTAGTCCTGGTTTCTACCCTGGTCACCGGGATTTCCGGGTAACACAACCCAGTATACCCTTTCACACCAAGCCAGGACCCAGGATGCCATGGCAATAACCTGAGTCAGATGCTCGGTATGGAAGTCTATTGTAAATTGAAAAAAAGTGATTGGTTTCTATTGGTTATATCACATTTGTGCACATTACTAAATACATCTTATTACGAAAAAGACAAATCCAAATGAAGACATTTTAGTGTAAACAGCGCAGACATAAATACAACTAACAATTCTGTTCCACTCAATCATGGTGCAGATCCTGGAGTAAAGAGGTGGTTCTTTTGTTGTACTGCTGCAAAACCTCCCAAGTGTGGGCTGTATATACCCCATCCCTGGGGGGAGGATGCACCTTAATACCTATACTCCTTATAAATGGTTACAAATAAGAAGGGAAATACGAAGAATAACATGTATATTCACATTAAAGATGTAAGCACTCTTTATTATTAAATAAATCTCAAAAATATGTTAATTAAGGAATACAGGGATCTATTTATTAAGCTCTCCTATTTTGCTATCCAATTAGCTTTGTGTAGCAGTGGTGGATCTTAAAACACCAGAGCATTTCAGCATTGCTCTGAAGATCAGCTGTCCTCGCTATCCCTATCAATGCTACTTCTCTAGCCTGACTCAGTAGTGTTAGTGTGCATGCATGAACTACGGTTCACCAATGTACACAAAGCTCCCGATGACCATCAGAAGGAGTCGAACAGGGGGAAAGGGATTACTTTTTGCATACTGGACCCCCTTCCTATAGGGGGGAGCAGGGGTCCAGGAACCAACGACATTTGAAGATGGCGTAGGTTTCTGCTGTCAAACTCCAAAAACTTGATTTCTCTAGCATCCATAAAGGATATTGGAGAGACTTAGTACGATGGGATATAGACGGGGTCCTAAGGAGCCGGTGGACTTTAAATTTCTTCACTGGGTGTGCTGGCTCCTCCTCTCTATGCCCCCTCCCACAGGCAGTTTAGAAAAAAGTGCCCGCAGGAGAGGATACACATCTCTGAGCTCCAGAGAGTTTTCTTCAATTTTTTAAAACTTTTATTATTTTCGGTATGCTGTTTGGGCAACAGCATACTTGCACCGTGGCAGTTAGGGGGGGACTGTCATTGGCCTTGCGAGGTGTCAGAGCATGTGCACAGCGTCTATTCACCGCTGCTCTGCAGAGCAGCGAGTGCAGAAGCCTCCCAACTGCCCTCCCCCCACCGTGGGACACTGCGGCCTGCGGGTGGGACAGCGGGACAGTAAAAAAAACAAAAACGGGACTGTCCCGTGAAAATCGGAACAGTTGGGAGGTATGCCATAAAGGACCCTGGGGAGAGAAAGATAAAGACTGCACTAAAGTCTATCTACAGAGCAACAGGTGTATCGCAAAGGTCGGTCATAGGGGGTTGCTGGATGACCCATGCCATTCACTCGTGGGCTTCTCAAATTCAGGGGGCCCTCTCCAGGGATATGCCTCTGGTCACTACGGTGACTCTCCTGAAGCACATTCAGGACATTGCACGCGTCCTGTGTGACTCGCTCAAGGAGATGGGCAGTATTAATGCTAGGACTTCTGCCATGGCAGTGTCGGCGCGCAGGACCTTGTGGTTGCGTCAGTGGATAGCGGACGCAGAATCCAAGTGCAGTGTGGAGTCCCTCCCCTTTTCTGGGGAATGGCTCTTTGGGGTTAAGTTGGATACCTGGATTTGCAAAGTCACTGCAGGGAAATCCATGTTTCTCCCCTCTGGAGCCCCGCCGGCTGGGTGTTCCTACCCGGGGCCATCTGTACAGTCCTTTTCGGTCTAACAGATTTCGTTCTAGGGCCAGAGGTGCCTCCACTGTGACTAGAGGCACCAGAGAGGAGACAGGGAACCCAGCCATCACAAGTTCTCAGGAGAGCACCAGTTCCGCTTCCACTGAGGCCTCGGCATGACGGTGCCCACCCACCCCGTGGGGATCTCGAGGTGGGAGTTTGACTGCGTCACTTCAGCCACATCTGGGAGAGTTCCTGCCAGGATTCCTGGGTAAAGGACATCATCTCTCAGAGTCCTGGAGTTTGACGGCGCTCCTCCCCAACGATTTTTCAAATCAAGCTTCCCTACTTTGGAGGATACGCGTGTTACGCGGCAACAGGCTGTCAAATTATTGGTCCAGTCTCAAGTCATTGTTCCTGTGCCACTGCAACAACAGGAAAAGGGTTACTATTCCAACCTGTTCGTGGTATCGACACCGGACAGTTTGGTAAGGCCCACTTTGGATCTAAAATCCTTGAACTCTTGCCTAAAGGTTTTCACGTTCCAGGTACTTGCGAGCAGTGCTTGCAGGCCTGGAAGACCGGGAGCTTTTATTGCTCCATTTAGACCGCACTATCCAACTTCTGTCACACCATGGTTGGATCCTCAATTTGCAATAGCCCCACCTGGAGCCAACTCAGCGGCTCCTGTTCCTGGGAATGTTGCTGGATACTGTGACCTGGAAGGTGTTCCTCCCATGAGACACAGTGAGAGCACTTCAGGAGATGGTCCGCATGGTTCTCCTGTCTACTCGAATATCCATCCATCCTTGCAAAGGATTGTTGTGAAAGATGGTAGCCTCATACAAGGCGATCCAGTATGGAAGGTTCCATGCCAGGACATTTCAATTGGATTTCCTGAGCAAGTGGTCCGGATCACATCTTCAGATGCACCAGATAATACGGCTGTCACATCAGGCCAGGATTTCTCTCTTGTCGTGGCTGCGGTCCTCAAACCTACTGGAAGGCCGAAGTTTTGGGATCCAGGATTGGATACTCCTCAGGACAGATGCGAGTCTGCGAGGATGGGGAGCTGTAACCCAGGGGGCTCAGTTCCAGGGCAGGTGGTCAGCCCACAAAGCCCTCCTTCCGATCAACATTCTGGAACTTCAGGTGATCTACAATGCTCTGCTTCAGGCCTCTTCTCTACACAAGGATCAAGCGATCCAAGTACCGTTGGACAACGCCACAGCAGTGGCGTACATCAATCGGCAAGGAGGGACAAAAAGCAGAGCCTGAATGCGGGAGGTGTCAAGGATACTCCTCTGTGCAGAAAGGAATGCAAGAGCAATGTGAGAAATCTTCATTCCGGGTGTAAACAACTGGGAAGCGGACTTACTGAGTCGTCACGATCTCCACCCGGGGAAGTGGGGGATCCTCCATCAGGTGTTTCAGAAGATCATTGACCGGTGGGGTTACCCACAAATAGTCATGATGGCTTCTTGACTCAAAAAGATGCTTCACTGGTATTGCTCTCGGACCAGGGACCCTCAGATGAGGGCAGTGGATGCACTGACGACGCCTTGGCCTTACCGGCTGGTCTACCTGTTTCCTCCAATTCCGTTGCTCCTAAGGGTGCTCAAGCGAATCAGAAATCAAGGAGTCCAGGCAATTCTGATTGCCCCGTATTGGCCATGGAGGGTGTGTTATGCGGATATTCTGGACATGTCCATCGAAGACCTTTGGCTAAGAAGAGATCTTCTTCAACAAGGACCGTTCGTCTACCTGGACTTACAGCGACTTTGTTTGACGGCATGGAGGTTGAGCGGAACATCCTAGCTCACAAAGGCCTTTCCAAAGAGGTTATTGCTACCATCGTTCAGGCCACGAAACCTGTGACGTCAAAACACTATCATCATATCTGGAGGAGATATGTCTTTTGGCGCTAGGAATGCACGTATCCACCTGCAGAGTTCCACTTGGGACGTTTCTTATGTTTCCTGCAGGCTGGTGTGGATAAGGGCTTAAGTCTGGGTTCCATTAAGGTCCAGATTTCAGCTCTCTTCATTTTCTTCCAGAAGAAATTGGCACTATTGGCAGAAGTTCAGACCTAATTGCAAGGGGTACTCCACATACAACCTCCTTTTGTGCCACCTACGGCACCCTGGGATTTGAGTGTGGTGTTGGAATTTCTACAGTCCTCCTGGTTTGAACTTCTGATGACGGTAGAAGATAAGTACCTCACATGGAAGACGGTAATGTTACTGGCCCTGTCTTCTGCTAAATGTGTCTCGGTCTTGGGGACCTTATCGTGTAAAAGTTCCTACTTGGTCTTTTAGGAAGACAGAGCAGAGCTCAGGACTAATCAGAAGTTCCTGCCGAAGGTTGTCTCTGCGTTTCACCTGAATTAACCTATTGCGGTTCCGTCAAGTTCTGATTCTTCTGCTCATCCGGAGGCATTGGATGCTGTGCGAGCCTTGAAGATCTATGTCAAGAGAACGGCTCGGATCAGGAAGATGGATTCCTTGTTCATGCTCTATGATGCACCAAAAAAGGGTTGTCCTGCTTCGAAACAGTCCATTGCTCATTGTCTTAGGCTTACTATCCAACAGGCCTATGTGTCGGCAGCCTTACCTGTTCCTAAGTCTCTGTAGGACCACTCTACAAGTTCAGTGGGTTCTTCCTGGGCGGCTGCCTTACAACTATGCTGAGCTGCTACCTGGTCGGGGAAGAACACTTTTGTAAGGTTCTACAAGTTTGAAACCCTGGCCAAAGAGGATACCCAGTTTGGGCAGGCGGTGCTGCAGAAGTCTCCGCACATTCCCACCCGTTCTGGAAGCTTTGGGACGTCCCCATCGTACTAAGGGGGTCATTCCGAGTTGATCGCTAGCTGCCGTTGTTCGCAGCGCAGCAATCAGGCTAAAAATTGGCACTTCTGCGCGTGCGTATGGTGCGCACTGCGCACGCGTGAAGTACTTTCACAAAAGCCAATGCAGGTTCACACAAGGTCTAGCGACGCTTTTCAGTCGCACTGCTGATCGTTGAGTGATTGACAGGAATGGGGCGTTTCTGGGAGGTAACTGACCGTTTTCCGGGAGTTTGCTAAAAAACGCAGGCGTGTCAGGTAAAAACGCAGGCGTGCCTGGGGAAACAGGGGAGTGGCTGACCGAACGGAGGGCGTGTTTGCGACGTCAAAGCAGGAACTAAACAGACTGAAGTGATCGCAAGGAAGGAGTAGGTCTGCAGCTACTCGGAAACTGCTTGAAAAAATGTCAGCACTGTTCTGCTAACCTTTCGTTCGCACTTCTGCTAAGCTTAGATACACTCCCAGAGGGCGGCAGCTTAGCGTTTGCAATGCTGCTAAAAGCAGCAAGCGAGTGATCAACTCGGAAAGTCTCCCCAATGGGGGTCATTCTGAGTTGTTCGCTTGCTAGCAGATTTTAGCAGCATTGCACACGCTAGGCCGCCGCCCTCTGGGAGTGTATCTTAGCTTAGCAGAATTGCGAATGAAAGATTAGCAGAATTGCGAATAGAAAATTCTTAGCAGATTCTGAGTAGCTCGAGACTTACTCCTAGACTGCGATCAGCTCAGGTCGTTTCGCTCCTGGTTTGACGTCACAAACACGCCCTGCGTTCGGCCAGACACTCCCCCGTTTCTCCAGACACTCCCACGTTTTATCCTGGCACGCCTGCGTTTTTCCGCACACTCCCAGAAAACGGCCAGTTCCCGCCCAGAAACACCCACTTCCTGTCAATCACACTCCGATCACTTCAACGATGGAAATTCTTCGTTCGGACGTGAGTAAATCTACTAAGTTTTGAGCTAAAATACTTAGCGCATGCGTACTGCATACCATGCGCATTTTCGCTTTAATCACTCCGTTGCGAAAATCGTTAACGAGCGAACAACTCGGAATGACCCCCAATATCCCTTATGGATGCTAGAAAAAATAGGATTTTAATTACCTACTGGTAAATCCTTTTCTCATAGTCCATAAGGGATATGGGGCGCCCGCCTCAGTGTGTTGACTTTTCTACAGGTTCTCTTTTATGTAGTTACCTGTTCAACTGTTGCTGTTGTTGTTTGCAGCCCTTGCTGGTTGTTGTATGTTAGTGGTGTGCTGGTATATAAATCTCACCACTCGTTGTTATGGTCCTTCTCTCATATATGTCCTTTTTCCTTCGGGCACTGTTTTACCTATAACTGCCTGTGAGAGGGGGCATAAAGGGGAGGAGACAACACACCCAGTTAAGAAATTTAAAGTGCATCGGCTCCTTTGAACCCCATCTACACCCCATCGTACTAAGTCACCCCAATATCCCTTATTGACAACGAGAAAAGGATTTACCTGTAGATAATTAAAATCCTATTTTCGGAGCTTGATGAAATTGATCCCCTTACAATATTATGCAGACACTAGGTCAGGTCGAGTCTGAAAGGTAACGCAGGAGATATCCATGATATCTCCTGCATTACCTTTATAATAAATGGCCCCAATACTTAATTTCTAAAAAGGAAAATATTTTAATTTACATCTAATTTTGCAGAAATTAAGGGATAATGAAAAGACCCCTAAGACCAGCCAATCATTACAGGTTTGAAAAATGACAGTTAGGAGCTGATTGGCTGGTGCGTTATCACCTTACACTTATCACTGCTTTATCACTTCTCCAGTCTTAATACATTTGCCCCTAAGACACTTTAGGGCTGATCAGGGTTGTTGGCAAAATATTAGAGATGAGCGCCGGAAATTTTTCGGGTTTTGTGTTTTGGTTTTGTGTTCGGTTCCGCGGCCGTGTTTTGGGTTCGAACGCGTTTTGGCAAAACCTCACCGAATTTTTTTTGTCGGATTCGGGTGTGTTTTGGATTCGGGTGTTTTTTTCAAAAAACCCTAAAAAACAGCTTAAATCATAGAATTTGGGGGTCATTTTGATCCCAAAGTATTATTAACCTCAAAAACCATAATTTACACTCATTTTCAGTCTATTCTGAATACCTCACACCTCACAATATTATTTTTAGTCCTAAAATTTGCACCGAGGTAGCTGTGTGAGTAAGATAAGCGACCCTAGTGGCCGACACAAACACCGGGCCCATCTAGGAGTGGCACTGCAGTGACACGCAGGATGTCCCTTCCAAAAAACCCTCCCCAAACAGCACATGACGCAAAGAAAAAAAGAGGCGCAATGAGGTAGCTGACTGTGTGAGTAAGATAAGCGACCCTAGTGGCCGACACAAACACCGGGCCCATCTAGGAGTGGCACTGCAGTGTCACGCAGGATGGCCCTTCCAAAATACCCTCCCCAAACAGCACATGACGCAAAGAAAAAAAGAGGCGCAATGAGGTAGCTGACTGTGTGAGTAAGATAAGCGACCCTAGTGGCCGACACAAACACCGGGCCCATCTAGGAGTGGCACTGCAGTGTCACGCAGGATGGCCCTTCCAAAAAACCCTCCCCAAACAGCACATGACGCAAATAAAAAAAGAGGCGCAATGAGGTAGCTGACTGTGTGAGTAAGATAAGCGACCCTAGTGGCCGACACAAACACCGGGCCCATCTAGGAGTGGCACTGCAGTGTCACGCAGGATGGCCCTTCCAAAAAACCCTCCCCAAACAGCACATGACGCAAAGAAAAAAAGAGGCACAATGAGGTAGCTGACTGTGTGAGTAAGATAAGCGACCCTAGTGGTCGACACAAACACCGGGCCCATCTAGGAGTGGCACTGCAGTGTCACGCAGGATGTCCCTTCCAAAAAACCCTCCCCAAACAGCACATGACGCAAAGAAAAAAAGAGGCGCAATGAGGTAGCTGACTGTGTGAGTAAGATAAGCGACCCTAGTGGCCGACACAAACACCGGGCCCATCTAGGAGTGGCACTGCAGTGTCACGCAGGATGGCCCTTCCAAAAAACCCTCCCCAAACAGCACATGACGCAAAGAAAAAAAGAGGCGCAATGAGGTAGCTGACTGTGTGAGTAAGATAAGCGACCCTAGTGGCCGACACAAACACCGGGCCCATCTAGGAGTGGACTTCCGAGTGCCGACACAGAGGTAGCTACAGCCGTGGACTACCGTACTGTGTCTGCTGCTAATATAGACTGGTTGATAATGAGATGTAGTATGTATAAAGAAGAAAGAAAAAAAAAACCACGGGTAGGTGGTATACAATTATGGACGGACTGCCGAGTGCCGACACAGAGGTAGCTACAGCCGTGGACTACCGTACTGTACTGTGTCTGCTGCTAATATAGACTGGATGATAATGAGATGTAGTATGTATAAAGAAGAAAGAAAAAAAAAACCACGGGTAGGTGGTATACAATTATGGACGGACTGCCGAGTGCCGACACAGAGGTAGCTACAGCCGTGGACTACCGTACTGTACTGTGTCTGCTGCTAATATAGACTGGATGATAATGAGATGTAGTATGTATAAAGAAGAAAGAAAAAAAAAACCACGGGTAGGTGGTATACAATTATGGACGGACTGCCGAGTGCCGACACAGAAGTAGCTACAGCCGTGGACTACCGTACTGTACTGTGTCTGCTGCTAATATAGACTGGATGATAATGAGATGTAGTATGTATAAAGAAGAAAGAAAAAAAAACCACGGGTAGGTGGTATACAATTATGGACGGACTGCCGAGTGCCGACACAGAGGTAGCTACAGCCGTGGACTACCGTACTGTACTGTGTCTGCTGCTAATATAGACTGGATGATAATGAGATGTAGTATGTATGTATAAAGAAGAAAGAAAAAAAAACCACGGGTAGGTGGTATACAATTATGGATGGACTGCCGAGTGCCGACACAGAGGTAGCTACAGCCGTGGACTACCGTACTGTGTCTGCTGCTAATATAGACTGGTTGATAATGAGATGTAGTATGTATAAAGAAGAAAGAAAAAAAAACCACGGGTAGGTGGTATACAATTATGGACGGACTGCCGAGTGCCGACACAGAGGTAGCTACAGCCGTGGACTACCGTACTGTACTGTGTCTGCTGCTAATATAGACTGGATGATAATGAGATGTAGTATGTATAAAGAAGAAAGAAAAAAAAAACCACGGGTAGGTGGTATACAATTATGGATGGACTGCCGAGTGCCGACACAGAGGTAGCTACAGCCGTAAACTACCGTACTGTGTCTGCTGCGACTGGATGATAAATAATGATATAAAAAATATATATATATCACTACTGCAGCCGGACAGGTATATATTATATAATGACGGACCTGCTGGACACTGTCTGTCAGCAGAATGAGTTTTTTATTTTATAGAATAAAAAAACACCACACAAGTCACACGACGTGTGTTTAACTTTTACAGGCAGACATTCTTTCACAATACAATATAGTATACTATATACTGGTGGTCAGGTCACTGGTCAGTCACACTGGCAGTGGCACTCCTGCAGAAAAAAAGTGTGCACTGTTTAATTTTAATATGTACTCCTGGCTCCTGCTATAACCTAACTGCTCCCCAGTCTCCCCCACAATTAAGCTGTGTGAGCACAGTCAGATATTATACATAGATGATGCAGCAGCACACTGGGCTGAGCACAGATATGGTATGTGACTGAGTCACTGTGTATCGTTTTTTCAGGCAGAGAACGGATTATATTAAATAATATAAAACTGCACTGGTGGTCACTGGTCAGTCACTAGTATAACTAACTAATACTATCAGCAAAATTCTGCACGCTCTGTCTGAGTACTCCTCCTAAGCTCCAGTAAATGATGTGTCACTGTCTCACTCTGTCACTAGTATAACTAACTAATACTATCAGCAAAATTCTGCACTCTCTGTCTGAGTACTCCTCCTAAGCTCCAGTAAATGAAGTGTCACTGTCTCACTCTCACTCTCCTATCTATTTCTTCTCTAAACGGAGAGGACGCCAGCCACGTCCTCTCACTATCAATCTCAATGCACGTGTAAAATGGCGGCGACGCGCGGCTCCTTATATAGAATCCGAGTCTCGCGATAGAATCCGAGCCTCGCGAGAATCCGACAGCGTCATGATGACGTTCGGGCGCGCTCGGGTTAACCGAGCAAGGCGGGAAGATCCGAGTCGCTCGGATCCGTGTAAAAAAAGCTGAAGTTCGGGCGGGTTCGGATTCCGAGGAACCGAACCCGCTCATCTCTACAAAATATGTGTAAAAAATGACTTAATAATAGTGTATTTATGCCCGTGTACTGAGTCATGTACCCGGCATACTGAATACCACCCCTCTAGATGTGTATAGCCTCACATTAGTAGCATATGTGCCTGGTTAGCAGCATAAATTTGTACCTGCTGTCTAGCAGGTCTGCATGAGCCCCATTAACGTGAGCGCACTGTACTTAGCAGAGTTACCTCACACAAGCTGTAGTACTCACTCATCATCACTCCTTTATGTTAGGATTCCATTTAATGCATTAGAGATCTCACAGGGTTAAAGTTAATTTCCTGCCAGTTTTCCATAGTGATGACTAGATACTGTAGCTGACTAAGAGCATGACCAGATATGGCCGATACAGTATGTTGTTATCACTGACTAGAGTTTTTGACAACTTCCCTTCATCACCAGGAGGTCAAAGGGCAACAGAACATGTAGTACATGTAGATCTCATGTTTTACATAGGAAATTGCCTCAGTAATTACAATACCTTTATGTATAGCCACCTGTTTCCCACAAATTATAAGGTGGAACATAAAAAGTAACACAATCAGTGTACAATCACACCTATTTATGCATCATATGCTTCAATAAAGTGTTCCCTACTGATCAGTGAGGTTTATAAAGTCACAATCACATATGGTACTTTATGATAATGTTAAGCCAGGCACAACTGTTTTATGGTATTCTAGACATTGTATTCATTGTAGCACAATTGTGTATTAGCTGAAGTCCTTGCAGATAAGCAGTTAGTGCTGTTAGCAAGATGATTGTGTAATAGTCCAAATCACATCAATAAAACAGTAATAAAGAATTTGGAGATAAATATGGTACACAGCTTTCAGTTATAGCCACAAACCATACATGTTGGATGTCTGAAATATTAGTATCTGTAGTCATTCAAGTGCTATTTGTTTAAAGGGTTTTTAGCATTTTATTTACCAACTACATTATTTATAAGAAACACCAACAAACAAACAAATAGTAATAGGATTCTCGTGCATGTGCTATCGCAAATACCAATTTAGTAACACTTGTATAGTCCAGATTATGTTAGTATCTTATTAAAGGGCGTCACAAATAAACATAAGAAATGTTTGGCATAGCAAATAACCCAAAGTATGGGCAGCGCAAAGTAATAGTATAGTATTAGAATAGTATTCCTCATGAAGCTTGAGGTCTGGTTACATCACAGTAAATCCAGTTTTGGCCTTCGCTGCAAAATGCATGGCCACTGCACATACTCCGAAGAGCCGTGTGGGGCCAAATGAGGATGGTCCAACATTTCCCCATGCTTTGATTGATAAATCTAAAGTAAAAAGATAAACAGCCAATAGGTTGACCCTAAATGGTCAACATGCAAAAGGTCAAAAGGTTGACAGGTAAAAGGTAAACAGTGCTTAAGGTCGACAGGTTCAAAAGGTCAACAGGTTCAAAAGGTTGACATGAAAATGGTCAACACACATATGGTCAACACAAGTTTTTTTTTTTTCAACTTTTTCATCATTTACCATCCACGTGGACTACAATTGGGAATAGTAATCTTACCCAAAGCATGGCGAGTGAAGCAAGCACGCAAGGGTACATGTTTCCACTAATTTGGCTGAGATATGGTGAAACATATAAAAGACCACAAAAAAAGTGTCAGCCATTTTTATGTGGACCTTTTAACCCTGTTAACCTTTTGTACTTGTTGACCTTTTCTACAGATGACCTTTTGACCCTGTCAACCATTTGGGGTCGATCTATTGACTGTCCATCTCATCTTTTTACTGTAGTTTAATTCTGTAGTTACAGAATAGTTCTATTCTTTAGGGTCTGGTAAATCTGTGTTTTAGTCCATATCTATTATTGGGGAAGTCCATGTGAAGCTCTTTGTTTCCACTTTCTCATTGGCATCAATTCAATTAGAGGCAATCAAGGTACAGTTGAGCACGTTTGCACACTATGGTGCTATTTACAACACTAATGTGCACTTTTATGGGATGAAAAGAAAAATAGGAGATGTAGACAGATGCGATGTGCCATTCTAGAATGGCACATCACCGGCATTGCCCCTAATTGAATCATCACCTAACCAGAACTTAGGGGCTTTCTTTAGCATTTCAGGTACAGTAAGTAAGTGTTATTTTATCACTTATATTATTTTAGAATAAGGTTCTATTTATTTAGCCTTGGATGAAGATAAAGTGAACGGAGATAAAGTACCAGCCAATCAGCTCATATCTGTCATTTTTCAAACTCAGCCTATGACATGGCAGTTAGGAGCTGATTAGCTGGTACTTTATCTCCGTTCACTTTATCTCGATCCAAGGTTTAGTAAATAGACCCCTTTCTTTAATATTCACTACTGTTTTCTTCTTTCTGTGCTCCAAGGATGTCAGCAGCCGCTCATATATAGGGTAGCACTAAGTCCACTGTGGACAAGGTCACCTGGAGTACTTGTTGCTTGACTGACTGAAACTGTGGCTTTCTAGACTCCCTATGCGGACCTGACCTGTTTTGTCTGCTTCATACAAAGTGCCATGCATGTAATACATCAGGCATACGGTATCAAGCCGATCGATCACAGTAAGTTGTAAATCTGACAGTAGGGCAGCCTGCCTGAGATGAATATTTACATTTTTCCATACATGGGCATCAATCATGGTTCAAGTCTGAGAATCTGGAGGAGCGGCAGAAGACTTGTTTTAGGGGCCAGGCAAGGGCCTGAACCAGTTGTGTAGGGGGAAGAAAGCCCTCCTTATGTACTCTTTATTTTCAGGAGAGCATGGCTCAGGAACGTCATTACTCTCTATGACCCTGATTCTGAACCCTGTCAGGGCGTCACACATGTTTAAGTTTTTTAAATAAATATTGTAAATAACTATCACGGTCATTCTATTTTATAATGTTGTTCCTATATAGAATGTTATTTACCAGGATACAATGTATGAAATACCTCCTGCAGTATAGGCCCAATAAACGTCTTCATAAACATCATGCAAGTATTAATTTGCTTATGTATACACCTGCCGTCTGCTGTATAATATGCAGCTGGCTGACAGGTAGGGTAAGTAAACACAGAACTGTAGTTCATTCTGTCCTCCCTGTCTAATGCAAACACTCTCTCTGTGCTCCAGGTATCAGCAGTAGATGTGGATTGCTTCTCTACCTAGATCCCTCTAGACATATTGCAGCATTTCTGGAAGACACCATGTCTCATTCTGACTCTGAGGACTCGGATTCTCCTAAACGTGGATTCTCCCTGGAAGTGCATGACAAGGACACACTTGCTGCCTTTAGTAAGGGAGATAAGGATGGAAAGAGAGAGAAGAAACCCCCAATGGACTCGTCAATCCAGAAAGAAAGTGACAATTTTCGTCCTACCATTGGATTCTCTTTAGATTTTTTACCTGCAGTACAGGGCAACGGAGCCAAGTAAGTTTATACATTGGGGCTGATGCAGGGTGAGGCTACACCAGTTGGCGTGGCGTAACTTGTGTTAAATCATTGTGCGCAAGCTTTGAACATTGGGGCTAATTCAGACCTGATCGCTCGCTAGCTGTTTTTTGCAGTCCTGCATTTGCATAGTTGCCGCCCACCGGGGAGTGTATTTTATCTGTGCAAGTGTGCAATCGCATGTGCAGCCGAGTGGTACAAAAAGATCTCGTGCAGTTTCTCAGTTGCCCAGAACTTACTCAGCAGCTGCGATCACTTTAGCTTGTCCGGGGTCGGAATTGACGTCAGACATCCACCCTGCAAACGCTTGGACACACCTGCGTTTTTCCAACCACTCCCTGAAAATGGTCAGTTGACACCCACAAACGCCTTCTTCCTGTCAATCTGCTTGCGATCGGCTGTGCGAATGGATTCTTCGTAAAACCCATCGCACAGCAGCGATCCACTTTGTACCCGTGCGATTCTGACCTGATCGCAGCACTGCAAAAACCGCTAGCGAGCGATCAGGTCTGAATTACCCCCATTGTGCGAATGTATATTTGGCCATGCAGGTTTTAAACAGAGCCATTTCCAAATATCTCCTGCATGGTGTCAGTGAGGCAGAATTGGGCTATTCTCACCAAGACCTAATACAGGAAGGGCATGTGGGAAGCGGTTAAGATACCGCTGCACGGGATCCCGGTGATCACAATGCCGATGCCGAAATCCAGAACAGCTGTACAATGACGGCACTGGAATACCGGCGAGACAGGCTGTTTTTTGACACCCATAGATATAACCTGTGGCGAGCCACTGTGCCCGCAGTGTAGCCAGTGCAGTGAGCCCGCAAGGGGCTTTCTAGCGCTCACCCCGCCGCTGCCGGTATACTGGCGGTTGGCATACTGGCCAATCAGCTCCTAACTGCCATGCCACAGGCTGTGTTTGAAAAATGACAGGAGGTGATTGGTTGGTACTTTATCTCCAGCCACTTTATCTCCATCCAAGGCTTAGTACATAGACCCCTGAGATACAACTGGGAAAGTCAGATCATTTGCAGTGGTCTGTAGCTGGTGCTGTTGCTGATGATGATGATTACAGTTGCTATCACAGCTGAACTGACTGTGATTGGCTGATTGTGAGTGCTGCCCTGATACTGATTGGCGCTTTCTCAGCACCTAGAATATTACATTTTCTTTTGAGAGCATGTTTAAGCAATTATATTTTTGGTTTTTTTTTTTTTTAAAGTATGCATCATGAGGAGTTGTTTGCACTGTATTATTATAGAGGGTTTAGCAGTTAAAATGATGGCTAATAATAAATGCATTTGTAACACTGGACCAAGAGGGTCATAAGTGTCTATATTGGTGACCTATGGGTCTATTTACTAAGCCTTGGAGAAAGATAAAGTGGACGGAGATAAAGTACCAGCCAATCAGCTCCTAACTGTCATTTTGTAAACACAGCCTAACAGCAGTTAGGAGCTGACTAGCTGGTACTTTATCTCTGTCCACTTTATCCCTCTTAAAGGCTTAGTAAATAGACCCCTTATTAGTGTAAAAATAAGACGCGTATTCTGCAGTTGCTGGCTGGAACACATCATGAACCCAGCTTTACCTATGCATATGGGATAAAACACACTCTGTATGCGCTTTGTTTAGCTGTCACTTACACCCATTTTGCATCATACTCCGCATGGACCCCAAGTTGTTATTGTGCGTGTGATATGTTTGGATGCTCAGTAGCAGTGTAACAGTGGTAATTATTGCTAAATATGCTATGTATAAGTTGTACTTTGTAAACATTTTTAGGAGGGTTACTTTTTAAGAGAAATTTTGCTAGACTTACTAATTTAAAAAGTTACATTGAAAAATGTTCCCACTGTTGCCTTGGATATGTTCAGGTCATTAAAAAACATCTTATTTGCTCTGTGATTTACATTGACATGATCACATAATTGTCCTAATTGTGGCACTTTCACTGTCAGCAATCGGAATCCAGGGTAACAGCAGCAGCTTCAGAAAAATGTTCTTTTTGCAGCCAAAACCTCATGTGACCTCAGATGCATTAACCCTTTATGCTTAAATTGACTTCTTCCTCTCTGTGTGCAACGGAAAATGCAAATAGCAACGTCACCCTTATGCTTGTTATGCAAAAAGGCAGAATATCTCCTATATATTTGCCTTAATCTGTGACTCTGTGCTCGTAACGCTGGGCGGAGTCACAGAGCTGGGCGGAGTCAACTGCATCTGCTGCAGAGAGCTACCCCATACCCAGTGCCAGCAGCAGTCAGGTGCAAGTCCCTACCTTACAGTATAGGAGGTGAGGATGGCCACTAGCTGCCGGCTGCTGTGCCTGTCCTCCCCCCCCCCCCCCCCCCCCAAACACCTGTGACAGCGGGCTGTGTGCTGTGCAGTGTGGATCCCGAAAGGGGGGCGGAGCTACGGCGTCACAAGGGGGCGGAGCTACACGGAATAGAGGGGCGGAGCTACACGGGACCAGACAGCTGAACAGTGGTGGAATCAGCATTGCAGTGACGGCCAGCCAGACTTGGTAAGTGGAGGGTGAGAGAGAAATGTGTGTGCGTGTGTGTATATAGTGTGTGTGTGTGTGTGTGTGTGTGTGTGTGTGTGTGTGTGTGTGTATATATATATGGTGGGGGTGTGTGTGTTTGTATCAGGGCCGGTTCTATGGTTTGTGGCGCCCCGGGCAAAATATGGGGGCGTGGCTTCGATTGGGGGCGTGGTCAACGCGCTGAAAGAAAAAATAAAAATAAATAAAAATAATACTTACCATCCCCGTTCCTGAACCAGACCCCCTCCGCCGGCGGCGCCGATCTTCTGCTCTCCTCTCTTCGATCTATGGGAGAGACGTTATTACGTCTCTTCCATAGAACAGCATAGACACTAGAGGTCAATTATGACCCCCTAGTGTCTGTGCCACTATGCTGTGCGGTGCGCGATGACGTCATCGCGCATCGCACAGCAAAGGTCCTCTAGACTATGGGAAACTAGACCGTAGCGTCTAGTTTCCCTTCATGGAGAGGACCTTTGCTGTGCGGTGCGCGATGACGTCATCGCGCACCGCACAACTATGGTCCTCTCAATGAAGGGAAACTAGACGCTACGCGTCTGGTTCCCTTCAAAGCGGGGGGCACAGCAGGGCACTGCGGGGGGCACAGTGGCGGTTCTTGCCCTGGTGCGGCGCCCTCCGGATGGCGCCGGCGCCCTCCGGAAGGCGGCGCCCCGGGCAAAAGTACCGCTTGCCCGTGGCAAGAACCACCACTGGTTTGTATATATGTGTGAATTGTGTGTGTGTGAGGTATGTCTGTGTGTGCGCACTTTATGGACGCCACTGCTGAGGGGGCCATTACATGCAAGGTCGCTACTAATATAGGGGGGGCATTACGTATAAGGACGTTACTACTATAGGGGGGGCATTACGTATAAGGACGCTACTACTATAGGGGGGGCATTACGTATAAGGACGCTACTACTATGGGGGGGCATTACGTATAAGGACGCTACTACTATAGGGGGAGCATTACGTATAAGGACGCTACTACTATGGGGGGGCATTACCTATAAGGACGCTACTACTATGGGGGGGCATTACGTATAAGGACGCTACTACTATAGTGGGACATTACGTATAAGGACGCTACTACTATAGGGGGGGCATTACGTATAAGGAGGCTACTAATACTGGGGGGCATTACATATAAGGACGCTACTACTATGGGGGGGCATTACGTATAAGGACGCTACTACTATAGTGGGACATTACGTATAAGGACGGTGCTACTACTACTGGGAGGGCATTACATGTAAGGATGCTACTACTACTGGGGGGGCATTATGTATAAGGACGGTACTACTACTGGGGGCACATTATGTATAAGGATGCTACTACAGGGGTGGCATTACGTATAAGGACGCTACTATTACTGTTGGGGGGCATTACATATAACTGCTACTACTACTGGGGGGCATTACGTATAAGGACGCTACTACTACGGGTGGGGCATTACGTATAAGGATGCTACTATTACTGTTGTGGGGCATTACATATAACTGCTACTACTACTGGGGGGGCATTATGTATAAGGACACTACTACTATTGGGGGGGCATTATGTATTAGGACGCTACTACTACTGGGGGGGCATTATGTATAAGGATGCTACTACTACTGGGGGGGCATTATGTATAAGGATGCTACTACTACTGGGGGGGCACATTATGTATAAGGACGCTACTATTACTGTTGGGGAGCATTGCATATAACTGCTACTACTACTGGGGGGGGCAATATGTATAAGGACACTACTACTATTGGGGGGGCATTACGTATATGGACGCTACTACTACGGGTGGGGCATTACGTATAAGGACGCTACTACTACGGGTGGGGCATTACGTATAAGATGAATAAGATTGTGCTACATTGTGGCGTAATTTTAAATGGGGGTACTATTGTGGGGCCATGCCCCTTAGTTGTGAGACCACACCACTTTTCCCGATGCACAACAAAGGAATATGGGAAGGCGCAAAATTCATAGTTTGCAGGGGGGCGCCGAACACCCTAGCACCGGCCCTGGCCACCAGTAGCAAAAGTACACCACGGCCACTGACACTATCTGCAGGGAGGGGAACAGCGCTGATATGGAGGGTACTTGCAGGCAGCGAGTCGCCGCCCGCAGCTCCTCTCCCACCTACACACCATACCTGCCGCCTGACACCCACACCCCAGGGAGAGGGCGCTAGCTCAGGCACCGCTAGATCAGCATCTGCAGCATACAGACAAGGGCTGCCATGCTCAGCGGCAAACGGTGCGGAGCATGTGCAGCGGGACAGCGCCAGGACGGGACACGCACTAATCAACATTGCTGCTGGGCCGGAGCTCCCTCCGTCTGCAGCCTAAGGACGCGCGCCGCACCTCTCCAGGGAAACACCATGCCTGCCCGCCCACAGGGCTCCGGACGCTTACCTATGCTCCGCGATCACAGCAGCTGACGCTGCCATGCAGGATGGAGGAATGACGCCCGTCAGACGGGGCGGACAGTGTGCGGCGGAACGGGGCCAGGAAGGAATGCTGACCACGACCCATTGCTGCTGGGTCTGAGCTCCCTCCCTCTGCAGTCACCATCTCACAGCAGCAGCCTGGAGGTTAGTGGCCACCACGACCCGCACATCCTTACCTCACACATACCTCGCACATACCTCACATATACCTCACATATACCTCACATACCTCACACATGAGAGCAAAGGTACACACACTGTGACATCACACCTGTAGCCCACCCCTATATCTGCTAAGTACTCCCTATGCCCTGTCACCCTCATCCTGCTCTCTAACTGCCTGTCTGTGTACTGGCCTTCACCCCTCTCACACCATCACCAACCCTCACTAACTACCACAGAGACTATGTGCACTGATATCTGCCCCTCCACCACCTGCAGCGCCCCTGGACCCCTCCCCATCCCCCGCAAACCCCCGCACCTGCCCCTCCACCACCCGTGGCACCCCCACCCACTGCGCCTTCGGACCCCCTACCCCACCCGCAGTGTCTTCCAAACCCCTCCCCCATCTACAGCAGCCCCTCCCCCATCCGCCACAACCCGCATCTGGCTCTCCCCCGCCCGCTGCACCTTTGGATCCCCTACCCCACCCACGCAGCAGGTCCTTCCCAATCCGCATCTCCTACACCATTCGCAACAGCACCGCACCCACCACTCCCCCACCCACGTTACCCCCGCATCCACCCCTCCCCCACCCACCGCGCCCCCTGGACACCTCCCCCATCCACTGCACACCCGCACCCACCCCTTCCCCATCTGCAGCGCCTTCGGAACCCCTCCTCCATCCGCAACAGCCCTGCAGCTGCCATCCCCCACCTGCGACACCCCTGCTCCTACCCCACCCACAGCGCCTTCATACCCCCTCCCCCATCCGCGGTCCCCACTCCCCAAACCCCTTCCTGTTGCAAGGGACTACGCCCCCTTCACCATCGGACGCCCTATCATTGTGCAATATTCAAACACTAACAAAACTAGGAATGCAGGTAATACTCCATATATTGAACCCCAAAAAGGCGTGCAGGGGTTAAGGGGGCGTAGCCCCTTCCGACGGTGTGAAGAGCGCCCGTAGGGCGCGATGAAGCACCTAGTATATATATATATATATATATACACATACACATATACAGTATATATATATATATATATATATATATATATAATGTATGTATATGCGTGTGTTTATATTATATATACATAATATATAACATATAGTGAATTTAATAAGCTGCGTGTTGCTTACACAGTGCTCTCTTAATTACAGTTAGGGAACAGCTGCATGTCTGTCGTGTACTTTTTAAACATTTATAGCAATTTTATCAAAATAAACTCCCAGCATGCTTTGTACTTTTGTCGTTCTTAGATTGTGTTCACATGTGATCTTTATCTTATGTATATTGAAAAAAAGATATGTTTTAATGTTGTTTACTTTTCGGGGTGTGCCCGTAATGAGCATTCAGGATGTAAATATTGTAGTACTGAAATTTCCCATCACACAGATGAGTAGCACTAACCAAATAAATACTGAACTTTGGGCCTGATTCTGAGACACACTTAAAAGTGCACGCAGCAGCGTCTATTAGTGGTTGCCCATCTGTGGATTTATGCAAATGCCGCTAGAAAAACCTTCTTTTGTGTACATCCATTCAACCAAATGTACAAGGACTGAGTTGCCCAATTGTAGGGCCAACAGTTAGGGGGAGTGGATACAAATTACCTGGGCTGCTGGAAAGGCCTAGGGGGGTGGGGGGCAGGACCACTAGCCCCTCCTCCTCAAGGATACCTGTACTGGGGCCGGCCGACGCCAGCTTCCTGGTGATATCGGGAAGATGGCTCTGCACATAGAAAGCAAAGACTCTGGCACTGTACCTCCTTGTAGAGCACGCTGCCCCACAATTTCTTTAATATTCACATATTTTTATACCAAAGGGCATAGTAACGCCCACTTAATAAGCCATGTTCGCACAGCCTTTACCAGGGCCCGGCGTGGCTCTCAACGGCCCTGGGTGCATCCTAATATGGCATCATCGCACCATTAAAATTTGCACCAGCCCTGTGGAAAATGCAGTGTTTCTATCTGAACATGAATTATACCTTTTAACAATGATGCCTTCAACAACAAAGCATTTTTGTTTTATGACTTTGAACTTTTATGGCCATCTTGAGACAGCAGTAACAGAACGGGAACCACACAATGGACTGGTTTATTGCCAGCAGTCAGTACTGGCGAGAATAATCTTGGGCCCTAGTTTTCCGCTTCTTGGCTTTCTCATGCTGCACAGAAAAGTCTGTGCTGTGCACGCAGCATAGAAGGGGGATACGGTCGTTAGGTCGACACAGCTTAGGTCGACAGTCATTAGGTCGACCACATGCATTAGGTAGACATGCATTAGGTGGACATGGTCAATAGGTCGACATGGTCATTAGGCCGACATGTACTAGGTCAACAGGTCAAAAGGTCGACATGAGTTTTTCAATTTTTTTTTATTTTTTGGGTTTTGTCATACTTAACGATCCACGTGGACTACGATTGGAACGGTATCCTGTGCCGAGCGAAGTGAGGCACCTTGCTCGAAACATGGTGAGTGAAGCGAGCCATGCGAGGGGACACGGTGCACTAATTAGGGTTCCCTGTCACTTCACGAAGAAAACAACGCCAAAAACAGTCAAAAACCTCATGTCGACATTTTGACCTGTTGACCTAGTACATGTCAACCTAATGACCATGTCGACATATTGTCCCTGTCGACCTAATACATGTCGACCTTCCATGGTCGACCTAATGACTGTAGACCTAAGTTGTGTGTATCCAATGACCCATACCCCATAGAAGGTATAAGCAAAGAGCAATAGTACTTTTACCTAGCTCTTATTGGGGCTCAGCTTAGGTAGCGATGCTGCCTGAGCTCCATCTGCTCACCATAATATTATTATGACATTGTTTAGTCCACAATGGTAGCTTAGGTCTGTGGACTTTGGGCCTCATTCAGACCCGATTGCACACTAGCTTTTTTTACAGCGGTGCGATAGGGTCTGAACTGCGCATGAGTATGCTCCGCAATGCGCAGGCGCGTCGGCCACCGGCGACGGGGATCACTGGACAGCGATGGATTTTACGAATAAAGCGATTGCAGCGGCGATCACAAGAAGATGGATAGGAAGAGGCCATTTGTCGGTGGCAACTGACCATTTTTAAGGAGTGTCCGGGAGAATGCAGGCGTGCCCAGCCGTTTGGAAGGAGGGTTTCAGACGTCAGCATCGGTCTGGATTGTCGCAGCGGCTGAGTAAGTCCTGGGCTGTGCAGAGACTGCACAAACTTTTGTTTGTGCAGCTCTCTGCACATTTATTCGCACCTCTGCACACCGATTACCCCCTCCCCCTGTAGGCGGCGATTATCTGGTCTCAGCAGTGCAAAAATCACCTGCTTGCGACCAGGTTTGAATGAGGGCCTTTTGTACCGTCCAAGTCCTTCTCTTGCCACCACTGTCACTGTCATAGCTGGCAGTAGCCTCTTCCTTACGTTAAGGTAGGAGGAAATGGGGAGTGGTGGCTAAAATGCGGTGGATGTCGTAGGAATTCGCCCGTCGCCAGCAATTGATATCCCCACATAGTGTCATTGTTACATGAGCAACAGCTTTAGCCACTGAGCTACTCGCTCTCCCCTAGTTTACTTAAGGGGGGTACTCACGGAGCGATATTCTAAGCAATCTGACTAGATTGCTTAGAATATCGGCAGGATCGCTCCGTGTGTAGCCCCCTCGGCGATAGCGATGCGCGGCCCCGCACATCGCTATCGCCGCTGCTAGATTGGCCTGCATGCAGGCCAATCTAGCGGGTCGCTCACTTCACCCGCTGGGTGAAGTGAGCGGCCCCCCCGTCTCCCCCCGCACGCTCAGCACAGATCGCGCTGTGCTGAGCGGCAGGAGAGATGTGTGCTGAGCGGTTCGCTCAGCACGCATCTCTCCTTGATCGGCCCGTGAGTACTGGGCTTAACACTGGTGGGAGCCTGTGGCAGAAAATGAAATAACTCAATGTGGTCTAATTCTGGTGTAGAGAAAATTAGGCTAGCCCCATTATTTGGTGTCTGATTTCCTAATAGAAATAAGCTCTGAGTTGTATACTCTACATTAAGTGTATTGATGACTCAACCTGGTGTGATCAGATCCACAAAATGGGGGGATTTCAAATGTTTATAAAGTCAGTTGGATGCCTGTTTTTTTCCTGTCTATTAAGGTGGGTACACACTATTAGATATATCTGCAGATCAATTGATCTGCAAATATATCTATGTACGATCCGTACACACAGCCCGATCCGTCGGGGGACTGACGTCATGAACTGGGCGGGCGGGCGCTCGCGCCCGCCCAGTTCACCTGTCAATCACCGCCGGCCGCCGCAGCATGTGTACGGGCGGTCGGACGACCGCCCCGTACACACACAGCGACGGGCCAATATATCGTTAGATATATTGGCTGTCGGCTGTGCTGCGCGGCCGACGAGATACGTCTGTGAACGACGAAGTTCACAGACGTATTGCCCGTACACACTGGCCGACGGTCCCGCGATGTATCGGCCGTTCAAGAGAACGGCCGATACATCGACCAGTGTGTACGGGCCTTTAGATAGGAAAAAAACAGACACCCAACTGACTTTTCAAACATTTGAATTCCCCCCAAAGTCTTTAAATTATTACACAGTTCACATTTTCCATGGAACAGTGAAGCAGAGAAACATCCTTAGCAAAACGAGCATTCCAGCTATATTTGGTTCTTCCACCATAATTTCTTGTTACATATTATAGGTGTGCCAGACACTGGATGCTAAAACAAACATAAGAATAAGGATTTGTGTGAAGCATAGACAAGGGAGTGTGTTGTAGTTGGGTATTGTTGCCTACCAGCATTTTTATAGGTCATATCTACCCTGAGGTTGCAGCAGAACAAAATCTGTTTTATGCAATGAAAGTACACATCTATTCAGGAGCAATTTGCTTATTTATTATCAGTTAATATATAGCGCTCAAATATTCCACAGAGCTTTAGAGATAATAGGGTCTATTCATGAAACAATGAAAACAGTGGAGTAGATGCCCATGGAAGAAGTGGAGAAGATGCCCATGGAAACCAATCAGTGTTGAGGTCACATTTAAAAAGTGCATTCTATAAAATTATACGTAGCAGCTGATTGGATGCCATGGACAACTTCTCCACTGGCTCACTTCTCCACACTTTGCACTGTTTCATGAATAGACCCATTTGGCCATTCACATCAGTCCATGTCCCAGTGGAGTTTGGCATTTATATTCTCTACCACATGTACACACGCAAATATACACTAAGGTTCATTTTTGTTGGGAGCCAGTTAACTTACCAGTATATTTTTGGATTGTGGGAGGAAGCCTGGAGTACCTGGAGAAAACCCACACAAGCACACAAAGAGAATACAAACTTCACACAGTGCTGTGGTGGAATCGATCTCAGGACCTCAGTGGTGTGAAGTGGTAATGCTAACCAGAGCCGACCCTAGGCATAGGCAAATTAGGCAAATGCCTAGGGGCACAAGCAGCTTCTGCTGATTAAAATGATATGCGGCATGCCTATGTTCTGTGTGTGACTGCTGCTGTATCTGCATTTGAAATGCTATGTTACAATGTATTCCTGGAAATTACTGTAACGTAGCATTTCATATGCAGATACAGCGACGGGCGCACACAGAATATAGGCATGCCGCATATCATTTTAATCAGCAGAAGCTGCTTGTGCAGTTTTGCCACATAGCAATGGAAATAAGATGCATTTTCATCAAAAAGGAGCCTGGCGTTAGCAGGGCTGCCAGCTGACTCATACAAGGCATCTCCTGCTGTATGGCGTATTGAGGCAAGATGTATGTGGACACATCTGTATCCAAACAGAGGCAGAGGTCACCGTGTTAGTGGCCATGTGAGTGCTGTGTGCAAGTGGGTTGGTTGTGCAATAGTGTTTGGCATAAGTGTAAGGGGCACTATGTGTGTCATTATGTGTATAAGGGCATTAATAATGTGCAGCATATGTGTAAGGGGCATTATGTGTGTCATGTTTAAATGCATTAATAATGTACGGCAAATGTGTAAGGGGCACTATGTTTGTCATTTTGTGTATAAGGGCATTAATACTGTGTGGCATATGTGTTAGGGACATTATGTGTATAAGGGCATTAAAAAAAGGTTGGCATAATGTGTAAGGTGCATTATGTTTATAAGGACATTAATAATGTTTGTCATATATGTAAGGGGCATTACTGTGTGGTATTATTTGTATAAAGGCATTACTAATGTGTGGCATTATGTATATAAGGTGCTTACTGTGTGGCGTAATGTATAGAAAGGGCACTACAGTGTGGTCTAATGTTGTGTGCCGAATGTGCACACTGTTCCTATTTAAAATATAGGGGTAAGAACACCAAAATAAGGACTGTTATGGATGAGAGGTGATGGTGCTGGGAAACAGGCGCAGGGTCAGAGGCAGAACAAGTGGTGGTGCTAGGGGGCACCAGCCTAAATCTTGCCTAGGGCATCATATTGGTTAGGGCCGGCTCTGATGCTAACCATTATACTTACCAACCGTGATCTTTGTGCATTGTACATGGCAGTACATTACCATCTTATGGTCTAAATTCAGTAATGTTTTATTAACAGAATCCCTGACTGTGACCCCAAAGATGTCTACACAAGAGACAGAATATTCAATGCTGTTGCTAAAGGTGATGTTGAGGACCTGGCTGGACTACAAAACTATTTGCGCAATGGAAAGCTTCTAACTAACACTGAATTTAAAGGTAAGGCTTGAACGTGCTGCATGTGTGTTTTAGGTTAGCAGACATATGCAGGCTACAGACAATTAAATAGCTTGGTATGTCCTGTTTCCATCAATTCTATTCCTTCCTTCCTTGCTGAATCACTATTTGGGTTTCTCTTTCCAGAGACTTTTCTACAGCCAATAATGGGGGTCATTCCGAGATCTACGATCATTCACACTGACATGCAGGGGATGCCCAGCACAGGGCTATCCTGGCCCGCATGTCAGTGCCGGCCACCCCCACAGAAGTGCAAAGGCATCGCACAGCGGCGATGCCTTTGCACTTCAAGAGTAGCTCCCGACCAGCGCAGCTTTAGCGTGCTGGCCGGAAGCTACTCATCTCTCCCCGGCCCGCAGCGGCTGTGTGTGACATCACGCAGCTGCTGCGGCCCTCCCCCCGCTCGGTCTGGCCACGCCTGCATTGGCCGGACCACGCCCACGAAACGGCGGACAAACGCCGCCATTCCGCCCCCCCGCCCAGTGACCGCCTCTGCCTGTCAATCAGGCAGAGGTGATCGTAGCGGCACAATGGCATTTGGCTGTTTGGCATGCGTCGGCGCACTGTGGCACCGGCGCATGCGCAGTTCTGACCTGATCGCACCGCTGTGATAAACTGCAGTGTGCGATTGGGTCAGAATGACCCCCTATATTAACATGTCCCTGTCCTGCTGCATACATAAGCCCCGTTTTGTGGTTTCCATCAGTATGCAGGAGAATGCAGCTTCTGGGACATCACTCTTTTTCTTGAATTGATCTGCTGCAATCTAATAAAATGCATACCTGACAAAAATCTAGATTTTCCAAAGATAATTCTGGTTTTCAGCAGTTGGAAGAGTCTGGACTTACCGGAACATTAGTGCTATCTCCCACAGAATAGGTGTGGTTTGGGTGATTCAATTTTGGTAGATCGTTTTGGGACAAAGAAGGTGTGTCCCATTTTGCCCTGATTTTCCCTTAGTTGGCAGGTATGAAGTTGAATTGAAGGAAGTGCACTTTAACAGAAAACATAGGCCATGAAACAATGGCTATACACAATCAGGGCCAGCTCTACCATTAGGCAGCTTTAGGCGGCTGCCTAGGGGCGCCAGTCACTGGAAGGCACCATTGAATTCATCTACCAAAAATCTGAAGGATGTGTCTGTATGCGGATTAGTAATGAATTTACAGATGGGTGATTGGAACACAATAAGGAGCATACAAATATATGTTTGTGCGTATATATTTATGTATACGCACATGCAATTAAAGAGACAGCAGGTATCCTGAATGTTAATATGAGGGGGAGGGTTAGGCTGCGGGGAGGGAGGGTTAGGGTAAGGTTAATTGATTTAATTCAAAATGTCTGTATTATTGTGGTCGTGATTCTGCTGTCGGTATTCTGACCAGCGGCATCTCGTACCCAGCCCTAACTAAATACCCACACCAGACTCTATATACATTATTATATAGTATATAAAGAATAGACAGCACTCAAGGACCTTTAAAGTGAAAGTATACTGTGAACAGAGTGACTACATTTTGTCACTTGTTTACAATATATTTTATCACTTTAAAAGTCCTTGAGTGTTGTCCCTTTTCTCTGTATATATATATATATATATATATATATATAATGATGTAATTCACCCCAGCCCACCTAGTGGCCACCTGCATCTCCCCTCCGAGAGGTGCTGGTGGGGGGTTGCATGTTAGGGGGCACTAGACTGAAGATTTGCCTAGGGTGCAGAGTCCTTGCACCGGGCCTGTACACAATATACATTACTGTTTAGTAACGACTGGCAGATTAAATGTAATCATGATGGGGCCTATTTACAATGATTTTGTATTGAGTACGCACCTTTCCGATAAAACTCAATTTTCATTTGCAATGACAAAACCTTAAATACTGGAGCAATTTATCATTGCTTCTGTGCTGGAATAGATGCTCTTATAATAAGCAGCTGTCCCTATCAAGACTAAAACCTTTCCTTTTAAAGAGAAGCATTGAAAGTATACATTAGAATATTCCGCCCTGCAGTGATACTGCACATGCGCAACTTTAGGTCATGTGGGCACACTCTGAGAGCTGGAGGAGGTGGAGGGATCTACATGGATCGCATCATAGCTCTTCTCACTGGTTGGCAGCTAGTTGGGGAAAATGTGCAAAGGCGCAATAAGCATTTCCGGAAGCACTCACACATAGTTGAACAGACCCTTTAAGATGGATACATAGATATAACATACAGTATATCAAATGATGTATCATTCCAACGCAGATTGGAACAATATATCATACACATCGTACAGTGTGTACCCGTGATCTGTCGCTCCCTGCCATCTGTCATTGAATCATCCTATTGGATGTGCTGCATGTCCAATGGGATGATTCCACGGCTGACCATGGTGTAGTTATATGCAGCATGTACATCACATACTGTTGTACGGCGGATTGTTGAAGGTGTATGCTGTATGCAATGTATCGTTACGTCACTGGGTTGTGTAATGATGCATGGTGTGTACCCAACTAAAGTGTAAGTAGCACTGAATACTGAAATACTCCAAAATTAAAGTAACATGCAATATTGTAACTTACCCACAAAACAATAAAGACAAAATCGTAACCAGTTATTAGCAAAATGTTTATAATTAGTAAAAAAAAAAAAAATGCTAGATGAAATAATATTTTCTTAACGTAAGTAATCAGATATGTTTTGCTCAATGACATGTAAAAACTTTACAAAAATGAGTGAGACATGATTGTGGCTTCAGGCTTAAAATTAGTGATGTTATTAAACTGGTCAGTAGATTAAGTAATTCGGCTTTCACTTCTGATTGATTTTCAAAATTTAAAGGATTATTTAAAGCCTTTTATCTGACTACAAGAGATGTTATAGTTCCTGAAAGGGGACTTTGTCTGGTTATCTGCCTTCAGATCATACACTAGTCATATGAGTCTGAATTAGCTAATCATCCTTAGATTGTTTTTTTACAGAAAATCGTACTGCTGTTTATTGCTGTGAAAGTCTTCATGGTAAATTACTAACATTGCAGCAATTAATGAAAGTGGGTATATTTTGCACATTACTATATAAGTATATGTATTCTAAAAACAATAAAAAAATTGTTTTTCTTAACATAGAACTTAAATATTAGTATTTAAAGAGTTACAATATAATTTGAAATATGTATTACTTTTTTTAAACACATGCACTATAGGTATCATTATCCTTTTATTTCTATATATTTCATATTTTTATTGTTTAAATCTATTAAAAAAACAACAACAACAACAACAACAACAACAGTTAAGTTAAAGGAAAAGGGGAATACAGCTCCAATGACGTACAGTCAAAGTACGCAGAGCCTCCCTCATCTGTCATACTCCAGTATAATCCTGAGTTTTGACTACAAAAATTATTAGAATAATGCAAAGATGATATTTACAACTTATAAATATCAACTTTGTATTATTTATATCAACTTTGTATTATTCTAATTTTTTTTATAGTCAAAACTTACCACCAAATCATATATGTGTAAGTAAATCTGGCTCTAATATTAGCCAGTGTTTCACCATCAAAATTAAAAATATTGTATTGGGTGGAGCTATAAGAGCTAATATAGCCACTTCCACAAGCAGAGATCGCCTTTGCAAATTTGGGGCTCTTCAAAAAAACACATCTTGGGCTGTCTTATCCAAGTGGAGGGGGCGTGGCTGGGGGAGGGGGGGGGGAATCAAACACAGGCTTATAGAGTTCCTAGGAAGTTCTGCCACTGGTATATGCTCCCTTATATGTCACATACATCCCTGGTTAGTGCACGTGACATGTAGGAGAAGGTACTTTCTGACTGAAGCCGGCAGCTGAGTAGTATAACGGTACT
Organism: Pseudophryne corroboree; assembly: GCF_028390025.1. NCBI lineage: Eukaryota > Metazoa > Chordata > Amphibia > Anura > Myobatrachidae > Pseudophryne > Pseudophryne corroboree. The sequence goes on along the minus strand of NC_086445.1, from coordinate 858,489,843 downwards.
TAAGTTTCAAAGCCATAAATAATGTTCCCTTCTAAGAGAGACAGTTGGCAAGGTGCTATTTCTCTGCCATTTGTAAGGCCACGGAGAGGGGCATTAGGCAGAGTGTATGTGCGGTGTCCCCAAAACCAACTCTCACATTTCAACATCTTTTAAAATGGATCACCTCTACACATAAGAACATTCAATGTTTCCTAATTGGGCCTGTTGTGACAACCCGGTGATTTTGCAGCTAAGTAGTGGAATCAGTCATCATCATCAGTCATCCCCATTGCATATCGTTGCACTAGCAATCCTGTATCCATAAGAGATAATCCTCCATAAAGGTACGTTAGCTGATGTGTTAATAATATCTGTCACAATTCCAGTATAAGAAAATACCATACAGTAAGGGTAATCTGCCTATTATCCGCTCCCCCATTGTAGCCTCCCTTCATGTGATTTGTACAGCCGCACTCACAGTTACACGTCACATACACAAACTTTCTGCATGGAGCAGAGCTGGAGTGAAGCATTGCCTACAGGGCACCAACCGGTGACTGTATGTGGGTATAGGTGCAGGATGCAAGCGGTTTTATAGTAGGATGAATGACGGTAATTTCAGCTAAATGGAATATGTCCATGTCCCACTGCGTAGCTCTAACAAAGTAATAAGATGGTGCCATGCTTGCGCAGATGTACCGATGTTGGACATCTTGGGTAACGATTGAAGCCTTCCTAAAGGAGCCAATATGGAGTATGCCTAGTAGAACTATCTTGCTTCAACATCCCCCTTGCTACAAGCTTCTCCATGTTAAACAAACATTTACTTTCAGCTTCCTTGTAGCAACCTGTAAAAACTTCCTGTTAGACAAGCAAGAAAACATCAATATTTCAAATGGTTCTAGCCCACTTTTCTTGGTAGATACATCAGTAAGACTCCTCTTATTGTATCCTCTCATGGACCATTTAAACAGTTTCTTTCCTCATGAACTCAGGAATGCTGTCATGTTCATGGTTGTCAATGTCTTTCACATTTGTGACACTTGATTTATGCAAAGTCTCTTTGCCTATTTTGAATTTCCACTCACACCAGTCAGACCATGGCCTTGGTTTCTGGATGTCCTGAGGTTCACTGAATACAATTTTTGCTAATTCCTCATAGTATTTGGTTTTTCCAATATTTGATCTTGTAGAATTTATTTTCAGCTGTTGGATTTCCACACTGCTAGCTTCTTTTTCAGATATCTCTCCAGCTACTGGCATATCCAGTGACACATATTTGCTCTGCATTTCAAATTCCAGCTTTTCTGTAATTTGTTTTGTTTCTTTAAATATGCCATCTTTTGACTTGTCAAGCTATCGGGAACTTGGATTCCATAGTAACCTTTGTAACCTTTACTTTCATTACAATAGCCAAACATGATACACTTCTTGGGTGGGGATTGAAGCCTCCCTGAAGGAGCCAATATGGAATGTGCACAGTAGCACTCGCCATCAACAGTTCCACCCGCCCCATGCCATTCCATACCCCCTTCCCATACTTACACTGTTCATGTGGCCTCGCAGTTCCTTCTCTCTGGCTAGGTCTGTTCAGTCTCCCTAGCAATGGCAGATTTTAAAGTGGTGGCCCTATGGCTGCAATCAGAAATTGTGGGTCCCAGTATAAAAAAAAGGTAGGGACCCCCTCTCATCAGTCCCATGCATCCCCAAAGGACTGGTGTATTCTGCAATGTGGCATTGAGCCCTGGACCCAGAGCAGACACATGCTATGAAGCTCTCTCCATGACACTGATGCCCACCAGAATCCCCTGTGAGCTCTCTTATGTCCCCCAGATCTCCCTGCACCCCATCAGACCTCACACATACAATCAGACTTGCCTGCAGGACATATTTTTATATAGATAAATAAATAGATATACAATGAACCATGGATCCTGTACTCTCTGAAAGTATTCAAAAATTACCTGCTATCCTTAGGTTCAGTTTTGTGACATTGAATGCTATTGGTCCTCCATTCAACGTCTAATCTATCGTAGCCAACTACCATGGGGGTAAGAGGGTATAGGCACATATTTGGGCCGGGCCGGATTAAGCCTTTGGGGGGCCCGGGGCACTTAAGACAGGGAGGCCCACACCAAATCCTCTGGCCCACCTCTCCTGTGAGCAGTGTTCAGGACTCAGCTGCCTGTACTGCAGCAGTGACGGCAATGCCATCACTCATTGCAGCAGAGCACAATAGTCACCAATGGGAGTCATCTGAGCTTCCCTCACAGGTAGTGGTGGGTTCCTTGGGATGTGGTTGGTGACACTGTGACCGCAGCAATGGCAGGTGCAGTGCCACTGTGCTGCAGTAAGACACCAGCAGTTGCAACAGAAATCCTAAGCAGCTGATCTTGTAACTTGTGGCCAGTGGCTAGTCTTAGAGCCGGCGGCTTCTGTGCAGTAACAGAGGCAGCACAGAGCGTTTCTCTAAAGCAGCACAGTACAGCAGTGTGCTGCTCTAGTCAGGGGGGAGCCTTAAAAAGGGGTGCCCAGAGCACTGTGTCCCCGTGCCCCCCCCCACCCCCCCAAATCTGTCTATTATGTGGGGAGGGTTAAAAGGCACACATGGTTAAAGGTGGCAGAGGCACTGGTGGGAAGGTATAGGAAGTAAATTGTGGTACAACCCTATTAGACAGTGAGAGAGACTGCAAGGGATAAGGAAACAGCAGTAGAAACTGCAGGAGAAAAGGGGCGAGTCAGAGAGACTGCAAGGGAAAAGGTGACAGTGGGAGTAACTGCTAAAGAAAAGGGGACAGTGGGATAGAAAGCAGGGGAAAAGGGGACAGTGGGAGAGTCTGCAGAGGAAAAGGGGACAGTGGGAGAGACTGCAGATAAAAAAGGGGACAGTGGGAGAGACTGCAGGGGAAATGGAGTACTTCTGTGGTGTGCACCACAGCCACAGTGCAAACCTTTTTCTGTGCAGTGCCAATGGTAGCAGGTAAGAAAGGAGGAAAAGAGAGGTAGAGAGCTAGGGGCTGGGCTTCTGCCGAGCAGAGAAAGGAAAGTTGATCCAGTAATGGGGCCTACAAGGAACCTGTCTGTGAGTGGTTTCCCAGGGCAGGTGCCTTCATTATAATCTGGCCCTGCTGCAGGCACCAATGATTCCAGCCACTACTCCACAGAAGCAGTTTGTAGTCAGGATCATTGTAGCCACTGGGCTCCCCCAATCTGCCCAGGCCCCTTACTACCGGTACCCCCTTGATGTCATCTCTGGATGACATACGCCCTTGGTCCTACTGCACATGTATGTTAGAATACTAATGGGACAGACCTTATTGAATTATTATATAGATGGGCATACTGTATACAGTAAGTATACATTGTTAATGCACATGCACAGTAAAAATAAATTGTGTATGTTACACCCCAAAAAATGACAACAACTTCAATGCAGCTATTATAATATTTAATTTGGAGTCTCATATCCAGAACACTTTAAAGACCAGAACGCAATAACTATAAAGAATTGCTGTTGGGTTGTAAATTACCTCCATTATGTTTAACTGCAGACATCACATCTGTAAAGTGTAGTTTAAGCAGGAATCAGTTGACAGCGTACATAGTTCTGGGAACAGAATGGACCTGTCAAGTAGGGTTATTTCCTATTTTGACTTAATCTGTTTTCCTGCTGTAGATACTAAGGGTGGTCTTCAGTTTGCCGGTGGCCGGGCTCCCGACGACCAGCATACTGGCGCCGGAATCCCAACCGCCGGCATACCGACAGCTTTTCTCCCTCTTGGGGGTCCACGACCCCCCTGGAAGGAGAATAGATAGTGTTGTGCCCGAGCTCGCAAGGAGCTCATTTGCGCTCGCCCAGCTGTCGGTATGCTGGCCGCCGGGAGCCCGACCGCCGACATAACATACTACACCCGATACTAAAAGCAGCCTCAAACCTGCTGTGTACCTCAATATGCATCTATATTTAGGTTTCCGGAGCATGTTGTCCGCATTTCTGGGACAGTCAGTTTGCCTAGTGAGTGGGGAGTTGAAGGGTAAAGTGAAGGCTATCCTACTGCAGTACAAGGAATATGCACTTGTTTTGCAGAGCTGTACAGAAATAACATTTCAATTTGTAGATTAGTATAATTGTGATAAGGTAAAAGGGTGGAGAGAATGCCTTCTTAGAGGTGTTCCATGCTGTGCAGACAGGTATAGCCATTTCTAACCCAAAGAGGATTGTCCGTTTCTGGGGCAAACACAGGATTTGTAAAGGCAAACCCCTCTTTCTTATTCACACAGAAGTGAATAATAGAATTGTTATCCATCACAAGATTAATCCATCTTTATTTCTTCTCAAAAGCTGCCAACATCATCTGACGCTTGTGTTCCACTTCCTACCCAACAATGATTGCCTGACAAAGAGTAACAGGGCCAGATGTACTAAACCTTGGAAAGTGATAAAGTGGAGAGTGATAAAGTACCAACCAATCAGCTACCAACTGTCATGTTTCATACGCAGCCTGTAACATGGCAGTTAGGAGCTGATTGGTTGGTACTTTATCACTCTTGACCGTATCACTTTTTAAGGATTAGTACATCTGTAAGTAAAGGTCAGGACCGCAACCAGAAGCAGGCAGATGAAATGTCTGCTAGAAAGGGAAGAAAACCGGAGAGGCCAGTGCAGCAAACTTATTTATATATTTAGTCTTGGTGCCAGATATGAGCCTTCCTATTAATCTTGGCACCAGGTATAGCTGCCTCCAGAACATGTCCTACTAGCTGTTTACTGAACCAGAGCTGAACTTGGAAGCTGCAATGCAGGCATATGATGTCAGCTCCGGTTCAGTGAACATACTGTATAGCATGGCCGGCTCCATGACACAAGAAGGGTTAGGAGCAGGAGCTGTAATACTGTGGTATTGTTGGAACTATAATGCACTATGATACTGTATCTAACCCTCCAATACCATCCACTACTACAAACAGGGGCATTGCTAGAGAGGAGCAGGTCTGTGTGCAGGTTCTATCTGGGCCCCCTCCTCTCTAGCTGTAGTGCTGGGCACTAGGGTCCCTGGGGGACCCTGAGTCTAGAACGCATGTGCAGATCTCCGGGAAAAGGCATGGTGGCCATTTTCCCCGAGATTTTCCTACTGTGCATGAGTAAAATACTGGGGAAATGGTGCAGCACCATTTACCCAGTGATTTCTGCAACTCTGCTGCTGTGCCGTGGGACTCCGGAGGGTAAGTATTAAAAATAATGGCTACAGGGTTTTCTGTTTGGGACCCTGGGAGCCCGTGTACACCGCACACACTGCACCCATTATAAATACGCCAGTGACTACAAATGCCGCACTATACACTGACACTGTCTAACACTCATGGTTAATTGTATACTCTTTGACGAGGGAGCCAAGCCAAAGGTGACAGGCTTTTCCCGTGTATAACCTAGTATTACTTCTGGCATTGGCAGTGTAGGAGTAATACTCAGCAAAAACCAAGCAAGGAAATACAGTTCTTTTGTTGCTTCACTTTATTCGGTAGTGGAAATATTCTTCCTCCATAGATGCCAATCGCTCATATCTTGCACTATTGAAAGGAAATATTAATGAAAGTGCAGGCTGTTTTAGTTAATATAAAAATGCCCTTCTCCCAGTTTCAGTCCTGATGTATCGGTATCTTATCATCTGCAATTGAGAATCTTTTAGAATTACATTTTTTATTCCAATGGGCAAATTATGAAATGTCATAAAATTTTGAGTAGAGATTTTAATCTAATGCTAAATCCAAATCCCCAAATATCACAAATGTCTTTCTACATCTTTCTACATCATCTTGTCTTTCTACATCATCTTCACTATCCCCTCATAATTTACATTTCATACATATTGTCTCATTACTGAATTGCTTGGTCAAAAAACTGAGAGTGCATAGATCACACTATTCTAATGGATATATTATTCCAGATAATATATACTTCTGGACTTTATGCAGCAAATACCAAATAATTTCTGTTAGCACTTAGATAAATGTACAGTATGTTCTAACTTCTTATACAACTTCCAAGAGATCAGGTAGCTTTAGTAATGAATCCCTTAACTGAGGGAAAGCAAATGGCACAAAAAAAAAATATTGACCCTTGGGGGCCCACTTATAAAAAACCTAATTTGCAATGCGATGTTAGCGCAATATTAGCACCTAAAATCACATTGCAGTGTGCGATGACACCAACCAAATGTATGAAGCAGCGCATGCTTCGAAAGTAGCCCCATCCCTGCAATGTGTTCACGTTAGTGCCAGGACTCCTGTGCATGCACGGCTGGCTGACCACATATGCGCAATGGCCATTGCTGGGAAGGGTTCTGGAGTTAATTGGTAAATCTACCAATGGGGGTTTCAGCTGCTGTTGGGAATGGAGGGACTGCAGCAGATAATTCCGATATCTGCTGCGATCCCTCTTTCATACATGTGGGTAATACTAAATGTTTGCGGATACCCCCCCAAAATAGGTATTCTTGGGGAATAAGCCACAAATATCTATTGGTAAATGGGGTCTTTGAAGAGTTAATGAACTCTGTATTGACACAACACAAGCATGACTCAAAACTATTGCAACAATGGTGTTGAATTTATATACCTTGCCCTAGAAACGCTGCTGAAGCTTACTAAATGGGGAAGCTAATTACTTGCCTTTTCACTGATAAAAACAGCCTCATATTGCGATTTTTGACCAATGGTCATTATCGTGTTATCCAATTGAAGGCCATTCTTATTGTCCGAAAATGACCCTGTAATTGTGCGATAATACATGGGATCCGGAATAAGTTCACGATCCCATGTGTTATCATTGATCCGAAGGCCGCCAATCGCGGCTTATGCTTCGGGTGCCGCAAAATCCCCGATAAGTAATGGCATCAGAGGGAGGAGCGCACCACATCAGGGCTAATTGGATGGCCCTCAGCATACCTATCAGCAGTGGTCATTTACCCCCCTAAGGGTAGATGTAGCTTCCTTTTCTGTAAACTCAGACTGAATACCTTTCAGCATTTACTAAAGATGATAAAAAATATCTGATGGCACAATTTTTGATCTGCCTTATGTATTAGATAAATAGTCTGTTCTATGATTTGAAATGTAATCTTTACAAATCTGCACTTTTCCATAGAAGCTCTAGACAGAGCTATAAATGCTTATATATTTATCTGTAGAAAGTCTACCCAAACGGGTATAGTAGGGTATGCTGGCGGCCGGGCTCCCGTCGACCAGCATACCGGCGCCGGAATCCCGACTGCCGGCATACCGACAGCTGGGCGAGGGCAACTGAGCCCCTTGCGGGCTCACTGCACTCGCTACGCTGCGGGCATGGTGGCGCGCTACACAAGCCACACTATCTATTCTCCCTCCAGGGGGGTCGTGGACCCCCAAGAGGGAGAAAAAGTGTCAGTATTCCGGCGCCGGTATACTGTGCGCCGGGATCCCGATAGGCGGCAAACTGAAGACCACCATACCCAAACTACCCCCTGAAAACATAGTGCTTCATAATGGCAAAATAAGTGCGGAGGAGACCCTACAGGTAGTTGCAAGGGTAACCCGTGACGCATCTCAGTGTAAAAGGACTCCCCAAAAAATAACCCAGATCTAGTGACTCGTAAATCCAAAATGAGTATAGAGCAGGGTTTGACCTAGGAAGGACCCGGTTAACGGGGCATTGTAAATGGGTGACCCAGGTCATCTGACTCGGGTCCTGTTACAAGCCTATGGAGAGCTGACTCACCAGCACTTGGAGATTATGTTATCTCCAAAGCACGGCAATAACCTGGGTCCAGCCTGCTGTGTAAACTATCTAAATCTGTGTTCAGTGGCCTGGGCTATACCCAGGTTGGCAGTGTAAAAGGGTACTAGCCAAAGCGATTGTTTTGCATATATGCACTCCTTGTTCCTTAATTTCTTAATTAAGGATATTATCTTCACTTGAAATGAGATCACAATATATTTAGCTAAAATTAAATTCCTATATGTTTGTGAGGAAATATTATTAACATAAAAATGATTATGGAGAATGTTATTGTATAAAAATAAATCATGTTTGTCGCTTACCAAACTTGCACCCACAAGTGTGTGCACATGCCAGAGTTGCATGTAAACAGTAAAGGTTGGCTAAACATAAAGTAAAGTTGATAAAAGTAATCTTTTGTAATGGTTAGCATTACTGCTTCACCATAATGAAGTCTTGAGTTCAATTCCCGCCACGGCCCTAACTGTGGAGTTTATATGTTCTCCCTGTGTTTGTCTTAGTTCCCTCCAAACATTCTGGTTTCTATCTACGCTCCTAAACATGCTTCATGGTTATTTGGGTTCTGACAAAAAAAATAATTATCCCTAGTCATAGTGTATATGTGTGAGTTGTGTACATGTTGTAGGGAATATAGATTGTAAGCTCCACTGGGGCAGAGACTGATGTGAATGGCCAAATATTCTCTGTAGCGATGTGTAATATGTGTGCGCTAAATAAATAATTTGTAATAATAAATATAATAACCTTGTAATTGTAAGTTTCCCAAGGTTACTGTGTTATCTATGAAAGAGAAAATGTGTGGGGTCACACTCACAGTGCAAAAGCAGTTCTATGAGGTCACGCACCTGTTTTAGTGAAGTATGTGGATATTTGGAAGAGATGCATTTGGTGAATGCATTGGAAATCTCTACATTATAAACATTTCTGCAGAAGACATTGGATTTGTTTTGGTTATGTGTAAGAATACACTAATGTAGATTCCATATTTCTTTTACTGTCCAGATCCTGACACGGGGAAAACATGTTTATTAAAGGCCATGTGGAACTTAGAGAATGGAATGAATAAAACTATCCCAGTATTGTTGGATGCTGCCAGGAAGACCGGCAATCTGAAAGAGTTGGTTAATGCTGCCTACACTAATGATTATTATCGTGGTAAGTGCAGACAAAGGCGTTACTTTGGTAACAAGTATATATTTTGCTAACAATGTACAGTGGGAAGACCAGTTTTGCCTATCATGTCTTAAATGTCCAGTTTATACGTTTTTTGCTGACCATGCAATACAACAGTGCCTAATTTTTCCCAATGGTTTGGCCAAAGTGGGATATTGTTCAATAATTATATGGATGCAAATGTATTTTATCTCACATTCATATAAACAGATGATTATAATCACTTGGTGCATGAGGTAGAGTTGGATGTAAGGGCTCTTCTTTTGCATTAAATAAGAACTTCTGTACTGCACATATGCACAAAAAAGTCATGTTCTTCCACCTATGGGCCTAATTCAGCATTTTCCTCTGATGGGCCAAACCATGTGCAATGCAGGTGGGGCAGATATACCATCTGCAGAGAGAGTTAGATTTGGGTGGGTTATATCGTTTCTGTGCAGGGTAAACAATGACTGCTTTATTTTTACATTGCAATTTCGATTTCAGTTTGAACACACCCCACCCAAATCTAAATATCTCTGCATATGTTATATCTGCCCCCCCCCCCCTTCCCTGCAGTGCACATGGTTTTACCCAGTAGCTAACAAATGTGCTGCTGCGATCAGGTCTGAATTGGGCCCAAAGAACCATCTAGCGGCACAAGTGCAAAACCAAAATTACTTACAGACAGTGAGCATCTAGTACACTTCAAGTCAAGTGAAACTTTCCCTTTAAAATTATACAGTAAGTCAATAGATGAAAATCAATTCCACCGAGAAGCTGATAAGTAGCGTATCTTGCAGTAATACATCTGAAAGCATTACTTCCAATGACTTCAGAGTTAATGGGCTTCAAGCACAAAACACTTATGACAATTAACATTTGCTGATGTTATTTGTACTTTGGTGGAGGTGAAAAAAACAGTAGCTAATCCTTTAAATCTGTAAATGACTGTGTTACCTCTTATTGGATTTTATGTGCAGGATCATTTGGGAATTTATTTGCCGCTTTCTGTCAGGATGTTCTAGGATAGAGTAGGTGCAGTAGCATTTGTTTGCGATCAATGATAATCTCTTAATGTCATATATGCAGGGAACAATTATGAAGTTTTATATCGGACTGCTATTGTTTGCATTTTTATAAAATGCTTCAACCATTAAGTGAAAATAATTTCTTTTAGTCTTGTATCTTCATGCTACATTCAGATTTGGAGTATTGTCGGCTTCAAGTTCAACTATTTATAAAAAACTTCCTAAGGGGAAATTCATTTTTTTTTTGGGTGCCATTTGGAGCTAATCAATTGTTTTACCAACTGGGCGTGAGTGCCATGGATACCCATTACTTCTGCTGGCCACCTCCTGAGACTTACACAGAAAAATGAAAAAACAAAACAAAACATCTCATGTCATTAGTTACTGCTCGAATAGCCCTGAGGTACAGTAGTTGTCAGAAACAGCAACTGTTGGGGTCGGCAAACTGGTGAAAATAACATAATAAAATGTTCATTTTCTTGGCAATGACAGGGGTCATTTGAGGATGGAGGTAGCAAAGGATACTGACAGAAAAAAAGCAATGTTTTATGTAGATAAAGTTGCATAGTGGGAATACACATATATGCACACACGCACACACACACACACACACGCACACTAATGGTGTGTGCAATAGAAAACCAGCTCTGGTGCCACTTAGCAGTAAAGAGTCCCATTAATATTTACGTTTAAAGCTGAATACACACCAGAAAGATATATTTTTTGTTCAGGCGATGAACGATATAACTGTAGTACATCCGTGGGTGTGTATACCCGATATGTTTGTGAATTACATCGTTCACAGATATATCAGGTCGGCCCTGCAGCACAGCCCATGCCCAATATATCTTGGAGATATATTGGCAAGTCTGACTGTATGTGCGGGCAACCCACCAACCACCTATACACTGGCTGCAGGCAGGGCAATAGAGAGCCTGGCCGGGCCCAGGTTCTTTTCAGAGGGCATGGCCTAATCATGGGAGGCGCAGCCCTTCACACTCTCTGGCCCCACTGCAGCCCAGCACATAGAAGCATTTTCTGGGCTAAAGAGAAGAGCTGCAGCTGCTGATGCTGCCAGGTTAGGGGAGGGGGCGGGACTTGGGCCCCTCCATCAGGCCTGGGCACGGGTAAGTAGTACCTGCTTCCCCCCTCTCTTGGCACCACTGGCTGCAGTGACTGGCGATACTGACATCACAGCTGGGTGGGCAAATTCAGATGCCCATCTAGTTGTGTTTTCTGGGTGGCCTATGGTAAGTCTGTATAGCTTACCTAATCATTACCTGATCATTCTGTACAACGGCCAGTCGGCCACTTTGTCTTTGCAGACAGTGTGTACTCAGTCTTACAGTATATATCACACTAAAACACACAATAGTTGATATATAAGTGAGGTGAGTGAGATTACAATTGCTGCTTCAGGAGTCAGAATAGTTAGGACTATCACTTACAATGTAATGTTTCCTTCTGTATTCAAATGTCAGTTTATCATCTCAAAGGAGCATGTGATAAATAGTCACTCCAGTGAATAAGGTTGCAAAAGTAAATAAGAGTACCATTAGATGACTGCTGAAACATGGTCTGGACCCAGGCCAAATTACTGATGTTGAATACAATTCTCTTTTCCGCCTAATGTCTATTAGATGTTCTTTTACTTCAATACATCTACATAAATTGCCCCTTGGGAGAAATATGGAAAAAAGAATGTAGTCTGTGATATGTATTATTAATGGCAATGTTAGCAACCAAGGAATGCTTTGTCCATAAACACTTTAGCATCAACTCTGATCCTAAAAAATACCAAGAAAGTATAAAATGACCAGCTAAAAGATGGTGGGATCAAATTCCCTTATTTGGAAAAAAAATAAAAAAATCCCTTCTCATTTATGATGTCTCCACTTTCCGTTTATGTTGACTACCTGCTCTAGATCATCCTTTAGCTGAGAATGGACTTGGTGCTTTGGCTTAGTGACCTGCTGTAAGGCACAGAGCAGGTAAGTGTTATAGGAGAATGGTGGAGCAGGCACAACAGGCAAGGGTGTGATATAAAAAGTTATCATTCACAATATCAGTATTCAGAATGTTGACACTAAAATGTCATCATGGTCTGAATGTTGACTTGGGCAGGAGGTCTACATTTTAAATGTTGACATTCACAATGTCAACAGTAACATAATGTCGATGCTGCCACACAGTTGGCATGCTGACCATGTGGTTTTGTATAGGCGGCTCAACTAACCCTAACCGTAATCAACCCTAACCACAACCAAACCCAGCCCTAACCGCAGCCAACCCTAACCGCAGCCAACCCTAGTCCCTAACCAAAATAGTCTCAATACAGTTAGGAGTAAATCCAGATGTCAGGAGCACTTTTGCACCATGGCAGAACAATATTGTGTGCATTGTCCGCAAATTTAAAAAGAGCAGACAGTTTTAGAGTTGGGAATGGTGGTTATTTTAGGTGATCTCTAAAACACAATGTTAATATATTGGTGCCCAGTATTAGTGTGCTACATGCAGAAGCAGGCAGTATTTTCCCTACATACATTTGATCCTTAGTATTGCAACACAGTTTGTACAGTTGGAAACAGTGGCGTGCGGTGAGGTCAGTGGCTGGTGAGGCACTACAGCCATAATGTCCACCGAATCCTGCCGATAACCCCTACCGCCGCCGAGCCAATGCCCACTACTGCCCCTGTGCCAATGCCTGCTGCCACCGCCAATGGCTTACAAACTCGCCCACCATCAACTGACCCAGCCCTCCACCACTAATTTGCATCTCAGTCCGATGCCGTGACTGCCGCCAATGCCCGCTGCCTGCCTGCTCATCATACTTGTGATATATTGTACATTTTCTATAGAAAATAAAAATAAAAATTAGTGTTTGGGACTGGGAAGGGAGTGGGAGGAGGACATGAATGCAATTTTGTTGTCCAGGGCTTCCATTAGTCAAATTACGCCGCATAGTAGCGCCACTTACACAAATTACGCCAGGCAGAACTCCCTTTTACACATTACAGCAGGTACAGCCTCCTATTACACATTACGGCAGGTAGAGATTCCTTTTTTCACATTACGGCAGACAGCGTCCCCTTTTCACACATTACGCAGACAGCGTCCCCTTTTTATACTTTACGGCAGACAGCGTCCCCTTTTTACACATTACGGCAGACAGCGTCCACTTTTTTTTACACATTATAGCAGACAGCGTCCCCTTTTTACACATTACGGCAGACAGTGTCCAATTTTACACATTACGGCAGACAGCGTCCCCTTTTTACACATTACGGCGGACAGTGTACCCTTTGTACACATTACGACAGACAGAGTCCCCTTTTTTACACATTACGGCAGACAGCGTCCCCTTTTTTACACATTACGGCGGACAGCGTCCCATTTTTACACATTACGGCGGACAGCGTCCCCTTTTTACACATTACGGCGGACAGCGTCCCTTTTTTACACATTACGGTGGACAGCGTCCCCTTTTTGCACATTACGGCGGACAGCGTCCCTTTTTTTACACATTACGGTGGACAGCGTCCCCTTTTTACACATTACGGCGGACAGCGTCCCCTTTTTACACATTACGGCAGACAGCGTCCCCTTTTTTTACACATTACGGTGGACAGCGTCCCCTTTTTACACATTACGGCGGACAGCGTCCCCTTTTTACACATTATGGCAGGTAGAGATCCCTTTTTTACACATTACGGCAGAGTCCCTTTTTTTACACATTACGGCAGATAGCACCCCCTTTTTACACATTACGGCAGACATCGTCCCCTTTTTAGACATTACGGCAGACAGCGTCCCCTTTTTTACACATTACAACAGACAGCCCCCTTTTTTTACACATTACAGCAGACAGTCCCCCTTTTTTTTTACACATTACAGCAGACAGTCCCCCTTTTTTTTACACATTATGGCAGCTACAGCCCCCTTTTACACATTATGGCAGGTAGAGCACTTTACACCCCCCCCTCCCCCCCTCTACTCTTAGGATGTAGTGTAGTGTAGTGTGTAGTGTAGTGTAGTGTAGTGTGTAGTCAGTGGTGCAAGTGTGTGGGTACGGGTGGGTACAGCGTACCCTTAAGAATTTTGCCGTGGGTACGCATTACCCACACCAATGGGCCGCCGCTCCTCACCGCTCCATTCCTCCCTCACCGATGCTCCCCGCTGCACCGCCGCTGATGTGAGGGGAGGAGAGCACAGCCTGCGCCTCTCCTTCCCCTCAGTCTCCGGCGGGTGTCCGTTCAATTCAGCGCCGCCCGTGACCCAATCAGAGCTCGCACCGCGAGCTCTGATTGGCTCACGGATCGGTGCATAATTAAACTGAGACACCCGCATCCGCCGGAGACTGAGGGGAAGGAGAGGCGCTGGCTGCGCTCTCCTCCCCTCACACACACAGGACAGCAGAGGCAGCGGTGAGCAGGGGGGGGGGGCATGTCTGGCACTGGTCGGACATGTGTACCTGACACTGGGAGCATATCTGGCACTAGGGGATATCTGGCACTGGGGGGACATGTGTACCTGGCACTGGGGGTATATCTGGCACTGGGGGGGCATGTATACCTGGCACTGGGGGATATCTGGCACTGGGGGGGCGTGTATACCTGACACTGGGAGCATATCTGGCACTGGGGGATATCTGGCACTGGGGGGCATGTATACCAGGCACTGGGGGATATCTGGCACTGGGGGGGCATGTATACCTGGCACTGGGAGCATATCTGGCACTGGGGGGACTTGTGTACCTGGCACTGGGAGCATATCTGGCACTGGGGGGACTTGTGTACCTGGCACTGGGGGATATCTGGCACTTGGGGGGCATGTATTCCTGGCACTGGGAGCATATCTGGCACTGGGGGGACTTGTGTACCTGGCACTGGGGGATATCCGGTACTGGGGGGGCATGTATACCTGGCACTGGGAGCATATCTGGCACTGGGGGGACTTGTGTACCTGGCACTGGGGGATATCTGGCACTGGGGGGACATGTGTATTTGGCACTGGGGGCATATTTGGCACTGGGGGACATGTGCACCTGGCACTAGGGGGACATGCATATCTGGCACTGGGGGGGACATATATCTGGCACTGGGGGACATGTGTATCTGGCACTGGGGGCATATCTGGCACTGCGGGGACATGTGTATCTGGCACTGGGGGGACATGTGTATCTGGCACTGTGGGGCAATGTATATCTGGCACTGTGGGGCAATGTATATCTGGCACTGTGGGGCAACATGTATCTGGCACTATTGGGGTCATACGTGTATCTGCCCCTCCCCCTTATGTGTATCACGCCCCTTTTTCATTGGCCACGCCCCATGTGGCATTTGGTCACACCCATTTTTTTGCGCGCGCACACAGTGCCCGTATGACATTTTTTCTACTTGCCCCACTGTGTGTAGTGTAGTGTAGTGTGTAGTGTAGTGTAGTGTGTAGTGTAGTGCAGAGTCAGCCACTTACATGATTTTGTTCTTCCGGCTGCAGGCTCCTGACTCGGCGCTCCCTCGGTCTGTACATTGCACTGCAGGCCAAGAGGAGTGAGGGGGGCCGCGGGAGCTCAGCAGTCAGCACGGGGGTCCAGGAGAAGAAGCAGGCCGTTGAGCACAGGGGGGGCACTAAGGGAGCGGGGGGAGCGGGGGGCGCGGGAGCGAAGCTGAGTTTGCGGCGGGGGTTAAGGGAGGGGGGGCGAGACAGCGCAGCAGACAGAGGCTCCCGCTGGTCCTGCAAGAGCGGATCGGGAACAGGAGGAGCGGCTGTGAGCAGCGGGGATGTGCGGCTACTCTGAATGGGGGCATCTGACTTTACCCATCCGTTCCAGCCCACCCCCTGCCGCTGTCCAATGATTGACAGGGGTGTGCCTTGATGTGAGCTCAAGGCACAGCCCCTGTCAATGAGGCAGATCTGCTGGTGCCGCTGCTCATTCAATTTTCAATGGGCTTTTCCAGCCCGTGATTCGGCTCCACCCCCCTCTTCAGACACTTTGCTATTGTCACTGGGAGGCAGCGCTCTCGCTGCCTCCCATAGAGATTTAGCTATAGTCTTAGGTTAAAAATGATTAAAATAATACAAAGTATAAGTTGTTATTATCTTTGTATTATTTTAATCATTATGGTAGGGGAGGCACTGCCTCCCCTGCCTCCCCTGACTGCACGTCCCTGGTTGGAAAGTTGAACGTTTTACCTGGACTTACAATTACTCTGAATGAGTCTCAATAGTTAAAAGTTAATCAGCTAAAGGGTTCACATTTACACACTGGATAAACCATGCATATTCCAAGTTATCTATTCAGTGGAGCATTGAAGCAATTCCAAAAGTCTGGAGGAGCTGCAAAAGAACCTGGACATATATACAAATATTAGTCTCCTTTTACACTAGATATTGCATGATATACAATATTAATAATTCACAATATTGATAATCTGCAGCAGTGTACCAGATCGCCTAGTTGGTGCACAAGTGCATTCATTACTTGCTGACACATTTTAAAAGATTCAAACATGGTACTAATTATTTCATTGGACTGAAGGGCTCTGTAAAACATGCAGCTCTAATAGCATTCTAAGTATACTGTTACTATTGTGGTCATGGTGTAGGCCAGGTAGGGGGGTTTCCAGTTACCTACGTTTGCCTATGCATGCACTATACAAGATATATATAATCTTAACAAAAAGTGGAAATTCAGCATGTTTATTGAATAATGATATTCCTTAAAACTAGTGATGTGCACCACAAATTTTTCGGGTTTTGTGTTTTGGTTTTGGATTCGGTTCCGCGGCTGTGTTTTGGATTCGGGCGCGTTTCGGCAATACCTCCCTTTTAAAAAAAATTGTCGGATTCGGGTGTGTTTTGGATTCGGGTGTTTTTTCCCCCAAAAACCCTCAAAAATGGCTTAAATCATAGAATTTGGGGGTAATTTTGATCCCATAGTATTATTAACCTCAATAACCACAATTCCCACTCACTTCCAGTCTATTCTGAACACCTCACAATATTATTTTTAGTCCTAAAATTTGCACCAAGGTCGTTTGATGACTAAGCTAAGTGACCCAAGTGGCCGACACAAACACCTGGCCCATCTAGGAGTGGCACTGCAGTGTTAGACAGGATGGCACTTAAAAAAATTGTCCCCAAACATCACACGATGCAAAGATAAATAAAAAAAAGAGGTGCAAGATGGAATTGTCCTTGGGCCCTCCCACCCACCCTTATGTTGTATAAACAGGACATGCACACTTTAACAAACCCATCATGTGGCTGTGGCTGAAATGATTGGTTGGTTTGGGCTCCCACCAAAAAAGAAGCAATCAATCTCTCCTTGCACAAACTAGCTCTACAGAGGCAAGATGTCGACCTCATCATCATCCTCCGATTCCTCACCCTTTTTACTGTGTACATCCCCCTCCTCACAGAGTATTCATTCGTCCCCACTGGAATCCACCATCTCAGGTCCCTGTGTACTTTCTGGAGGCAATTGATGGTGAATGTCTCCATGGAGGAATTGATTATAATTCATTTTGATGAACATCATCTTCTCCACATTTTGTGGAAGTAACCTCGTACGCCGATTGCTGACAAGGTGACCGGCTGAACTAAACATTCTTTCGGAGTACACGCTGGAAGGGGGGCAACTTAGGTAAAATAAAGCCAGTTTGTGCAAGGGCCTCCAAATTGCCTCTTTTTCCTGCCAGTATAAATACGGACTGTCTGACGTGCCTATTTGGATGCTGTCACTCATATAATCCTCCACCATTCTTTCAATGGTGACAGAATCATATGCAGTGACAGTAGACGACATGTCAGTAATCGTTGGCAGGTCCTTCAGTCCGGACCAGATGTCAATTTTCGCTCCTGACTGCCCTGCATCACCGCCAGCGGGTGGTTTTAGAAATGTGATCCTTTTCCTGGCAGCTCTAGTAGAAAATGAAGGAGGACCTGTTGGCGGGTCACGTTCCACTTGACAATTGTCTCATCAGCAGGTCTTTGAACATCTGCAGACTTGTGTCTGCCGGAAAGAGAGATACAACGTAGGCTTTAAACCTAGGATCGAGCACGGTGGCCAAAATGTAGTGCTCTGATTTCAACAGATGGACCACCCGTGAATCCTGGTTAAGCGAATGAAGGGCTCCATCCACAAGTCCCACGTGCCTAGCGGAATCGCTCTGTTTTAGCTCCTCCTACAATCTCTCCAGCTGCTTCTGCAAAAGCCTGATGAGGGGAATGACCTGACTCAGGCTGGCCGATGTCACAAATCCCCAGGAGAGTCCAATTGGGGTAAGCCAATCTGCGATGATGTTCCTCAGTTTCCGTAAGAGGTGGTCACCACTATGCAGCACTGTACTACTATATACTGGTCCCCACAATGCAGCACACTGAGCACAGATATTGAGCCTTTCAGGCAGAGAACGTAACCACGTCCTCTCCGCTCAATCGACAATGCACGAGTGAAAATGGCGGCGACGTGCGGCTCTTTATATGGAATCCGAATCTCGCGAGAATCCGACTGCGGGATGATGACGTTTTCCCCCCGTTCGGGTTTTGCGTCTTAGGCGGGAAGAACCAAGGCTGCCTCGGACCCGTATAAATCGCGTGAAGTTCGGGGGGGTTCGGATCTCGACGAACCGAACCCGCTCATCTCTACTTAAAACTATTCAAATACTCAATTTTTCACATAAGTTTCAATAGATACAAGATGTGTATCTACAAATATGATAAGTAACTTATAGCTGTACATCACAATAAACCATCTGCCTGCTAAGTCATTCACTGGAGATCAGTAGAATTTCTGTCCATTTAGCTTGGTCAAGCTTGCTCTGTTACACGTCAGCCACTGAAACGCTGTGTGTTACAACCCATACAGTATAGTTAGTCACTGAAAATCTTTATTTTGTATGTTTTGAATAAGTATGAGGCATAAGAAAGTACATCTGTTCACAAGCAGCATTTTCTGGATTTACTAATATTTTAGTGCTAGGGTGTGTCCCTCCCTGTTAGTGCAGTTTATTCTGCACTTTTCAAAGACACCTTATTCAATTCTGAAAATCTGAATCTGATGACACAAAATCCCTTTGATGTTAAATTTACCTATACTTACCACCCACTGCGATCCCAGGCTTGATGACGCAATCATGGCTTTATACAGTGGGGGCAGGGGACCACGATGATTCCATCACAGTGCCATGCCCCTTTACCACCCACCTGTTTGCCCCTTCTAGGATTCTCCTGGAGTCATTGTTTTAAAAATAATCAAGTATGAATATAACACCTAAGATTTCTTGATACACTGCTATATTAATCATTTATCATGATCTCTCAGGCATTATAATAAGTACCAATTTCTTTTGCTATCTTAAATATTAATGTTAAATTTACAGCTGCTGTTGTAGCAAGTTAATACATCTTTCCCTGTTTTCCACAGGACAAACTGCACTTCATATTGCCATAGAGAAGAGAAATTTCGATCTAGTGAAGCTTCTGATGGAAAACAAAGCTGACGTAGATGCAAAAGCCAATGGGGTGTTTTTCCAGAAGAAAAGAAAAGGAGTTAGTTTCTACTTTGGTAAGATTCCACAAACTTGGCAGCCGCAGCATACATGCTAAGTGCTAACAATCAAATTAGTGACTAATTGCAATAATAACACACAATAATATTGCAGATGGCATTTGTGTTTCTTCGTTTAGAGTGATTCAAAAGTTAAAAAGTTGAATGTAATGGGGCCATTCAATCTTCAGCGACTAGCGGTCACAATATGCTGCTGCACACATCACAGAGTATTATGATATCCCAACATCTTTCTGATCTCCTTTATGGGGTATGAGGGAGAATGTGTGATGTTGGTGGCAGTGAGATGCTTGTGTTCTGACAATTTTTACAACACTTTTTGTTCTTTATTTTTGGATTGCCCTCTAAAATTCTGATTGGCTTCAGGTTGTTCTGGGGCCTATTTACTAAGTTTTGGATGGAGGTAAAGTGGACAGAGATAAAGTACCAGCCACTCAGCTCCTAACTGCCATGTCACATGCTGGGTTTGAAAAATGCCAGTTAGGAGCTGGTTGGCTGGTACTTTATCTCCGTCCACTTTACCTCCATCCAAGGCTTAGTAAATAGACCCCTATATTACTGTCCAACTTCATCTCTTGCTCATCTGTGAAATGTGAACTCATGAACCTATTCTCATTACAGGAGAACTCCCTCTATCTCTTGCTGCTTGTACTAACCAGACAAATATTGTTAACTATCTTCTTAATAACCCATATCGGAATGCTGAATTGAAAACCCCGGACAGTCATGGGAACACAGTTTTACATGCTCTGGTCGTAGTGGCTGATGACACAGAGGAGAATACTGAGATCATCACTAAAATGTATGATGATATTTTGAAGAAATCAGTGAAGATCAATCCACAGCTGAAACTGGAGGAGATCGCTAACCATGAAGGCCTAACTCCTTTGAAACTGGCAGCAAAAACTGGAAAAACTGAGGTAAGCCAAAACAAAACTGTAATGAGCTTTATACTTCAGAATCAGCAGCCATCACCCTGTCCAAAGACACTAGGTTGGTGTCTTTGATCCATTATTAAAAGTGGATAGATGCCACCTGATTCCTCCCAAAACCTATAGTGCTTTTTAGATAAAATAAAATCAATAATTCAGATGAGAATGGGGAGCACTGGCTAAAAACATAAGAGAAATTCCATCACTTGATCAAAACAATTTAATTTCATCAACTGAAAAAGACAGTAATAGACTCACAATTAAGATGATTGCGATACACTTGAAACAACAAACATCAAAGACAATCTGGCTTTTCTAACACCTTATAGAACCTCTTGCCACAAAGCTATGTATATCAAGGTATGATCCTCTTCCACAGGTAATTGAAAAACACCAATTAAGTTATATGTTGGAATAGGTGCCAGTTATTTGTAATGAAGTTATGTACATGGGGTGCATTCAGCATCCCGGCGGTCGGGATGCCGGCAGTCCTGTGACCATCACAGGAATGCCGAAACCATTCGGGAAACCAGAATACTGACAGCTGACATCCCGAAGGTAAGTATCAAAATTCAGGTTAGGGTTAGGGCCCAGGAGGGGTTAGGCACTTTAGGCACTAGGGGGGTGGTTAGCTCTAGCCGTCACTTCCCAAGGGTTAGCTCTAACCACCACCCCGGAGGGTTAGCTCTAGCCCGCAGTAAAAATTATGACCTCTACATTTATCAGTTCTGCTCTTGGTTGTACCTACAGTAGAGACTCTCGTTTTTGGGGGGGCACTCATTGAAAGATATTACATAAAATATAACTTTTATTGATTATCATTAAAAAAATGTTGCCACAAACCAAGACTAGGACATGAACATATACACATAAATAACAGAATTCACAAAAAAAAAAAAAAAAAACACGCCTAAATTTACGCGTGGTATGAACACAACGTGGGGAGATACACGTGACCTGGTCAGGGTCAATGTTATTGATCCTGACAATAGTTCCTGCAATAATAAGCATTGACAGTCCCCTAACAAGAGGAGACAAATTGTAGGATGATACAGTCGGCTGAAACAAGAAGCGGTAGCCCTATGGATAGATTTACCATAAATTTCAGCCTTTTGTAATGGATGCTACTGGTGTAGAATATAAGTAACAATAACAGTGTTGATTAGTATGTGTCCAAACTTCATAGCACATACAATCTCCCCATCGATTGCATATCATATGTTCCCTTAGAGAGGTAGTAGCGAAATAATCTAATAATTATTCAAGATCTAGGATATAAATCTCCATAATATGAGTAAAAACTGATCCTGTAATTGTCTTAGTGCAAATACTATGGATTTTCTCAGTGCAGTGCACCGGTAAGCCTATTATTAGTAGAATTGGTAATTTCTTGGTGACAAATGTCCACTATATATAACACCCTGATCCGCGTGTATTGGCAGGTTATTGCTGATTGAATTTGTTGTCTGGGAAGAAATATCTAGTATGCCTCAAGAACACACTGTAGCAATAAATGTATCAAACTTGCTCCTCATATGTAACCATCATATTGATATTCAGAAATCAGTATAACAGGGTATACATCTAACATATCCTCTAATACGTGTATGTAAAAAGATGGCTTAAAGAGGTATGGAGCATATGAATGAGCTGGTACAAATTGCAGAAAAGGGGAAGAAAAGGCACTCCTATCATTGATGCAGTGGGGTGGCTTCTGTTTACTGTGTGACATGCATTAATACAGTAAATGAGCGTGTCCCATCTGCACCTAAGGGTTGGAAACAGAGAGAATGCTTCTGCTTTTGAAAAGATCACCCTCGGGCACCCTGATGTAACAGCGCAGGGGGTCCTCTGAGTTCTCCTTATGACAATGAGAGAGCATCGAAAAAAGATTTAAGAAACATAGTATCAATAAGATGAAAATAAAGAGCACCAATCCCCTTTTGAATGTATGCTGCTTCCTTGCATATGTGTATACATTTATGCCAGGTGAGCGGTACCTTCCTTACGCCTATAGTGCCTGGAAGAAAGTAGTTGGGTGACAGTGCTGGGACCCTAATGGTAGTGACGGTCCTGATGCCGCAAGGTATTGCAGGACCCGTTACCCACCATGCGGTCCCGCTGGCTGTCACTCTAAATGAAAAGTACCTGAGAGTACGCGTGGATGTCAGGGTGTATGGCTCCGGCTCGGGCACCCTGATGTAACAGCGCAGGGGGTCCTCTGAGTTCTCCTTATGACAATGGGGGAGCATCGAAAAAAGATTTAAGAAACATAGTATCAATAAGATGAAAATAAAGAGCACCAATCCCCTTTTGAATGTATGCTGCTTCCTTGCATATCTTCCTTGAGACTCACTGAGGAAGCCGGAAAGCGAAACAGCTGTCTGAGGCTCAGTGCAGTGCAGCCGGAGCCATACACCCTGACATCCACGCGTACTCTCAGGTACTTTTCATTTCGAGTGACAGCCAGCGGGACCGCATGGTGGGTAACGGGTCCTGCAATACCTTGCGGCATCAGGACCGTCACTACCATTAGGGTCCCAGCACTGTCACCCAACTACTTTCTTCCAGGCACTATAGGCGTAAGGAAGGTACCGCTCACCTGGCATAAATGTATACACATATGCAAGGAAGCAGCATACATTCAAAAGGGGATTGGTGCTCTTTATTTTCATCTTATTGATACTATGTTTCTTAAATCTTTTTTCGATGCTCTCTCATTGTCATAAGGAGAACTCAGAGGACCCCCTGCGCTGTTACATCAGGGTGCCCGAGGGTGATCTTTTCAAAAGCAGAAGCATTCTCTCTGTTTCCAACCCTTAGGTGCAGATGGGACACGCTCATTTACTGTATTAATGCATGTCACACAGTAAACAGAAGCCACCCCACTGCATCAATGATAGGAGTGCCTTTTCTTCCCCTTTTCTGCAATTTGTACCAGCTCATTCATATGCTCCTTACCTCTTTAAGCCATCTTTTTACATACACGTATTAGAGGATATGTTAGATGTATACCCTGTTATACTGATTTCTGAATATCAATATGATGGTTACATATGAGGAGCAAGTTTGATACATTTATTGCTACAGTGTGTTCTTGAGGCATACTAGATATTTCTTCCCAGACAACAAATTCAATCAGCAATAACCTGCCAATACACGAGGATCAGGTTGTTATATATAGTGGACATTTGTCACCAAGAAATTACCAATTCTACCAATAATAGGCTTACCGGTGCACTGCACTGAGAAAATCCATAGTATTTGCACTAAGACAATTACAGGATCAGTTTTTACTCATATTATGGAGATTTATATCCTAGATCTTGAATAATTATTAGACTATTTCGCTACTACCTCTCTAAGGGAACATATGATATGCAATCGATGGGGAGATTGTATGTGCTATGAAGTTTGGACACATACTAATCAACACTGTTATTGTTACTTATATTCTACGCCAGTAGCATCCATTACAAAAGGCTGAAATTTATGGTAAATCTATCTATAGGGCTACCGCTTCTTGTTTCAGCCGACTGTATCATCCTACAATTTGTCTCCTCTTGTTAGGGGACTGTCAATGCTTATTATTGCAGGAACTATCATCAGGATCAATAACATTGACTCTGACCGGGTCACGTGTATCTCCCCACGGTGTGATCATACCACGCGTAAATTTAGCAGTGGTTTTTTTTGTTTTGTTTTTTGTGCATTCTGGTATTTATGTGTATATGTTCATGTCCTAGTCTTGGTTTGTGGCAACATTTTTTTAATGATAATCAATAAAAGTTATATTTTATGTAATATCTTTCAATTAGTGCCCCCCAAAAAATGAGAGTCTCTTTTTCTTCTTTTTTGGTACACTATTGCTTACTCTCAGGGGTGCACCTCCACATGAGTTATTGTTAAAGTACCCTTCAGTGAAGGACGTAATTTCAAACTATTGTGGTTTTTCCAGTTCATTCAGGGGTATATTATATCTCACCACCTGTGCTCAAGTTTCCCCATCCCTTTTCTCCCCCCATATTGTACCTACAGTAGGTAAGACGTGGATCATTGCACCCTTGAATATATTGTAGGTTCTTGTAGTCAATGAGAAAAGAAAGTAATGTAATATCCTGCACCTTTTAAAAAATTGCCCTTTTATAACATTGGGCAGACTTATCGGGAACTTCGGAATGTCTGCATGGTGCAGGCGATTACATTTATCCCATATTGTTTTATATACAGGCACATGCTTAATTCCATAACAAGTTACATATTACATACAACTAGTGCTTCACTCACTAGTTACTGGAGATCTGTATTACCTGTGATGGCGGGGAGCAGCCTGAAACTAATGTTGCAAAGTCTATCTACATAATCATTCTATACAGTGAGTGTCATACATTCATTTATATGAATAGATGTTGATAAACTCTTGTGATCAATTGGAGGCTTCTTTCATTTGTTTATATCCAGCTTCCTCCATTCCAATCTGGATTGAGAATTGTCCATTTGACAGTGTTTTTCTTGGAGTCCTTCCTCTCAGATGTTTAACCAAGGTGCAGAAGACACTTTCTGATTTGAAATAGATACTGCTGTCTAATCTGTGTTGGAGTATATAGTATAGTATTGCAGTTTTGTTACAGTAATACTCTGTACAGACTGCCACTAACATCTGTCCTCTCTGTTTGGGGAATGCAAAGTATAGAATCAGCACCTGCAAATTATTCTGTCTCTTCTGATCTTTTGGAGAAAGGGGTGTGCTTTAAGGGGATCTGGGTGTGGTTTGCTTATCAGGGTGTGGCTATTTTTGCAATTGAGAATCTGTCTATCTGGGTTGGGTACGAAATCTCAGCAGTCATATTTAATAATGATAACCCTAAGCCTCCTGGCCATAAATCTGCCATCGTCATCGCTTGAAGCTCATAAGAATATTTTGTACACCAACATTAAATCTAATACAAATACATGAATAAATCCCAGATTTTCATCCAAGTCTATGCAAGTATTTGTTAATTATACATACCCACAGATTCTAGCAGCATTGTTAGTTGTATTAGCTGTGAACATTACTGAGCATTGAGTTCCATTGAGTGTAGACACATTAATATCAATCCAGCTGTCATGTCACTCAGTATTATAACCCAGATTCTCACTAAACTCAATCCCACAACAGCATTGAGCTCCAGCGAGCTCGGCCCAACACACCCTAGAAGCAGAGAGATCTCTGCCTCTCCAGTGACTGTAGATAGCCCAGGTGGGGGGGATTTGTCACTGCTGCAGCCTCAGTCAGGTGAATGTGGATGTTTGTGACAGACAGCCTGGTAGCTGAGGACAGGTTTATTGTAGCTGCTTGACAGCCTGGAAGCTGGGATTAATTTTATGGCTGAATTTAGTGCTGGCTGTTACAACAAGAGATCTAAAATCTACTGGCAGTGAGCTGATGTTTAGTTAAGGTGCTATAAGTGTTTAATAAAACCGAACCCGCTCATCACTAATATGTAGTACAGGTAATATTAACAGAGTGAAGTTTGTGTAATAAATAACTATAAATGTGCTACTTCTTCAACGGATGACATCTTGTTGCGATAATTCATAAGCACCTCAGCAAAATAATATGCTACAGTATTGAATTAGATGCAAGATGTCACAAATCAGGTAGTATCAGCTCTTTTCCTGTACATAACAAACCTTCATCGGACCGATTAGAAACATTTAAGGGGAAGGGGAGCACAATACCAGTACTGGACATCCCTGCTCTGGACATCTGTTCTTCACATGTTGCAGTTCTCAGTGTTGCCCCACATTGTCACTAGCTAGTACTGTGGCAGAGACTACAATGCCCACCACTTCCTTGAAGCACACTCCGGAAGCATTCCTCTAGACTTGCAGTATGTCACCTGTAGAAGTTGCCATGTAAAGAACATGCATGAGCATTAGACCAACCATTAACCAAGAGTGATCCTATAGACTGAAGCCCTTCCAGTGCACCAGGTACTGCATAGCGTTCTCAAATCTGACTCGGTTTGAATTCCTGGGGGCCCTCTAACTTTACTGTGAGAGGAGGAACTATTTTTCATCTTGTCAAATGGATTGTTCACTACCAGTTTCATAATGGTAGTGTGAAATTCTGCCAAAAGAATGGAGGCAACTGGAGCCTGTGTACTACCAGATGTATCTTCCTAAAGATTATTGACTGATGTGTTTCCTACTAATTCAGACTGATGTACTTAGACCCCAGTTTGAACGAGGCCCAACCCATTTCCTCTGCTCTTCAAGCAACTTTCAATTAGATTCCACCTTCTCCAGTTGTTCCCATAGCCTCTTCCACAGTCCCTGGAGATTCTGTACATGCTTGTCTTCATTAGGAACTCCATAGTGAGCACAGGGAAATAGGATCCTCACCAGGTCTAAACAATGATTAAGATAGAATACGGATCTGCCCATCTAGTCCTGCACTGGGCTTTTCACTGACAGTTCTGCTATGCAAGCAGTTGTTACCGTTTGTCCTGTTCATTTCACACAAAGCAGTATATACATTTCTTTCTACATTTATCAGTTCTGCTCTTGGTTGTACCTACAGTAGGTAAGACGTGGATCATTGGACCCCTGAATATATTGTAGGTTCTTGTAGTCAATGAGAAAATAAAGTAACAATGTTCCCTCCAGAGTGTTCCTCCATCAAGTGATGGCCAGTAATTCCTTGTTCCTCCTGTTGTAGTTGACCTTGACAAAGGGGACCTCTTTGAAAGGAAAATACAGGGTTGAAGGGTGTTCTTATCATCTCTCTAGGAGGGCACATTTCCTGCCCCACTCTTGCATGCATCGTCTTTAAGTGTATAGGGCTTATAATGGGGTAAATAGACATTTGTATGCATCAAATGCCTGTTGTGTCTCTGGACTGCATGGCCGGGATGTAATGAAGTCTGAGTTTGGTGGCTGCGCGGAATGTCGCTCGAGCTCGGATGTTTTTTTTAAAGGGGCAATCACGTACAAGGCTAAATCATGCCTTGTACATGATTGCCCCTTTAAAAAAACATCTGTGTTCGGCCGGCATCCCGGACGGCTGCCAAACTCATTACATCCCACCCCATGTGTCCTTAGGTCTGCTTTGTAATAGGGCTAACAACTCATGAGAAGCTGCAGATAAAGCAGCTGTACTATTTGATAAATCCCACAAACATTTGCTTTGCCTCAATCTCTCTGTGTACTGGCAAAGCATAGAGCCAGTGGAAGACAGGCCATTTTAAAGGCCGAATAGTTTAACCCTGTATTAATAGTGGCTTTAGTTTTTGTTAAAAGCTGTCTTCCATTCATTCCCTTTCACATTATAGATCAGGTTATAGACCTTTTGGTAAAGAATGTGGCCTGATGAAGCTACTCAAAGAAGTCAGAGATCAGTGTGAGGAAATACTGCTTCTTCATAGTGATTTAGTTGAGAACCTGATAGGTGAAGCAGGTTCTTAGGGATCACCTAGAAATTGAACACTGCACCATCCATGGACTACAATTCAATTATTAAAACTTTGCTGCAAGTTCTCCTTAGACTATGAACAAGGTTAAAGGGGGGTACACACAGAGCAATAATCTAAGCAATCTGACTAGATTGCTTAGATTTTCAGCAAGATCGCTCCGTGTGTAGCCCTAACAGCGATAGCGATGCGCAGCCCCGCGCATCGCTATCGCTGCTGCTAGATTGGCCTGCATGCAGGCCAATCTAGCGGGTCGCTCACTTCACCCGCTGGGTGAAGTGAGCGCCCCCCCCGTCTCCCCCCGCACGCTCAGCACAGATCGCGCTGTGCTGATCGCCGGGAGAGATGTGTGCTGAGCGGTTCGCTCAGCACACATCTCTCCAGCATCGGGCCGTGAGTACTGGCCTTAAGACTTATGTCAGAGCCAGTCCACAGCTACATCCTACCACATGGTGACATGGTGCAAGGTAGCAGGCTGATTGAGCAGTCCAAAGTACAGAAATTGTGGTCACAAACCATGCGCCTATAGCTGCCCGTGTCCCAGAGGTAATAAAGCGTCACCCACACTTTAAACAACAATGGAGAAAAGAGAATATTTACCACACAGGTCTGGGGTGCTTAGAGCTTAGTGGAGATACTGTTTTTTGATTCAATCCAACATCTATTGATATATCACTTAAAACAACACAAACACACAATCATAGTGTAAAACTGTTATAAAATGTCAATTTCCATACACAGTAATATATTGGACTCGTACCCAGATGTCGTCTACTGTTAAGTAGACTTATCACGCTTTTGATAGAGGAACGGACCAGCAATGTAATAGGTCCCGATCCTTTTCTTAGTCTCCTTGAACCGGAAATCTTCCCCCAGCGGGATTCTCACAGTATATATATGGAAAAAGAACTCCAAATAGTGTAATACTATTTATTAAAACATATACTGTAAAACATGTGACAAACTTTGGGCAAAAAATGGACTCTCACCATAGATAGTGGTCTACAGATGGCAGTAGACACAAAGGCATGTTATGAAAATAACCAGGCGTCCCCAGGAACCGTCATAAACAGCTAGGTGAGTAGTCCAAGTCCCGACCCGATACCTCTACCAACGCGTTTCGATAAACTTATGTTATCATTTTCAAGGTGTAGGAGGATGCTGTATAGTGGGGATATTTATACCCCCTAAAATAAACTCAATTAAAAAAAATATGAAGAACCTAATGCCAGACATAGACCAACTAGCTTCTAAAATTCCAATATCCAATAGTGAAAACTCAGTCCCATAAAGTCCACTCCTGAGTATCTAGTGTTTTTCTTCCACCGTTCATTTTCCCGGGTCTAATAATGGTCCAGCCCTCATAGATGTTACTTCCGGCGGAAGAAGGTCACCAGTTCGTCCGTCCTGAATACAATGAAGTTGCGGCTGGCAGAGATTGTACTTCCGGCAGAAGGAGATCATCATACACCTGCCCCGTTTCCACACTCACCGCGCGTGTGTCTCACCAGAAATGACATTGCATTTGCGTTCCAGCATGTGTTTTGCGTGTCATCCCATGATCAGCACGGACAGGATAGTAATACCCCGATGTCTTACGTTTTAGAGATGACGCCATTTTCTTGTAGTCATCCCAGTATAAAAGATAAAGCACAAAGAAATATTATAGTAAAGAATGCAAAAAATACAAAAAAAATATTAATAAAATATATGTAGCATATAAGTAACATGATATAAAAATGTAGGTTTTCAGTTATAAAAACCACTTGGTTTCAAAGTCTTTGTTCAGACCAGAGGGCTCCAAGGTTTTATAGGTGAAAATAAGTTGCATTTCACTTCATACATGCCGACATTCTGGCTGCTCTCTGCGGGAGAGAGCAGCTAGGTCGGCTCAGCAGGGGGGCAGGGGAGGGCTGTGACGTGGGGAGGAGGTGGACCGGAGGCGGGACGGGGGTGGAGCAGGGGCGGAGTTACCATGCCACATCCTTTAAGCCACGCCCCCGCTCTGTAATGCCGCGATCCCCGGCATTACACTGCAGGGGGCGTGGCTACGATGACGCGATTCAGCAAGAATCGCGTCATCAACTGCCCGGACCGCCCACTTCACACACTAAGTGGGCAGATGGGCAGGGGGACCCCTGATTCCGGGAGACTTGCCTGCTCTTCCGGGGGGCCGGGAGGGTCACCCGATTTTCGGGAGCCTCCCGGCCATTCTGGGAGAGTAGGCAAGTATGTTTCACTTTTAGCTAATTTCTTTTGCATATCTCCCCCCCTCTGATATGGGGGTTGATTTTTTTCAAAGCAAATACATTTTTAATATATTTTGGATTGCAGTCATGTACTTTTTTTAAAATGCAATGACAATGCATGTGTATCTAGTCCTTTTCTTATGAGCACTGCTGGTCCGACCTATATAAAATTTCCCACAACTGCACTCAATGCAATATATAACATTCACAGAATGACAAGTAATAAAGTCTTTGATAAGGCATTTCTCTCATTGATAACTACCTCCACCTTTTTGTTACCAAAAGTATTAGGAATGTTCCTACATGCTAAGCATGATCCACATCGATAAAAACCTTGTTTGAGCATTCCCATTTCTCTGACGTCCTAGTGGATGCTGGGAACTCCGAAAGGACCATGGGGAATAGCGGGCTCCGAAGGAGGCTGGGCACTCTAGAAAGATTTATGACTACCTGGTGTGCACTGGCTCCTCCCACTATGACCCTCCTCCAAGCCTCAGTTAGATCTTGTGCCCGGCCGAGGTTGGATGCACACTAGGGGCTCTCCTGAGCCCTTAGAAAGAAAGTATAGATTTAGGTTTTTTATTTTCAGTGAGACCTGCTGGCAACAGGCTCACTGCAGCGAGGGACTAAGGGGAGAAGAAGCGAACTCGCCTGCTTGCAGCCGGATTGGGCTTCTTAGGCTACTGGACACCATTAGCTCCAGAGGGATCGACCGCAGGCCCAGTCCTTGGTGTTCGGTCCCGGAGCCGCGCCGCCGTCCCCCTTACAGAGCCAGAAGCAAGAAGAGTTCCGGAAAAACGGCGGCAGACGACATCAGTCTTCACCAAGGTAGCGCACAGCACTGCAGCTGTGCGCCATTGCTCCTCATACACACTTCACACTCCGGTCACTGAGGGTGCAGGGCGCTTGGGGGGGGCGCCCTGAGCAGCAATAAAAACACCTTGGCTGGCAAAAATACCACAATATATAGCCCCAGAGGCTATATATGTGGTAAATACCCCTGCCAGAATCCAGAAAAAAGCGTGAGAATAGGCCGCGGAAAAGGGGCGGAGCTATCTCCCTCAGACACACTGGCGCCATTTTCTCTTCACAGTGCAGCTGGAAGAAAGCTCCCCAGGCTCTCCCCTGTAGTTTTCAGGCTCAAAGGGTTAAAAAGAGAGGGGGGGGGGGCACTAAATTTAGGCGCAATATTGTATATACAAGCAGCTATGGGGGAAAATTCACTCAGTTATAGTGTTAATCCCCACATTATATAGCGCTCTGGTGTGTGCTGGCATACTCTCTCTCTGTCTCCCCAAAGGGCTTCGTGGGTCCTGTCCTCAATCAGAGCATTCCCTGTGTGTGTGCGGTGTGTCGGTACAGCTGTGTCGACATGTTTGAGGAGGAGGCTTATATAGTGACGGAGCAGATGCCGATAAATGTGATGTCGCCCCCTGTGGGGCCGACACCAGAGTGGATGGTTAGGTAAAAGGTATTAACCGACAGTGTCAACTCCTTACATAAAAGGGTGGATGACGTAACAGCTGTGGGACAGCCGGCTTCTCAGCCCGTGCCTGCCCAGGCGTCTCAAAGGCCATCAGGGGCTCAAAAACGCCCGCTCATTCAGATGGCAGACACAGATGTCGACACGGAGTCTGACTCCAGTGTCGACAAGGTTGAGACATATACACAATCCACTAGGAACATCCGTGACTTGATCCCGGCAATAAAAAATGTGTTACACATTTCTGACATTAACCTCTAAAAATGGGTTTTTATGTTTGGGGAGAAAAAGCAGGCAGTGTTTTGTTCCCCCATCAGATGAATGAATGAATGAAGTGTGTGAAAAGCGTGGGTTCCCCCTGATAAGAAACTGGTAATTTCTAAAAAGTTACTGATGGCGTACCTTTTCCCGCCAGAGGATAAGTTACGCTGGGAGATATCCCCTAGGGTGGATAAGGCGCTCACACGGTTGTCAAAATAGGTGGCACTGCCGTTTTAGGAACGGCCACTTTGAAGGTACCTGTTGATAAAAAGCAGGAGGCTATCCTGAAGTCTGTATTTACACACTCAGGTACTAGACTGAAACCTGCAGAGCGTGCTGCTGCAGCGTGGTCGGTGACCCTGTCAAACATACTAGTTTGCTAACTTGAGAACATATTAAAGACGTCGTCTTATATATGAGGGATGCACAGAGGGATATTTTGCCGGCTGGCATCCAAAATGAATGTAATGTCCATTCTGTCAGGAGGGTATTAGAGACCTGTCACTGGACAGGTGATGCTGACCTTAAATGGCGCATAGAGATTCTGCCTTATAAGGGTGAGGAATTATTTGGGGATGGTCTCTGGGACCTCGTATCCGCAGCAACAGCTGGGAAGAAATATTTTTACCTCAGTTTTCCTCACAGACTAAGAAAGCACTGTATTATCAGGTACAGTCCTTTCGGCTTCAGAAAAGCAAGCGGGTCAAAGGCGCTTCCTTTCTGTACAGAGACAAGGGAAGAGGGAAAAAGCTGCACCAGTCAGCCTGTTCCCAGAATCATAATTCTTCTCTCGCTTCCTCTGAGTCCACAGCATGACGCGGGGGCTCCACAGGTGTAGCCAGGTATGGTGGGGGGCCGTCTCAAAAATTTCAACGATCAGTGGGCTCGCTCACAGGTGGATCCCTGTTTCATTTAAGTAGTCTTTCAGGGGTACAAGCTGGAATTCGAGATGTCTTCCCCCCGCCGTTTCCTCAAATATGCCTTGCCGACAACTCCCTCAGGCAGGGAGGCTGTGCTAGAGGCAATTAATAAGCTGTATTCCCAGCAGGTAATACTTAAGGTGCCCCTACTCCAACAAGGACTCGGTTACTATTCCACACGGTTGGGGTACCGAAACCGCATGGTTCGGTGTGACCCTTTTTTATATTTAAAATCCTTGAACACATACATAAAAAATTCAAGTTCAAGATGGAATCGCTCAGGGCGGTTATTGCAAGCCTGGACGAGGGGGATTACATGGTATCCCGGGACATCAAGGATGCTTACCTGCATGTCCCTATTTACTATCCTCGCCAGGAGTACCTCAGATTTGTGGTACAGGATTACCATTACCAAGTCCAGACTCTGCCGTTTGGACTGTACATGGCACCGAGGGTGTTACCATGGTAATGGCCGGAATGATGATACTCCTTCGAAAAAGGGGAGTTTTAATTATCCCGTACTTGGACAATCTCCTTATAAGGGCGAGGTCCAAGGAGCAGTTGCTAGTTGGGGTAGCACTATTTTGGAAAGTGCTACAACAGCACGGTTGGATTCTAAACAGTCCAGAGTCACAGCTGGTTCCTACCACACGTCTACTGTTCCTGGGGATGGTTCTGGACACAGACCAGAAATAAGTGTTTCTCCCGGAGGAGAAAGCCAAGGAGCTGTCATCTCTAGTCAGAGACCTCCTGAAGCCAAAACAGTTATCGGTGCATCATTGCACGCGAGTCCTGGGAAAAATGATAGCTTCCTACGAAGCAATCCCATTCGGCAGGTTCCATGCAAGAACTTTTCAGGGGGACCTGTTAGACAAGTGGTCCGGGTCGCATCTTCAGATGCATTAGGCTGATAACCCTGTCTCCAAGGACCAGGGTATCTCTACTGTAGTGGCTGCAGAGTGCCCATCTTCAAGAGGGCCGCAGGTTCGACATACAGGACTAGGTCCTAGTGACCATGGATGCCAGCCTTTGAGGCTGGGGGGCAGTCACACAGGGAAGAAACTTCCAGGGACTTTGGTCAAGTCAGGTGACTTCCCTACATAAATATTCTGGAACAGAGGGCCATTTACAATGCCCTGAGTCAGGCAAGGCCTCTGCTTCAAAACCAGCCGGTCCTGATCCAATCAGGCAACATCACGGCAGTCGCCCATGTAAACCAACAGGGCGGCACAAGAAGCAGGATGGCGATGGCAGAAGCCACAAGGATTCTCCGATGGGCGGAAAATCATGTGTTAGCACTGTCAGCAGTGTTCATTCCCGGAGTGGACAACTGGGAAGCAGATCTTCTCAGCAGACACGACTTCCACCCGAGAGTGTGGGGACTTCATCCAGAAGTCTTCCAAAGGATTGTACACCATTGGGAAAGGCCACAGGTGGACATGAAGGCGTCCCGCCTCAACAAAAAGCTATAAAAGATATTGCGCCAGGTCAAGGGACCTTCAGGCGATAGCTGTGGGCGCTCTGGTAACACCGTGGGTGTACCAGTCGTTTTATGTGTTCCCCCCTCTGCCTCTCATACCAAAGGTACTGAGAATAAGAAGAAGGCGAGGAGTAAGAACGATACTCGTGGTTCCGGATTGGCCAAGAAGAGCCTGGTACCCAGAACTTCAAGAAAATATATCAGAGGACCCATGGCCTCTGCCGCTCAGACAGGACCTGCTGCAGCAGGGGCCCTGTCTGTTCCAAGACTTACCGCGGCTACGTTTTGATGGCATGGCGGTTGAACGCCGGATCCTAAAGGAAAAGGGCATTCCGGAGGAAGTCATTCCTACGCTGATTCAAGCCAGGAAAGATGTAACTGCAAAACATTATCACCGCATATGGCGGAAATATGTTGCTTGGTGTGAGGCCAAAAAAGGCCCCAACAGAGGAATTTCAACTAGGTCGATTTCTGCATTTCCTACAAGCAGGAGTGTCTATGGGCCTAAAATTAGGCTCCATTAAGATACAGATCTCGGCTCTGTCGATTTTCTTCCAGAAAGAATTAGCTTCAGTACCTGAAGTTCAGACATTGTAAAAGGAGTGCTGCATATTCAGCCCCCGGTTGTGCCTCCAGTGGCACCTTGGGATCTCAACGTGGTGTTGAGTTTCTTAAAATCACATTGGTTTGAACCACTAAAAACCGTGGATCTAAAATATCTCACGTTGAAAGTGGTCATGTTATTGGCCTTGGTTTCGGCCAGGCGTGTATCAGAATTGGCGGCTTTGTCATATAAAAGTCCTTATCTGATTTTCCATATGGATAGGGCAGAATTGAGGACTCGTCCCCAGTTTCTCCCTAAGGTGGTATCAGCTTTTCACTTGAACCAACCTATTGTGGTGCCTGCGGCTACTAGGGACTTGGAGGATTCCAAGTTACTGGACGTAGTCAGGGCCTTGAAAAATTATGTTTCCAGGACGGCTAGAGTCAGGAAAATTGACTCGCTATTTATCCTGTATGCACCCAACAGGCTGGGTGCTCCTGCTTCTAAGCAGACTATCGCTCGCTGGATCTGTGACACGATTCAGCAGGCGCATTCTGCGGCTGGACTGCCGCATCCTAAATCAGTGTAAGCCCATTCCACAGGGAAGGTGGGCTCATCTTGGGCGGCTGCCCGAGGGGTCTCGGCTTTACAACTTTGCCGAGCTGTTACTTGGTCAGGGGCAAACACGTTTGCAAAATTCTACAAATTTGATACCCTGGCTGAGGAGGACCTTGAGTTCTCTCATTCGGTGCTGCAGAGTCATCCGCACTCTCCCGCCCGTTTGGGAGCTTTGGTATAATCCCCATGGTCCTTTCGGAGTTCCCAGCATCCACTAGGACGTCAGAGAAAATAAGATTTTACTCACTGGTAAATCTATTTCTCGTAGTCCGTAGTGGATGCTGGGCGCCCATCCCAAGTGCGGATTGTCTGCAATACTTGTAAATAGTTGTTGCTAACTAAAGGGTTATTGTTGAGCCATCTGTTGAGAGGCTCAGTTGTTTTCATACTGTCAAACTGGATATAGTATCACGAGTTGTACGGTGTGATTGGTGTGGCTGGTATGAGTCTTACCCGGGATTCAAAATCCTTCCTTATTATGTCAGCTCGTCCGGGCACAGTGTCCTAACTGAGGCTTGGAGGAGGGTCATAGTGGGAGGAGCCAGTGCACACCAGGTAGTCATAAATCTTTCTAGAGTGCCCAGCCTCCTTCGGAGCCCGCTATTCCCCATGGTCCTTTCGGAGTTCCCAGCATCCACTACGGACTACGAGAAATAGATTTACCGGTGAGTAAAATCTTATTTTTCTGTGGGATGATAGTATGCATAGAATCCCATGTAACCCAGGATGATTGGGCTCATCAGGATGTAGATGGTTTTGAATGAGATTAGATTCCAGTACTGGAATCAACATACATCAGCACCCTGATAATCTTGTGGATTACTATTGCTGGTGTTATGGATCATCCATCCACAGCTTCTATTGCCATTGGCCTGCTCTTCAGAACCCAGCGGAGGTCCACCTTACAGAAAATGTTCAAATCTATAAAATTCTCCTTGGATATGGGATATAAGAAGACCTCTGTGTCGACAACCCCCCCCTCCCCCCAAAAAAAAAAAAAAAAGACACTGGGCAGCCACCACATAGGTGTGTTGGAAGCTAAATTGCTAATCATTTTTAAAATGTTGACAGTTAAATCCAACTCATTGATAACGTAATAACTTGAAGATTTAAACCTGGGCAACACCAGGTACTTCAGCTAGTTGGTGAACTGATAACTATATAAGAAACTGAATAAAATAATGATAGTATAGTAAACTAGTCATTGTACATTAATCATTTTATAAATCTTTGAACAAGTGTAAGAGGATACATCAATGACAGGTAATGTTCAGCTAATATAAATGTTTTCATTTCAACACTGAAGGACAATTGCAGCACATACTATGATGTAATGACCCAAATCATTTAAAATTCAGGACATTCAAACTACAAATGTCTGACAAATGCTCAGTTTTCGGTAATACTGTGTGAATGTAATTTTTATAGATCAGTGTACTTCCAATGTATAGCCTTTAGCCTGTAACTGAATCTATGACATTTGAGGTATCATGCACAAAGTACCTCATACCTCATGGATTTTACTGGTCCTTGATGAATTCATGTTATTGTTCCAGCCAGCATAAAGGCTCTGATTCAAAGTTAAACACTGCGTCCATGTCGGGTGCAAGCGGCTGATCTTTTAAGTCTGAGAATGCATCCGAGTCACCCGATAATTACCACTCAGAGACACAGAACACGACCAGATGCACGGGGTCTGTGTAATTCAGTGGAAGATTACATGGGGGTGGCTTGCCAGTCACACTGGAGGCCCGTTCAAATGGAGAATCAGCACCTTTCACAGGGCTAATGCAAGTTTTGATGGTGCACAAATATTACATCTATGTAGTATGTACGCATCGAGCTGCAGCCACTGCGCGTCTCGGTGGGAAGACTATTGGCCATGGCATTAGTATAAAGATGCTAAAGAAGTTGCGGCAAAAGACACAGTCACAGACATTTCTGTGTCCAACTGAGAATCACCCCCAATATGACTCTCTCAGGGAGAGAGAGATAAAGTTGAGAGAGAAAAAGTGTTACCTAATCAGCTTCTGTCTTTTTACACGTTGTGTTTGAAAAATGACAGCAATTTATTAGTTGATACTTTATATCTCTCCACTTGATCTCTCTCCAAACTTTGATATAACTTCCCCTCAATCATTTAACACAAAATCTATAATACCAGGTTGGGCATTCTGATATTTTTTTAATTATTACATTTGTCTCTCCTTTAGTTGTTTAAACACATCCTTCGGAGGGAAATGACAGAACCGGAGTTCAGACATCTATCTCGGAAGTTTACGGAATGGACATATGGCCCAGTGCACACTTCCCTGTATGACATGTCATCTGTGGACACATATGAACATGATTCAGTACTGGAAACGATTGTATTCAGGAGTAGTGCCTGTGTGAGTATAAAGACACGCTGTGGCTTATGTTGATCCAAGATATTAGAAGTGTACTATAGTATTTTACAAGTGCTAAATTGCACACAGAAACTAATCCTTATGTATTTGATGATTGATTATTTAGCTAAAACTGACCATATAAGTACAAGGGGGGTAATTCAAAATTTTGCACGGCTACGATCAGCCACCCTGACATGCGGGGGGACGCCCAGCACATGGCTAGTCTGCCACACATGTCTGGCCCTATCCCCGCAACATGGGTGCGATAGCATCGCACGGCGGTGATGCTATCGCACCTGGTGAGTAAGTCCCTACCTGCGCAGCATTGCTGCGCTGGTAGGCGACTTTTTGGCGTGCCCTGAGTTGCAGCGGCTGCTTGTGACGCCACGCAGCCGCCGCGGCCCGTCCCTCGCATGGTTTGGGCATGCCTGCATTGCCCAGGCCTCGCCCCCAAAATGGCGTCTGAACGCCGCCGGCCCACCCCCTCCCGCCCTGCGAACGCCTCTGCCTGTCAGTCAGGCAGAGGTGATCGCTGGGCTGAAATGCCGATCGCATCTCTGGCATGCACATGCACATGGCAGTTCAGACCTGATTGCCCGCTGTGCGAAAACGCATAGCAGCGATCAGGTCTGAATTAGCCCCAAGTTACACTACACTATGTAACACTATGATGTAACACTACATCATAATCTTGGTTATACTCTAAAATAAGAATTTACTCACCGGTAATTCTATTTCTCGTAGTCCGTAGTGGATGCTGGGAACTCCGTAAGGACCATGGGGAATAGCGGGCTCCGAAGGAGGCTGGGCACTCTAGAAAGATCTTAGACTACCTGGTGTGCACT
This sequence comes from Pseudophryne corroboree, assembly GCF_028390025.1. NCBI lineage: Eukaryota > Metazoa > Chordata > Amphibia > Anura > Myobatrachidae > Pseudophryne > Pseudophryne corroboree. The sequence continues at coordinate 858,451,157 of NC_086445.1, read as the reverse complement.
GGCTCCTCCCACCATGACCCTCCTCCAAGCCTCAGTTAGGTACTGTGCCCGGACGAGCGTACACAATAAGGAAGGATTTTGAATCCCGGGTAAGACTCATACCAGCCACACCAATCACACCGTACAAGTCGTGATATGAAACACAGTTAACAGTATGAAACAATAGAGCCTCTCAACAGATGGCTCAACAATAACCCGATTTAGTTAACAATAACTATGTACCAGTATTGCAGACAATCCGCACTTGGGATGGGCGCCCAGCATCCACTACGGACTATGAGAAATAGAATTACCGGTGAGTAAATTCTTATTTTCTCTAACGTCCTAGTGGATGCTGGGAACTCCGTAAGGACCATGGGGATTATACCAAAGCTCCCAAACGGGCGGGAGAGTGCGGATGACTCTGCAGCACTGAATGAGAGAACTCCAGGTCCTCCTCAGCCAGGGTATCAAATTTGTAGAATTTTGCAAACGTGTTTGCCCCTGACCAAGTAGCTGCTCGGCAAAGTTGTAAAGCCGAGACCTCTCGGGCAGCCGCCCAAGATGAGCCCACCTTCCTTGTGGAATGGGCATTGACAGATTTTGGCTGTGGCAGGCCTGCCACAGTATGTGCAAGCTGAATTGTACTACAAATCCAACGAGCAATAGTCTGCTTAGAAGCAGGAGCACCCAGCTTGTTAGGTGCATACAGGATAAACAGCGAGTCAGATTTTCTGACTCTAGCCGTTCTGGAAACATATATTTTCAGTGCCCTGACAACGTCTAGCAACTTGGAGTCCTCCAAGTCCCTAGTAGCCTAGGCACCACAATAGGCTGGTTCAGGTGAAACGCTGACACCACCTTTGGGAGAAACTGGGGACGAGTCCTCAATTCTGCCCTATCCATATGGAAAATCAAATAAGGGCTTTTACAAGACAAAGCCGCCAACTTTGATACTCGCCTGGCAGAAGCCAAGGCAAATAACATAACCACCTTCCACGTGAGATATTTCAGATCCACGGTTTTTAGTGGTTCAAACCAATGTGATTTTAAGAAACTCAACACCACGTTGAGATCCCAAGGTGCCACAGGAGGCACAAACGGGGGCTGACTCTGCAGCACTCCTTTTATAAATGTCTGAACTTCAGGTACTGAAGCTAGTTCTTTTTGAAAGAAAATCGACAGAGCCGAGATCTGTACCTTAATGGAACCCAATTTAAGGCCCATAGTCACTCCTGCTTGCAGGAAATGCAGAAATCGACCTAGTTGAAATTCCTCTGTTGGGGCCCTTTCGGCCTCACACCATGCAACATATTTTCGCCATATGCGGTGATAATGAGTTGCTGTAACCTCTTTCCTGGCTTTAGTAAGCGTAGGAATGACTTCCTCCGGAATGCCCTTTTCCTTCAGGATCCGGCGTTCAACCGCCATGCCGACAAACGCAGCCGCGGTAAGTCTTGGAACAGACAGGGCCCCTGCTGCCGCAGGTCCTGTCTGAGTGGCAGAGGCCATGGGTCCTCTGATATAAATTCTTGAAGTTCTGGGTACCAAGCTCTTCTTGGCCATCCACGAGTATCGTTCTTACTCCTCGCCTTCTTATTATTCTCAGTACCTTTGGTATGAGAGGCAGAGGGGAGAACACATAAACCGACTGGTACACCCACGGTGTTACCAGAGCGTCCATAGCTATCGCCTGAGGGTCCCTTGACCCGGTGCAATATCTTTTATAGCTTTTTGTTGAGGCGGGACGCCATCATGTCCACCTGTGGCCTTTCCCAATGGTGTACAATCCTATTGGAAGACTTCTGGAGGAAGTCCCCATTCTCCCGGGTGGAGGTCGTGTCTGTTGAGAAGATCTGCTTCCCAGTTGTCCACTCCGGGAATGAACACTGCTGACAGTGCTAACACATGATTTTCCGCCTATCGGAGAATCCTTGTGGCTTCTGCCATCGCCATCCTGCTTCTTGTGCCGCCCTGTTGGTTTACATGGGCGACTGCCGTGATGTTGTCTGATTGGATCAGTACCGGCTGGTTTTGAAGCAGAGGCCTTGCCGGCCTCAGGGCATTGTAAATGGCCCTCAGGTCCAGAATATTTATGTGTAGGGAAATAACCTGACTTGACCAAAGTCCCTGGAAATTTCTTCCCTGTGTGACTGCCTCCCAGCCTCAAAGGCTGGAATCCATGGTCACTAGGACCTAGTCCTGTATGCCGAACCTGCGGCCCTCTTGAAGATGGGCACTCTGCAGCCACCACAGTAGAGATACCCTGGTCCTTGGAGACAGGGTTATCAGCCTATGCATCGGAAGATGCGATCCGGACCACTTGTCCAACAGGTCCCTCTGAAAAGTTCTTGTATGGAACCTGCCTAATGGGATTGCTTCGTAGGAAGCTACCATTTTTCCCAGGACTCGCGTGCAATGATGCACCGCTACCTATTTTGGCTTCAGGAGGTCTCTGACTAGAGATGACAACTCCTTGGCTTTCTCCTCCGGGAGAAACACTATTTCTGGTTTATGTCCAGAACCATCCCCAGGAACAGTAGACGTGTCATAGGAACCAGCTGTGACTTTGGACTGTTTAGAATCCAACCATGCTGTTGTAGCACTTTCCAAAATAGTGCTACCCCGACTACCAACTGCTCCTTGGACCTCGCCCTTATAACGAGATTGTCCAAGTACGGGATAATTACAACTCCGTTTTTTTTTTGAAGGAGTATCAACATTTCGGCCATTACCTTGATAAAACACCCTCGGTGCCATGTACAGTCCAAACGGCAGTGTCTGGACTTGGTAATGGTAATCCTGTACCACAAATCTGAGGTACTCCTGGCGAGGATGGTAAATGGGGACATGCAGGTAAGCATCCTTGATGTCCCAGGATACCATGTAATCCCCCTCGTCCAGGCTTGGAATAACCGCCCTGAGCGATTCCATCTTGAACTTGAATTTTTGTGTTCAAGGATTTTAAATATAAAATGGGTCACACCGAACCATGCGGTTTCGGTACCTCAACCCGTGTGGAATAGTAACCCCGTCCTTGTTGAAGTAGGGGCACCTTGAGTATTACCTGCTGGGAATACCGCTTATTAATTGCCTCTAGCACAGCCTCCCTGCCTGAGGGAGTTGTCAGCAAGGCATATTTTAGGAAACGGCTGGGGGGAGACATCTCGAATTCCAGCTTGTACCCCTGAAATACTACTTGAAAGAAACAGGGATCCACCTGTGAGCGAGCCCACTAATTGCTGAAATTTTTGAGACGGCCCCCCACCGTACCTGGCTACACCTGTGGAGCACCCGCGTCATGGTGTGGCCTCACAGGAGGCGGGGGAAGAATCTTGATTCTGGGAACAGGCTGACTGGTGCAGCTTTTTTCCCTCTACCCTTGTCTCTGTACAGAAAGGAAGCGCCATTTGACCCGCTTGCTTTTCTGAAGCCGAAAGGACTGTACCTTTGTCTGTGAGGAAACCTGAGGTAAAATTATTTCTTCCCAGCAGTTGCTGTGGATACGAGGTCCCAGAGACCATCCCCAAATAATTCCTCACCCTTATAAGGCTCTCTATGCGCTTTTTAAGTCAGCATCACCTGTCCAGTGACAGGTCTCTAATACCCTCCTGACAGAATGGACATTACATTTATTTTGGATGCCAGCCGGCAAAATATCCCTCTGTGCATCCCCCATATATAAGACGACGTCTTTAATATGTTTTTATGTTTGCCAACTAGTATCCCTGTTTGACAGGGTCACCGACCACGCTGCAGCAGCACTATCTGCAGGTCTCAGTCTAGTACCTGAGTGTGTAAATACAGACTTCAGGATAGCCTCCTGTTTTTTATCAACAGGTACCTATTAAAGTGGCCGTATCCTAAGACGGCAGTGCCACCTTTTTTGACAAACGTGTGAGCGCCTTATCCACCCTAGGGGATATCTCCCAGCGTAACTTATCCACCTGGCGGGAAAGGGTACGCCATCAGTAACTTTTTATAAATTACCAGTTTCTTAACGGGGGAACCCACGCTTTCACATACTTCATTTATTCATCTGATGGGGGAACAAAACACTGCCTGTTTTTTCTCCCCAAACCTAAAACCCATTTTTAGAGGTGCTTGGGTTAAAGTCAGAAATGTATAACACATTTTTTATTGCCGGGATCACGTCACGGATGTTCCTAGTGGATTGTGTATATGTCTCCACCTTGTCGACACTGGAGTCAGACTCCGTGTCGACATCTGTGTCTGCCATCTGAGAGAGCGGGCGTTTTTGAGCCCCTGATGGCCTTTGAGACGCCTGGGCAGGCGCGGGCTGCGAAGCCGGCTGTCCCACAGCTGTTACGTCATCCACCCTTTTATGTAAGGAGTTGACACTGTCGGTTAATACCTTTCACCTATCCATCCACTCTGGTGTCGGCCCCACAGGGGGCGACATCACATATATCGGCCTCTGTTCTGTCACCATATAAGCCTCCTCCTTCAACATGTCGACACAGCCGTACCGACACACCGCAGACACACAGGGAATGCTCTAAACGAGGACAGGACCCACAAAAGCCCTTTGGGGGGACAGAGTAAGAGTATGCCAGCACACACCAGAGCGCTATATATATACAGGGACTAACTGAGTTATGTCCCTAATAGCTTTTATATAATATACTGTATACAGTGCCAATTTTAATGCCCCCCCTCTCTTTTCCCTCTTACTGTACTGTAGAATTGCAGGGAAGAGCCAGGGAGCTTCCCTCCAGCCGAGCTGTGAGGGAAAAATGGCGCCAGTGTGCTGAGGAGATAGGCTCCGCCCCTTTTTCGCGGCCTATTCTCCCGTTTTTTTATGGAATTCTGGCAGGGGTATTTACCTCATATATAGCCCCTGGGGCCATATATTGAGGTATTTTAGCCAGCCAAGGTGTTTTTATTGCTGCCTCAGGGCGCCCCCCCCCAGCGCCCTGCACCCTCAGTGACCGGAGTGTGAAGTGTGTGAGAGGAGCAATGGCGCACAGCTGCAGTGCTGTGCGCTACCTTGGTGAAGACAGAGTCTTCATGCCGCCGATTTTCCGGACCATCTTCTTGCTTCTGGCTCTGTAAGGGGGACGGCGGCGCGGCTCCGGGACCGAACATCAAGGCTGGGCCTGCGGTCGATCCCTCTGGAGCTAATGGTGTCCAGTAGCCTAAGAAGCCCAATCCGGCTGCAAGCAGGCGAGTTCGCTTCTTCTCCCCTTAGTCCCTCGCTGCAGTGAGCCTGTTGCCAGCAGGTCTCACTGAAAATAACAAATTCTAAGACTATAACTTTCTAAGAGCTCAGGAGAGCCCCTAGTGTGCATCCAACCTCGGCCGGGCACGAAATCTAACTGAGGCTTGGAGGAGGGTCATGGTGGGAGGAGCCAGTGCACACCAGGTAGTCTAAGATCTTTCTAGAGTGCCCATCCTCCTTCGGAGCCCGCTATTCCCCATGGTCCTTACGGAGTTCCCAGCATCCACTAGGACGTTAGAGAAAATAAGATTTTACTCACCGGTAAATCTATTTCTCGTAGTCCGTAGTGGATGCTGGGAACTCCGTAAGGACCATGGGGAATAGCGGCTCCGCAGGAGACTGGGCACAACTAAAGAAAGCTTTAGGACTACCTGGTGTGCACTGGCTCCTCCCTCTATGACCCTCCTCCAGACCTCAGTTAGGATACTGTGCCCGGAAGAGCTGACACAATAAGGAAAGGATTTGGAATCCCGGGTAAGACTCATACCAGCCACACCAATCACACCGTATAACTCGTGATATTATACCCAGTTAACAGTATGAAATATAACTGAGCCTCACTACAGATGGCTCATAACAATAACCCTTTAGTTAAGCAATAACTATATACAAGTATTGCAGACAATCCGCACTTGGGATGGGCGCCCAGCATCCACTACGGACTACGAGAAATAGATTTACCGGTGAGTAAAATCTTATTTTCTCTGACGTCCTAGTGGATGCTGGGAACTCCGTAAGGACCATGGGGATTATACCAAAGCTCCCAAACGGGCGGGAGAGTGCGGATGACTCTGCAGCACCGAATGAGCAAACTCAAGGTCCTCCTCAGCCAGGGTATCAAACTTGTAGACTCTTGCAAAAGTGTTTGAACCCGACCAAGTAGCAGCTCGGCAAAGTTGTAAAGCCGAGAGCCCTCGGGCAGCCGCCCAAGAAGAGCCCACTTTCCTCGTGGAATGGGCTTTTACAGATTTAGGGTACGGCAGTCCAGCCGCAGAATGTGCAAGTTGAATCGTGCTACAGATCCAGCGAGCAATAGTCTGCTTAGAAGCAGGAGCACCCAGCTTGTTGGGTGCATACAGGATAAATAGCGAGTCAGTTTTCCTGACTTCAGCCGTCCTGGAAACATATATTTTCAGGGCCCTGACTACGTCCAGTAACTTGGAGTCCTCCAAGTCCCAAGTAGCCGCAGGCACCACAATAGGTTGGTTCACATGAAAAGCTGATACCACCTTAGGAAGGAATTGGGAATGAGTCCTCAATTCCGCCCTATCCATATGAAAAATCAGATAAGGGCTTTTGCATGACAAAGCCGCCAATTCTGATACACGCCTGGCCGACGCCAAGGCCAACAGCATGACCACTTTCCACGTGAGGTATTTTAGCTCTACGGATTTAAGTGGCTCAAACCAATGCGACTTCAGGGAATCCAACACCACGTTGAGATCCCACGGTGCCACTGGAGGCACAAACGGGGGCTGAATATGCAGCACTCCCTTAACAAAAGTCTGAACTTCAGGCAGTGAAGCCAGTTCTTTTTGGAAGAAAATGTACAGAGCCGAAATCTGGACCTTAATGGAAACCAATTTTAGGCCCATAGTCACTCCTGACTGTAGGAAGTGCAGAAATCGACCCAGTTGAAATTCCTCCGTTGGGGCCTTCCTGGCCTCACACCAAGCAACATATTTTCGCCATATGTGGTGATAATGTTTTGCGGTCACATCTTTCCTAGCCTTAATCAGCGTAGGAATGACTTTCTCCGGAATGCCTTTTTCCTTTAGGATCCGGTGTTCAACCGCCATGCCGTCAAACGCAGCCGCGGCAAGTCTTGGAACAGACAGGGCCCCTGCTGCAGCAGGTTCTGTCTGAGCGGCAGAGGCCATGGGTCCTCTGAGATCACTTCATGAAGTTCTGGGTACCAAGCTCTTCTTGGCCAATCCGGAACCACGAGTATAGTTCTTACTCCTCTCCTTCTTATTATTCTCAGTACCTTGGGTATGAGAGGCAGAGGAAGGAACACATACACCGACTGGTACACCCCACGGTGTTACCAGAGCATCCACAGCTATCGCCTGAGGGTCCCTTGACCTGGCGCAATATCATTTTAGCTTTTTGTTGAGGCGGGACGCCATCATGTCCACCTGTGGCCTTTCCCAAAAGTGTACAATCATTTGGAAGACTTCTGGATGAAGTCCCCACTCTCCCGGGTGGAGGTCGTGCCTGCTGAGAAAGTCTGCTTCCCAGTTGTCTACTCCGGGAATGAACACTGCTGACAGTGCTAACACATGATTTTCCGCCCATCGGAAAATCCTTGTGGCTTCTGCCATCGCCATCCTGCTTCTTGTGCCGCCCTGTTGGTTTACATGGGCGACCGCCGTGATGTTGTCTGACTGGATCAGCACCGGCTGGTGTTGAAGCAGGGGTCTTGCCTGACTTAGGGCATTGTAAATGGCCCTTAGTTCCAGAATATTTATGTGTAGGGAAGTCTCCTGACTCGACCATAGTCTTTGGAAGTTTCTTCCCTGTGTGACTGCCCCCCAGCCTCGAAGGCTGGCATCCGTGGTCACCAGGACCCAGTCCTGTATGCCGAATCTGCGGCCCTCTAGAAGATGAGCACTCTGCAGCCACCACAACAGCGACACCCTGGCCCTTGGAGACAGGGTTATCAGCCGATGCATCCGAAGATGCGACCCGGACCACTTGTCCAACAGATCCCACTGGAAGATCCTTGCATGGAACCTGCCGAATGGAATTTCTTCGCAAGAAGCTTCCATCTTTCCCAGGACTCGCGTGCATTGATGCACCGACACCTGTATTTGTTTTAGGAGGTCTCTGACTAGAGATGACAACTCCTTGGCCTTCTCCTCCGGGAGAAACACTTTTTTCTGTTCTGTGTCCAGAACCATACCCAGGAACAGTAGACGCGTCGTAGGAACCAGCTGCGACTTTGGAATATTCAGAATCCAGCCGTGCTGTTGTAGCACTTCCCGAGATAGTGCTACTCCGACCAACAACTGCTCCCTGGACCCCGCCTTTATAAGAAGATCGTCCAAGTACGGGATAATTATAACTCCCTTTTTTCGAATGAGTATCATCATTTCGGCCATTACCTTGGTAAATACCCTCGGTGCCGGGGACAGACCAACGGCAACGTCTGGAATTGGTAATGACAGTCCTGTACCACAATTTTGAGGTACTCCTGGTGAGGAGGGTAAATGGGGACATGCAGGTAAGCATCCTTGATGTCCAGTGATACCATGTAATCCCCTTCGTCCAGGCTTGCAATAACCGCCCTAAGCGATTCCATTTTGAACTTGAACCTTCGTATATAAGTGTTCAAGGATTTAAATTTTAGAATGGGTAACACCGAACCGTCTGGTTTCGGTACCACAAACATTGTGGAATAGTAACTCCGGCCTTGTTGAAGGAGGGGTACCTTGATTATCACCTGCTGATTTGAGGTAATGGCGAGGGGGAGTCGCCTCGAACTCCAGCTTGTATCCCTGTGATACTACTTGTAGAACCCAGGGATCCACCTGTGAGCGAGCCCACTGGTCGCTGAAGTTCCCGAGACGCGCCCCCCACCGTACCTGGCTCCACCTGTAAAGCCCCAGTGTCATGCGGTGGACTCAGAGTAAGCGGGGGAAGATTTTTGATCCTGGGAACTGGCTGTCTGGTGCAGCTTTTTCCCTCTTCCCTGGTCTCTGTGCAGAAAGGAAGCGCCTTTGACCCGCTTGCTTTTCTGAAGCCGAAAGGACTGTACCTGATAATACGGTGCTTTCTTAGGTTGTGAGGAAACCTGAGGTAAAAGTTTTTCTTTCCAGCTGTTGCTGTGGATATGAGGTCCCAGAGACCATCCCCAAACAATTCCTCACCCTTATAAGGCAGACTCTCCATGTGCCTTTTAAAATCAGCATCACCTGTCCACTGCCGGGTCCCTAATACCCTCCTGGCAGAATGGACATTGCCTTAATTCTGGATGCCAGCCGGCAAATATCCCCCTGTGCATCCCTCATATATAAGACGACATCTTTAATATGCTCTATGGTTAGCCAAATAGTATCCCTGTCGAGGTAACAATCTGACAGGGTAACAGACCACGCTGCAGCAGCACTATCCATGCTGAGGCAATTTTAAGGTCTCAGTATAGTACCTGAGTGTGTAAATACAGACATCAGGATAGCCTCCTGCTTTTTATCAGCAGGCTCCTTCAAAGTGGCCGTATCCTAAGACGGCAGTGCCACCCTTTTTTTACAAACGTGTGAGCGCCTTATCCACCCTAGGGGATATCTCCCCACGTGACCTATCCTCTGGCGGGAAAGGGTACGCCATCAGTAATTTTTTTAGAAATTACCAGTTTCTTATCGGGGGAACCCACGCTTCTGCACACACTTCATTCACTCATCTGATGGGGGAACAAAACACTGGCTGCTTTTTCTCCCCAAACATAAAACCCTTTTTTAGTGGTACTTGGGTTAATGTCAGAAATGTGTAACACATTTTTCATTGCCGAGATCATGCTACGGATGTTCCTAGTGGATTGTGTATATGTCTCAACCTCGTCGACACTGGAGTCAGACTCCGTGTCGACATCTGTGTCTGCCATCTGAGGTAGCGGGCGTTTTTTAGCCCCTGATGACCTTTGAGACGCCTGGGCAGGCGCGGGCTGAGAAGCCGGCTGTCCCACAGCTGTTACGTCATCCAGCCTTTTATGTAAGGAGTTGACACTGTCGGTTAATACCTTCCACCTATCCATCCACTCTGGTGTCGGCCCCACAGGGGGCGACATCACATTTATCGGCATCTGCTCCGCCTCCACATAACCTTCCTCCTCAAACATGTCGACACAGCCGTACCGATACACCGCACACACACAGGGAATGCTCTGACTGAGGACAGGACCCCACAAAGTCCTTTGGGGAGACAGAGAGAGAGTATGCCAGCACACACCAGAGCGCTATATAATGCAGGGATTAACACTATAACTGAGTGATTTTTCTCAATAGCTGCTTGTATACACAATATTGCGCCTAAATTTTGTGCCCCCCCTCTCTCTTTTTAACCCTTTGAGCCTGAAAACTACAGGGGAGAGCCTGGGGAGCTGTCTTCCAGCTGCACTGTGAAGAAAAAATGGCGCCAGTGTGCTGAGGGAGATAGCCCCGCCCCTTTTTCGGCGGACTTCTCCCGCTTTTTTATGGATCTCTGGCAGGGGTATTTTACACATATATAGCCTGTATGACTATATATTGTGTAGATTTGCCAGCCAAGGTGTTTAATATTGCTGCTCAGGGCGCCCCCCCCAGCGCCCTGCACCCATCAGTGACCGGAGTGTGAGGTGTGCATGAGGAGCAATGGCGCACAGCTGCAGTGCTGTGCGCTACCTTGGTGAAGACCGAAGTCTTCTGCCGCCGATTTCCAGGACCATCTTCTTGCTTCTGGCTCTGTAAGGGGGACGGCGGCGCGGCTACGGGACCGGACGATCGAGGTCGGGCCCTGTGTTCGATCCCTCTGGAGCTAATGGTGTCCAGTAGCCTAAGAAGCCCAAACTACCACCTGTTAGGTAGGTTCGCTTCTTCTCCCCTTAGTCCCTCGTAGCAGTGAGTCTGTTGCCAGCAGATCTCACTGAAAATAAAAAACCTAAAATATACTTTATTTTTCTAGGAGCTCAGGAGAGCCCCTAGTGTGCATCCAGCTCAGCCGGGCACAAGATTCTAACTGAGGTCTGGAGGAGGGTCATAGAGGGAGGAGCCAGTGCACACCAGGTAGTCCTAAAGCTTTCTTTAGTTGTGCCCAGTCTCCAGCGGAGCCGCTATTCCCCATGGTCCTTACGGAGTTCCCAGCATCCACTAGGACGTCAGAGAAATTATAATGTAAGAAGAGGCTCCCTCATTAAACATGTACCATACTTTTGTAGTTTACATGCAGTACAATTCATTATAACCGATATGCCATATAATGTTAGTATGTCATGCCTAGTTCATCATGCCCGGAATTTAATGTCTAGCATAACAAACCAAGTAAATAATTGGCAGGTTGATCATGACCATAATATTTTGCCCAGTAAATTATGTGTTGTATATCCTGCCTGGCAATATACAGTTTCTTGTTATCCTGAAATAAGCCAGCACTGCTGCCTCCTTATCCCCAGCTTTCTGAGTTGGAAGGTGAGTAAAGGTGGGTGCTTAGTATTTGCACAGTGTTGCTAGGGTGCAGCCAATCAGGTACAGGGCTTTAGCAAGGCACTTCTACTTCCTGTGCTGGCCCCACAGACACATGACTTCACAAATGAGGCGGGACCAGGAAGCTGAGCACTGGGCAACTCTCCAGAATGCAGTTTGCCATTGCAGGCACCCTACAAGCCAGATACAGGTGCTATGTTCTACCCACCATGTCTTGCACCCTGGGAAGCAGCACCAAATGTACACCACTAGTTAATGTCTTGCCCAGGTGCTTGCTGCAACACACCATTGAAACATAGTGAATTTCTTTTTAAAATATTTGTTCTAAAGCCCTGTTGTAGAGTTATGTATTGTGCATTAAAGTTGGAAAAATACCATTGTACTAAGGTATGGTCTATACATTTCCCATTTTGTAAGAGATATTGGAAAAAAATTGTTATATGTTTTCCGTTTTGAAAATCATTAAATGGTTAAATGCTACAAGTTGTGTCTTAACTGAGTGTTATTGTGCATGACTCATCAAACACATTGACATCACAAGCATGTGTTATTGTGCATGACTCATTAGCCACAATAACATCACATGTTTGAGTCACCAGACTTAAAGGTCAGACTGATTAGATTGCAGGTGCATGTTGTTCACTTAGCTCTATAAAGGGGTCTTCATGTGCCCAAGTCTATCACTGTGTAATTGGAGCTTCATAGTTCTGTATGGCTATACAGTACTTAGCCAAGGAGATATTGAGATCTTATCATAATGACTGATGTTTATCTTCTATCACCTGTATTTTGTTAAACCTACTCTGGTTTGGATTCAATGTGTGAACTAAACTTCTTGCTCACATCCGCTATGAACCTACCAGCTTGTAGGTATTTGCCAATAATAACAACAACATAACATATCAGCTTAAACACTGGGGGTCTGATGCAGAGATGAATAAAAGTACTTCCACCTTTCATGCAGGAATATAAATGCATATATTTGCCTATATGCACAGTTGTACATATGTTGTACATCCTTATTTTTACACTTGGTTTGCTACTTGTCATAGTTCTCAGTGCACATTTGCACCATTTGATGAAAATGTAAATACAACTGTTTATACAGTACACCAAGCATAGGATACTTGGAGTGTAACCTATCATATTTATGCTTTCGTTCAATGCTGTATAGCCCTCAGTGAACTTTGCCTACATGACAACTCCCTGTAACAGCCAAGTTTTGCCTACTCAGTCACAAGCTTTGCGCATCCTGTGTACATTTGGTCCTGGATAATGCGCAGTGCAAAGACATACAAGACACGCTCCGCAAATGGAGGTATGTTCTACTTTGCATTAGGCCCTGGGTCTCTGTCTAACATGTAGGTATCTCTGATCTTCCCCTGCAGAATCGGCATAACATGGTAGTGCTGGAACCCATAAACCATTTGCTGCAGGAGAAGTGGGACTCCTTTGCTGGGAAGATTTTCTATCTGAAGTTCCTGCTGTATATTGTCTATCTGATTATATTCACAGTGACAGCATATAACAGGCCACTGACAGGGCAGGTGCGTATAATCTAAAAACAAGAAAGTAGAGTACAATAAGTAAAATGATCTTTTATAACAGGCTCCAAGTTAGTGCTGTTTTCCACCTTGATGTTATTGTTTCACTTTTCACATTCACTACAGCTACTTTTTGCTAAGTACAGTACATTTCTCTTTCATTTTTTCATTTTTTTTCAGCCTCCATACCCATTAGAAGGGACAACCAAAGACAATGCCCGTGTGCTTGGAGAAGTCATCGTCATACTTGGGGGAATTTATATCTTACTATGTCAGGTATGTGTTTTTGTACTATTGATTGGATGAAAGAACCTATACTTATGTCGGCGACTATTAACCATGGCTGGCTTTAAGTCCTTCCATTACACCATTGCTAGATACAAATATACAATAAATAATAATAATAATAATAATAATAATAATCATTCAAAGTTAACAAATATGACATGGTAGCATTGGACTTTATGAATAGAAGAGAGTAGAACTGAAGGAATGTAAATATATATTTATATAATGACTAAGTCATTTTAGAACAGGTATAGAATATGTTACTAAGGTTAGTCCTGTTAGTCTCAATGAGAAATATCCTGAGTGTGTTCTAACCCCAAGTTTTATTCTTTGATAACAAAATTTCTGTTCTTCATTTTTTTTCTGTATTATGTAAATGAATAATTTAAGGAGGCATTATTTCCTCTTGCATTCATTGTTGCTAACAGATTAGTTTCATTATTGATCCATGTAGACTTCACTGCAGAGTGCATTATACATATACTTTAAGCAAGGATTAAATAGTTATATTTCTGTGTGTATACATATAGTGCTGCAGAGGCAATAGGAATTAAATTACATACAACACTGTTATATCATTTGTAGTCATTCTGTCATATTCGAGGCTTTGAATCCACCTTTTCTGCTTACAGGTAGTGTACTTTTGGAAGAGGCGTCCTTCTCTACAAATTCTAATGATAGATGGCTACTTTGAAGTCCTTTTGTAAGTTTTAATCACAATGTATTCTATTCATATGGCAAACACTATGGGATATAGCAAAACATTCTGACTCCCCCAGAATATCTGTGAAACTACCGGATTTCTTGGGGTCCTTCAGGACCAGAGCCGGCCCTAACCAATATGATGCCGTTTTTGTCTGGTGCCCCCTAGCACCGCCGCTAGTTCCACCTCTGACGCTGCACCCCTTTCCCAGCACCATTACCCCTCACCCATAGCAGTCCTTATTTTGGTGCTCCTACCCCCTATATTTTAAATAGGAACAGTGCGCCCATTTGGCGCATAGCCCAAAAAGGGGCATGTTCTTGCTGGGGACCGGCATGGACACACAATAGTACCTCCAATTCAAATTAGGCCACACAGTAGTGCAACTTTATTCACATTTTATCATCGATAGTGTCCCTAATTCACGTTACGTCACAAAGTAGTACCACTTTACCTTATATAAGTTACTACACACAGTAGTGTTCCTTATTCACATTACATCACACTGAATTGCTTCTTATTCACATTACACCACACCCTATTGCTCTTTATTCACATTAGACCACACAGTAGTGCCCTTTCCTATACTAGACACCACACAATAGTGCAGCTTATACACATAAAACCACACATTAGTAATGCATTTATGCACATAATGCCACACAGTAATGCCCCTTATAAACATAATGTGCCTTACACATTATGCCAACCTTTATTAATGCCCTTATACACATAAATGCCCTTACACATATGCCGCACATTATTAATGCCCTTATATACATAATGTCCCTTACACATATACCGCACATTATTAATGCTCTTATACACATAATGACACACATAATGTCCCTTACACTAATGCCACACATTATTAATGCATTTATACACACAACACACATACTGTAATACCCCTTACACATATGTCGAACACTATTGCACAACTAACCAACCAACCAACAGCACTCACATGGCCACTAATACTGTGTCCTCTGCCTCTGCTTGGACACATATGTGTCCTCATACATCTTGCCCCAATACGCCATATTGCAGGAGATGCCTTTTTTGCTGAAAATGCATCTTATTTGCATTACTATATTGCTAGGATGCACAAGCATCTTCTGCTGATTGAAATGATATGTGGCATGCCTATATTCTGTGTGCGACTGTGGCTGTATCTGCATCCGAAATGCTATTTTACAGTGATTTCCAGGAACACACTGTAACGTAGCATTTCATATGCAGATACAGTAACAGTCACATACAAAATATAGGCATGCATATAATTTTAATCAGCAGAAGCAGATTGTGCCCCTAGGCATTCCAAATGCCCTAGGTATTTGCCTATGCCTAGGGCTGGCTCTATTCAGGACGTCTGTAAATTGGGAGATGTGGGTGTGGAGGAGGGAACCAAGATGCAGTTTTGCTTTGTGCAAATATTGTTATCAGTATGCAGTGTGGTGGCTTGTAGTGCAACTTTGGTGGGAGGGCTGTGATAAGGAATCAGTCACCCTTCCCTCCCACCCTGACTTAGTCCTCTGCTCTGCATTTCCCAGAGGGCAGGTCTGCAAATAGTTCAAATGCTTTACGTAAATATTAATGTATTGAACATTGCCAGCCTCCTCTCACATCATTCTAGTCTCTGGTCACTTAGTGCAGGATCAGTTGTGTAGACTAACATGGGGCTCAGTAGCGGATCTTGCCACGGGCAAGCAGGACTTTTGCCCAGCGCGCCGCCTTCCGGAGGGCGCCGCACCATGGCAAAATCCGCTACTGCTGTGCCCCCCGCTGCCCGCTGTGTCCCCCGACTGTGTCCCCCTGTGAAGGGAACTAGACGGGTAGCGTTTAGTTTCCCTTCGTGGAGAGGACCTTTGCTGAGCGGTGTGCGATGATGTCATCGCGCACCGCACAGCAAAGGTCCTCTCCACGAAGGGAAACTAGACGCGTAGCATCTAGTTTCCCTTTGTGGAGAGGACCTTTGCTGTGCGGTGCGCAATGACGTCATCGCGCACCGCTCAGCATTTCAGCTGCGCTACTCTACTGTACAGGGGGGCGTAACTGACCATGCCCCCTGTATGAAACCATGCCCCTATTTCCCGCCCGGGGTGCAAAAAGTGCTAGAATCGGCCCTGATGGGACTGATTCAGGGATGGACTCAATGTTGATGTTCCACGCTACTGTGTGATTTTTGGCTAAGTGACTGACAGGAAGTGACATTTGGAGGAAGTATTGCTTGCAAATCTACAGGATGCCATGTATGTTTACAGGGCGTGTATCTGACTTCAGCTGTGAACTCTTACATATAGAAACATGGCGCCTGCATTGCTACTGCCGCGTCCAGTTTGCGTATCCATATGTCTACTCTTAACCATTTAACTGACTACTATTTTTTCCAAAACCTGCTCAGAAATTGTAATTTTCTATTTATGATTGAATTAGTTTAAGAACATTTATTTAAAGTATATCCAATACAGTTTTATTTTTTTTTAATAAGATTTTTATTTTATAAACATCAGTTTGAGGGCTGCTTTTTTTTACACTTCCCCAATGGCTGCTAATATCTGTAGCCGCTGTGTGGGGGGTGCTGCCGGGCTGACCGATCAGCAGTTATCAGCAGCACGGCAGACACAGAGGGGACGGAAGCAGAAGGACCAGAGGTCCCAGATGCGACCATGTCAGGAAAAGCACAGCCTGGTGTGGTCGCATCAGATGTGACCATGCCAGCAAGTGGGTAATCTCGATGTTCCTTGTTCTTGCGTCTAGTCTGTGAATGTGTATACAATTGCGAATGACTTGCGATAGCTCTGGTGGCCGTCTCTTTTAATTTCTGATGGGCAGGTCACTTGCAGATCTTAGTAGTTGTGAAGTTGAAAACAGTCACTTGCAAATGCATTTGTGTCCATCTCTGAATCATGCCCCCAACTTTACCGGGTCCGGGCAATCTCCGTACAGCCCTGAAGGTTATAAAGTAATCAGATGCCCATGATTGGTGCTATATGAGGTGATGTTCTCAAATCACCTTAGTAAATAGTACTTCTTGTCTATACACTATAGTTAAGCTACTTTGCAGTCTAAACCAATATTCATAAATGCAGTCTTATAATGCATTGGGACACAACACCTTCACTTTGCATCTGAGTTTGCTTAAATATGCTGAGAACGTAGATTCTTTACATTGGTGCTGAGACCCATATGCTTTGCTGAAAATGTATATAAACATACAACAATGGCATACAGTACTTCCCAAATTCCTCAAGGTGCACTTTAGTCTTAAATTAATAGAAGGAAAGTGTTGGATGAAACTATACTTATCCCAGTGCTTGAAGGTGAATACATCAAGTACTACTGGGAAACAAGAAAGCATTTTTGAAGAAACTTTTCCAAAACTTTTTGCATTCTGCATGAAGTAACTTGAGATAGAGGCCCTCATTCCGAGTTGATCGCGCGCTAGCTGCTTTTAGCAGCAGTGCAAATGCTAAGCTGCCGCCCTCTGGGAGTGTATCTTATCTTAGCAGAAGTGCGAACGAAAGATTAGCAGAAGTGCTCGAAAAAATGTTCATGCCGTTTCTGAGTAGCTCCAAACCTACTCCTTCCTTGCGATCACTGCAGACAGTTTAGTTCCTGTTTTGACGTTACATACACGCCCTGCGTTCGGCCAGCCACTCCCCCGTTTCCCCAGGCACGCCTGCATTTTTACTTGACACGTCTCCATTTTTTTAGCACACTCCCGGAAAACGCTCTGTTACCTCCCAGAAACGCCCCTTTCCTGTCAATCACTCCCCGATCAGCCGTGCGACTGAAAAGCGCCGCTAGACCTTGTGTAAAATAGCATCGTTTTGTGTGAAATAACTTCGCACATGCGCACTGTGGCCCGTACGCGTGCGCAGAAATGCCGTTTTTTTGCCTGATCGCCGCTCTGCAACCGAAAGCAGCTAGCGATCAACTCGGAATGAGGACCAGAGAGCCTTACATCAATAGCAAGAACATAGAGGCGCCGCGCTCCTACATCTGAATTTGCTGAGTTCAGAAAATGTCTTAAAGTTTCTTAAAGTTAGTAAGGTACCTGTATCATCATCATCATCGTAATCATAAACATCTTAATTATTCTAAAAAGATATAGAATGTTCTAATCAGCAGCTAAATCTTTCTGTTTTGCAGCCTGCTTCATGCAGTCATCCTGCTGTGCAGTTTTGTCGTCTACTTTGCAGGAAGTGAAACCTATGTGGCTTTAATGGTGTTTGCATTGGTGATTGGCTGGGTGAATACGTTATACTACACCCGTGGTTTCCAGCAGACCGGAATTTACAGTGTGATGATTCAGAAGGTCAGCTTTAAATAGTTCCTTCTCTTTCATTGTTCTCTAATGTTTATAATAAAACCAATGTCATTCTGTAATGTAATGCACATAGTTTGTTTTCATATAAACAGTTGACTTTATCCTGCACTTTAAAGCATAGGAGACAGCTCTATAGGTGCTGTGGGCAGTGCCACATTAACTAAAGGGCAGTCACCGAGAGCCCTCACATCAGCAGTGTGGTGGGCACTGTGGCATTTGTGAACAGGGGTTTCTGCATGGCATAATGTGACCTTGGGGCACTACCGATCCTGCGGCTATCTGCAAACTGTACATGTGCGGTAGAAATCACACTGTGCGTGCACTGCACAGACGGAGGTGGAATGTGCGGACGGATTACTCTGTTCATTGTTGGAACACTCTTTCTGTGAAATGGTTGTTTCTTGATGGTATCTAGGAGACAGTACTGTGATCCCACAGATCTGATCCATCTGCTGGGAATGTCATGGGAGGGCTGTGGGCATGAAGGCTGACTCCCGTACTTATGAGCAGCTTACGAATGGATATAGAGCTTTTGTACCCAGTAGGTCCTCACACTAATAGTGACAACTGTTGTAAACTCACATTGTAATTAGTTACCAAGCAGGCTGTCACTTCTGTGTGGAAAAGTGGTCCCAGACATATCTGACTTAGAATCACACACACTAGTTGAACTATGCCCAATATGAAAAATTAGCTTCTAACACACAAAGGGGATCCGATCAGGATCCCGGCAGTTGGAAACCTGACACTACTCAGGGTTAGGCACCACTGGGGAGGATGGGCTGCGGGGGAGGGAGGGTTATGTGTAGGCTGCGAGGAGGGGAAGGTTAGGATTAGGCTGCTGGGAGGGTTAGGGTTAGGCACCACTGGAAAGTGTTAGGCTGCGAGGGATGGAGGGTTATGTGTAGGCTGCGAGTGGGGGAAGGTTATGGTTAGATTGCTGGGAGGGTTATGGTTAGGCACCACTGGGGAGAGTTAGACTGTGGGGGAGGGAGGGTTATGTGTAGGCTGCGGGGAGGGGAAGGTTAGGGTTAGGCTGCTGGGAGGGTTGGGGTTAGGCATCACTGAGGAGGGTCAGACTGCGGGGGAGGAAGGGTTATGTGTAGGCTGCGGGGAGGGGAAGGTTAGGGTAAGGCTGCTGGGAGGGTTAGGGTTAGGCACCACTGGGGAGAGTTAGACTGTGGGGGAGGGAGGGTTATGTGTAGGCTGCGGGGAGGGGAATGTTAGGGTTAGGCTGCTGGGAGGGTCAGGGTTAGGCACCACTGGGGAGAGTTAGACTGTGGGGGAGGGAGGGTTATGTGTATGCTGCGAGGAGGGGAAGGTTAGGGATAGGCTGCTGGGAGGGTTAGGGTTAGGCACCACTGGAAAGTGTTAGGCTGCAGGGGAGGGAGGGTTATGTGTAGGCTGCGAGTGGGGGAAGGTTAGGGTTAGACTGCCAGGAGGGTTAGGGTTAGGCATCACTTGGGAGAGTTAGACTGTGGGGGAGGGAGGGTTATGTGTAGGCTGAGGGGAGGAGAAGGTTAGGGTTAGGCTGCTGGGAGGGTTAGGGTTAGGCACCATTGGAAAGTGTTAGGCTGCGGGGGAGGGAGGGTTATGTGTAGGCTGCGAGTGAGGGAAGGTTAGGGTTAGGCTGCTGGGAGGGTTAGGGTTAGGCACCACTGGGGAGAGTTAGACTGTGGGGGGGAGAGGGTTATGTGTAGGCTGCGGGGAGGGGAAGGTTAGGGAGGATTAGGCTGCTGGGAGGGTTAGGGTTAGGCACCACTTGGGAGGGTTAGACTGCAGGGGGAGGGAGGGTTATGTGTAGGCTGCAGGGAGGGGAAGGTTAGGGTTAGGCTGCTGGGAGGGTTAGGGTTAGGCACCACTTGGGAGGGTTAGACTGCAGGGGGAGGGAGGGTTATGTGTAGTCTGCGGGGAGGGGAAGGTTAGGGTTAGGCTGCTGGGAGGGTTAGGGTTAGGCAACACTGAGGATGGTCAGACTGCGGGGGAGGGAGGGTTATGTGTAGGCTACGAGGAGGGGGGTTAGTGTTAGGCTGCAGGGGTGGGGGGAGTTATGGTAAGGCTGCAGGGAAGGAGTGTTAGAGTAAGGTAGGTTAGAGATTAGTAATAGTAAAATTCACCACTTAGGTGTCGGTATCCTGAGCGTTGGGATGCTGCTGTCAGTATGCGGACTGCTGGCATCCCAAGCGCCAGGATCCTGATACCATCCCCATACAAAGTGCCTGAGAGGTTAGTTAAGTTCTGTGCCTAAAGTTCCAGGTACTATTAATACATTGTCTGCAACACTTTCCATAGCCTGCAGTGCTCGGTTTGTGGCTGTATAATCATGTACCGTCTGCTAAGGGCTAGGGCTGAACACTGCATACATTACCATTTAGTTTTGTGTGGAACAGAACAAAACAAATGAACATCTTATATGTAAATCTAGTCTAAGAATAGCCACTATGTGGAGCCATCTCGTCAGCAGCTCTATAACTTCAAAAGTGGAGATTGATGTTAATATAGGATTACCTCATTCCTTGGGTTTAATTTAAGTTGATGAAATGTACTGTATCACCTTGTTACATTCTATTGGTTTGTATTTAAAACATCTATTTGCAGTGTACACTTTTTGTTTACTACAATTTTGCATTTTCTCCCAATGCTAGAAATAGGAGTAATGGTGCTGAATAGGTTGTATAAAAAGAATATGAATTATTAGGGGACACTAATAACAGCTTAATTGTCTTATAATTGTATGCAAACAATTTTGGCCCTCATTCCGAGTTGATCGCCACCTGCCATTGGTCGCTGCGCAGCGATCAGTTAAAAAAATTGCAAAACTGCGCATACGTATGCACCGCAATGCACACCCTCGGCGTACAGGTACAAAGAGCATTGTGGTTTTGCATAGGTTCTAGTGACGCTTTCAGTCGCACAGCCGATTTCACACCAACAGGTTGGGTACGAAATCCCAACTGTCGAGACCCCAACAGCTAGTAGACTGATAGCGGAATCCTGATGGACAGTAGATGGATCCCAGTAAGTATTTTAACCCTACCCCTAATCCTAACCCTAACCCACCCATCCTGCAGTTTAACCCTAACCTTCCCTTCCCACTGCCTAACTCTGAAAAGCAGCCTAACCCTAATTCCCCCCACTTGCAGCCTAACCCTAAACTCCTCCACCCCTGCAGCCTAACCCTATCCCTACCCCTGGTGCCTAACCCTAACCCCAGTACTTACCTTTGGGATCGTCGGTCTTCTGACTTTTGGGATGTAGACCATATCCCCTTTAAAATCGTAATGTCATGTAAGAGACTGCAAAGTGCTCTTTCAGTGTTTCTGGAACCTGTGACTGATTTTTTGGAATCGAGCATGGATTTAAATTGGGAATGGGATGATAGCTGTTTGTCAGGTTTGCAGGACATATTTAAAAGAAATCACAATTTTTGCAAGGGTTGCCGAGCTTTTTAGCAGCACAAATAGACCACTTCCATTGAATCTGTATAGTATCAGTCATTTAAACTGTGTTCTTTGCACAGACAGGCTAGCAATACCCGCCGAAAAGTTGCAATATGGACAGATGGACAACTTCCATTCCAATCTAGCACAAGTGTATATACTGTATATCATAAATGTATTACCTACAGTATTATGACCTTCATATGTGTTTACAAATGGGATTGATAACAAGGGAACAGTGTTTGGTCCCCTTTCCATAATGTCTTACAGCATTAGCCTTTTCTGCATGGAGAACAACTCCCTATTTGCCGGTTAGGAACCTTGTACTTGCTAGAAGTTGAGACTCTTGGACTTGCATAGAGTTGTGGTTCTTGGAATTGAGCGTGGAAATACTCAGACTTGATTTTCCTGGAGGGAACTTGGAGTTGTTCGGTGTTGTGGGGAACTGCAGTACTATTGTGGTGAGACTCCTAAAGCCCTCAATAGGGTTTTCACCAATAGCAACCCCCCACTGTTCTCTTAGTGCTAGTTGTGCACACCGGTACATAGGGGGCCCCCTGGACCTGAAACCTCCAGCAGTAGGAGCTCACCCAATAGACTGAAGACCCTGAGTAGCAGTGAGTAACCGTTGAGAGTAAGGCACACGGCTGCCCGAGGTTTGAGGTACGGGCTGCATAGACTTACATCTGGGCTAGTGTCTTAACAGTGCAGATGGTATGCATGCTTCTAGCCGGGTGGGCTGGAGTTGGCAGACGGAGAACGCCACATCAAGCCTGGGTATCAGCAGGCAGGGCTGGACACAGGACATGGGTCCTAATTCAGACCTTATCGCTCCTCTGCGAATTTGCAGAGGGCTGCGATCAGATAGTCGCCACCCATAGAGACTGAAAACCCGCCCTGTGCAAGTGTTTGAATGCATGCGTATGCCATGTGAAAACTTCGACAGACAGCGGACATCTGCAAATCCGTTCATAATTCACTCACCATCTAATGATTTTTCCAGTCTGTGCGTAGCCCAGGACTTACTTCTACAGTGTGATAGAATCAGGCTGTTCGGGGCTGGAGCTGACGTCACACACCCTCCCAGAAAACGTTTGGCAATGCCTGTGTTTTTCCTGACACTCCTAGAAAACGGCCAGTTACCACCCACAAACGTCCGCTTCCTGTCAATCACCTTGCGTATGCCTAGCGATCTAAATATTTGCACCATTCTGGTACTGTCTGGGCTTGCGCCTGCACATTGCGGTGCATACGCATGTGCAGTCATTCGCTGTTGTGCGGTTTTGCACAACAGCGATCACGTCTGAATTAGGCCCATGGACAGGCAGGGATTCCGGCAGAGTATCCACAGGACAATGACCAATATAGGTAACAGGGACCAGCGATTTACACTGCAAGGGTAACCTATACCCAGCACAGAGTGGGTGGCCAGCAAGGATTATAAAGGGTAGTTTGACCAATCAGCAGCTGAGGAGTGAATGGAGAACAATTATTCCTAAAGGACATTCAGCTGTATTGCTACGTGTCCAGCATGTCCTGACTGTCAGCCAACAGCTCCCTGTACTGGGTTGCCTAGCAACCGGGAATACTGTCTGCATCCAACATCCCGGTTGCCAAATGCCTGACAGCTCCCAGCGATCAATGCAGGCGCCTTGTTGCTAAGCACCAGGTGGGGACCAGCAGCCCGGGCGGCCGGAAGAGACGCATCACCCCGGTCGCTTGGCAACGGCTGGGACCTGCATCTGACATGGGCCACACGGCGGCCTGTGACAGTGAGAATGGAAAATTAGGTCAGCCTATGACCCCATCAATGTTTGTGTGTGTGGTCAGTGATGGTGCAACCCGCTCAGCAAAGAGATGTAGGCGACAGGCTGGATAGTCTCTCTCCCTGCTCTGCATCCCTGCTGTCTGTTGTTGTCGGGACTGCCACTGCACCCTCACAATGCGGACAATCATGGCCTGAAAAGGGGGTGGAGCCATGCAATATTAGGGGGTGGGGCTATATGGACCCCATGGGAACTAAGCTATGCGGCCCTCTGGGAGGTGGAGCTACACGGACCTGTGGGGGCAGAGCTACACTGACCTGAAGGGGGCGGAGCTACATGGACGGGACCAGGCCAGGGCTGCATGTAAAAAAGGTCGTAGAACCTGAAATATATTAATATATATGTATACGACATTGCACAGCACAGTGGATCCCGAGAGTGTGGGTTTTTAACATTATATGTTGCACCATGTCTCACATTTGTCTCTATAAATTTTAATATTTCACAGTTCTTGGCTTTTTAAAAAATAATAATAAAAGTTATATTTTAAATAAGTATATTTTGTTTGAGTGCGCCACTCCAAGTCCAATTCTTCCCTCTCCTTTTGAAACCAGGGCTGCATGTAATAGGATGATCTACTGTTACCTGGATGGGGGGAGGGGGGAGAGGGAGGCGGTGTGTGTGTGTGTGTGTAGGCTTGCACTGATGTATGTGTGTGTGGCACCAGTACTGTGTGCATTTTTTGTATAAGTGGTGGTACTGCTGTGTGCATTATGTGTGTAGTCGGCGCTGCTGCTGTGGACATTATGGGGGTCATTCCGAGATGATCGTAGCTGTGCTAAATACGATCATGCACACTGACATGCGGGGGGACACCCAGCACAGGGCTATCCCGCCCCGCATGTCAGTGCCGGCCCCCTCCACCCACAGAAGTGTGAAGGCATTGCACAGTGGCAATGCCTTTGCACTTCAAGAGTAGCTCCCGACCAGCGCAGCTTTAGCGTGCTGGCCGGGAGCTACTCATCGCTCCCCGGCCCGCAGCGGCTGCGTGTGACGTCGCGCAGCTGCTGGGGCCCGCCCCACGTACAGTCCGGCCACGCCTGCATTGGCCAGGCCGTGCCCACGAAACGGCGGTCAAATGCCGCTGTTCCACCCCGCCCAGCGACCACCTGGCAATCATAGCGGCACTACGGCCTTCGGCATGCACAGTTCTGTCCCGATCGCATCACTGCGATAAACTGCAGCGTTCGATCGGGTCAGAATGACCCCTTATGTGTGTAGGCGGCGCTGCTGTGGGCATTGTGTGTGTAGCCAGTGCTGCTGCTGTGGGCATTATGTGTGTAGGCAGCACTGCTGTGGGCATTATGTGTGTAGGCGGCACTGCTACTGTGGGCATTATGTGTGTAGGCGGCGCTGCTGCTGTAGGCATTATGTATGTAGGCTTAAGGGTGCATTAGTGGCGCTACTGCTGTGGCATTAAAGCTGTGGGCATTATGTGGGTAAGCGGCGCTACTGCCAGTGGGCATTATGTGCATTAGCAGCGTTACTGCTGTGGGCATTATGTGTTTAAGTGGTTCTACTGGTGTGTGCATTATGTGCGTAAGTGGCGCTACTGGTGTGGGCATTATGTGTGCAAGTGGTGCTAAAGCTCTGGCCATTAGGTGGGTAAGCGGCGCTACTGCCAGTGGGCATTATGTGCATTAGCAGCGTTACTGCTGTGGGCATTATGTGTGTAAGTGGCGCTACTGCTGTGGCATGTGTGTAAGTTACACAACTACTGTGGGCATTATTTGTGCAAGTGGCACTACTGCTGTGGGCATTATGTGTGTAAACAGCAACTACTGTTGACATTATGTGCGTAGGCGGTGCTTCTGTGGACATTATGTATAAGGAGCGCTACTACTGGGGGTATTATTTGTGTAAGAGGCACTACTGTGGGCATTACGTATAAGGGATGCTACTACTGTGGGCATTATATGTATAAGCAGCAACTGCTGCTGTGGGCATTATGTGTATAAGTGGCGCTAATACCGTGGGCATTATGTGTATTGGGCAATAGTGTGTGGTGTAACATATAAGGGGTAATACTGTGTAGCGTAATGTGAATAGGGAGCACTACTATGTGGTGTAATATGAATCAAGGGTACTACGTGTGGTGTCATGTGAATAAGATTGTGCTACTGTGTAGCATACTTTGAAATGGGGGTACTATTGTGTGGCCACACCACTTACTTGTGAGACCACACCCCTTTTGTTGGTACGCACCTTAGCTGCGAGCTGACCCTTAGTAAAGTGTGGGAGGGCACAAATTTATAGTTTGCAGGAGGGTGCCGAACACCCTAGCACCGGCCCTGTGTGTGGTCCTTAATGGAGCTGAAAGTGACAACATGGTTGTTCACATTGTGTACCAATCATCTGAATGTCATTATATGTATGCACTTTGGCTATGCACTTTTGACTCTATGTCATTTTTGAATGTGAATTGCCTGTACTAAGAATAATCTTTGTTTTTCAGACTATATTACGTGACATGCTTCGCTTCCTGTTTGTCTACCTGGTGTTCCTCTTCGGCTTTGCAGCAGGTAATAGTTTAAGTGTCACACACAAAAAGTTTATTGCAGTACTATAAACTGCCCCACACAGTTACACTTTATTGCTCATTTCATTTTAAATGGGGGTCTCCTTTTTTAGGGTATCTACTATCCTTGGCATAGCTAAAAAACACCAAAAAATTATGTAAGACTTCTACATGCAATAGCCCAGTCATTGTAATCTGACAGAGTGGCTTCACTCTGATTGGTCAGAGCATAAGAAAAATCAACCTGACTGGTTAGAAGCAGCGATCATTTTTATTACCCCACATAAGCCACCTAGGTAGGTAGACAGAGCCTAGGTAGGTAGACAGAGCCCTGGTGCTGTCAGGTTGGGGCTGTTTATTTCCAAGGGGGCAGGACCGTCTTTTTGTATGGGCTCAATGGGCAGTTGCCCAAGGGACCCAGTAGAATAATGGCCAAGGTAACCGGAGATATCTGACTTCAAAGCAGTGGTCCTTATCCAAGCCTGTTAATTGCTCTTCCCAGCCAGATATCTTGGGTTATGTCTGACTTAGAGTTTTTCTGAGGGTATACTCAAAAAGCTCTCCCCTTTCGGTGGACACTGGTAGCTTGTCTTTACTATGCCCAGAACCAAAGATGTCAGCCTTCCAGCAGCTGGTCCCTGCTCCAGCTCCACATGCCTGGTATGCAGTTTTATATTTTCATTGGTGGATTGCTCTGGTTCCCCAGTACCTCCTGAAGGGTGGGACCCTCTAGTGTTTTATTCTATTGAAAGCTAATAAATATATTTCCAGTAACTGGAGATATCTGCAGTCAAGCAAGCTGCCCTCCTACTGGAAAATGATGAATATTAAGCCCACTTACTATCCACCCCTCTACTGTGTATAAAACTTCCTCTACCACCCTGTTAGTCATGTACCGGGGCCCATTCATTCAGCCCAATGCCCCTTCTACAGTTTAGTGTTCTCCCTCCTGCCCCATCTCCCTCCATCTGTGCAGTAGAGAAGTAATTTGCAGAAATTACTGCTCCAGGTACTATGTGCTGAGCGAAAGATACAAAGCTGCTGCTGATAGCACCTCCCACCCCTACCGCTGGAGGATGGATAGGGGCCCCAGTGCATTGCTTTACCCAGGGGCCTACACTCCTGTTAAGATGGTCCTGCAAGGGTGTGGGGTGGGATCCGCAGTTCTTTTTTCTCCAGTCCAAATATAATTTTCTCTCTAGGTCAATATCTGTTTAGAAAAAGTCAAATTTATAAGATGTGTAAATGAAGCTGTACTGATTAACATGTACAGCTAATAAAAATGTTTTCTACTAACTGATATATACAGATGTGTCATCATACATCTAGCCTAAATATGCCACGCACCGCGAGATGCCTGGTGGGAGTGAGCCGACATTTCCCAGCTAACTTCGGCCATCTTCTTTTGCTGAGAATTTTCTTATTCACATCGCTGTGTGAGTAAGACACACAAGCAGACTCTGCTGATTAAAATGATATGTGGCATGCCAATATTCTGTGTGAATACGAAATGCTGGGTTACTGTGTTTCCAGATAAACACTGTAGCATAGCATTTCGTATGCAGATACAGCCGTGGTCGCACACAGAATACTGTATAGGCATGCCGCATATCATTTTAATCAAAGAGTCTGCTTGTGCGTCATTTTAGCATCGCAATGCGAATAAGATTCATTTTTTTCAGAGAACATGCAGAAAAAGATGCCCAGTGTTAGTAGACACGCTCACAACTAGGTGCGACAAGTGAGTGATAGTTAACTTATCTGAACATATAAATTATACTATTGGGTAGTCTGGTTTTTACTTTGCTAAATACAGTATGGCCTCTCAGGCCTTGGATCTGTTTGCTTTGCTAAAGTCTGTTGTAGCTTGCCTGAAATTATGTATTCGCCACTCTCTTTTCCTGTCTTTGCTTTCTGTACCTAATAAAAACATAATATGTTAAAAAGAAAATAATTATGATAATGGTAGTACTTGTACAGCCATTTTTATAGGGAAAATGATGTAGAGTCTGTCTTCATGTCTGCTGTAAGCCTGATGTATATATACAGTGGCTCATGCAGAGTGAGTATTATGCCAGTTGGCTACCGTATCTTGTGTGAATTGGTATCGCACATGCCTGATACAGTTGGTGTACACATACTGTGTGCAGAGTTGTTTTATTCTGCTGCTTGTGCCTGTGTGCTCCTAGATGGACAGAACAAGATACGTATTCTAATGTAAGCTAAGTGCACTGAGGATCAATTATATGGAACACATGCAATCGGGAAATAAAGCATATGCAGCTGGAAAGCACTACTATTATTTTGGGGGTCAGAAGAGGGTTCTGCTGTATTAGAGAAGTTGTTGTAGCATAATTGACATTACATTTGTTTCACACAAAATAAACAGCAAATAAGATAGATGCAAGTGAGAGGTAAGTACCTGGGCTGTGTGTGGTGTAAATAAGGCCCATATACTACTTTTTTGCTGACCAGAATGCATCTGGAACTCTGCAAATGAAGGGAAATACACTGTTGTTTCTTCAGTCTTAAATCCTCATTCTGTGGCCAACTCTGCATTAGTCCCATAAAATGTGTCTGCGGGGTGCTGGACATTGTCAGTATTTTTTATTATTCAGTCTGAGTATGGAATAATTATTATACTTATCCCTGTCACAGCATTAGTAACACTTGTCGGAGAAGCACCTGTGGAGCCTGGTAACAGCACTGAGGCTGGGAAAAGTGAAGCTGGAAGCTCCTATTCTGGTCTCTACGTCACCATTTTGGAGCTGTTCAAGTTTACTATTGGGATGGGCGACCTAGAGTTCAACGAGAACCTTAAATTCAAGCACTTCTTCATGTTCCTGCTCATCCTATATGTTGTACTCACCTACATTCTTCTCCTAAACATGCTGATCGCCTTGATGAGTGAAACGGTCAACAAGATCTCTAGCGAGAGTAAGAGCATATGGAAGCTCCAGGTGTGTACTGTAGTTTCCTCACAAAACCATTTCCTCAAGTCTGACACAACAATAAACAACAATAAACCAGGAGACTAGCACACGAGATCCATCCAGTAGATTGCACAGTGCAGCGGTCTACTTTGCTCTTACTGGGTGGATGTAACATTTGACCATGCAGTACAGTTGAGATACCCTAGGTAATGCGGGAAGGAGCTTCTGTACAGTCCCTGAAAGGTGAAAAATCATCAACTTCATTTAAATCTTCATAGTATCTCTTGAGTTCATTTTCCATTAAGGATGTACCCAATATCTTATGAAGGTTGTGACAGGTACAGTCACCAATACTGTGCAATATATTTATCATTGGGGCTAAAGGTATCTGGTTTTGGAGGGGGGCGAAGCAAAATCCCCAGTAAGCCACGGCTCGCAACCGTGTTGGACCTTTAGCCGCGGTAATTTACCGTGGCTAATAGGATACTGCCCAATATGTAATAGCACACAGTGTTGTATATACAGGATCTGATACCCCTGCATCCTGTTCCTTCTCTTCAGTGACAACACCTGGCTGGAGAGAAAGCAACTGGATCTAAAAAGATTTAACTATTGCTTTTGCTCAGCTGAGGCTGGTATAGCCTATAGGTGCTGAAAAATTAAAATATATTTATAGAATCCCCCAAGGTCTTTTACAATCTGCTGGCTAGGAGTCATTCTAGTAAAAATAAATAAGAAAAATAAATTGAAATTATAAAAGAAAACCTTAAAGTTTAATTAATACCTTGTTAGCAGTTGCCACTTTAAGATAGCTGCAGATGGCTTGGGTTAGCAGGAAAACCAAACAGAAGCTGTAATGTCTGTGATGCTCTGACCATAGCATTACGTAGTCCCATTGTACTCGCCTGGGCTATGATGAGACACATTGAGTCCTGGGAGAACTTTAAATTCTTATTTAAATGAGATAAAAGTATGTAGAAGGTGCACTTAGGTTGCCGCTTTGCAGGTGGAAGTACAGCATTTTCTCCTCATTGAGGTGGCAGTTCTTGGGTTTAACTTATACTGTTGCAGTCATGTCAAAGGTGGATTTCTAGATGCACTTTAATTTAATAATATAACGAAAACGTTAAATTACTGAAGAGTAGCCCTGAAGTGGTAGTTCAATGGACTTTGAAGTGACTTCACTCTTTCAAACATGTCAATCTTCAGGTGGACTGCCAAAATTAAGCCCAGACTAATTTTCAATGAGCAGCTCCAAGTATGTAAGAAGAGTGAGGATTATGAAATTGGGGATATATAGGCACACATGCACAGTTAAGCATAGCAGGGCTGGACTTAATTTTTTGTGGTTCATTACTGAGCCTTAGTGTGTCCATTTCATGCTAAGCTGTTTTTCAAAAACATTGATGACTAAATGGAGGAAAATCCATAGTGAGATAATAATAATAATACTAATCATCATCATAAAATAATAGTAATAATAATGATACAAATTAGTATAATCAAGGCCCTTTATAGACATCAAAAACAATACACATAACAAATAAGATTTAAGTAATACAGCAATAGACAACCCGCACAGACATAAAAAGAAAACGAAGAGCGCAAAAGAAGCATAATGCAGGATTGGTGTAGGCATTTTTTGGTAATAACTTCCACGGGTTGTATATTCCACCCTCACAAGTTATCAGATGAGGCAGCCATCTTGAGCACACTGCATAGGATTACCCAGGGTGAAATAGGTTACCCCTAGAAGAGATGACACAAAATGGGGTGATTGTAGCATCCTAACATGTCCTAACGCTAAGAGTAGGGTCCCAATAAAACTGTCAGGTCCATGTATTTTTCATCCCATCCACGAGCATACCAGATGAGGCAGCCATGTTGGGAGCACTATGAAGGTTACACTGCGAGAGGTGAGCCATAGAAGGACCCAAGGCATGCATGGGAAACTGACACTGTATAGTAGTATTATATACACTGCACAGAAAGATCCACGTGAAGTACATCCTACCCGCAAATAAACCCATCAAGGCAACCATCTGCGGTTGCTGCTAGCACGGTGTGCAATCAGTGGGGATACACATTACAGTAAATAGCACATGGTGAGGTGAAAGTATGCTGTAAGAAAAAAAAAACATGATAAAAGCACATTTTGAGGTAAACAATAGAGATGAGCGCCGGAAATTTTTCGGGTTTTGTGTTTTGGTTTTGGGTTCGGTTCCGCGGCCGTGTTTTGGGTTCGACCGCGTTTTGGTAAAACCTAACCGAATTTTTTTTGTCGGATTCGGGTGTGTTTTGGATTCGGGTGTTTTTTTCCAAAAAACCTAAAAAACAGCTTAAATCATAGAATTTGGGGGTCATTTTGATCCCAAAGTATTATTAACCTCAAAAACCATCATTTCCACTCATTTTCAGTCTATTCTGAATACCTCACACCTCACAATATTATTTTTAGTCCTAAAATTTGCACCGAGGTCGCTGGATGACTAAGCTAAGCGACCCTAGTGGCCGACACAAACACCTGGCCCATCTAGGAGTGGCACTGCAGTGTCACGCAGGATGTCCCTTCCAAAAAACCCTCCCCAAACAGCACATGACGCAAAGAAAAAAAGAGGCACAATGAGGTAGCTGTGTGAGTAAGATAAGCGACCCTAGTGGCCGACACAAACACCGGGCCCATCTAGGAGTGTCACTGCAGTGTCACGCAGGATGGCCCTTCCAAAAAACACTCCCCAAACAGCACATGACGCAAAGAAAAAAAGAGGCACAATGAGGTAGCTGTGTGAGTAAGATAAGCGACCCTAGTGGCCGACACAAACACCGGGCCCATCTAGGAGTGTCACTGCAGTGTCACGCAGGATGGCCCTTCCAAAAAACACCCCCCAAACAGCACATGACGCAAAGAAAAATGAAAGAAAAAAGAGGTGCAAGATGGAATTGTCCTTGGGCCCTCCCACCCACCCTTATGTTGTATAAACAGGACATGCACACTTTAACCAACCCATCATTTCAGTGACAGGGTCTGCCATACGACTGTGACTGATATGACGGGTTGGTTTGGACCCCCACCAAAAAAGAAGCAATTAATCTCTCCTTGCACAAACTGGCTCTACAGAGGCAAGATGTCCACCTCATCATCATCCTCCGATATATCACCGTGTACATCCCCCTCCTCACAGATTATCAATTCGTCCCCACTGGAATCCACCATCTCAGCTCCCTGTGTACTTTGTGGAGGCAATTGCTGCTGGTCAATGTCTCCGCGGAGGAATTGATTATAATTCATTTTAATGAACATCATCTTCTCCACATTTTCTGGATGTAACCTCGTACGCCGATTGCTGACAAGGTGAGCGGCGGCACTAAACACTCTTTCGGAGTACACACTTGTGGGAGGGCAACTTAGGTAGAATAAAGCCAGTTTGTGCAAGGGCCTCCAAATTGCCTCTTTTTCCTGCCAGTATAAGTACGGACTGTGTGACGTGCCTACTTGGATGCGGTCACTCATATAATCCTCCACCATTCTTTCAATGTTGAGAGAATCATATGCAGTGACAGTAGACGACATGTCCGTAATCGTTGTCAGGTCCTTCAGTCCGGACCAGATGTCAGCATCAGCAGTCGCTCCAGACTGCCCTGCATCACAGCCAGCGGGTGGGCTCGGAATTCTGAGCCTTTTCCTCGCACCCCCAGTTGCGGGAGAATGTGAAGGAGGAGATGTTGACAGGTCGCGTTCCGCTTGACTTGACAATTTTCTCACCAGCAGGTCTTTCAACCCCAGCAGACTTGTGTCTGCCGGAAAGAGAGATCCAAGGTAGGCTTTAAATCTAGGATCGAGCACGGTGGCCAAAATGTAGTGCTCTGATTTCAACAGATTGACCACCCGTGAATCCTTGTTAAGCGAATTAAGGGCTCCTTCCACAAGTCCCACATGCCTAGCGGAATCGCTCCGTGTTAGCTCCTCCTTCAATGTCTCCAGCTTCTTCTGCAAAAGCCTGATGAGGGGAATGACCTGACTCAGGCTGGCAGTGTCTGAACTGACTTCACGTGTGGCAAGTTCAAAGGGCATCAGAACCTTGCACAACGTTGAAATCATTCTCCACTGCGCTTGAGACAGGTGCATTCCACCTCCTATATCGTGCTCAATTGTATAGGCTTGAATGGCCTTTTGCTGCTCCTCCAACCTCTGAAGCATATAGAGGGTTGAATTCCACCTCGTTACCACTTCTTGCTTCAGATGATGGCAGGGCAGGTTCAGTAGTTTTTGGTGGTGCTCCAGTCTTCTGTACGTGGTGCCTGTACGCCGAAAGTGTCCCGCAATTCTTCTGGCCACCGACAGCTTCTCTTGCACGCCCCTGTCGTTTTTTAAAAAATTCTGCACCACCAAATTCAAGGTATGTGCAAAACATGGGACGTGCTGGAATTTGCCCATATTTAATGCACACACAATATTGCTGGCGTTGTCCGATGCCACAAATCCACAGGAGAGTCCAATTGGGGTAAGCCATTCCGCGATGATCTTCCTCAGTTGCCGTAAGAGGTTTTCAGCTGTGTGCGTATTCTGGAAACCGGTGATACAAAGCGTAGCCTGCCTAGGAAAGAGTTGGCGTTTGCGAGATGCTGCTACTGGTGCCGCCGCTGCTGTTCTTGCGGCGGGAGTCCATACATCTACCCAGTGGGCTGTCACAGTCATATAGTCCTGACCCTGCCCTGCTCCACTTGTCCACATGTCCGTGGTTAAGTGGACATTGGGTACAACTGCATTTTTTAGGACACTGGTGAGTCTTTTTCTGACGTCCGTGTACATTCTCGGTATCGCCTGCCTAGAGAAGTGGAACCTAGATGGTATTTGGTAACGGGGGCACACTGCCTCAATAAATTGTCTAGTTCCCTGTGAACTAACGGCGGATACCGGACGCACGTCTAACACCAACATAGTTGTCAAGGCCTCAGTTATCCGCTTTGCAGCAGGATGACTGCTGTGATATTTCATCTTCCTCGCAAAGGACTGTTGAACAGTCAATTGCTTACTGGAAGTAGTACAAGTGGGCTTACGACTTCCCCTCTGGGATGACCATCGACTCCCAGCAGCATCAACAGCGCCAGCAGCAGTAGGCGTTACACGCAAGGATGCATCGGAGGAATCCCAGGCAGGAGAGGACTCGTCAGAATTGCCAGTGACATGGCCTGCAGGACTATTGGCATTCCTGGGGAAGGAGGAAATTGACACTGAGGGAGTTGGTGGGGTGGTTTGCGTGAGCTTGGTTACAAGAGGAAGGGATTTACTGGTCAGTGGACTGCTTCCGCTGTCGCCCAAAGTTTTTGAACTTGTCACTGACTTATGATGAATGCGCTGCAGGTGACGTATAAGGGAGGATGTTCCGAGGTGGTTAACGTCCTTACCCCTACTTATTACAGCTTGACAAAGGCAACACACGGCTTGACACCTGTTGTCCGCATTTCTGTTGAAATACTTCCACACCGAAGAGCTGATTTTTTTGGTATTTTCACCAGGCATGTCAGTGGCCATATTCCTCCCACGGACAACAGGTGTCTCCCCGGGTGCCTGACTTAAACAAACCACCTCACCATCAGAATCCTCCTGGTCAATTTCCTCCCCAGCGCCAGCAACACCCATATCCTCCTCATCCTGGTGTACTTCAACACTGACATCTTCAATCTGACTATCAGGAACTGGACTGCGGGTGCTCCTTCCAGCACTTGCAGGGGGCGTGCAAATGGTGGAAGGCGCATGCTCTTCACGTCCAGTGTTGGGAAGGTCAGGCATCGCAACCGACACAATTGGACTCTCCTTGTGGATTTGGGATTTCGAAGAACGCACAGTTCTTTGCGGTGCTTTTGCCAGCTTGAGTCTTTTCAGTTTTCTAGCGAGAGGCTGAGTGCCTCCATCCTCATGTGAAGCTGAACCACTAGCCATGAACATAGGCCAGGGCCTCAGCCGTTCCTTGCCACTCCGTGTGGTAAATGGCATATTGGCAAGTTTACGCTTCTCCTCCGACAATTTTATTTTAGGTTTTGGAGTCCTTTTTTTACTGATATTTGGTGTTTTGGATTTGACATGCTCTGTACTATGACATTGGCATCGGCCTTGGCAGACGACGTTGCTGGCATTTCATCGTCTCGGCCATGACTAGTGGCAGCAGCTTCAGCACGAGGTGGAAGTGGATCTTGATCTTTCCCTAATTTTGGAACCTCAACATTTTTGTTCTCCATATTTTAATAGGCACAACTAAAAGGCACCTCAGGTAAACAATGGAGATGGATGGATACTAGTATACAATTATGGATGGACTGCCGAGTGCCGACACAGAGGTAGCTACAGCCGTGGACTATTGTACTGTACTGTGTCTGCTGCTAATATAGACTGGATGATAATGAGATGTAGTATGTATAAAGAAGAAAGGAAAAAAAAACCACGGGTAGGTGGTATACAATTATGGATGGACTGCCGAGTGCCGACACAGAGGTAGCTACAGCCGTGGACTACCGTACTGTACTGTGTCTGCTGCTAATATAGACTGGATGATAATGAGATGTAGTATGTATAAAGAAGAAAAAAAAAAAAAAACACGGGTGGGTGGTATACAATTATGGATGGACTGCCGAGTGCCGACACAGAGGTAGCTACAGCCGTGGACTACCGTACTGTACTGTGTCTGCTGCTAATATAGACTGGATGATAATGAGATGTAGTATGTATAAAGAAGAAAGAAAAAAAAACCACGGGTAGGTGGTATACAATTATGGATGGACTGCCGAGTGCCGACACAGAGGTAGCTACAGCCGTGGACTACTGTACTGTACTGTGTCTGCTGCTAATATAGACTGGATGATAATGAGATGTAGTATGTATAAAGAAGAAAGAAAAAAAAAACCACGGGTAGGTGGTATACAATTATGGATGGACTGCCGAGTGCCGACACAGAGGTAGCTACAGCCGTGAACTACCGTACTGTGTCTGCTGCTAGTATAGACTGGATGATAAAAAATGATATAAAAAATATATATATATCACTACTGCAGCCGGACAGGTATATATTATATAATGACGGACCTGCTGGACACTGTCTGTCAGCAGAATTAGTTTTTTAATTTTTATAGAATAAAAAAACACCACACAAGTCACACGACGAGTGTACTTTTTCAGGCAGACATTCAATCACAATATACTATACTGGTGGTCAGTGTGGTCAGGTCACTGGTCACAGTGGTCAGTGGTCAGTCACACTGGCAGTGGCACTCTGGCAGCAAAAGTGTGCACTGTTTAATATGTACTCCTGGCTCCTGCTATAACCTATAACTGCTCCCCAGTCTCCCCCACAATTAAGCTGTGTGAGCACAGTCAGATATTATACATAGATGATGCAGCACACTGGGCTGAGCACAGATATGGTATGTGAGTGTGACTGAGTCACTGTGTATCGTTTTTTTCAGGCAGAGAACAAGAACAGAACGGATTATTAAATAATAATAAATTATAAAACTGCACTGGTGGTCAGGTCACTGGTCATCAGTCACTAGTATAACTCCTCCTAAGCTCCAGTAAGTAAATGAAGTGTCTCACTCTCACTCTCCTATCTATTTTAATTTCTAAACGGAGAGGACGCCAGCCACGTCCTCTCCCTATCAATCTCAATGCACGTGTGAAAATGGCCGCGACGCGCGGCTCCTTATATAGAATCCGAGTCTCGCGATAGAATCCGAGCCTCGCGAGAATCCGACAGCGTGATGATGACGTTCGGGCGCGCTCGGGTTAACCGAGCAAGGCGGGAAGATCCGAGTCGCTCGGACCCGTGTAAAAAAACATGAAGTTCGGGCGGGTTCGGATTCAGAGAAACCGAACCCGCTCATCTCTAGTAAACAACAGAAGAAAGAAAATTGACATAGCATATTATTTTCATAAAATTATATATAAATGTCCTGGTCTCATGGGAGCAGTATGGTGGGTGTGAGAATGTGGGGAACACACTAATGTCCAATAGAAATGTCCCTGTTGAGCCTGGTCCTGGTATTCTCCCTCCCCCCAGGGCCCTGCTCACCTTGAGGTGTAGGCCAGGGGGCAGTCCAAATGTTCTAAGCAAGCGAGGTAGTAGGCCTGGTACCAGGTCTGGCAGAGGTGCGGTGAGCCACATAATGATCCTGAACTTCAGTGCTTGAAAAATCTGTTTCATTTGGGATTCTAGTGTAGTCCAAATCCAGTTCATACTCCAATTATAACTCTGCATCCTTGGAATGACATCCTTAGAATGCAGCCTTCCCAAATGCAGACCAAGGGCTGACTACCGACCTTGCAAATAATTCTCTTAAATACTACATATTATATCAGCTGGAGCAGGTGTGTTGTTGCGCATCTAATTAACAGAAGGGATGTTACATTGCAAACAGGATCACAATTTCAGACAGACAAACTTTCTTGGGGTATGTAAAGTATAGCCAAAGAGATGAAAAACACAGATATATAAACGGGAAGGTGTTTTGTTTACCTGTGGGGAAAGGACAAGTGGGATCCAATTATAATTCTGCATCCTTGAAATGGCATCCAGAGAATGCAGCCTTCCCAAATGCAGATACCTTATAACACCAAACTGGGTAAGACATGTACATCACATATTAATACACTCATATGTTTAACAGAGAGCAGCTACAATCCTGGATATTGAGAGGTTTCTGCCAAGGCTCCTAAGGAAGCGATGGAGATCCTGCCACCTGCTCACTGTGGGAACAACCCCTGATGGAAAACCAGATGAAAGATGGTGTTTTAGGTAAGACTCGCTATCATAAGCACAGGCATCCAATGTAGGTTGTATGCCAGGCTGCTGAGCCATAGTTTAGTGATACTCCTTCAGTAAAGGAACATATTCGTATTAGTACTTTCTTCTGCATGTTCTGTTCTTTTCTGTTTATAGTCCCTCATCTGTTTTGCTAAACAAGCCATACACGTTTTTCATAATGTTAAAGATTCCTAATTGAGTTTCTGTTAAGGTGCCGCACAAAAGTGAGTCCAGGTAAAGGCAGCAATTTGGGTAAATGTAAAAACCAAGCTAAACGTACTATACAGGTGTGGCACTTTCACGTAGCTAAAAGGCGACACTGAATCTCTAGTCTTGTAAATGCTCTATTGCACAGGTTCTCAAACTCGGTCTCGGGACCCCACACGGTCCATGTTTTGCAGGTCACCTGTAGATTTTTTAAAATGTGACAGTTGGTGATACACAGTGCAGCTGCTGGGGGACATGGAAAACGTGAACCTTGTGGGGTCCTGAGGACCGAGTTTGAGAACCAATGCTCTATTGCTTTACAAAATTAAGTTCATGTCCTCTCTTTAAATGCCATATCTGAACTGTGCACTTTTTAATATTGGTGATGGGGATAAATATTTTCAGATGTGCAATTACACAAATTGTGTGTTATTTTGCCCCATTGTAGGGTGGAGGAAATGATGTGGGGATCATTTGGAAAGAATCTTTCTAACCTTAATGAGGAACCTGGTGACAAAGAAAAAGTAAAACTTACCTCCTCTAAACATCCCAAAGGTAAGGACAGTAAGAAAACAGCGAACCCCCAAATTACCCGATTTATGCGGGACCGTCTTGAAAGTGGAGAGAGATAAAGTACCATCCAATCAGCTCCTAACTGTCATGTTACAGGCTGCGTTTGAAAAATGGCAGTTAGGCACTGATTGGTGGGTAGATTATCTCTCTCCACTTTATCACTCTCCTAGGCTTAGTACATCTGCCCCTTGTATTTCTCTCCTATGACACATCAGTCAGTTAACTGAATTCCCTATTTATTTAAGTTGTAGTAGCTTGTTCGTAGTATAACTTTGTATTGTGTATTTTTTTTTTATTTGGTAACATGCACCCCTGTGTACAGTGATGTGGACACTTTGTGATGATGTATAAACAAAATATCATCATCATCATTATAAGATCAACTGCAATGTTTTAGGTGAAAAATAGAAAAGATTATTGTGATGAGACGGAGTAGTAGTTGTACAGTGGAAGGATGTTGGACTTACTGTGACATTTATCAAAGTGCACCATTTCTGCATGTTATGTCTACCCACACACCTAGAAGCACCTACTGAGGTGTCTTGGACCTCCACAGCAGCAGCTTGTCAAAATGAAGAAATACTGTAGCTCCAGTTTGTCTTACTCTAATTGTAGACTGGTAAATTGCAGTAAATATGAAAATGTATTTTCAACTTGGAGGGAGGGGGGGGGGGGGTGGAGGGGATCAGGGGGGTATCCAATTAGGTACAATGAAACATCTGGAGCAAAAAACAGGAGTTTTTTGCAATTTTCCTAATGTTTCACCAATTTATTTTTTACAGGGAATCCAATTAGATGTTTCATAAAAAAATACTTTTTCGTCCCAAAACACACAGGTTCAGTGAAACCTTTGTATTTTCGGTGCCGCAGCCCCGGAAAGCCGACACTTATCGGGAATTTTGTGTCGCCTGCTTGAGGCAGGTGAAACAAAATCCCTGATAAGCTGCCCTTACCCCCTCCATTCTGTGCCCCACACCTGCCACAGCAGCAGGGAGGGTGCCGGGACCTGGCACTCAGCCCCGTGACCTGGCACTCAGCCCCATGACCCGGCAATCAGTCCAGTGACCTGGCAATCAACCCCGTGACCCTGCACTGCCCCGGATGCCCAAGCCAGGCATTGGTTATGTGATGGGAGAGCAGGCCCCCAGAACTGCAAGGAGCCGGAGCTGCAGTGCCGAGCCGGAGCTGCCGGGGAGCTGATGGCAGGTGATGCAATCCTCGATCAGCCGCACTTGTGCCGATATCCTAATAGGATAGCAACGAGTGATATCATTACCTGTGGTAATGTACCACGGGTAATTGGATATCCCCCTTGGTGTTAATGCAGATTGATATGTAAACATTGAGATGTACTCATTGTGTTGACGATTGTTTTATTATTGCTTTGTAGGGTGGAGTCAGTGGGTTACCCGAGCTCAGGAGAAGGCAAAAGAAGAGGAGCAAGCGCCCCTAAATTCTGTGTCTACAAGTCCAACGGATGTGGAGAAAGTGTAAAATGAGCCACCATTTTGCCCAGGCATAACTGACTAGACCATTGCTTCCCAACCTTGATCCTCATGGCACACTAATGGACCAGGTTTCAGTGAGAGCTATACTTGAGCCCATGTGACTTAATCAGTACCTCAGTTATTTTGATTTTACCATCCATGCTTAACTATGGATATCCTTAAAACCTGGAATGAAAGTGTTCCTTAAGGACCGAGGCTGGGAAACATTGGACGAAACATCTCATTGACACATCATCAGCACTGCTTCAGAACTCATCTCCAGTAGAGGCATATAGAACATTTTATTTTTGCTATAATATGGAAAAGAAATCTGATTGTAGCAATATTTTAACATTTAAAATACCATTTGCTGCCAATATCCTCTTTACAATATGATTGTGTATTTTACTCAAACTATTTCTGCCGGTGTTGAAAATGTGGATTATGGGGGTCATCTCCACTGCCAAAAACTGATATCATTAGTGCAATATTTCACGGAGAAGGAGTATTGATATAAAGAATGACATCATGGTCAATTGTAATTTGCTGGTTTAGAGTAGAGATGAGCGCCTGAAATTTTTCGGGTTTTGTGTTTTGGTTTTGGGTTCGGTTCCGCGGCCGTGTTTTGGGTTCGAACGCGTTTTGGCAAAACCTCACCGAATTTTTTTTGTCGGATTCGGGTGTGTTTTGGATTCGGGTGTTTTTTTCCAAAAACACTAAAAAACAGCTTAAATCATAGAATTTGGGGGTCATTTTGATCCCAAAGTATTATTAACCTCAAAAACCATAATTTACACTCATTTTCAGTCTATTCTGAATACCTCACACCTCACAATATTATTTTTAGTCCTAAAATTTGCACCGAGGTCGCTGTGTGAGTAAGATAAGCGACCCTAGTGGCCGACACAAAACACCGGGCCCATCTAGGAGTGGCACTGCAGTGTCACGCAGGATGTCCCTTCCAAAAAACCCTCCCCAAACAGCACATGACGCAAAGAAAAAAAGAGGCGCAATGAGGTAGCTGTGTGAGTAAGATTAGCGACCCTAGTGGCCGACACAAACACCGGGCCCATCTAGGAGTGGCACTGCAGTGTCACGCAGGATGGCCCTTCCAAAAAACCCTCCCCAAACAGCACATGACGCAAAGAAAAAAAGAGGCGCAATGAGGTAGCTGTGTGAGTAAGATTAGCGACCCTAGTGGCCGACACAAACACCGGGCCCATCTAGGAGTGGCACTGCAGTGTCACGCAGGATGTCCCTTCCAAAAAACCCTCCCCAAACAGCACATGACGCAAAGAAAAAAAGAGGCGCAATGAGGTAGCTGTGTGAGTAAGATTAGCGACCCTAGTGGCCGACACAAACACCGGGCCCATCTAGGAGTGGCACTGCAGTGTCACGCAGGATGGCCCTTCCCAAAAACCCTCCCCAAACAGCACATGACGCAAAGAAAAAAAGAGGCGCAATGAGGTAGCTGTGTGAGTAAGATTAGCGACCCTAGTGGCCGACACAAACACCGGGCCCATCTAGGAGTGGCACTGCAGTGTCACGCAGGATGTCCCTTCCAAAAAACCCTCCCCAAACAGCACATGACGCAAAGAAAAAAAGAGGCTTTTTACTGATATTTGGTGTTTTGGATTTGACATGCTCTGTACTATGACATTGGGCATCGGCCTTGGCAGACGACGTTGCTGGCATTTCATCGTCTCGGCCATGACTAGTGGCAGCAGCTTCAGCACGAGGTGGAAGTGGATCTTGATCTTTCCCTAATTTTGGAACCTCAACATTTTTGTTCTCCATATTTTAATAGGCACAACTAAAAGGCACCTCAGGTAAACAATGGAGATGGATGGATTGGATACTAGTATACAATTATGGACGGGCTGCCGAGTGCCGACACAGAGGTAGCCACAGCCGTGAACTACCGCACTGTACTGTGTCTGCTGCTAATATATAGACTGGTTGATAAAGAGATAGTATACTCGTAACTAGTATGTATGTATAAAGAAAGAAAAAAAAACCACGGTTAGGTGGTATAT
This sequence comes from Pseudophryne corroboree, assembly GCF_028390025.1. Classification (NCBI taxonomy): domain Eukaryota; kingdom Metazoa; phylum Chordata; class Amphibia; order Anura; family Myobatrachidae; genus Pseudophryne; species Pseudophryne corroboree. The sequence continues at coordinate 858,409,077 of NC_086445.1, read as the reverse complement.
ACAATTATGGACGGGCTGCCGAGTGCCGACACAGAGGTAGCCACAGCCGTGAACTACCGCACTGTACACTGGTTGATAAAGAGATAGTAGTATACTCGTAACAACTAGTATGACACTATGACGACGGTATAAAGAATGAAAAAAAAACCACGGTTAGGTGGTATATATTATAATAATAATACAATTATGGATGGACGGACTGCCTGCCGACTGCCGACACAGAGGTAGCCACAGCCGTGAACTACCGCACTGTACACTGGTTGATAAAGAGATAGTAGTATACTCGTAACAACTAGTATGACACTATGACGACGGTATAAAGAATGAAAAAAAAACCACGGTTAGGTGGTATATATTATAATAATAATACAATTATGGATGGACGGACTGCCTGCCGACTGCCGACACAGAGGTAGCCACAGCTGTGAACTACCGCACTGTACACTGGTTGATAAAGAGATAGTAGTATACTCGTAACAACTAGTATGACACTATGACGACGGTATAAAGAAAGAAAAAAAAATACCACAGTTAGGTGGTATATATTATAATAATAATACAATTATGGATGGACGGACTGCCTGCCGACTGCCGACACAGAGGTAGCCACAGCCGTGAACTACCGCACTGTACACTGGTTGATAAAGAGATAGTAGTATACTCGTAACAACTAGTATGACACTATGACGACGGTATAAAGAATGAAAAAAAAACCACGGTTAGGTGGTATATATTATAATAATAATACAATTATGGATGGACGGACTGCCTGCCGACTGCCGACACAGAGGTAGCCACAGCCGTGAACTACCGCACTGTACACTGGTTGATAAAGAGATAGTAGTATACTCGTAACAATTAGGATGACACTATGACGGTATAAAGAATGAAAAAAAAACCACGGTTAGGTGGTAGGTATATAATAATAAATAATACAATTCTGGTCGGACGGACTGCCTGCCGTGTGCCGACACAGAGGTAGCCACAGCCGTGAACTACCGCACTGTACACTGGTTGATAAAGAGATAGTAGTATACTCGTAACAATTAGGATGACACTATGACGGTATAAAGAATGAAAAAAAAACCACGGTTAGGTGGTAGGTATATAATAATAAATAATACAATTCTGGTCGGACGGACTGCCTGCCGTGTGCCGACACAGAGGTAGCCACAGCCGTGAACTACCGCACTGTACACTGGTTGATAAAGAGATAGTAGTATACTCGTAACAATTAGGATGACACTATGACGGTATAAAGAATGAAAAAAAAACCACGGTTAGGTGGTAGGTATATAATAATAAATAATACAATTCTGGTCGGACGGACTGCCTGCCGTGTGCCGACACAGAGGTAGCCACAGCCGTGAACTACCGCACTGTACACTGGTTGATAAAGAGATAGTAGTATACTCGTAACAATTAGGATGACACTATGACGGTATAAAGAATGAAAAAAAAACCACGGTTAGGTGGTAGGTATATAATAATAAATAATACAATTCTGGTCGGACGGACTGCCTGCCGTGTGCCGACACAGAGGTAGCCACAGCCGTGAACTACCGCACTGTACACTGGTTGATAAAGAGATAGTAGTATACTCGTAACAATTAGGATGACACTATGACGGTATAAAGAATGAAAAAAAAACCACGGTTAGGTGGTAGGTATATAATAATAAATAATACAATTCTGGTCGGACGGACTGCCTGCCGTGTGCCGACACAGAGGTAGCCACAGCCGTGAACTACCGCACTGTACACTGGTTGATAAAGAGATAGTAGTATACTCGTAACAATTAGGATGACACTATGACGGTATAAAGAATGAAAAAAAAACCACGGTTAGGTGGTAGGTATATAATAATAAATAATACAATTCTGGTCGGACGGACTGCCTGCCGTGTGCCGACACAGAGGTAGCCACAGCCGTGAACTACCGCACTGTACTGTGTCTGCTGCTAATATAGACTGGTTGATATTTAAAGAGATATTAGTAGTATACAACAATACTATACTGGTGGTCAGGCACTGGTCACCACTCCTGCAGCAAAAGTGTGCACTGTTAATTAATATAATTGTACTCCTGGCTCCTGCTAACAACCTGCAGTGCTCCCCAGTCTCCCCCACAATTAATTATAAGCTTTTAATTTATACATTGATGACTGTGCAGCACACTGGGCTGAGCTGAGTGCACACAGACTGAGTCACACTGTGTGACTGACTGTGCTGTGTATCGTTTTTTTTTTCAGGCAGAGAACGGATATAGCAGAGAGAAGTGAACGGATATATTATATTAAATAAAAGTTAACTAGCAACTGCACTGGTCACTGACTGTGGTAAACTAACTCTGTCTGCGACTCTGCACAATCTCTCTCTATCTAATCTATCTATCTCTATTCTAATGGAGAGGACGCCAGACACGTCCTCTCCCTATCAATCTCAATGCACGAGTGAAAATGGCGGCGACGCGCGGCTCCTTATATAGAATCCGAGTCTCGCGATAGAATCCGAGCCTCGCGAGAATCCGACAGCGTCATGATGACGTTCGGGCGCGCTCGGGTTAACCGAGCAAGGCGGGAAGATCCGAGTCGCTCGGACCCGTGAAAAAAAAAAGTGAAGTTCGTGCGGGTTCGGATTCAAAGAAACCGAACCCGCTCATCTCTAGTTTAGAGTCCAAATGCTATGCTCTTCTATGAATACTATTCTGCTACATTGGCATTTTAAAAATTGTTCACATTGGTGTGACTTTTAGTAGTGTCTCTACAGCTATACACAAATAATGCAGGTTTCTAGACTGTACTTTGTGCATTGTATAGTAAATACAGCATTGCCTTCTCTTTTATTCTCTTAGCTGCAATGGAGATGGAATCTGCTTTTATAATTGTTTTGTATGTTTTTTGTAATGTAACCATGCATATATATATACATATCACTATAAATTGTGCACTTTCATAATAAATATTATTTGCATATAAATGTGGAGTTCATTTTTTATAAAAATGGGGTAATGACTGCTCGCCAAGGTCTGTGACTATTCCATTGAGTTTGCTTGCCGCACCCCCTTGACATTAAAATTAATCAATGAAAGTTTTGTAATGTTATTTACTTAGCAAGGTTGATAAAACCCAAGTCAATTGGCCATAAAGTTCCAGTTAGGCCAAATAAAGTTATATAGGTGCTAATATGATAAACAGTGCAAGTGATACAAATAATTTCTAAAATAAATAAAACCTAGCTAGCATAGACAGGGGTCTATTAACTAAGCCAAGGAGAGAGATAAAGTACAGACAGCCTGTAACATGGCAGTTAGAAGCTGATTGGTTGGTACTTTATCTCCCTCGCTTTATCTCTCTCCAAGGCTTAGTACATAGGGGTTTAAAGCTGGGCATACACTATACAATTATCTGGCTGGTTGGAATGAAAATCTGGTAATAGATGAGAGTAAATGACAATCGACCATTTCCTCCCAAACAGTGGAAACCGGACAAAACTTGTCATTCAGACAAATTGGTTAAATCATGGATTTCACCAATTTGTATGAACGACAATTTTTGTCTGTTTTCCAGTGTTTGGGAGGAAATGGTCTATTGTCATTTACTCTCATCTATTACCAGATTTTCATTCCAACCAGCCAGATCTGGCAGATGATCTGTTAGATAATTGTATAGCGTATGCCCAGCTAAAGCATAATACACCTGTAACAAATAAAATTCAAAAATAAACATTCCCTTCCACATTCAGTGTGGGGAATACATACTGTATGTAATACCGGAGGGGGGGACACCGACTCTCAGTACCACTACAGCGGCATCACGCACGCCGGAATGCTGGCAGCAGGACGAGCGCTACGAGTCCCCTTGCGGGCTTGGCGGCTTGCTGTGCTCGCCACAGGATCTATTCCCACTCTATGGGACGCATCATCAAAGAATTAAGGTTCAAAAAGGGTTGAGATTGCCTAAAGCAGGGCTGGCCAAACCGGTCCTCGAGATCTACCAACAGTGCATGTTTTCCAGGCCTCCTGGAGATCTGTAGAATTGTCAGTTAGGAATGAATGCTGCACATCTTAATTAGTAATGACTACACCTGTGCACCAGCTAGGTGGTCTGGAAAATGTGTACTGTTGGTAGATCTCGAGGACCGGTTTGGCCAGCCCTGGCCTAAAGGATAAAAAATAAGGGGCAGACTAGATGGGCCAAGTGGTTCTTATCTGCCGTTAAATTCTATGTTTTTATGTATGGGTTTTGTGGACACCCACGAGTGGGAATAGCCTCTCTGTGCCGGTATTCCGGCTGTCGGCATTGTCGGCTGTCGGGATTTCAAGTAGGTATCCTGACCGCCAGGATCCCGACATGCATCAAATTGATTGCCTCCCCAGTGTGGCTGCAAGTTAAAGTACATCTTTTGTTTTCCAGATGTTGTAATCTGAATGATACAAGAGGTGTCAGTTGTGAAGTATATAAGCACAGGGTTAATGCATTAAACTGGTAGTGGGTGGCCCTGTACCATATAAACAAATGAAGGCGTTGATGTATCATGCAGTGAAAAGAGTAGAGAAGTGGACCAGTGGAGAAGTTGCCCATAGAAAGCAATCATCTTCAAGATAGCATTTCTCAAGAACATTCTATAAAACGATGGGAGTAATTCCAAGGTGATCGCAGCAGGATTTTTGTTAGCAATTGGGCAAAACCATGTGCACTGCAGGGGAGGCAGATATAACATGTGCAGAAAGAGTTAGGTTTGGGTGGGTTATTTTGTTTCTGTGCAGGGTAAATACTGGCTGCTTTATTTTTACACTGCAAATTAGATTGCAGATTGAACACAGCCCACCCAAATCTATCTCTCTCTGCACATGTTATATCTGCCTCCCCTGCAGTGCACATGGTTTTGCCCAACTGCTAAAAAATTTCCTGCTGCGATCAACTTGGAATTACCCCCGATATGTTAAAGCTGATTGGTTGCTATGGGCAACTTCTTCACTCTTTTCACTGCTTGACACATCAACCTTTAAGATGTTATTTGTGTTAATCTTGGAGCTCTGTAGGGGCTTTAGTTTCCTGCAGTCCCAGGAAGTAAGGAAAGAAACATTATATTTAGGGTCATATTTATTAATTTTCTGTTTTTAGACACTATGGGAGGGATGTAATAAGAATCAGAATTTGAGAGATTTTGTTTTTATTAAAGTGGTAATCATTTACATGGCAAAAACAACATGATTTTGGCATGTAAATGATTGCTACTTAAAAAAACAACAGGAGAACTGTCACAAAATCTCTCACTTTCTTATTCTCACACCCCATTACATCCCTCCCCCATAATTATAATTTCTGAACAGTGATTATTGCAGGAATAATAAAGTATATATCACTGTTATTTGCTATTAAACACATACAGGTTGAGTCGAGAAGTTATTACCAGGGAGGGATGCTACAGATCCCTCTCTCGCTAAACTGTGCGATTTTTAGCCCATAGGCTTAAGGCGTTAGGTACTGGGGCAAAGCTCTGGAATGGCTTGGTAAATCTCAAAGAAAGCCATTTATGTGATCAACAATGGAGGAAAATTTTAAAACTTGCAGATATCACCCGAAAACGTGTATTTTTGGGAACTGTCCTGCAAATGTCTTTTGTTATATAGACCCCATAATGTAATATTTAAATAAAAATATTTTTTTTTACTTAAAAAATAGTTCAAGTTCCCTCATTTATATAAAAAAACCCAGTTTATCTGCATAGCTGTGATGGGTATCCCGATGATATATAGTCTAGTTAGACAGTCAATAGATATACACCACATGTTAGACAGGTATTAGGTCGATAGGGTCAAAAGGTCGACAGAGTCAAAAGGTCGACAGGGTCAAAAGCCGATATGGAAATGTTCAACATAAAAAAGGTAGAGACAGTTTTTTTTTAAATTTGACATGTTTTTGGACTATTTCATACCTTCTCTATCTATGTCGGCATAGAGTTGATTATAAACCTTGTGGCGAGCGCAGATAATCACTGAGCCCGAAGTGTGGCGAGTAAAGAGAGACACTCGAGGGTATGCCTTTCTACAAAAGGGGCCCTGATGACAAAACTATCAACACAAACCACAAAAATACAAAAAGTGGTGTCTACCTTTTTTTTTGTCGACTATTTTCATGTCGACCTTTTGACCATGTCAACCTTTTGCACTACCTTTTTTCATGTTGACCTTTTGACCCTGTCGACCTAATGTGTGTGTAACATGTGGTGTCTATCTAGTGACTGTCTAATAGGCCCTACACATATAAAGATCCGCCGTCGAGCTGCCCGACGGCGGATACGGCCGATGGGTGACCCGGCGGCGGGGGGGGGGCAGTGACGGGGGGAGTGAAGTTTCTTCACTCCCCCGTCACCTGGCTCTATTGAAGTGCAGGCAAATATAGCCGAGATTGTCCATATTGGCCTGCATGCACAGCCGACGGGGAACCAGCGATGAACGAGCGCGGGGCCGCGCATCGTTCATCGCTGGTGACTCCCCACTCAAAGATATGAACGTTATCTTGTTCAAAAATGAACAAGATCGTTCATATCTTTGAGGAATATCGGCCAGTGTGTAGGGCCTATAACTAGACACTGTCTGTCTATCATCCTGCACCAGCTGTGATGAAACCAATCACAGATACTGAGTTCCTGAGCTAGGAAGTTTTTTGTGCAGGTGAAGGATACAATAATAATTCACCACACAGGATCAGTAGGCATATCAGTATCTAGGATAGCCACACTGAGCATACTGGGCAAATTACACCTTGCTGGAAATTTATTACAGAGCAAATAATAACATTTTTGGTAATTATTATTGACATATTGCAATTTTCTCGACTGTACTATTGGGCAAATGAATTCTTCATGGCAGCCATTACTGGGAAACAGACATCTTGCTGGGAGTATTTATTAGACTAATTATATTTAGCTTAGATAAAATTATATTGTACTGGGCATTTTACTGGACATATTACATCTACCTGGGCATCTACCCTGAGTACCACTGCTTGGCATATTATTTGGTCTGGTATTATTTGGTGCAGAGGGCCGGGGATGCAATGAACGTGCATAAATACAAAGTACTTGTGCCCGGGACTTTCTAGGGGCCCGGAAGTGCAGGGGAGGTGTAGCTATGAACTCCACAATGCTGCAAATATGCCCCCCTCTGTGCAATCCTTAGGAGTATAGGCCAAAATAGCTGATTTACTCATTCTTCGCACAGGAGTTTCTGATTTTCACGGTTGTACATATAAATGAGTGTTAAAGATTTGGTAAATCTATAGAGATGTAAATTTGAGACTTTAATACTTTACTTAATGTAAGTAAATATTAATCCATGTTTCTTGGCGTTACCCAAGGAGCACCCGTAGCGGATACGGTAAAAAGTGACAGGACCATTTTTTTTAGTTTATTAAATTGTACACACTGGAGGTGCAATCCAAATTTGGATCCGATTGTCCGTTTGGGCGTTATCATTCACCCAATGCAAGCCACGCTTCAGTAATTACATCATTATGTCATCCCCTTAGGGAAGGTTTACTAAAATTATGATTACGTAGTTTTCCTATTTTCCACCTGAAGAATACCTACAGTGCATCCGGAAAGTATTCACAGCGCTTCACTTTTTCCACATTTTGTTATGTTACAGCCTTATTCCAAAATGGAATAAATTGATTTTCCCTCTCAAAATTATACACACAATACCCCATAATGACAAAGTGAAAAAAAGTTTTTTTTGAGATTTTGGCAAATTTATTAAGAATAAAAAACTAAGAAATCACATGTACATACTGTTAAGTATTCACAGCCTTTGCTCAATACTTTGTTGATGCACCACTGGCAGCAATTACAGCCTCAAGTCTTTTTGAATATGATGCCACAAGCTTGGCACATCTATCTTTGGGCAGTTTCGCCCATTCCTCTTGGCAGCACCTCTCAAGCTCCATCGGGTTGGATGGGAAGCGTCGGTGCAGAGCCATTTTCAGATCTCTCCAGAGATGTTCAATCGGATTCAAGTCTGGGCTCTGGCTGGGACACTCACGGACATTCACAGAGTTGTCCAGAAGCCACTCCTTTGATATCTTGGCTGTGTGCTTAGGGTCGTTGTCCTGCTGAAAGATGAACAGCCCAAGGTTTTCATCCAGGATGTCTCTGTACATTGCTGCATTCATCTTTCCCTCTATCCTGACTAGTCTCCCAGTTCCTGCCGCTGAAAAACATCCCCACAGCATGATGCTGCCACCACCATGCTTCAATGTAGGGTGGTATTGGCCTGGTGATGAGAGGTGCCTGATTTCCTCGAAACATGACGCCTGGCATTCACGCCAAAGAATTCAGTCTTTGGGGTATATTCAATTATAGTCGGATCCATTCCGACATACATTTGTTGGCCTGGTTCTGACAAGGGCTATTCAATGAACGGCGGATTTGACCATTTCTGACCATCTCAATCCGACTTTAAAAAAAAGTTGGATTGAGATGAGGGAGCTGAGAGGAGGAGATGGGGGTGAGCCGCGGCTACAGTACAGCGTAGCAGGAGGACGGGCACTGCCGCCAGACCTCACGGCAGCGTCCATCCGGCTCCAGCAAGCGGGACCTCACTTGCTGGAGCCAGGTGGACGCTGCTGTGAGCGGCGGCAGTGTCCCATCCTCCTGCTACGCTGTGCTGTAGCCGCTGCTCTCCCCCATCTCCTCCTCTCAGCTCCCTCATCTCAATCCGACTTTTTTAAAGTCGGATTGAGATGGTCGGAAACGGGGCCAAAAACCTGTTGGATTTTGCCCTGTTTCTGACAGAAGCGCGCGGATCGATGGCTATTCCGACCTATTGAATAGGTCGGAACCCCTTCTGACCTAAAAAAAGTCAAAAACTGACATCTTTCCAACAGATGGCAGCTTTCGACTGCAATTGAATATACCCCCTTGTCTCATCAGACCAGAGAATTTTGTTTCTCATGGTCTGAGAGTCCTTCAGGTGCATTTTGGCAAACTCCAGGTGAGCTGCCATGTGCTTTTTACTAAGAAGTGGCTTCCGTATGGCCACTCTACCATACAGACCTGATTTGTGGATTGCCGCAGAGATGGTTGTCCTTCTGGAAGGTTCTCCTCTCTCCTCAGAGCAATGCTGTAGCTCTGACAGAGTGACCATCAGGTTCTTGATCACCTCCCTGACTAGTGCCTTTCTCCCCCGATCACTCATTTTATATGGCCGGCCAGCTCTAGGAAGAGTCCTTGTGGTTCCGAACTTCTTCCATTTACGGATGATGGAGGCCACTGTGCTCATTGGGACCTTCAAAGCAGCAGATATTTTTCTGTACCCTTTCCCAGATTTGTACCTCGAGACAATCCTGTCTCGGAGGTCTACAGACAATTCCTTTGACTTGTTTGTGCTCAGACATGACCTGTCAAGTGTGTGACCTTATAAAGACAGGTGTGTGCCTTTCCAAATCATGTTCAATCAACTGAATTTACCGCAAGTGGACTCTTATTAAGCTGTAAGAACATCTCAAGGATGATCAGTGGAAACAGGATGCACCTGAGCTTAATTTTGAGCTTCATGGCAAAGGCTGTGAATACTTTTGTACATGTGATTTCTTTGTTTTTTTATATTTAATAAATTTGCAAAAATTACAAAAAACTTTCTTCATGTTGTCATTATGGGGTATTGTGTGTAGAATTTTGAGGGAAAAAAATTATTTATTCCATTTTGGAATAAGGCTGTAACATTACAAAATGTGGAAAAACTGAAGCGCTGTGAAGACTTTCCCGTTGCACTGTATATTACATTTCAGCTTCCTAACATATCGGGAAGTAACAGATCTATTCATGAAGCAGTGAAAAGAGTGGAGAAAAGGACCAGTGGTGAAGTTGCCTTTGGCAACCAGTCAGCTTTGAAAGAAGCCTTTATCAAGTAAATTGTATGAAATGTAAGGGAGATGCTGATTGGTTGCTATGGGCAACTTCTTCACTGGTCTGTTGCTCCACTATTTTCACTGCTTCATGTATAGACCCCTTAGTGATGAGTCAGTGAGTGAGTGAGTGAGTGAGTGAGTGAGTGAGTGAATGAGGGCTTTCACATTTATATATATCGATATATATATCTCAGTGCTGAAATATCAACTGAACCAACAAAATGTTTACTATTAATAACTTCAAAGTAGAATTACCACTAGAATACATAGTTAAACAGTTTGTGGAATTTATTGCCAACGCTTCATTATTTCAGCCAGCAGATGACACTCTTTAGCAGTTCATGGTAACACTTATAACACTCATGATTCAACATTGTAGATTGCAATACAGTATGTGATATTTCACCTACATGTCTGTCTTTACACCATACTTGCCTACATTTTGGCCCTCATTCCGAGTTGATTGCTAGCTAATTTTGGTCGCAGCGTGGCGATTAGGTGAAAAAGCGGCATTTCTTCGCATGCGTACGGGCCGCAGTACGCACTCGCGAAGTACTTTCACACAAAACTATGTAGTTTTACACAAGGGCGAGCGACGCTTTTCTGTTGATCGGTGAGTGATTGACAGGAAGTGGGTGTTTCTGGGTGGTAACTGGCCGTTTTCCAGGAGTGTGCTAAAAAACGCAGGCGTGACAGGTAAAAACGCAGGCGTGCCTGGGGAAACGGGGGAGTGGCTGGCCGAACGTAGGGCGTTTTGTGACGTCAAAGCAGGAACTAAACTGACTGAAGTGATCGCAAGGTAGGAGTAGGTTTTGAGCTGCTCAGAAACTGCATTACATTTTTTTCGAGCCGTTCTGCTAACCTTTCGTTCGCACTTCTGCTAAGCTAAGATACACTCCCAGAGGGCGGCGATCTAGCGTGTGCACTGCTGCTAAAAGCAGCTAGCGAGCGATCAACTCGGAATACGGGCCTTTGTTTTTCCTGTCTGGAAGAAGCCTAGACAGAAAATGCAGCTGGCCACTTTGGAGGGCGGGGCTGTGCTCCCATGTTGTTAGGCCCCGCTGCAGTCACTTTAAATTGCAGCTAATCTCAGATCTGTGTGGAAGAAGCGAGGCTAAAATTACACAAGACGCTTCATTTTAGCTCCCCTCCCTCCATATGGAGCTGGGATCCCTGGAGTTATCTCCCCATCCTGCTCACTTCACTAGGAGACACATCCAGTCCAGGGCTGGCTCCAGGCATGTTCCAATATAGCGGCCGAAAAGGCTGCCACACTTAATGGGCGCTACTATCTCTCTCTGCTATATTGGAGCCTGGAGCTAGGTCCCTACAGCAGCAGCGACCATCCCGCAGCCTACCTCCTAGCAGTGGCTGTGTGAAGACAAGGGAGAGTGCTGTCGGCGGGACAAAGCTAAACTATGTGCGTGCTATGCAGTGTCGCCCTCTGACATCAGACGCCGGTGCAGCACTGCGCGCAATAGTTTAGCTTTGGCTCGCCCACAGCACTCCCCTCATCGTCACAGCCACTGCTAAGAGGCTAGGAGGTGGGACGGACGCTGCTGCTGTCCCTTCCCACGCACACTGTCACCAGAGCAGATCAATTCTTTCTCTGCTGGCTGCTGCGAGTGTGCGGTGCATCTAGAAGCAATTGGATCCTCCTGAGCACCCACTCAAAGTAAGCCCTGCCTTAAGGGTATTTGTTTTCTCATATGGTGCACTGTTGTAGTGGATAATGTGTATCTGGCACTGTGGGGCATATAATGTGTATCTGGCACTGTGGGGGCATATCATGTGTATCTGGCACTGTGGGGGCATATAATGTGTATCTGGCACTGTGGGGGCATATAATGTGTATCTGGCACTGTGGGGCATATAATGTATATCTGACACTGTGGGGGCATTTCATGTATATCTGGCACTGTGGAGTATATAATGTGTAGAAAAAACAAATGGTTGGAGGCAGTAGTCCCAAACCAGATAAACCGGCGCTGATTAATTATATTTCATTGAAAACCAGTGTTTCTTTAAAGCTGCTGAGTAAAAACAGCTTGCTAGGCTGCACAACAAAAAACTATTAGAACAAATGGAAATTACTCTGCGCTCAGAAACACTCTATAAATTATATATGTGTGGTCTGTCATGAAGAATAAATGACTCAGTGAGACTTGATATATTAATAGTTTTATCTAAAAATATTTACGATTGACATATAACATGTAAAACAACACACAAATAGTAACAATTTAGTAGCTATTCAGCATAAAGTATCTAGTTAGTATTAAGTAAGTAGCTAAAAGCTTATAAATAAGCACTGAAGGTTACTCTTTAGATAAGAAATATCTGTAAGTATTTATAAACATATAATAGTAAAATATGGAATATTGCACTCCTCGTAGGTATTTATATGATTACACTGGCGTCCCAGTGTGTTGCTGAAATGAATGTTCCGCAAATGATTCACAATAGTTACAGTCTAATGAAGACAGCATAGACTTGGATATATTTACTCACGTGTTGGTTCCTAAAAGGTTCCGTTGGCAATAATACACGTGGTATGTTTGTTGGAATGTAATTACTGCTTGATAGCGCTGTACATAACAGCCCCGCTGGGAGGTAAATACGTCCCTGCTCTCCCGTGAGCGCTGCCTGCTGATACACTCTACGGCTTTTTAACTGTGCAGTATGATGAAACCCTCACAGCGGAGGTCAGCCCGGACTCACCCGGCGTGTAGCAGTGGCGGATCTAGACTTAACTTTTAGGGGGGAGGTTTAAGAATTATGACTCCTCCCCCTAATCATAGCCCCTCCCACTTAGTAATGCCCTTCCCGTTCGCTTTTAAATTTCCTATTGTTGCCATTACTAATAAAATGTTGCCAGTTAGTGGAGAGAACCCTGCGCACTGGTGATACAGACTGGCGAATCGCCATTCCTTCCATCAGGGGTGGTAGAGGCTAAGACAGTAGGGCAATTTAAACATGCATGGGATAGACATAAGGATATTCTTACAAAGAAATAAGGATCAGATAAGGTTAGAGATAAAAAAATAATGTAAAAAAAAAAAAGGGGCAGACTAGATGGGCCAAGTGGTTCTTATCTGCCGACAAATTCTGTTTCTACAGCACACAGAATGAGCCGAAATTCACATTATAGCACACTGTATGAGCTGAAATTCACATTGTAGCACACAGTATGATCCAAAATTCACATTATAACACACTGTATGAGCCGAAATTCACATTATAGCACACAGAATGAGCCAAAATTCACGTTATAGCACACTAAATGAGCCGAAATTCACATTATAGAACACACTATGAGCCGCAATTCACATTATAGCACGCAGAATGAGTCAAAATTCACATTATAGCACGCAGAATGAGCCAAAATTCACATTATAGCACGCAGAATGAGCCAAAATTCACATTATAGCACGCAGAATGAGCCAAAATTCACATCATAACACACTGAATGAGCCGAAATGCACATCATAGCACGCAGAATGAGCCGAAATGCACATCATAGCACGCAGAATGAGCCGAAATGCACATCATAGCACGCAGAATGAGCCGAAATGCACATCATAGCACGCAGAATGAGCCGAAATGCACATCATAGCACGCAGAATGAGCCGGAATGCACATCATAGCACGCAGAATGAGCCGAAATGCACATTATAGCACGCAGAATGAGCCGATATTCACATTATAGCACACTGAATGAGCCGAAATGCACATCATAACACGCAGAATGAGCCGAAATGCACATTATAGCACGCAGAATGAGCCGAAATTCACATTACAGCACACTGAATGAGCCAAAATAATGCAAGGACATATATACTTTAGTTAGGAGAAGAGGGGGGAGACCTGGAACACAGAGGGGACACACACACACACACACTTACTTTAGTTTGGAGGGTACACTCACAGTGAGTGACACCTGCTGCAGCCAGCAGCATGAGGAGTCGGATGGAGGCCGGGTGCTGCCGCGGCATTGGGAACGAGGTGGAGAGCGGTGCAGCGCGGCGGGGGATGGGGAGAGGGAGAGAGCGTTCTGACGCGCGTACAGAAAGGAGGGGGCGTGGTCAGAACAGAGGCCGCTCAGCCGCTGTATGCGCATCAGGACGCTCTCTCTCTCTCCCCTTCCCCCGCCGCGCTGCACCGCTCTCCACCTCGTTCCCAACACTGCAGCGGGACCCGGCCTCCATCCCGGTGGCGGTATGTTTAGGGGGGGGCGTTCGCCCTAATCACCCCCCCGCTAAATCCGCCACTGGTGTGTAGCAGCAAGTCCTTGCGGCGGTATATGATAGCGCTGTCTGCTGGAATGCTGTGTAGTCACCGGTAATATTACTAGGTGATCTGGACCTCACATCAGGGGTCAAGCAAGGTTCAGCCGGATTCAGCCGGGGAATAGCCGGGTGTATTTTCAGCGGTGTGCGGGAGCTGTAAGAGGAAGCGGTGAATACCAACTGGAGAGCAAATTCAAAAGAGTGGGTGTCAATGCGTTTTGTCTCCTAGCAACCGGAGACTTCCTCAAGCCCTCACTGAGTCATTTATTCTTCATGACAGACCACACATATATAATTTATAGAGTGTTTCTGAGCGCAGAGTAATTTCCATTTGTTCTAAGAGTATATAATGTGTATCTGACACTATGGGGCATATCATGTGTATCTGGCACTGTGGGGGCATATCATGTGTATCTGGCACTGTGTGGGCATATCATGTGTATCTTGCACTGCTGGGGGCATATAATGTGTATCTGACACTGCTGGGGCATATCATGTGTATCTGGCACTACTGGGGGCATATCATGTGTATCTGGCACTGCTGGGGGCATATCATGTGTATCTGGCACTGCACTACTGGGGGCATATGTCTATCTGGCACTGCACTACTGGGGGGCATATAATGTGTATCTGGCACTGTGGGGGAGTATAATGTGTGTCTGGCACTGTAGGGGCATATAATGTGTATCTGGCACTGCTGTGGGCATATAATATGTATTTGACACTACTGGAGGTGTATGTATATTTGGCACTACTGGGGGCGTATGTGTATCGGGCACTGCACTACTAGGGTCATTATGTATCTGACAATATACAGGAGACATGTGTAAGGAACACTACTGTGGGCGTTATGTGTAAGGCTGCTAATCGTGTGTGTGTGTGTGTGTGTGTGTGTGTGTGTGTGTGTGTGTGTGTGTGTGTGTAGAGGGGGTGTGAAAATATTTTTATTTATAGTTTGATTATATAAAGTTGCGAGGCCACGCCCACTTTTTCAGGAGCACGCGCGCCTAAGGCACGCGCATGGTGGTGGTTCTGGGGTACTTCAAAATGTTTTCGCTCAGGGCGCTAGTAGGCCTGGAGCCGGTCCTGATCCAGTCTTCCTGGGATGCAGGGGACTACCCAATAAATCAGGAGTCTCCAGCAACTTCCTGGAGAGTAGGTAAGTATGCTTTACATTTCTCACTCTCCTAGGTCAACATTTCTGTGCGGTTCCATACATACACTCTACTCCACACCAGGTCTGTAGAAAGATTGTCCAGGCCCCGGTAAAGTTGGGGGGGCATGGCCTAATCACTGATGTGTGAGCATGTCTCCTTTTATAAAAACTCATGAAAAATAGTGTTTATGCGCAGTGGAGGGACAGATCCAGGGGGCCACAATCAGTGTGATCGCTATCCCCATGCAAGCAGTGGCAGCAGCATCCCTGGACCCTCCACAGCCCAGCACACAGCAGCGTGTGCTGGGCTGTGGAGAGAGGCTACAGCTGACTGACAGGTAAGATGTGGTGGTGGAGGGGGACACAGACTCGAACCCCCACTGGACCCCTCCAACAAGCCAGGGTAATTAGTACCCTCTCCACCCCCCTCTCGGCGCTACTGCTCCACACCCCCATTGTATTCCATGATACTTATCTAAACCACATTAAACCTGTGTATAATAAATTTTACAATAAAATATTGTTAATATTTTTTACAACATCCAGTGGTTATAAAGTTTTGGTAGAAACACACAACATACACATCAGGCTGTAAATATATTGAAAGTCAATACACTTTCCACCCACCACCCCACAATCCCATTTCCGAATCTCAACCCCCCCTCCCCCCCAACCCATTTTCCCCACTTTGTCTTTCCTTCCCTGTGTGAGCTGACCAACCCATTGTACTTACCTTACCAAGGAGGCTGGACACCTCCAGGTCAAGCTGCATTGAAACATCCCCTCCGCCCCCCCTTCCCACAGACACATATATACCAACACATGAGTGAGCGCAGTCCTCATCTGTAAACAAATATAATAAATATGTGTTATATGATGGGGGAGACAGAGGAACTTAAAGTTCTTCCCTCCACCATTTTCATCATTTTCATGTACCATGGATGCATATACGTGGATGAGCCCCACTCAAAGGAGTTAAATGAACATGCGTCTATCATGGCTGATGAAGGATATGGGGAAGGGGGGGTGCAGGTATCCGGTAATAACTACCCAGGCCCAGTCCTATCTAATGGCCCAGCTGTGCAGGGAATTAATGCACCCTTTCTCGGCGCTCAATGCTGCTGCACATAGTTTTTCAAACTGCTGCTGACACGCACCATGGACCTGTGACTCCTTACAAGGGCAGTGGCATAACTACGTGCGTGCAGGGGATGCGGCTGCTTTGGGACCCAGGCACACAGAGAACATTCTCTGGCCAGATGTCTGAAGCTCCCCCCATTTGCTATTGCTGCTGATGCCCCGTCCACCAGTGGCACCTGAAACCCCGCCCCCATTGTGGCTGAACTCAGCCCATTCACTCCTCAGTAACTCTGAGTTAGGAGATGGCCCTGTGCACTGGCATTATGAGAAAGGGGAAACTGCAGAGGCTGAGCAGCCTACAGGAGTACAGAAATACCAGGTTGAGCAATGCATGGACACAGGCAGGGCCGTAACAAGTGGGGGGCCTAAGGGAGCATACGCCCCAGGTGCAGGATTTGAGGGGGCGCCAAGGAGTTATGTAATACCCTGCTATATGAGGTATTACGTGTGGCACGCTACAGAATATCTACATTTGATTATACAGGCAGATAATTTCCCAGCAGCCTTGGCAGCAGCTCTGGAGGTCAGGGGCAGGTCACATGACCAGGGACAGTTGGTCAGGACACAGTCTGAGGTAGCTGTGAGAGAGGAGGGCATCTCTGGCAGTGGAAAATTCCTGTCAGAAAATGGAGGTGCCACTGAGAGCAGCTGACAGGTAGTGGCTGTGAGAGCCACTCAGTAAAAGTCTATAAACTTCTACTTCTAATTTGTGACTGCTGCAGCGCTGGAAGCAGAGTGGGTGTCTACATTTCAATTAACGTGTTTGGGGAGAACCTCTTGCCTCTCTGCCGGAAAGAAGACTAGATTGTCACATTTGGCGTCAACGAACAGGATCGAACATGGAAGTGCAAGAAGGCAACCCCACCGCAGATGACAACAGGATCAGTATCCTTAATGACAAGATTGCAGAACTTACCCAAACTCTCACTGAGATAAAAAGAGAGTTAAGAGACCTGAGACATAAATGGTCTGTAACCAGATACAAGAAGTGGCATCCAGACCGTGGATTGCGAAACCAACCCCGATGGGATGTTCCCCGAAAGACTGGAAAATGGGTGACTAAGCAATTCAACGCTCGGGGGAGGCCTATTTGTCGGCGATGCAGACAAAGTGGGCATATCAAAAGAAATTGTCAACAACCCTCAGGAAGAGTGGAGAGAGTAGGACCACCCTGTAAAGGACAATCCAGAGATGCAGGTCAAAATACAGTAGTACAGAACCAGGTTATCGTGTCTGGCACACCATCTGATGAGGATATTCAGCAAGTCAGCGCAGGAAGAATTCCAGGCCAAGTTGTGTGGTTTAGTGTACCACGTGGTTATGGATTTATAAAGCGAACCGACACGAAAAAAAGAGTATACGTGCATTATACTGCCATTCAGAAGGCCAGCCTGGAACAGTGTTTCCGAAGTCTGGGAAGTGGAGAAATGGTTGAGTTTGAATTGGCAAATGGAAAGAAGGGCATCAAAGCCATTAATGTAACTGGTCCTGGTGGTGTCCAAGTGCATGGCAACAAATATGCCACAGGTCACAAACAGTACTGGTGCTGTTCATATTGTAGAGATCCTCCACACAACTGTCAGCAGGATTACCAACACAACAGAAGTGGAGAAGAACAAGGAGAAGCAAAAAGTGCTGAGGAAAGACAACAAGAACCTGTCATCCCAGAGCAAAGTCAATCACTGGAACGAACAGATGAACAAGTTGTGGAAGAACAGAGTGAGAAAATGCAGCAGAGCGTACCGGATGCAGTCAGGCCGCAAATTCCCACACAGCCACTACATGAGATCAAACCAAGAGTGGAAGATACCGATTCCAGCATGGCCTACCCCAATCAAGTAGATTTAACCGACACTGACCAGGAAAAACATACAGAGGGAGTGACTTGCATGTCCATGGCAGAGGGATTGGCACCCCTTAGACCCAATTGCCCAGATTCTGTTATGCAAAATTCTGAATCTAATGTTCCAGCAGAATCACCTAGTGTAGCTAAAAAGAGTGAGAGGTATCTTCCAGAGTGGTATTACTCAGGCGAGTACACCACGATAACCTCTGAGGAGGTTAATTTGATGTTCCAGCAGGCTTTGAGGAGGTCAGGGAAGAGGAGCAAAGGTGCTTCACGTATTCAGAATAGATATTAGCCTGTGGTATAGAGAGTCATTTGTTATGTAATGTATTTACTTACCATTTATTAAAATGTTTACCTGTAACACAAAAATTTTAATTTAGACTATGCTATATTGAACTTGGAATATTGCCTGTTGCGTGAGGACACGCAAAATTCTAGTGGAGGGATATGTAATACCCTGCTATATGAGGTATTACGTGTGGCACGCTACAGAATATCTACATTTGATTATACAGGCAGATAATTTCCCAGCAGCCTTGGCAGCAGCTCTGGAGGTCAGGGGCAGGTCACATGACCAGGGACAGTTGGTCAGGACACAGTCTGAGGTAGCTGTGAGAGAGGAGGGCATCTCTGGCAGTGGAAAATTCCTGTCAGAAAATGGAGGTGCCACTGAGAGCAGCTGACAGGTAGTGGCTGTGAGAGCCACTCAGTAAAAGTCTATAAACTTCTACTTCTAATTTGTGACTGCTGCAGCGCTGGAAGCAGAGTGGGTGTCTACATTTCAATTAACGTGTTTGGGGAGAACCTCTTGCCTCTCTGCCGGAAAGAAGACTAGATTGTCACATTTACAGAGGAACAGGTTTTGTTTTTTTACCGGCAGTGCTGTGTTGCTCCAGTGAGGCAGCAGACAGCATCCTTGGCGATGTCTCTGACCCACCTGTCTGCCCACAGCTGGCTCCAACGCTGTGCGGGTGAGCTCCAGTACCTGGGATCTCTTCTATGCCGGCTACTGTCTTAAACTCTCTTCTTTGCCACGCAGTTCTGCGACAAGCGTGCGGTGCACTGTACAAGCTATAGAAGCGCACTGTGCCCTCAGCTCCGCTTTGCTTCCCAGATGCGGGGATTTGGTGTTTCTTATAGGGAGATGTAGTGTAGTGATGTAGTGTACCATATAGGGCAAGTAGTGTAGTAATGTATTGCAGTATATAGTGGCATGTAGTGCACTGATGTGGTGTAGCATATAAGGTGATGTAGTGTAGTGTAGTGATGTAGTGTAGCATATAGGGTATGTAGTGCAGTGCATAGGGTCATGTAGTGTAGTGATGTAGTTCAGCGTGTAGGGGATGTAGTATAGTCATGTAGTGCAGTGGATAGGGTAATGTAGTGCAGTGACAAAGTGTTATGATATAGTGCAATGTATGAGGACACACAGTGGAGCATGTAGTTGAACACACTGGCAGGGCAATACTGTAGTGCATTTGAGTCACATAAGGGAATATTGGGCAGCTCTCACCGTCTGTGAGGTGAAGTCCGCATGCATCCCACAGGCAGTGGTGCAAGTAGAAAAAATGTCTTACGGGTACTGTGAATGGGTGTGGCCAAATGCCACATGGGGCGTGGCCAATGGGAATGGGGGCGTGATACACATATGGGGGAGGGGCAGATACACGTATGACCCCAATAGTGCCAGATACACGTTGCCCCACAGTGCCAGATATACATTGCCCCACAGTGCCAGATACACATTGCCCCACAGTGCCAGATACACATTGCCCCACAGTGACAGATATACATTGCCCCACAGTGCCAGATACACATTGACTAACAGTGCCAGATACACATTGCCCCACAGTGCCAGATACAGAAATGCCCCCAGAGTGCCAGATATACATTGCCCCACAGTGCCAGATACAGAAATGCCCCCAGAGTGCCAGATATACATTGCCTCGCAGTGTCCGATACACATTGCCCCACAGTGACAGATATACATTGCCCCACAGTGACAGATACACATTGACTAACAGTGCCAGATACACATTGCCCCACAGTGCCAGATACAGAAATGCCCCCAGAGTGCCAGATATACATTGCCTCGCAGTGTCAGATACACGTTGCCCCACAGTGCCAGATATACATTGCCCCACAGTGCCAGATACACATTGCCCCACAGTGCCAGATACACAAATGCCCCCACTGTGTCAGATATACATTGCCCCCCGTGCCAGATACAGAAATGCCCCTACAGTGCCAGATATGCCCCCAGTGCCAGATATCCCCCAGTGCCAGGTATACATGCCCCCCCAGTGCCAGATATCCCCCAGTGCCAGGTATACATGCCCCCCCAGTGCCAGATATCCCCCAGTGCCAGGTATACATGCCCCCCTGTGCCAGATATCCCCCAGTGCCAGGTATACATGCCCCCCTGTGCCAGATATCCCCCAGTGCCAGGTATACATGCCCCCCTGTGCCAGATATCCCCCAGTGCCAGGTATACATGCCCCCCTGTGCCAGATATCCCCCAGTGCCAGGTATATATGCCCCCCAGTGCCAGATATCCCCCAGTGCCAGATATCCCCCAGTGCCAGATATATATGCCTCCCAGTGCCAGATATCCCCCAGTGCCAGGTATATATGCCCCCCAGTGCCAGGTATATATGCCCCCCAGTGCCAGATATCCCCCAGTGCCAGGTATATATGCCCCCCAGTGCCAGGTATCCCCCAGTGCCAGGTATATATGCCCCCAGTGCCAGATATCCCCCAGTGCCAGATATCCCCCAGTGCCAGATAGAAATGCCCCCCCAGTGCCAGATATCCCCCAGTGCCAGATAGAAATGCCCCCCCAGTGCCAGATATCCCCCAGTGCCAGGTATAACATGCCCCCCCCCCCTGCTCACCGCTGCCGCTGGCCGCTGCCGTCCTGTGTGAGGGAAGGAGAGCGCAGCCTGTGCCTCTCCTTCCCCTCAGTCTCCGGCGGGTGTCTCACAGTTTAATTCAGCGCCGATCCGTGAGCCAATCAGAGCTCGCACCGCGAGCTCTGATTGGCTCACGGATCGGCGCTGAATTAAACTATGACAGCCGCCGGAGACTGAGGGGAAGGAGAGGCACAGGCTGCGCTCTCCTTCCCTCACATTAGCGGCGGTGCGAGGAGCGGCGGCCCGTCGGTGTGGGTACGGCGTACCCACGGCTAAATTCTTACGGGTACGCCGTACCCACCCGTACCCGCCCACTTGCACCACTGCCCACAGGTCAGTGTAATGTCTAGTGCTGCCTCACATACACACACACTTCCATATAGCCACACACACACACACACACACACACACACACGCTGCACCATAGCCTTGCACACACACGCTGCCCCATAGCCTCGCATACATATCTCCCAACATGACCCTCTCCAGGAGGGACAGAATTCTCTGTTCCTGGACTTCCCTCTTACTGTATGATTGCCATTACCTGTGCTGAAACACCTTTCTTATCCATTAACCTGTTAAAAACAGGTGCCGGTAATCATAAATTCTGAGAAAAGTCCAGAAGCAGAGCATTGTGTCCCTCCCGGAGCGGGTCATGTTGGCAGGTATGCCCATAGCATCACACACACGCTGCCCTATAGCCGCACACACACCTCCCCATAGCCTTGCACACACACGTTGCCCCATAGCCTCACACACACACGCTGACCCATAGCTGCACACACACACACACACACGTTTCCCCATAGCCAAACACACACTCGGTTCACCATAGCTGCACACACACACGCTGCCCCATAGCGTCGCACAAACACAGTGCCCCATAGCCGCACACACACATAGCCTTGTGAACACTGCCCCCATAACCACACACATGAAAACACACACACACACACACACACACACACACACACACACACACACACACACACACACACACACACACACTCTGCCCTATAGCCTGACACACACAGAAACACTGTCCCCATGGCCCAGCACTATTTTCGGGTACTCCCTGAAAACTTTTTTTTCATGGCACAGCGCTGTTTCCCCCCCAGTGGCTCACTTAAGGCCCTTCAGAAACTTCAGCTCCAGACCCATGAGAACCTTTATCTGGAACCGTGCCCACCATGCCCAGCTGTTATTCAGGCAGCGCTGGGCATTTCCATGTGGCCCAGACGTGACTCTACTGATGGCGGAGTGACATCATAGGTCGCATTGAAGCATGCTGTCCCCACCCACCCAAAGTGATTTAATGACATGCTACAGCTGCAGGGGCAAATAAATGTGTGTGTTTTTTACCTCTCTGCACCAAGGAGGAGCCCTTTCAAGATTTTGCTATGGGGCCCACAGAGTTCTAGTTAGGCTCCTGAACAAGGGGGCTGGTACAGGGATTGGAGGAGTTGCGTAAATGAGGCCAACATACAGTATGGGTGTGTAGTGGGCATGTTGATTTGATTTGCAGCCACGTCTATTGATGAACTATTCTTATGCAGTAATTTGGATGATTTTTTTTAGCTTATGCACCATTTTATAGTGCTTTTTACTGTTTTTATGAATGTTTATTATTAAATTCATGATACAATTCTTATTACTCAACCTATGTGTAAAAGTGTATGTTATTCACATGCTCCATATTTGAGTGTATAAGCTGATCATTTTTATTTAAATGTCTGTAATTGCAGACCTGATCAGACCTGATCGCTGGGCTGCTAATTTTGCTGCGTTCAGATTAGAGATGAGCGGGTTCGGTTCGTCGAGATCCGAACCCCCCCGAACTTTACGTGGTTTACACGGGTCCGAGGCAGCCTCGGTTCTTCCAGCCTTACTCGCAAAACCCGAACGGGGGAAAACTTTATCATCCCACTGTCGGATTCTCGCGAGATTCGGATTCCATATAAAGAGTCGCGCGTCGCCACCATTTTCACTTGTGCATTATAGATTGAGCGGAGAGGACATGGCTACGTTCTCTGCCTGAATAGCCCAATATGAGCTAAATATCAGCTCAATATCTGTGCTCAGTATCAGTGCTGGATTGTGGTGACCAGTATATAGTAGTACAGTACAGTAGTCCATTGCTGTATTTTGCTGCTCCGTGTCAGTTCTATTATCCTGAACAGTGCTCAATATCTGTGCTCATTATTATTAGTGATGAGCACCGGAAATTTTTCGGGTTTTGGGTTTTGGTTTTGGGTTCGGTTCCGCGGCCGTGTTTTGGGTTCGAACGCGTTTTGGCAAAACCTCATCAAATTTTTTTTGTCGGATTCGAGTGTGTTTTGGATTCGGGTGTTTTTTTCAAAAAACCCTAAAAAACAGCTTAAATCATAGAATTTGGGGTGCATTTTGATCCCAAAGTATTATTAACCTCAATAACCATAATTTCCACTCATTTTCAGTCTATTCTGAACACCTCACACCTCACAATATTATTTTTAGTCCTAAAATTTGCACCGAGGTCGCTGGATGGCTAAGCTAAGCGACCCAAGTGGCCGACACAAACACCTGGCCCATCTAGGAGTGTCACTGCAGTGTCACGCAGGATGGCCCTTCCAAAAAACACTCCCCAAACAGCACATGACGCAAAGAAAAAAAGAGGCGCAATGAGGTAGCTGTGTGAGTAAGCTAAGCGACCCTAGTGGCCGACACAAACACCTGGCCCATCTAGGAGTGGCACTGCAGTGTCACGCAGGATGGCCCTTCCAAAAAACACTCCCCAAACAGCTCATGTCGCAAAGAAAAAAAGAGGCGCAATGAGGTAGCTGTGTGAGTAAGCTAAGCGACCCTAGTGGCCGACACAAACACCTGGCCCATCTAGGAGTGGCACTGCAGTGTCACGCAGGATGGCCCTTCCAAAAAACACTCCCCAAACAGCACATGACGCAAAGAAAAAAAGAGGCGCAATGAGGTAGCTGTGTGAGTAAGCTAAGCGACCTTAGTGGCCGACACAAACACCTGGCCCATCTAGGAGTGGCATTGCAGTGTCATGCAGGATGGCCCTTCCAAAAAACACTCCCCAAACAGCAGCACATGACGCAAAGAAGAAAAAAAAGAGGCGCAATGAGGTAGCTGTGTGAGTAAGCTAAGCGACCCTAGTGGCCGGCACAAACACCTGGCCCATCTAGGAGTGGCACTGCAGTGTCACGCAGGATGGCCCTTCCAAAAAACACCCCCCAAACAGCACATGACGCAAAGAAAAATGAAAGAAAAAAGAGGTGCAAGATGGAATTGTCCTTGGGCCCTCCCACCCACCCTTATGTTGTATAAA
This sequence comes from Pseudophryne corroboree, assembly GCF_028390025.1. NCBI lineage: Eukaryota > Metazoa > Chordata > Amphibia > Anura > Myobatrachidae > Pseudophryne > Pseudophryne corroboree. The sequence goes on along the minus strand of NC_086445.1, from coordinate 858,384,493 downwards.
CAGGACATGCACACTTTAACCAACCCATCATTTCAGTGACAGGGTCTGCCACACGACTGTGACTGAAATGACGGGTTGGTTTGGACCCCCACCAAAAAAGAAGCAATTAATCTCTCCTTGCACAAACTGGCTCTACAGAGGCAAGATGTCCACCTCATCATCATCCTCCGATATATCACCGTGTACATCCCCCTCCTCACAGATTATCAATTCGTCCCCACTGGAATCCACCATCTCAGCTCCCTGTGTACTTTGTGGAGGCAATTGCTGCTGGTCAATGTCTCCACGGAGGAATTGATTATAATTCATTTTAATGAACATCATCTTCTCCACATTTTCTGGATGTAACCTCGTACGCCGATTGCTGACAAGGTGAGCGGCGGCACTAAACACTCTTTCGGAGTACACACTTGTGGGAGGGCAACTTAGGTAGAATAAAGCCAGTTTGTGCAAGGGCCTCCAAATTGCCTCTTTTTCCTGCCAGTATAAGTACGGACTGTCTGACGTGCCTACTTGGATGCGGTCACTCATATAATCCTCCACCATTCTTTCAATGGGGAGAGAATCATATGCAGTGACAGTAGATGACATGTCCGTAATCGTTGTCAGGTCCTTCAGTCCGGACCAGATGTCAGCATCAGCAGTTGCTCCAGACTGCCCTGCATCACCGCCAGCGGGTGGGCTCGGAATTCTGAGCCTTTTCCTCGCACCCACAGTTGCGGGAGAATGTGAAGGAGGAGATGTTGACAGGTCGCGTTCCGCTTGACTTGACAATTTTGTCACCAGCAGTTCTTTGAACCCCAGCAGACTTGTGTCTGCCGGAAAGAGAGATCCAAGGTAGGTTTTAAATCTAGGATCGAGCACGGTGGCCAAAATGTAGTGCTCTGATTTCAACAGATTGACCACCCGTGAATCCTTGTTAAGCGAATTAAGGGCTCCATCCACAAGTCCCACATGCCTAGCGGAATCGCTCTGTGTTAGCTCCTCCTTCAATGTCTCCAGCTTCTTCTGCAAAAGCCTGATGAGGGGAATGACCTGACTCAGGCTGGCAGTGTCTGAACTGACTTCACGTGTGGCAAGTTCAAAAGGTTGCAGAACCTTGCACAACGTTGAAATCATTCTCCACTGCGCTTGAGACAGGTGCATTCCACCTCCTATATCGTGCTCAGTTGTATAGGCTTGAATGGCCTTTTGCTGCTCCTCCAAGCTCTGAAGCATATAGAGGGTTGAATTCCACCTCGTTACCACTTCTTGCTTCAGATGATGGCAGGGCAGGTTCAGGCGTTTTTGGTGGTGCTCCTGTCTTCTGTACGTGGTGCCTGTACGCCGAAAGTGTCCCGCAATTCTTCTGGCCACCGACAGCATCTCTTGCACACCCCTCTCGTTTTTTAAATAATTCTGCACCACCAAATTCAAGGTATGTGCAAAACATGGGACGTGCTGGAATTTGCCCATATTTAATGCACACACAATATTGCTGGCGTTGTCCGATGCCACAAATCCACAGGAGAGTCCAATTGGGGTAAGCCATTCTGCGATGATCTTCCTCAGTTGCCGTAAGAGGTTTTTAGCTGTGTGCGTATTCTGGAAAGCGGTGATACAAAGCGTAGCCTGCCTAGGAAAGAGTTGGCGTTTGCGAGATGCTGCTACTGGTGCCGCCGCTGCTGTTCTTGCGGCGGGAGTCCATACATCTACCCAGTGGGCTGTCACAGTCATATAGTCCTGAGCCTGCCCTGCTCCACTTGTCCACATGTCCGTGGTTAAGTGGACATTGGGTACAACTGCATTTTTTAGGACACTGGTGAGTCTTTTTCTGAGGTCTGTGTACATTTTCGGTATCGCCTGCCTAGAGAAATGGAACCTAGATGGTATTTGGTACCGGGGACACAGTACCTCCAACAAGTCTCTAGTTGGCTCTGCAGTAATGATGGATACCGGAACCACGTTTCTCACCGCCCAGAATGCCAAGGCCTCAGTTATCCGCTTTGCAGCAGGATGACTGCTGTGATATTTCATCTTCCTCGCAAAGGACTGTTGGACAGTCAATTGCTTGGTGGAAGTAGTAAAAGTGGTCTTACGAGTACGACTTCCCCTCTGGGATGACCATCGACTCCCAGCAGCAACAACAGCAGCGCCAGCAGCAGTAGGCGTGCAGGACTATTGGCATTCCTGGGGAAGGAGGAAATTGACACTGAGGGAGTTGGTGGGGTGGTTTGCGTGAGCTTGGTTACAAGAGGAAGGGATTTACTGGTCAGTGGACATCTTCCGCTGTCGCCCAAAGTTTTTGAACTTGTCACTGACTTATGATGAATGCGCTGCAGGTGACGTATAAGGGAGGATGTTCCGAGGTGGTTAACGTCCTTACCCCTACTTATTACAGCTTGACAAAGGCAACACACGGCTTGACAAATGTTGTCCGCATTTCTGTTGAAATACTTCCACACCGAAGAGCTGATTTTTTTGGTATTTTCACCAGGCATGTCAATGGCCCTATTCCTCCCACGGACAACAGGTGTCTCCCCGGGTGCCTGACTTAAACAAACCACCTCACCATCAGAATCCTCCTGGTCAATTTCCTCCCCAGCGCCAGCAACACCCATATCCTCCTCATCCTGGTGTACTTCAACACTGACATCTTCAATCTGACTATCAGGAACTGGACTGCGGGTGCTCCTTCCAGCACTTGCAGGGGGCGTGCAAATGGTGGAAGGCGCATGCTCTTCACGTCCAGTGTTGGGAAGGTCAGGCATCGCAAACGACACAATTGGACTCTCCTTGTGGATTTGTGATTTCGAAGAACGCACAGTTCTTTGCTGTGCTTTTGCCAGCTTGAGTCTTTTCATTTTTCTAGCGAGAGGCTGAGTGCTTCCATCCTCATGTGAAGCTGAACCACTAGCCATGAACATAGGCCAGGGCCTCAGCCGTTCCTTGCCACTCCGTGTGGTAAATGGCATATTGGCAAGTTTACGCTTCTCCTCTGACAATTTTATTTTAGATTTTTGAGTCCTTTTTTTACTGATATTTGGTGTTTTGGATTTTACATGCTCTGTACTATGACATTGGGCATCGGCCTTGGCAGACGACGTTGCTGGCATTTCATCGTCTCGGCCATGACTAGTGGCAGCAGCTTCAGCACGAGGTGGAAGTCGATCTTGATCTTTCCCTATTTTTGGAACCTCAACATTTTTGTTCTCCATATTTTAATAGGCACAACTAAAAGGCACCTCAGGTAAACAATGGAGATGGATGGATATTAGTATACTTATGGATGGACGAGCGACTGCCGACACAGAGGTAGCTACAGCCGTGGACTACCGTACTGCGTCTGCTGCTAATATAGACTGGATGATATGATATAAAAAATATATATATATATCACTACTGCAGCCGGACAGGTATATATTATATAATGACGGACCTGCTGGACACTGTCAGCAGCACTGCAGACTCCTAAAGTAAGCTACTAGTAGTATCAAGAAGATAGAAAAAAAAAAACACCACAGGTAGGTGGTATACAATTATGGATGGACGAGCGACTGCCGACACAGAGGTAGCTACAGCCGTGGACTACCGTACTGCGTCTGCTGCTAATATAGACTGGATGATAATGATATAAAATATATATATATATATCACTACTGCAGCCGGACAGGTATATATTATATAATGACGGACCTGCTGGACACTGTCAGCAGCACTGCAGACTCCTAAAGTAAGCTACTAGTAGTATCAAGAAGATAGAAAAAAAAAACCACCACAGGTAGGTGGTATACAATTATGGATGGACGAGCGACTGCCGACACAGAGGTAGCTACAGCCGTGGACTACCGTACTGCGTCTGCTGCTAATATAGACTGGATGATAATGATATAAAAAATATATATATATATCACTACTGCAGCCGGACAGGTATACATTATATAATGACGGACCTGCTGGACACTGTCAGCAGCACTGCAGACTCCTAAAGTAAGCTACTAGTAGTATCAAGAAGATAGAAAAAAAAAACACCACAGGTAGGTGGTATACAATTATGGATGGACGAGCGACTGCCGACACAGAGGTAGCTACAGCCGTGGACTACCGTACTGCGTCTGCTGCTAATATAGACTGGATGATAATGATATAAAAAAAATATATATATCACTACTGCAGCCGGACAGGTATATATTATATAATGACGGACCTGCTGGACACTGTCAGCAGCACTGCAGACTCCTAAAGTAAGCTACTAGTAGTATCAAGAAGATAGAAAAAAAAAAACACCACAGGTAGGTGGTATACAATTATGGATGGACGAGCGACTGCCGACACAGAGGTAGCTACAGCCGTGGACTACCGTACTGCGTCTGCTGCTAATATAGACTGGATGATAATGATATAAAAAAATATATATATATCACTACTGCAGCCGGACAGGTATATATTATATAATGACGGACCTGCTGGACACTGTCAGCAGCACTGCAGACTCCTAAAGTAAGCTACTAGTAGTATCAAGAAGATAGAAAAAAAAAACACCACAGGTAGGTGGTATACAATTATGGATGGACGAGCGACTGCCGACACAGAGGTAGCTACAGCCGTGGACTACCGTACTGCGTCTGCTGCTAATATAGACTGGATGATAATGATATAAAAAATATATATATATCACTACTGCAGCCGGACAGGTATATATTATATAATGACGGACCTGCTGGACACTGTCAGCAGCACTACAGACTCCTAAAGTAAGCTACTAGTAGTATCAAGAAGATAGAAAAAAAAAAAAAACACCACAGGTAGGTGGTATACAATTATGGATGGACGAGCGACTGCCGACACAGAGGTAGCTACAGCCGTGGACTACCGTACTGCGTCTGCTGCTAATATAGACTGGATGATAATGATATAAAAAATATATATATATCACTACTGCAGCTGGACAGGTATATATTATATAATGACGGACCTGCTGGACACTGTCAGCAGCACTGCAGACTCCTAAAGTAAGCTACTAGTAGTATCAAGAAGATAGAAGAAAAAAACACCACAGGTAGGTGGTATACAATTATGGATGGACGAGCGACTGCCGACACAGAGGTAGCTACAGCCGTGGACTACCGTACTGCGTCTGCTGCTAATATAGACTGGATGATAATGATATAAAAAATATATATATATCACTACTGCAGCCGGACAGGTATATATTATGTAATTAATGACGGACCTGCTGGACACTGTCAGCAGAATGCGTTTATAGAATAAAAACACCACACGACGAGTGTTTAACTTTTTCAGGCAGACAATCACAATATACTGGTGGTCAGACGGTGGTCACTGGTCAGTCACACTGGCAGTGGCACTCTGGCAGCAAAAGTGTGCACTGTTAAATAATATGTACTCCTGCTACTGCTCCCCAGTCTCCCCCACAATTAAGCTGTGTGAGCACTGAGCACTCAGCACAGTCAGATATACATAGATGATGCAGCACACTGAGGCTGAGCACAGATATGGTATACTGTTACTGTGTCACTGTGTATCGTTTTTTTTCAGGCAGAGAACGGATTATATTAAATAATAATATAATAAAAAAACTGCACTGGTGGTCACTGGTCAGTCACTAGTAAACTCTGCACTCTCTGAGTACTCCTAAGCTCCAGTAAATCAAGTGTCTCACTCTCACTCTCTCTCTTCTAATCTAAATTGAGAGGACGCCAGCCACGTCCTCTCCCTATGAATATCAATGCACGTGTGAAAATGGCGGCGACGCGCGGCTCCTTATATAGAATCCGAGTCTCGCGATAGAATACGAGCCTCGCGAGAATCCGACAGCGGGATGATGACGTTCGGGCGCGCTCGGGTTAGCCGAGCAAGGCAGGAAGATCCGAGTCTGCCTCGGATCCGTGTAAAAAGGCTGAAGTTCGGGGGGGTTCGGATTCCGAGGAACCGAACCCGCTCATCACTAATTATTATCATTGCTGCATTGTGGTGACCAGTATATAGTAGTACAGTACAATAGTCCAGTGCTGTTCTCGCTGCCCAGTGTCAGTTCTATTATACTGAACAGTGCTCAATATCTGTGCTCATTATTATCATTGTTGCATTGTGGTGACCAGTATATAGTAGTACAGTACAGTAGTCCAGTGCTGTTCTCGCTGCCCAGTGTCAGTTCTATTATCCTGAACAGTGCTCAATATCTGTGCTCATTATTATCATTGCTGCATTGTGGTGACCAGTATATAGTAGTCCAGTACAGTAGTCCAGTGCTGTTCTCGTTGTCCAGTGTCAGTTCTATTATCCTGAACAGTGCTCTATATCTGTGCTCATTATTATCATTGCTGCATTGTGGTGACCACTGACCAGTATATAGTAGTACAGTACAGTAGTCCAGTGCTGTTGTCGCTGCCCAGTGTCAGTTCTATTATCCTGAACAGTGCTCTATATCTGTGCTCATTATTATCATTGCTGCATTGTGGTGACCAGTATATAGTAGTACAGTACAGTAGTCCAGTGCTGTTCTTGCTGTCCAGTGTCAGTTCTATTATCCTGAACAGTGTTCAATACCTGTGCTCATTATTATCATTGCTGCATTGTGGTGACCACTGACCAGTAGTACAGTGCTGTTCTCGCTCCCCAGTGTCAGTTCTAGTATCCTGAACAGTGCTCATTATCTGTGCTCAGTGTTAGTGCTGCATTGTGGTGACCGGTATATAGTAGAACAGTACAGTATCCCATTGCTGTATTTTGCTGCTCCGTGTCACTTCTAGTATCCTGAACAGTGCTCAGTATCACTGGTCAGTGTCATGTCTTCCTCAGAGGAGTCTGTACCAGGTACTCAGGATAGCCTTGAGTGGTTTCATCCCAGTAGGATGGAGACAGAATGGCTGGATAGCCTAGGAAATAAGATTCCTTAGAGTTCATTAGGGCATACTCTATTAAGTTGCTGGAAAAAAGCTACGAAGAATGCTCTAGATATGGATCAGTCCATTTCATCTAGGACCCCCTCAGCTCCTGATACACAGGTCTTGCAGGCCAACGCGGATATCGATGCCGACACAGGGATCGACACAGAAGTTAGAGGGGGGCACTATGGTAGACTGGAATATAAAATTCAGCAATTTATCAATGCCATTAGGGATATGTTAGAAATACCTATACAAATAGAGGAAAATTCTTGTATGCTAACTGCAAAATCATTAGTGACATTCCCGGTTTCGGAAGAGTTGAATACTCTATTTGAAAGATCCTGGTTAAACCCAGAAGAGGTTTTTCACATCCCAAATAAAGTACTTAAGACATATCCCTTTCCTGAGGAGGATAGAAGGAGATGGGAGATTCCTCCCATAATGGACATTTCGGTGTCCAGGCCATCAGGGGTAATTACATTACCTGTACCAGGCTCGGCCTCGTTAACGGAGCCGACTGACCGCAAGATAGAGACAACTCTAAAATCCATGTACACGGCTACTGGAGCCGCCCTTAGGCCCACTATTGCATGCACTTGGGTAGCTAGGGCTGTGTTAAAATGGTCAGACAATTTAATAGAAGACCTTGATACAATCCATAGGGATGATGTTGTCTTGATTCTAGGTCACATAAAGGATTCGGCTAAATTCATGGTGAAAGCCATGAGGGACATTGGGCTGATGAATTCTAGAGCATCCTCCATGGCAGTAGCGGCTCGCAGAGGTCTTTGGATCCGCCAATGGAACGCAGACGCCGAATCCAAGAGGTACCTCCCCTTCGCAGGTGAGACACCGCTTGGGGACACTCTGAATACAAATCCTTCCACAGCACCACCTGTGAGAAGACGTAACTCTGCTTCTCTGATGCAGTCCCCTTGGCTGCCAGATCGAGAAAATTCGGGAGGGCTTACTTCTGCACGAGGCTAGGCCATAGAAAGAGCAGAAAGTCTACACCCTCTACAGGTGCACGGGTTCAGAGGTTGGATTCTACTCCCTTAGCGTCCTCAGCGTGACGCGGAAGGACTCCCATGTGGGGGTCCACTGGGGAAGGGGATCTCATCTACATCACTACATGGGAGCCTTAGTGATTATTATTATATCCCGGGTAATAAAAATTATTACCCAGGGTTAGAAACTGGATTCAGGAGTTTCCCCCTGGCTGTTTGTTTAATCAGCCCTGCCAATTGTTAGGACAGTGGGTTTGTCCCTGTCATATAAAAAAAAAGTTTTTTTTAAAGTGCCATCATGTCTGACACTTCCGTATATGTCCAGTGGTACTGCCATTTGATATAATTCCCGACATTACTGCCATTTAATTCCAGTGATTTTGTCATTTTCTTCCAGTGGTTTGGACCAATAATACCAATGATTAGAACAAATAATTCCTGTGATAATGGCTTTTAATTCCAGTGATTTTGTCATTTTCTTCCAGTGATTTGGACCAATAAATAATACCATTGATTAGAACGAATAATTCCTGTGATACTGGCTTTTAATTCCAGTGATTTTGTCATTTTCTTCCAGTGATTTGGGCCAATAATACCATTGATTAGAACAAATAATTCCTGTGATAATGGCTTTTGATTCCAGTGATTTTGTCATTTTCTTCCAGTGATTTGGACCAATAATACCATTGATTAAAACAAATAATTCCTGTGATAATGGCTTTTGATTCCAGTGATTTTGTCATTTTCTTCCAGTGATTTGGACCAATAATACCATTGATTAAAACAAATAATTCCTGTGATACTGGCTTTTAATTCTAGTGATTTTGTCATTTCCTCCAGTGATTTGGACCAATAAAATAATAAGATTTTACTCACCGGTAAATCTATTTCTCGTAGTCCGTAGTGGATGCTGGGGACTCCGTAAGGACCATGGGGAATAGACGGCTCCGCAGGAGACTGGGCACATCTAATGAAAGATTTAGGACTATCTGGTGTGCACTGGCTCCTCCCCCTATGACCCTCCTCCAAGCCTCAGTTAGGAACTGTGCCCGGAAGAGCTGACACAATAAGGAAGGATTTTGAATCCCGGGTAAGACTCATACCAGCCACACCAATCACACCATATAACACGTGATAGGAACCCCGGTTAACAGTATGATAACAATTGGAGCCTCTGAAGAGATGGCTCACAACAAAACCCGATTTTTGTAACAATAACTATGTACAAGTATTGCAGACAATCCGCACTTGGGATGGGCGCCCAGCATCCACTACGGACTACGAGAAATAGATTTACCGGTGAGTAAAATCTTATTTTCTCTGACGTCCTAGTGGATGCTGGGGACTCCGTAAGGACCATGGGGATTATACCAAAGCTCCCAAACGGGCGGGAGAGTGCGGATGACTCTGCAGCACCGAATGAGAGAACTCCAGGTCCTCCTCAGCCAGGGAATCAAATTTGTAGAATTTAGCAAACGTGTTTGCCCTGACCAAGTAGCTGCTCGGCAAAGTTGTAAAGCCGAGACCCCTCGGGCAGCCGCCCAAGATGAGCCCACCTTCCTTGTGGAATGGGCTTTTATTGATTTAGGCTGCGGTAATCCTACCGCAGAATGCGCCAGCTGAATAGTGCTACAAATCCAGCGCGCAATAGACTGCTTAGAAGCAGGAGCACCCAGCTTGTTGGGTGCATACAGTGATAAAGCAGAATATTTATCTTATTTAAAACCCTTTAAGAGGCCTAAGAACACTGTACGCTATTGACGTATGGAGTACCGTAAGGGTACGCACGTTGCGTAACAATCGCTTAGCCGAGGTCGAGACGCTCAAGCGTCACGTTCGCTCACGGCCAAGAGATCACAGACAGGCACGCTATTGGCTGCTGACTAACGTAATGGTTCGCTATAGCGTAGCGGACGCTCGGGACCACGAGGAGATCACCAGCGGCGCAGACGCTCACAATGTTAAACCTTTATATCTAAACCATAAACAATGTAATATGCAGTAAAACCTTAGTGTAGAGATAGGGTGTAGATGCAACACAGTGTAACCTTATTAACTTAAAAGCTGTTCGAGCGTCACCGACGCTCTGAGAATACTTAACACTATAATAAATACACAACTACCGGGCTTAGGGTCTAACGCCTTATGAATATGTTATACTTGCAAAAAGAATAATACAGTACAAGTCATACACTACAATATAACATAGACTAACTAACCAGGTAACTACACAGGAAATACAATATCAGTACAATAACTATATAAGAGAAACGAGAGAGAAAGAGAAGAGAGAGAGAGAGATATGGCCCACAATAACAAGAAATACAATATGATTGCGGAGAAAACTTACGCACAAAGGGGAACGATCGCATGCGCCTCTGGACATCCAGCTCCCGATTATCAGCAATGAGAACCGTTGAAGAGTGAGAGTTGGATGTGATCGGCTTGTCTATTTATGCCCCACACACAATACAATTCAATGGTCCCTACAATCTCATTGTTCATTGGACACAGGAATTCCTCCTCGCATTATAACAAAAGGTCATAGGTTGATTCATACAGGTGGGCTGTGACAATTTCCAACTGCTCAGGTGGGTGGGAAACTAGGTTTCCCGCCGCATGGATAAGTAAGTGCAAATAATAGTAAATGGACATAAACTTCTTATGTCCATAACTATTCGCACGAGCGATTAATTCGCTTCTAACCAACACCGAAATATTGCTAATTAAATACTCTTCCGATGGATACTAAACACCACTGCATTACTCCTGTCTGACCCTTCGTATCAAACAAAGAGGGATTTCTCTGTCCATGAACATGCTACATTAACTAAACTTTCAGATTCTATCAAAGGGATCATAATCTACAAAATACATTATATGGTGAAAATATGTAACGAACGAGTCGCCCGCTAGACGCATACAATCTCTACCGTAAATGCGCATACCGTGCGCCTGCGGGTGCCCGCAACAGCGAGTATGCGCACGCACGGGAGAGCGCACGCATGCGCAGCAGGGACACATATGAGGTGCAAATATGGCAGTGTGCATCGTGATATTTTTCTGACTTTGACAGTCCACCCTTTGGCAGTCAACAATAACTGCCACTTCCTAAAACATTTAAAAAAGAGAAAAATATATGTCAAGTGTAAATACATTTCCATGGTTGGGTTGGGGAGGAGAGGAGAAGGTAGGAAAAGGGTATGACCTAGTGAGATAGCAGAAGCATGTGTGTATGAATCCGTGTTTGGGGGTCATGTATCATCGTGCCGTACGTGTTTTAAATCAAGCTTCGAGGTATTGCGAAGTATACATTTGAATTCCTTCTTATCCCGTGGTACGGGTCTGTGGATGGGCTGTCAAACTTTACCGAGCTCTTTCGGCTGTGGTTGTAACAAAATGGGGAGCACATTTTAGTTGATGATACATGAATGGGGGAATATGTGATTGCTGATATCTGTGCTGGTATTCTCTATCGACTATGTGTGTAATTACCTGAAGGTTGTAGAGATGAAGAAAAGACATAATTACGGTAAATGCAGTGGTATTCTATGTCAGGTTAATGAACATTTGTCGGTTGAAGTCTTGTTCGGTGTCTGTTGAATGCAGTCTTCTTTGTGCTTTTGCCAAAAGGCGTGTGGGCAAAAAGCTTTGTCAATGTCCATAGACTTACAAAAGTGTTGGGCTAGCGTAATTTTAAAATTTCTAGGGAAACTGGGGGTCTATGGCATAGTTCATCAAATCTCTGTGTATAAGGTTGTCAAAACTTCTTCTTTAATCCATCCGTTGTCTGTATACAGGATCATCAAATTCCTCGTCAAAAGTGGGTCTTTTTACCTTGGAAAAAACGGAAAAACAGGTGAAAGAAACGGACCGCATTTTCATCACATCATTGTTTCTACAGTTGGGTCATAAATCAAATCCATTGGAATTACAATTTCCTCACTCCTTAAACTCATTACCCTAGTACTACGTTTGCACTTCATTAAAGCCTGACCGCATCTAAATATCAAGCCAATCGTTATGACAACACCTAAGATACATAGAAGAAACTTCCCAACATCCATTATGACTCCTTGAGCCCATTCTCCTAAACCAGAGAACCAATTTCGCGGGTTCAACCATGACACCCAACCAGTCAGCTTATTACCTACAGCAGCAAGAGTGAGATTGTGTCTCCTGCGAAATTTCCACTTCAGTTGGAGAATATCGTCCATCTTTTGGTCTATGACCTCGACCGGGTCCTCGGTACTATTCGTTATATATGTGCAGCATTTCACGCCGTACTGCGTTGCCAGTGTGACACAATATCCACCTGTCACTGCCGTGAGATAATTGAGAATCATTCTATGCTGAACCAGTTCTGTTTTATAAGCTTGAAGTTCTCTTCCAGTATACCTAAACGTGTCATCATACATTTCTGTGATATTGTCTAACAAATTTGCGAGCGCAGATATGTATTTATAATTCAACACTCCTCTGACGGTGCGAGTGATGTCTAACGCGATTAGAAACTGAATCCCGGTGGATTCATGGATCATGTCAGAGGCCGGATGCTCTGTTCTTTCTATCAGGTGCCGTTTAACTACGTGCTCGTAGTGGGTGTGAGTATAAGGAGCTTGGGCAACACGGTGTATATCTTTCATTTTGGCATGTGATACAGTCATTACTTCAGGCAGTACTTTTCCAACATAACACAATCCTTCAGAGTTTGGGGCGAGCCACTTATACGCCTTCCTCCCGCATATGAAATATGTATCATCGGGGAGAACATATGGGACGGAGTAGGACATAACCATATTACACATCTTCCATGTGAAATCTCCTAACCCTAATTCTCCCATCTGTCTAGTACACGTATCAGCTTGTACGATATGTGCACAGTATCCTGGTGATACCTCTCCAACTCTCGTAATCCTACTTCCTAGGGTATACCTATATCGGAAAGATTTTCCTCTACTGGCTATGTGGCGTATAAGCTCTGTATCTGTCGGCATTCTATCTGCTCTATATGAAAAGGTCATGGTTTGGTTGCTCCATGACACTTCCCAATTTCCCGGCTTTCGGGGATTGGAAATGTTAAAACATATTAGGGATCTATCCACATGATATTGGTGGAGCTTCAAACTAGGAGGACTGGAGATATTAAACCTCCTGTCCACCGGCCTCCCACCACTTAGCTCAAGTACCTCCCCTATCGTTAAAGGAAATGGTACTAGTCCTGATTTGCTATGACCTTGAGGTACTTGAGAGCATACCCAACAATCTGTTTGATTTAACACACTACCCACTAAGGAGTGATAGTCACTCAAGGGATGCCGGTCCATGTGGATATTAAAACTGGATTGGCATTTCTTGATGCACCCATCCTCAACCACATTGTCACAGAGCCTACAGATACAGTTTTCTTCAGCTAACAATCCTTCACAATTCCTTCTATGGTCTATGTTATCGGACCGTTTTCTGATACTCGCCTTTGCTTGTTGATTATGTTGTTCTCGGAAAACTACGCCTCCATCTCTGTCATCAGAACCCATTCCAGAACCTCTCTCGACCTCCATGGTACTCTCGCCGGAACAGACTGCTCTGGTCAACATCATGGTCAACAGGAAAATCCGGATCACAGTCTCTTGAGGCAAGTCCATCTTAGGAGGAAACGAAGAAGAATGAGAAGGGGGAAAAAAATGATTTGAGGGAGAAGGGATGGGAAGTGGAGAAAAACAATAAAAGGGAACAGGGAATCGACAACTGCTTTTGATCTTGTGATTCTCAATGCTCAGGTGCCGCCTCAGTCCTCCTGGAACAGACACTCCAGTGATACAACTTCCTCTACCGTCTGTTCCTTATCACGGGACCTCTCTGGATCAGCAACCTTCTTACAGTGGGACGAATGAACCCAAGTCTCTCTCTCGGCAACCTTCAATGCTGTAGTGCTAGTCAATAAGACTTGGTATGGTCCTTCCCATCTGTCAATAAGGCAACCTGAGCGTAGAAAATTCTGTATCATTACATAATTCCCAGGTTCAATGTCATGACAATTACTATCTGGTAAATCAGGAATCACTAACTTCAAATTATCATTTTGATTCCTTAACTGTTTACTCATGTTAATCAAGTATTTTACAGTCACTTCATTGTTACACTTCAAATCATCCTGAGGGTTAATCATAACATGCGGTTGTCGACCAAACAAGATTTCAAAGGGAGACAGATTAAGAGGGGACCTGGGAGTGGTTCTGATGCTGTACAGTACAATGGGTAAAGCTTCTGGCCATGTCAATCCTGTCTCTGCCATAACTTTGCTCAGTTTATTTTTAATAGTGCTGTTCACTCTTTCCACCTTCGCACTCGCCTGTGGACGGTATGGAGTGTGCAGCTTGCTATCAATTCCCATCAACTTACACATTCCTTGAAAGACATCACCTGTAAAATGGGTACCCCTATCACTTTCAATTATTCTAGGGATACCATATCTGCATACAAATTCCTGCACAATTTTCTTAGCAGTAAACATAGCGGTATTTGTGGCCGCAGGAAATGCTTCGACCCAATTTGAGAACACATCTATACAAACAAGTACATATTTCAAATTTCGACAAGGGGGTAATTGGATAAAGTCAATCTGTATTACCTGAAAAGGACCGCCTGTAGGTGGGATATGAGATGGTTCTGTTGGTATTGCCTTTCCGATATTCTTTCTCAAGCATGTAAGGCATGACATTGCTCTCTTACTTGCATGAGATGAAAATCCTGGGGCGCACCAATATGCTCTTACCAACTTGCACATTCCTTCCTTGCCCAGATGAGTCAGCCCGTGAGCTGCCTCAGCTAAACATGGAAGATATGCTCTGGGGGCCACCGGTTTACCTTGTCCATCCGTCCAGAGTCCTGAGGACTCCTGGCCATATCCCTTTGCCTTCCAGACTGCCTTTTCCTGTGTGGAACACAAATTTTGCATCTCACACAGCTTCTGTGTGTTGATGGTATTAAATACCATCAGTTGTGTGGTGTCTGTCTGTCTGGGGGTACCAGCTGCTAACTTAGCTGCTTCGTCTGCTCGGCTGTTACCAAGTGATACTGGGTCTTGGCTATATGTGTGTGCTTTACACTTGATAACAGCCACTCTGTCGGGTTCCTGTATCGCTGTTAGAAGCCTTTTGATGTGAGCTGCATGCGCTACCGGTGTACCAGCTGCCGTCATGAAATTTCTGAGGCGCCATAGGGCTCCGAAATCATGGACTACCCCGAAGGCGTATCTAGAATCGGTGTAGATATTGGCTGATTTGCCCTTAGCCAATTCACATGCTCTGGTTAGGGCGACCAGTTCAGCAACCTGGGCTGAGTGAGGTGGGCCTAGCGGTTCTGCTTCTATGGTGCCTTGGTCATCTACGACTGCGTATCCAGTACACAAGTCTCCCGAGTCTGACTGTCTGTGACAACTACAGTCCGTGTAGAAAGTTAGATCTACATCTTCCAGTGGGTTGTCACTGATGTCAGGCCTTGCGGTAAAATTTTGGGTCAAATATTCCATACAATCATGTGTGTCCTCCTTTGTATTAAATTCTCCTTCCCCACCACTCTCATCCTCCACCCTTTGTGCCTGTCCAGGCACACCTGGGAGATATGTTGCAGGATTTAATGCACTGCATCTCCTTATGGTGATGTTTACGGGGGCCATTAGTGCCAATTCCCATCTTGTAAACCGCGCTGATGAGACGTGCCTGGTTTGGGCAGAATTTAGCAAGGCTGACACTGCATGTGGTGTATGAATTGTGAGGTTGTGACCTAACACTACATCTTCGCTTTTCGTTACTAGCAATGCTATCGCAGCAACGCTTCGCAAGCATGTGGGGAGGGATCGCGCTACCGTATCTAGCTGAGCGCTATAGTATGCTACTGGCCTGCTGGCATCACCGTGCTTTTGGGTTAAGACGCCTGCCGCGCAACCAGCACTTTCTGTTCCGTACAGCTCAAAGGGTTTCCCATAGTCTGGCATACCTAATGCTGGTGCCTGCGTTAGGCACTGTTTAAGTCTCTCAAATGCCATCTCGGACTCGTCTGTATGCGAAATCCGATCAGGTTTGTTTGAGGAGACCATCTCCTGCAAAGGTAACGCTAGAATGGAAAACCCTGGGATCCAGTTACGGCAATACCCACACATTCCTAAAAATGTTCTGATCTGTTGCTGGGTTTGTGGCAGAGTCATGTCTCTAATTGCTTGAATTCTATCAGCGGTCAGGTGTCTCAGTCCTTGTGTTAGACAGTGTCCCAAATATTTTACCTTAGTTTGGCATAATTGCAACTTGTCTTTGGAAACCTTGTGTCCTGTGTCTGAAAGATGAAACAGGAGCTGTTTCGTATCCTTCAGGGATGCTTCCACTGAATCAGAACACAGTAGTAGATCATCCACGTACTGTATTAATACTGATCCACTCTCTGGTTGGAAAGACTGTAAACAATCATGCAAAGCCTGGGAAAATATACTTGGACTGTCTATGAAACCTTGTGGTAATCGAGTCCATGTGTATTGGACTCCTCTGTATGTAAATGCAAACAAATATTGGCTGTCAGGGTGCAGAGGTACCGAAAAGAAAGCGGAGCAGAGGTCAATAACAGTGAAAAATTTCGCAGTGGGAGGGATTTGCATAAGGATGACAGCTGGATTTGGCACTACGGGGAACTGACTCTCAACTATTTTGTTAATCCCCCTTAGATCCTGCACTAGCCGGTAACCCCTCCCCCCACTCTTTTTCACAGGGAAGATGGGACTATTGGCAGTGCTGGACGTTCTTACCAGAATGCCCTGTTGTAGCAAGCGCTCTATTACGGGATAAACTCCTAACTCCACCTCTGGCTTCAGGGGGTACTGTGGGATTTTTGGAGCTATCCTACCATCTTTTACTTGTACAACTACCGGAGCTACGTTTGCCATTAATCCAGTGTCCTGTCCATCTTTAGTCCAAAGTGACTCTGGTATCTGGGATGTCATTTTTTCTACTTGGGATGGAGTCCTATTTGTCATAATGGTATGTGACATTAATTTTGATGGGGAGTCTAACATGTCTCGCACTTCCTGAGCGTGATTCTCAGGTATGTCCAAGAATACACCTTCAGGAGTACAATAAATGACGCACCCCATTTTACACAATAAGTCTCTTCCCAGGAGATTAGTCGGTGCCGATGCAGCCAGCAAAAAGGAATGCTTGGTATGTAAAGGCCCTACTGTAATCTCGGCTGGTTTGCTAACAGGGTAATGCTGGACTACTCCCGTTACCCCTATGGCTGGAATTGTCTTACCAGTGGTTCTTATGCCCACTGTCGAATTTATCACTGATTTGGCCGCCCCCGTATCTACAAGAAAGTTTAATGATTTACCAGCTACATTGATTGCAATTTCGGGTTCACTTCCAAGATTTGCAATCAATTTTACTGGCTGCAGATTACAGGTATGGCCACACCCCTATTGGGTATGGTGACCTCCCTGAATCCCGCTGGCAGCAACTACTTGTGAAGGGGTTAAATGGGAACTGCCAGGAGTTTGCCAGTCTCCTTTTGGGGGATATCTTTTTGTTTCTCCTGTATGTGGCTCATAACTCCGTCTCTGTGGACCCTGATCCCAATTTCGTGTGTCATGTCGTTGTCTAGGGGGTTGGTATGACCTTTGTGAATTTTTCGCTCTACAGTCTCGTGCTATGTGTCCCTGTTTATGACAAAAATAACATGTTACCACATTCGACTTACCCACAGGGTTTGGTGATCTATATAAAGGCTGCTTTGTGGTCAGGGCCTGTATACTTACGGCCATTAACTTATCACCTTGTGACTCCCTGTGTCTGGTGATATTCCGGTCGTGATCAATAGCAGCCTCTCTCAAAGTAGCCACCGACAGACCTCGCCAACATGGTTGCGTGGTGTGTACCCTTGTCTTTAATGCTTCTTTTAAACCATCCATTAGCACAGATACTGCTACTTCTTGATGATTTGCATTGGTCCTAATGTCCTCTATGCCAGTGTATTTTGCCATTTCTAATAATGCCCGGTAAAAATAATCAGCAGCTGTTTCTGACTCTTTTTGTTTAATGGAAAAAATTCTATTCCATTTGGCTACAGCTGGGAAATACTCCTTTAACTGTAAATTTATTCTTTTTACATTGTCTTTGTTGTACACATCTGTAAGGGGTACATCCTGATCCAATCCACAGTCAGCTAAGAATTGAGCCGAGTCGACATTGGAGGGTAAACAGGCCCTCAGCAATACCTGCCAGTCTTTGTTATTGGGCTCTAAAGTGTTCCCTAGGTCTCTGATGTATTTCTGGCTAGCAACTAAGGGGGTAATTCCAAGTTGATCGCAGCAGGATTTTTGATAGCAATTGGGCAAAACCATGTGCACTGCAGGGGAGGCAGATATAACATGTGCAGAAAGAGTTAGATTTGGGTGGGTTATTTTATTTCTGTGCAGGGTAAATATTGGCTGCTTTATTTTTACAAAGCAAATTAGATTGCAGATTGAACACACCCCACCCAAATCTAACTCTCTCTGCACATGTTATATCTGCCTCCCCTGCAGTGCACATGGTTTTGCCCAATTGCTATCAAAAATCCTGCTGCAATCAACTTGGAATTACCCCCTAAGTCTTTTCTAGGATCAGGGAATTCAGACACTATGGTTCTTAATTCCATTCGGGAAAACGGGCTGTACATGGCAATGTTCCTGATAGGAGTGACTCCTGTAGTGTCCGTTTTCCCATTTGGAACTGCTATTACCCTCACGGGAGCAAGTTTAACAACATCATTCTGTGTAGATTCTACAGTCTGTGGTGAAATGGTTTCAGCATAGTGTATGGTGCCGTACTTACCCGTTGATACGACCTCACCTGTCCCTCCGCTAGGGGGCTTTGTTACTAATCTTATGGGTTGGGCCGTGCCTACTGTTGTTTCTGATATGGTGGCTGCTAGAGAGAGAGCCGATATTGTTGCCGATTCGTCCTCTTGATCACACTCCTGGGGAAAGTTCAAAACAGGGTACAACTTGCACGGGTTAATACTTGCATTGGTTAACTTATTAACATTATCCTTAACATTTATACAGTTGCTAAGTGCCTGTTTGTTACCCCCTGATGCGTCATTCTCCGCAACCAATTTCTCTCCTGATATGTATAGTGGCGGCGGGGCCGTGGCTACCAGTTTCCTGATAGGATTAGATCCCGCCGCCTGAGCCAATCCTCTCTGTATTTCACCCTCCTGTTGCCATAACTGCAAATAATCATAATGTTGGATTCGTCTCTTTGTTGATTTAATGAGACATATCCTCCTCCTTAAATTCATTAACACTTCTGGGCTGAAGCTACCTACTCTTGGGAATTTCTCCCCGTCATGCATTGTCATTCTTTCCCATTCATCACATAAAACTTCTGTGTGTGAGCCGTATTTTTCACACATTACGTACCTTGCCGACCCGATTGGTCGGTTCACTAAATCAACCCGAACCGAGGTTGATCGCCCCCTTCCTGAACAACTGGCCCCCATAATTTGCAGGTGTTGCTTGCTCTACCTCTGACCTTTATATCAGGGTCTTCAGCGAACCCTTACAAAAAACCAAAATATTCAAAGATAGGTTGACGGTGGTGGTTTACCGAGTACCCCACTTACTCGCCCACGCCGACCAATACGCCCACACACTGCTTTAGCGCTGGCGTACTTGACCTAGGGCCCCTATGAACCTTTGTTTACTGGAACATGTGGGTGTGATCCGCAGAGCATTAACCCTTTCCAGTAACTGTGGGGTTGTTGGATAATTCCTGAGTGACCAGCGAACTTCCCTTTTAAAAATAAAAAATTACACAAATCACGTCAGAATGTACAAATAGTGTTTATGACCGGGTTCGTACACAAATGGTACTGGTCAGACTAACTAATGCACACAATTACGTGCGGTACAATCGTTCAGTACATAAGCAACTAATCTTATGTACGGAGCGACCAGTGGAATCGACATTCAGCAGCTGCGAATTCCTTCAGCCTGAGCTTTATGGCCTATATGGGTTCCGCTCCAACCCTTCTTGGTGTTGGGCTACTTGACTCTATAGCGGACTTCCTTGTCTGCTGTACCTGGACCTCCTGGTCTGTTATGCGACCTCCTGGTCTGACCTCCTGGTCTGTTACAGTATGACCTCCTGGTCTGCTACACTCTAATGCTCTTTATATGTTTAACAAGGGATGCCTCCCTAGCCACCATGTATGTCACTTACACGTATGTACTTCACGAGAACTCGATGATTTCTGTGGTTCAATCCCCAAAATTGTAAAAACTTATATAATTGCAAACACTCACTCACCACATGTACACTTTTGTTTCTATTTCTATTTCTGCGCAGAAATTTTTCTTTAGACCAGATGTGTTGTAAATTTGGAGAAGGATCTGTTAATTTAAATTTCGGATATTAAAATAGATTTGCGCTATTTATCGCCTGTTGCACTATTTATCGCCTGTTGCGCTATTTATCGCCTGTTGCGCTATTTATCGCCTGTTGAAAATCAACACTATCGTGTGACTTGAGTTACGTGGGCGTACCCAGACGCTCCGTTGCGTAATTTACGCTGCGTGCGTCGGCCTTTGCGTACGCGAGTCTCAGCCCTTTGTTAGAGACACGTGTACACAAAACCAATGTCCACTGTAACACAATGTACACGTTTATCAATGTAGATGATCCTCGATCCTCTACTGAACCCCACACCAATCTCTCCTTGTACCTTTAGGTAGAGCTGCGTGTGTGCTTTACACTTTATCCCTTAATATATTACTTTTACACTTTAACTATGAAATAGCGACAAATCTCTCTTAGCACGTTTATCAATTATAAAATGGCAAACAGGAGAGTGATATATGAAAATACACGAAAAAGAAATGCAGATATGCGTGTGTGCGTACGCAAGATAGAAATAAACAGTTTTAAAAGACACTAGCGTTTTGTTCTTACCTCCGGCTCCGGATTCCTTCAGCACCCTTTACTAAGCGAAGCAGACGCTTATCCCGTCAGCACTGCGAAGAATATGATCTCCCGCCCTTTGCTGATGGATAATGTCTGCTGAAATTACCTAGCAGAGATATGTGAAGGACGGACGAGCCGCCAATTGATAAAGCAGAATATTTATCTTATTTAAAACCCTTTAAGAGGCCTAAGAACACTGTACGCTATTGACGTATGGAGTACCGTAAGGGTACGCACGTTGCGTAACAATCGCTTAGCCGAGGTCGAGACGCTCAAGCGTCACGTTCGCTCACGGCCAAGAAATCACAGACAGGCACGCTATTGGCTGCTGACTAACGTAATGGTTCGCTATAGCGTAGCGGACGCTCGGGACCACGAGGAGATCACCAGCGGCGCAGACGCTCACAATGTTAAACCTTTATATCTAAACCATAAACAATGTAATATGCAGTAAAACCTTAGTGTAGAGATAGGGTGTAGATGCAACACAGTGTAACCTTATTAACTTAAAAGCTGTTCGAGCGTCACCGACGCTCTGAGAATACTTAACACTATAATAAATACACAACTACCGGGCTTAGGGTCTAACGCCTTATGAATATGTTATACTTGCAAAAAGAATAATACAGTACAAGTCATACACTACAATATAACATAGACCACAGGTTCTCAAACTCGGTCCTCAGGACCCCACACAGTGCATGTTTTGCAGGTCTCCTCACAGAATCACAAGTGAAATAATTAGCTCCACCTGTGGACCTTTTAAAATGTGTCAGTGAGTAATTAATACACCTGTGCGCCTGCTGGGTTACCTGCAAAACATGCACTGTGTGGGGTCCTGAGGACCGAGTTTGAGAACCACTGACATAGACTAACTAACCAGGTAACTACACAGGAAATACAATATCAGTACAAAAACTATATAAGAGAAACGAGAGAGAAATAGAAGAGAGAGAGAGAGATATGGCCCACAATAACAAGAAATACAATATGATTGCGGAGAAAACTTACGCACAAAGGGGAACGATCGCATGCGCCTCTGGACATCCAGCTCCCGATTATCAGCAATGAGAACCGTTGAAGAGTGAGAGTTGGATGTGATCGGCTTGTCTATTTATGCCCCACACACAATACAATTCAATGGTCCCTACAATCTCATTGTTCATTGGACACAGGAATTCCTCCTCGCATTATAACAAAAGGTCATAGGTTGATTCATACAGGTGGGCTGTGACAATTTCCAACTGCTCAGGTGGGTGGGAAACTAGGTTTCCCGCCGCATGGATAAGTAAGTGCAAATAATAGTAAATGGACATAAACTTCTTATGTCCATAACTATTCGCACGAGCGATTAATTCGCTTCTAACCAACACCGAAATATTGCTAATTAAATACTCTTCCGATGGATACTAAACACCACTGCATTACTCCTGTCTGACCCTTCGTATCAAACAAAGAGGGATTTCTCTGTCCATGAACATGCTACATTAACTAAACTTTCAGGTTCTATCAAAGGGACCATAATCTACAACATACATTATATGGTGAAAATATGTAACGAACGAGTCGCCCGCTAGACGCATACAATCTCTACCGTAAATGCGCATACCGTGCGCCTGCGGGTGCCCGCAACAGCGAGTATGCGCACGCACGGGAGAGCGCACGCATGCGCAGCAGGGACACATATGAGGTGCAAATATGGCAGTGTGCATCGAGATATTTTTCTGACTTTGACAACAGGATAAACAGCGAGTCAATTTTTCTGACTCCAGCCGTCCTGGAACATAAATTTTTAGGGCCCTGACTACGTCCAGCAACTTGGAATCCTCCAAGTCCCTAGAAGCCGCAGGCACCACAATAGGTTGGTTCAAGTGAAAAGCTGAGACCACCTTCGGGAGAAACTGAGGACGAGTCCTCAATTCTGCCCTTTCCATCTGGAAAATCAGATAAGGGCTTTTTCAAGACAAAGCCTCCAAATCTGAAACCCGCCTGGCCGAAGCCAGGGCCAACAGTATGACCACTTTCCACGTGAGATATTTTAATTCCACAGTCTTAAGTGGTTCGAACCAATGTGATTTCAGGAAAGCCAAAACCACATTGAGATCCCAAGGTGCCACTGGGGGCACAAAAGGAGGCTGAATATGCCTAACTCCTTTGACAAAAGTCTGAACTTCAGGCAGTGAAGCCAGTTCTTTTTGGAAGAAAATCGACAGAGCCGAAATCTGGACCTTGATGGACCCCAATTTGAGGCCCAACGTCACCCCTGCTTGCAGGAAGTGTAGGAATCGACCCAGTTGAAATTCCTCCTTCGGGGCCTTCATGGCCTCACACCAAGCAACATATTTCCGCCAAATGTGGTAATAATGTCTTACGGTGACATCCTTCCTGACTTTGATCAGGGTAGGGATGACTTCCTCCGGAATACCCTTTTCCTTTAGGATCCGGTGTTCAACCGCCATGCCGTCAAACGCAACCGCGGTAAGTCTTGGAACAGACAGGGTCCCTGCTGTAGCAGGTCTTGTCTGAGCGGCAGAGGCCAAGGGTCCTCTGCCAGCATCTCTTGAAGTTCCGGGTACCAAGCTCTTCTTGGCCAATCCGGAACCATGAGTATGGTTTTCACTCCTCGCAGTCTTATTATTCTCAGCACCCTGGGTATGAGAGGTAGAGGAGGAAACACATAAACCGACTGGTACACCCACGGTGTCACTAGAGCGTCCACAGCGATCGCCTGAGGGTCCCTTGACCTGGCGCAATATCTTTTCAACTTTTTGTTGAGGCGGGACGCCATCATGTCCACCCGTGGTCATTCCCAACGGTTTACCCGCATTTGGAAAACTTCTGGAAGAAGTCCCCATTCTCCCGGGTGTAGGTCGCCCATCGGAGAATCCTTGTGGCTTCTGCCATCACCATCCTGCTTCTTGTGCCGCCCTGTCTGTTTACATGGGCGACCGCCGTGATGTTGTCTGAATGGATCAGTACCGGCTGGTTCTGAAGCAGGGGCCTTGCTTGGCTTAGGGCATTGTAAATGGCCCTTAGCTCCAGAATAATTATGTGAAGCGAAATCTCCTTGGAAATTTCTTCCCTGCGTGACTGCACCCCAGCCCCGAAGGCTGGCCTCCGTGGTCACCAGGACCCAGTCCTGTATTCCGAATCTGCGGCCCTCTAGTAGATGAGCCCTCTGCAGCCACCACAGCAGCGACACCCTGTTTCTTGCCAACAGGGTTATCCGCTGTTGTATCTGTAGATGGGACCCGGACCATTTGTCCCACAGGTCCCACTGGAACGTCCTTGCGTGGAACCTTCCGAATGGAATTATGCTTCGTACGAAGCTACCATTTTTTCCAGGACTCGTGTGCTTCCACTGGAAGAAACACTCTTTTCTGGTCTGTGTCCAGAATCATTCCCAGGAACAGAAGACGTGTCGTCGGGACCAGCTGTGACTTTGGAATATTGAGAATCCAGTCGTGCTGTTGTAGCACTTCCCGAGAGAGTGCTACCCCTACTACCAACTGTTCTTTGGACCTCGCCTTTATCAGGAGATCGTCCAAGTACGGGATAATAAAAACTTCCTTCTTGCGAAGGAGTATCATCATCTCGGCCGTTACCTTGGTAAAGACCTTCGGTGCCGTGGACAACTCCAACAGCAGCGTCTGGAACTGATAGTGACAGTCCTGTACCACACATCTGAGGTACTCCTGGTGAGGAGGGTAAATGGGGACATGCAGGTACGCATCCTTGATGTCCAGGGAGACCCTGTAATCCCCCTCGTCCAGGCTCGTAATAACCGCCCTGAGCGATTCCATCTCGAACTTGAATCTTCTGATATAAAAGTTCAAGTATTTTAATTTTAAGATGGGTCTCACCGAACAGTTCTGTTTCGGTACCACAACCATTGTGGAATAGTAACCCCTTCCTTGCTGAAGGAGGGGCACCTTGACAATCACTTGTTGTGATTATAGTGTTGAATAGCCACCAACACCGCCTCCCTGGCAGAGGGAGGTGCCGGTAAGGCAGATTTTAGGAAACGGCGGGGGGAAGAACGTCTCGAACTCCAGCCTGTACCCCTGAGATACTACTTGAGGGACCCAGGGATCCATGTGAGAGAGCCCACTGGGCGCTGAAATTTCTGAGACGGGCCCCCACCGTACCCGGGTCCGCCTGAGCAGCCCCAGCGTCATGCTGTGGACTTACCGGACGCAGGGAGGACTTCTGCTCTTGGGAACTAGCTGTGCGCTGCAGCTTTTTCCTCTACCTTTGCCTCTCGGCAGAAAGGATGAGCCTCTAGCCCTCTTGCTTTTCTGGGGCCGAAAGGACTGTACTTGATGATACGGTGCTTTCTTTTGTTGTGGTGTAGCCTGTGGCAAAAAAGTCGATTTCCCAGCAGTAGCTGTGGAAACGAGGTCTGAAAGACCATCCCCAAACAGTTTTTCTCTATCGTCCTAGTGGATGCTGGGGTTCCTGAAAGGACCATGGGGAATAGCGGCTCCGCAGGAGACAGGGCACAAAAAAGTAAAGCTTTAGGATCAGGTGGTGTGCACTGGCTCCTCCCCCTATGACCCTCCTCCAAGCCAGTTAGATTTTTGTGCCCGGCCGAGAAGGGTGCAATCTAGGTGGCTCTCCTAAAGAGCTGCTTAGGAAAGTTTAGCTTAGGTTTTTTATTTTACAGTGAGTCCTGCTGGCAACAGGATCACTGCAACGAGGGACTTAGGGGAGAAGAAGTGAACTCACCTGCGTGCAGGATGGATTGGCTTCTTGGCTACTGGACATCAGCTCCAGAGGGACGATCACAGGTACAGCCTGGATGGTCACCGGAGCCTTGCCGCCGGCCCCCTTGCAGATGCTGAAGTAAGAAGAGGTCCAGAATCGGCGGCAGAAGACTCCTCAGTCTTCTAAAGGTAGCGCACAGCACTGCAGCTGTGCGCCATTTTCCTCTCAGCACACTTCACACGGCAGTCACTGAGGGTGCAGGGCGCTGGGAGGGGGGCGCCCTGGGAGGCAAATGAATACCTATTTTGGCTAAAAATACCTCACATATAGCCTCCGGAGGCTATATGGAGATATTTAACCCCTGCCAGAATCCGTTAAGAGCGGGAGACGAGGCCGCCGAAAAAGGGGCGGGGCCTATCTCCTCAGCACACAGCGCCATTTTCCCTCACAGAAAGGCTGGAGGGAAGGCTCCCAGGCTCTCCCCTGCACTGCACTACAGAAACAGGGTTAAAACAGAGAGGGGGGGCACTAATTTGGCGATATGCTTATATATATATTAAGATGCTATAAGGGAAAACACTTATATAAGGTTGTCCCTATATAATTATAGCGTTTTTGGTGTGTGCTGGCAAACTCTCCCTCTGTCTCTCCAAAGGGCTAGTGGGTCCTGTCCTCTATCAGAGCATTCCCTGTGTGTGTGCTGTGTGTCGGTACGTGTGTGTCGA
Organism: Pseudophryne corroboree; assembly: GCF_028390025.1. Taxonomy (NCBI): domain Eukaryota; kingdom Metazoa; phylum Chordata; class Amphibia; order Anura; family Myobatrachidae; genus Pseudophryne; species Pseudophryne corroboree. Next base: position 858,358,175 of record NC_086445.1, on the reverse strand, counting down.
CAGGTAGGAGGACGATGTTGGTGAGGAGGCGGAGCAATTGCCTGTAATGGTGATGTCACTCTCTAGGGAGTCGACACCGGAATGGATGGCTTATTTAGGAAATTACGTGATAATGTCAACACGCTGCAAGGTCGGTTGACGACATGAGACGGCCGACAAACAATTAGTACGGTCCAGACGTCTCAAAAACACCGTCAAGGGTTTTAAAACGCCCGTTTACTTTAGTCGGTCGACACAGACACAGACAGGGACACTGAATCCAGTGTCGACGGTGAATAAACAAACGTATTCCTTATTAGGGCCACACGTTAAAGGCAATGAAGGAGGTGTTACGTATTTCTGATACTACAAGTACCACAAAAGAGGGTATTATGTGGGATGTGAAAAAACTACCATAGTTTTTCCTGAATCAGATAAATTAAATAAAGTGTGTGATGATGCGTGGGTTCCCCCCGATAGAAAATTATGGGCGGTATACCCTTTCCCGCCAGAAGTTAGGGCGCGTTGGGAAACACCCCTTAAGGTGGATAAGGCGCTCACACGCTTATCAAAACAAGTGGCGGTACCGTCTATAGATAGGGCCGTCCTCAAGGACCAGCTGACAAGGCTGGAAAATATAATAAAAAGTATATACACACATACTGGTGTTATACTGCGGCCAGCGATCGCCTCAGCCTGGATGTGCAGAGCTAGGGTGGCTTGGTCGGATTCCCTGACTAAAAATATTGATACCCTTGACAGGGACAGTATTTTATTGACTATAGAGCATTTCTATATATGCGAGATGCACAGAGGGATATTTGCACTCTGGCATCATGAATAAACGCGATGTCCATAACTGCCAGAAGATGTTATGGACACGACAGTGGTCAGGTGATGCAGATTCCAAACGGCACAGTATGGCCGTATAAAGGAAGAGGACTTGTTTGGGGTCGGTCCATCGGACCTGGTGGTCACGGCAACTGCTGGAAAATCCACCGTTTTTTACCCTAAGTCACATCTCTGCAGAAAAAGACACTGTCTTTTCAGCCTCAGTCCTCTCGTCCCTATAAGATCATATCTGCCCAGGGATAGAGGAAAGGGAAGAAGACTGCAGCAGGCAGCCTATTCCCAGGAACAGAAGCGTTTCACCGCGTCTGACAAGTTCTCAGCATGGCGCTGAGACCGTACAGGACCCCTGGATCCTACAAGTAGTATCCCGGGGGTACAGATGGGAATGTCGAGACGTTTCCCCTTCGCAGGCTCCTGAAGTCTGCTTTACCAAGTCTCCCTCCGACAAGGAGGTAGTATGGGAAAAAATTCACAAGCTGTATTCCCAGCAGATGACAATTAAATTACCCCTCCTACTACAGAAAAGGGGTATTATTCCACACTATATTGTGGTACTGAAGCCAGAAGGCTAGGTGAGACTTATTCTAAAAAATTTTTTTTGAACACTTACAAAGGTTCAAATTAAGATGAAGTCACTCAGAGCAGTGATAACGAACCAGGAAGAAGGGGACTATATAGTGTCCCGGGACATCAGGGATGCTTACCTCTATGTCCCAAATTTGCCCTTCTCACTAAGGGTACCTCAGGTTCGTGGTGCAGAACTGTCACTATCAGTTTCAGACGCTGCCGTTTGGATTGTCCACGGCACCCCGGGGTCTTTACCAAGGTAATGGCCGAATTGATGATTCTTCTTCGAAGAAAAGGCGTCTAAATTATCCCTTACTTGGACGATCTCCTGATAGGGGCATAGTCCAGGGAACAGTTGGAGGTCGGAGTAGCACTATCTCGGATACTGCTACAATCAGCACGGGTGGATTCTAAATATTCCAAAATCGCAGCTGATCCCGACGACACGTCTGCTGTGCCTAGGGATGATTCTGGACACAGTCCAGAAAAAGGTGTTTCTCCCGGAAGAGAAAGCCAGGGAGTTATCCGAGCAAGTCAGGAACCTCCTAAAAACAGTGCATCATTGCACAAGGGTCCTGGTAAAAATGGTGGCTTCCTACGAAGCAATTCCATTCGGCAGATTTCACGTAAGAACTTTTCAGTGGGATCTGCTGGACAAATGGTCCGGATCGCATCTTCAGATGCATCAGCGGATAACCCAATATCCAAGGACAAGGGTGTCTCTCCTGTGGTGGTTATAGAGTGCTCATCTTCTAGAGGGCCGCAGATTCGGCATTCAGGATTGGATGCTGGTAACCACGGAGCCCAGCCTGAGAGGCTGGGGAGCAGTCACACAAGGGAAAAATTTCCAGGGAGTGTGATCAAGTATGGAGACTTTTCTCCACATAAATATACTGGAGCTAAGGGTAAATTTATAATGCTCTAAGCTTAGCAAGACCTCTGCTTCAAGGTCAGCCGGTATTGATCCAGTGGGAAAAACATCACGGCAGTCGCCCACGTAAACAGACAGGGCGACACAAGAAGCAGGAGGGCAATGGCAGAAACTGCAAGGACTTTTCGCTGGGCGGAAAATCATGTGATAACACTGTCAGCAGTTTTTCATCCCGGGAATGGAAACTGGGAAGCAGACTTCCTCAGCACGACCTCCACCCGGGAGAGTGGAAACTTCATTGAGAAGTTTTTTCCACATGATTGTAAACCGTTGGGAAATACCAAAGGTGGACATGATGGCGTCCCGTCTGAACAAAAAACGGGACAGGTATTGCGCCAGGTCAAGAGACCCTCAGGCAATAGATGTGGACGTTCTGGTAACACCGTGGGTGTACCAGTCGGTGTATGTGTTCCCTCCTCTGCTTCTCATACCTAAGGTGCTGAGAATTATAAGACGTAGAGGAGTAAGAACTATACTCATGGCTCCGGATTGGCCAAGGAGGACTTGGTACCCGGAACTTCAAGAGATGCTTACAGAGGTCTTATGGCCTCTGCCGCTAAGAAGGGACTTGCTTCAGCAAGTACCATGTCTGTTCCAAGACTTACCGCAGCTGCGTTTGTCGGCATGGAGATGGAAAGCCGGATCCTAAGGGAAAAAAGGCATTCCGGAAGAGGTCATTCCTACCCTGGTCAAAGCCAGAAAGGAGGTGACCGCACAACATTATCACCACGTGTGGCGAAAATATGTTGCGTGGTGTGAGGCCAGGAAGGCCCCACAAAGAAATTTCAACTCGGTCGTTTCCTGCATTTCCTGCAAACAGGAGTGTCTATGGGCCTCAAATTGGGGTCCATTAAGGTTCAAATTCGGCCCTGTAAATTTTCTTCCAGAAAGAATTGGCTTCAGTTCCTGAAGTCCAGAAGTTTGTCAAGGGGGTATTGCATATACAAAACCCTTTTTTGTGCCTCCAGTGGCACTGTGGGATCTCAACGTAGTTCTGGGATTCCTCAAATCACATTGGTTTAAAACCAGTCAAATATGTGGATTTGAAGCATCTCACATAAAAAGTGACCATGCTCTTGGCCCTGGCCTGGACCAGGCGAGTGTCAAATTGGTGTTTTTTTCTCAAAAAAGCCCATATCTGTTTGTCCATTCGGACAGGGCAGAGCTGCGGACTCGTCCCCAGTTCTCTCCCTAAGGTGGTGTCAGTGTTTCACCTGAACCAGCTTATTGTGGTGCCTTGCACCTACTAGGGACTTGGAGGACTCCAAGTTGCTAGAAGTTGTCAGGGCCCTGAAAATATGTTCCAGGACAGCTGGAGTCAGAAAATCTGACTCGCTGTTTATACTGTATGCACCCAACAAGTTGGGTGCGCCTGCTTCTAAGCAGTCGATTGCTCGTTGGATTTGTAACACAATTCAACTTGCACATTCTGAGGCAGGCCTGCCACAGTCTAAATCGGTTAAGGCCCATTCCACAAGGAAGGTGGGCTCATCTTGGGCGGCTGCCCGAGAGGTCTCGGCATTACAACTCTGCCGAGCAGCTACGTGGTCAGGGGAGAACACGTTTGTAAATTTCTACAAATTTGATATCCTGGCAAAAGAGGACCTGGAGTTCTCTCATTCGGTGCTGCAGAGTCATCCGCACTCTCCCGCCCGTTTGGGAGCTTTGGTATAATCCCCATGGTCCTTTCAGGAACCCCAGCATCCACTAGGACGATAGAGAAAATAAGAATTTACTTACCGATAATTCTATTTCTCGGAGTCCGTAGTGGATGCTGGGCGCCCATCCCAAGTGCGGATTATCTGCAATACTTGTACATAGTTACAAAAATCGGGTTATTATTGTTGTGAGCCATCTTTTCAGAGGCTCCGCTGTTATCATACTGTTAACTGGGTTTAGATCACAAGTTGTACGGTGTGATTGGTGTGGCTGGTATGAGTCTTACCCGGGATTCAAAATTCCTCCCTTATTGTGTACGCTCGTCCGGGCACAGTACCTAACTGGCTTGGAGGAGGGTCATAGGGGGAGGAGCCAGTGCACACCACCTGATCCTAAAGCTTTACTTTTTTGTGCCCTGTCTCCTGCGGAGCCGCTATTCCCCATGGTCCTTTCAGGAACCCCAGCATCCACTACGGACTCCGAGAAATAGAATTATCGGTAAGTAAATTCTTATTTACCCCCTTATAGGGCAAAACTTCCATGTGCCGATTCGAGTCGGCATCGCCTGACCATTGCCGAGTCCATAACCCCCGTCTGGCGGCAATGGACCTAGCGCTTATTTTTGATGCCAGCCGGCAAATATCCCTCTGTGCATCACGCATGTATAAGACCACGTCTTTTATATGCTCTACTGTCAGCAAAATATTGTCCCTATCCATAGTTATTTTCCGACAGGAAATCTGACCACGCAGCGGGAGCACTGCATATCAATGCCGAAGCAATGGCTGGTCGCAATATAATGCCCGAGTGTGTGACTAGATCTCTCAGGGTAACCCCCTGCTTTTTATCAGCAGGTTCCTTCAGGGCGGCCGTATCCGGAGACGGTAGTGCCACCTTTTCTGATAAGCGTGTAAGCGCTGTATCTACCCTATGGGGTGTTTCCCAACGTGACCTATCCTCTGGCGGGAAAGGGTACGCTGCCAATAACCGTTTAGAAATTATCAATTTCTTACCGGGGGAAGACCACGCTTCCTCACACACCTCATTTAATTCCTCAGATGCAGGAAAAACTACTGGTAGTTTTCTGTCACCAAACATAATACCCTTTTATGTGGTACCTGGGGTATTATCATAAATGTGTAATACATTTTTCATTGCCTCAATCATGTAACGGGTGGACCTATTTGGAGGGTACACTAGTCTCATCGTCGTCGACACTGGAGTCGGTATCCGTGTCGACATCTGTTTCTGCCATCTGAGGTAGCGGGCGTTTTTAGAGCCCCCCATGACATTTGAGACGCTGGAACAGGCACAAGCTGAGTAGCCAGCTGTTCTGTGTCGTCGACCTTTTGTGTAAGGAGTTGACACTTTCACGTAATCCTTCCATAAGTCCCACCACACCGGTGTCGATCCCGCAGGGGGTGACATCACATTTACAGGCATTCGCTCCGCCTCCACATCATTATCCTCCTCATACATGTCGACACAGCCGTACCGACACACAGCATACACACAGGGAATGCTCTGACAGAGGACAGGACCCCACAAAGCCCTTTGGGGAGACAGAGGGAGAGTATGCCAGCACACACCAGGGCGCTATACATCACAGGGATATCACATATAAAGAGTGTTTTCCCTTATAGCTGCCTATATATATTGTATACTGCGCCTAAATTGTGCCCCCCCTCTCTTTTTAACCCTTTCTGTAGTGTATTGACTGCAGGGGAGAGCCAGGCAGCTTCCCTCCAACGGAGCTGTGAGGGAAAAATGGCGCCAGTGTGCTGAAGGAGATAGCTCCGCCCCTTTTTCGCGGACTTTCTCCCGCATTTTTATGGATTCCGGCAGGGGTTAAAAAGCACCTATATAGCCTCTGGGGCTATATATGGTGCCAGTTTGCCAGCCAAGGTGTCAGTATTGCTGCTCAGGGCGCCCCCCCCCCAGCGCCCTGCACCCATCAGTGACCGGAGAGTAAGGTGTGCATGAGGAGCAATGGCGCACAGCTGCAGTGCTGTGCGCTACCTTGGAGAAGACCGAAGTCTTCAGCCGCCGATTTTCCGGACCACCTTCTTGCTTCTGGCTCTGTAAGGGGGACGGCGGCGCGGCTCCGGGAACGGACGACGAGGTCGGGTCCTGTGTTTGATCCCTCTGGAGCTAATGGTGTCCAGTAGCCTAAGAAGCCCAAGCTACCACCACTTAGGTAGGTTCGCTTCTTCTCCCCTTAGTCCCTCGATGCAGTGAGCCTGTTGCCAGCAGGTCTCACTGAAAATAAAAAACCTAACAAACACTTTCTTCCTAGGAGCTCAGGAGAGCCCCTAGTGTGCATCCAGCTCAGCCGGGCACAGAAATCTAACTGAGGCTTGGAGGAGGGTCATAGGGGGAGGAGCCAGTGCACACCAGATAGTCCTAAATCTTTCTTTAGATGTGCCCAGTCTCCTGCGGAGCCGTCTATTCCCCATGGTCCTTACGGAGTCCCCAGCATCCACTAGGACGTCAGAGAAAATACCATTGATTAGAACAAATAATTCCTGTGATATTGAGGTGTTTGTGTCGCTTAGCTTAGCCATCCAGCGACCGCCATCCAGCGACCTTGGTGCACCTCTTTTTTTCTTTGCATCATGTGCTGTTTGGGGACTATTTTTTGGAAGTGCCATCCTGTCTGACACTGCAGTGCCACTCCTAGATGGGCCAGGTGTTTGTGCCGCCCACTTGGGTCGCTTAGCTTAGTCATCCAGCGACCTTGGTGCAAATTTTAGGACTAAAAATAATATTGTGAGGTGTGAGGTGTTCAGAATAGACTGGAAATTAGTGGAAATTATGGTTATTGAGGTTAATAATACTATGGGATCAAAATTACCCCCAAATTCTATGATTTAAGCTGTTTTTGAGGGTTTTTTGAAAAAAACACCCAAATCCAAAACACACCCGAATCCGACAAAATATCTCAAGGGAGGTTTGCCAAAACGCGTTCGAATCCAAAACACGACCGCGGAACCGAATCCAAAACCAAAACGCAAAACCCGAAAAATGTCCGGTGCACATCTCTAGTTCAGATAGACGCCACCCATGGGGAGTGTATATTCACCTGTGTAAATGTGGGATCGCATGTGTACGCCACTCTACAAATATCCCTCAGTCAGCGGACAGCTGCAAATCCGTTTGCACCTCACTCACCATCTAATGTTTTTACCAGTGTGTGCAGTCTGTGCGCAGCCCAGGACTTACTCCTACAGTGCAATGAGAACAGGTTGATCAGGTCCGGAGGTGACATCACATATACCCTCCATGAAAACATTTGGGAATGCCTGCATTTTCCCTGACACTCCCTAAAAACAGTCAGTTACCACCCACAAACGTCCTCCTTCTGTCAATCAGCATGCGAATGGGGGAGCGATTAAAATTTTCGCGATTAAAATTTCCGCACCAGCTTGTCGCTGTCGGCGATGTCTGTTGTTTGGCAACGCGCGCGAACATTGCGGTCAGGGCCGGACTGGCCATCTGGCACTTCTGGCAAATTCCAGAAGGGCCGATGGCCACGTGGGCCGGTCCAGCGCTCACTGAGACACGCTGCCGCTCAGTCCGGTGGCAGCATGTCTCAGCTGTCAGGAGAGGAGAGCGCCCGCCAGCGCGGCTGTGTCTGGCGCGTCGGCGTATAGCGGACTTCGTTCAAACCAGCCGCCGGTTTGTGAGTCAATCAGAGCTCGCGGACCGGCAGCCAATCAGAAGCCGCCGGTCCGCGAGCTCTGATTGGCTCACGAACCGGCGGCTGGTTTGAACGAAGTCCGCTATACGCCGCCGCACCAGACACAGCCGCTGGCGGGCGCTCTCCTCTCCTGACTCACCCGTCCCTCACAGCCGGAGCCCGGAGGAGGAGCAGCAGCAGCAGCAGCAGCAGTGCAGCAGTGCAGCAGTGGTAAGCAGCTGCAGCACTGGCTGCTGTGGGGGCAATTGTATACCTGGCACTGTGGGGGGCAATTGGCTGGCACTGTGGGGCATTTGTATACCTGGCACTGTGGGAGCAATTGTTTACCTGGCACTGTGGGGGCATTTGTATACCTGTCAGGTATACAATTGCCCCCACAGTGTCAGATCCACAATTGCCCCCACAGTGTCAGGTATTACCTGACACTGTGGGGGCAATTGTGGATCTGACACTGTGGGGGCAATTGTGGATCTGGCACTGTGGGGGCATTTGTATACCTGGCACTGTGGGGGCATTTGTGGATCTGGCACTGTGCGGGCATTTGTGGATCTGGCACTGTGGGGGCATTTGTATACCTGGCACTGTGGGGGCATTTGTATACCTGGCACTGTGGGGGCATTTGTATACCTGGCACTGTGGGGGCATTTGTATGCCTGGCACTGTGGGGGCAATTGTGGATCTGGCACTGCACTATTGGGGGCATATAATGTAAATTTCGGCTCATACCGGGTGCTATAATGTAAATTTCGGCTCATACAGGGTGCTATAATGTGAATTTTGGCTCATACTGTGTAGTGATGTGCACCGGACATTTTTCGGGTTTTGTGATTTGGTTTTGGATTCGGTTCCGCGGCCGTGTTTTGGATTCGGACGCGTTTTGGCAAAACCTCACCGAAAATTTTTTGTCGGATTCGGGTGTGTTTTGGATTCGGGTGTTTTTTTCAAAAAAACCTAAAAAACTGCTTAAATCATAGAATTTGGGGGTCATTTTGATCCCATAGTATTACTAACCTCAATTACCATAATTTCCACTCAGTTCCAGTCTATTCTGAACACCTCACACCTCACACCTCACAACATTATTTTTAGTCCTACAATTTGCACCGAGGTCGCTGGATGGCTAAGCTAGGCGACACAAGTGGCCGACACAAACACCTGGCCCATCTAGGAGTGGCACTGCAGTGTCAGGCAGGATGGCACTTCAAATTTTTTTTCCCCAAACAGCACATGATGCAAAGAAAAAAAGAGGCGCACCAAGGTCGCTGTGTGACTAAGCTAAGCGACACAAGTGGCCGACACAAACACCTGGCCCATCTAGGAGTGGCACTGCAGTGTCAGGAAGGATGGCACTTCAAAAAAATTGTCCCCAAACAGCACATGATGCAAAGAAAAAAAGAGGCGCACCAAGGTCGCTGGATGGATAAACTAAGCGACACAAGTGGCCGACACAAACACCTGGCCCATCTAGGAGTGGCACTGCAGTGTCAAAAAAACACCCAAATCCAAAACACACCCGAATCCGACAAAATATCTCAAGGGAGGTTTACCAAAACGCGTTCGAATCCAAAACACGACCGCGGAACCGAATCCAAAACCAAAACGCAAAACCCGAAAAATGTCCGGTGCACATCTCTAGTTCAGATAGACGCCACCCATGGGGAGTGTATATTCACCTGTGTAAATGTGGGATCGCATGTGTACGCCACTCTACAAATATCCCTCAGTCAGCGGACAGCTGCAAATCCGTTTGCACCTCACTCACCATCTAATGTTTTTACCAGTGTGTGCAGTCTGTGCGCAGCCCAGGACTTACTCCTACAGTGCAATGAGAACAGGTTGATCAGGTCCGGAGGTGACATCACATATACCCTCCATGAAAACATTTGGGAATGCCTGCATTTTCCCTGACACTCCCTAAAAACAGTCAGTTACCACCCACAAACGTCCTCCTTCTGTCAATCAGCATGCGAATGGGGGAGCAATTAAAATTTTCGCGATTAAAATTTCCGCACCAGCTTGTCGCTGTCGGCGATGTCTGTTGTTTGGCAACGCGCGCGAACATTGCGGTCAGGGCCGGACTGGCCATCTGGCACTTCTGGCAAATTCCAGAAGGGCCGATGGCCACGTGGGCCGGTCCAGCGCTCACTGAGACACGCTGCCGCTCAGTCCGGTGGCAGCATGTCTCAGCTGTCAGGAGAGGAGAGCGCCCGCCAGCGCGGCTGTGTCTGGCGCGTCGGCGTACAGCGGACTTCGTTCAAACCAGCCGCCGGTTTGTGAGTCAATCAGAGCTCGCGGACCGGCAGCCAATCAGAAGCCGCCGGTCCGCGAGCTCTGATTGGCTCACGAACCGGCGGCTGGTTTGAACGAAGTCCGCTATACGCCGCCGCACCAGACACAGCCGCTGGCGGGCGCTCTCCTCTCCTGACTCACCCGTCCCTCACAGCCGGAGCCCGGAGGAGGAGCAGCAGCAGCAGCAGCAGCAGCAGTGCAGCAGTGCAGCAGTGGTAAGCAGCTGCAGCACTGGCTGCTGTGGGGGCAATTGTATACCTGGCACTGTGGGGGGCAATTGGCTGGCACTGTGGGGCATTTGTATACCTGGCACTGTGGGAGCAATTGTTTACCTGGCACTGTGGGGGCATTTGTATACCTGTCAGGTATACAATTGCCCCCACAGTGTCAGATCCACAATTGCCCCCACAGTGTCAGGTATTACCTGACACTGTGGGGGCAATTGTGGATCTGACACTGTGGGGGCAATTGTGGATCTGGCACTGTGGGGGCATTTGTATACCTGGCACTGTGGGGGCATTTGTGGATCTGGCACTGTGCGGGCATTTGTGGATCTGGCACTGTGGGGGCATTTGTATACCTGGCACTGTGGGGGCATTTGTATACCTGGCACTGTGGGGGCATTTGTATACCTGGCACTGTGGGGGCATTTGTATGCCTGGCACTGTGGGGGCAATTGTGGATCTGGCACTGCACTATTGGGGGCATATAATGTAAATTTCGGCTCATACCGGGTGCTATAATGTAAATTTCGGCTCATACAGGGTGCTATAATGTGAATTTTGGCTCATACTGTGTAGTGATGTGCACCGGACATTTTTCGGGTTTTGTGATTTGGTTTTGGATTCGGTTCCGCGGCCGTGTTTTGGATTCGGACGCGTTTTGGCAAAACCTCACCGAAAATTTTTTGTCGGATTCGGGTGTTTTTTTCAAAAAAACCTAAAAAACTGCTTAAATCATAGAATTTGGGGGTCATTTTGATCCCATAGTATTACTAACCTCAATTACCATAATTTCCACTCAGTTCCAGTCTATTCTGAACACCTCACACCTCACACCTCACAACATTATTTTTAGTCCTACAATTTGCACCGAGGTCGCTGGATGGCTAAGCTAGGCGACACAAGTGGCCGACACAAACACCTGGCCCATCTAGGAGTGGCACTGCAGTGTCAGGCAGGATGGCACTTCAAATTTTTTTTCCCCAAACAGCACATGATGCAAAGAAAAAAAGAGGCGCACCAAGGTCGCTGTGTGACTAAGCTAAGCGACACAAGTGGCCGACACAAACACCTGGCCCATCTAGGAGTGGCACTGCAGTGTCAGGAAGGATGGCACTTCAAAAAAATTGTCCCCAAACAGCACATGATGCAAAGAAAAAAAGAGGCGCACCAAGGTCGCTGTGTGACTAAGGTAAGCGACACAAGTGGCCGACACAAACACCTGGCCCATCTAGGAGTGGCACTGCAGTGTCAGGCAGGATGGCACTTCAAAAAAATTGTCCCAAAACAGCACATGATGCAAAGAAAAAAAGAGGCGCACCAAGGTCGCTGTGTGACTAAGCTAAGCGACACAAGTGGCCGACACAAACACCTGGACCATCTAGGAGTGGCACTGCAGTGTCAGGCAGGATGGCACTTCAAAAAAATTGTCCCCAAACAGCACATGATGCAAAGAAAAAAAGAGGCGCACCAAGGTCGCTGGATGGATAAACTAAGCGACACAAGTGGCCGACACAAACACCTGGCCCATCTAGGAGTGGCACTGCAGTGTCAGGCAGGACGGCACTTCAAAAAAATTGTCCCCAAACAGCACATGATGCAAAGAAAAAAAAGAGGCGCACCAAGGTCGCTGTGTGACTAAGCTAAGCGACACAAGTGGCCGACACAAACACCTGGCCCATCTAGGAGTGGCACTGCAGTGTCAGGCAGGATGGCACTTCAAAAAAATTGTCCCCAAACAGCACATGATGCAAAGAAAAAAAAGAGGCGCACCAAGGTCGCTGTGTGACTAAGCTAAGCGACACAAGTGGCCGACACAAACACCTGGCCCATCTAGGAGTGGCACTGCAGTGTCAGGCAGGATGGCACTTCAAAAAAATTGTCCCCAAACAGCACATGATGCAAAGAAAAAAAGAGGCGCACCAAGGTCGCTGTGTGACTAAGCTAAGCGACACAAGTGGCCGACACAAACACCTGGCCCATCTAGGAGTGGCACTGCAGTGTCAGGCAGGATGGCACTTCCAAAAAATTGTCCCCAAACAGCACATGATGCAAAGAAAAAAAGAGGCGCACCAAGGTCGCTGGATGGCTAAACTAAGCGACACAAGTGGCCGACACAAACACCTGGCCCATCTAGGAGTGGCACTGCAGTGTCAGGCAGGATGGCACTTCAAAAAAATTGTTCCCAAACAGCACATGATGCAAAGAAAAAAAGAGGCGCACCAAGGTCGCTGTGTGACTAAGCTAAGCGACACAAGTGGCCGACACAAACACCTGGCCCATCTAGGAGTGGCACTGCAGTGTCAGGCAGGATGGCACTTCAAAAAAATTGTCCCCAAACAGCACATGATGCAAAGAAAAAAAGAGGCGCACCAAGGTCGCTGTGTGACTAAGCTAAGCAACACAAGTGGCCGACACAAACACCTGGCCCATCTAGGAGTGGCACTGCAGTGTCAGGCAGGATGGCACTTCAAATTTTTTTCCCCCAAACAGCACATGATGCAAAGAAAAAAAGAGGCGCACCAAGGTCGCTGGATGGCTAAGCTAAGTGACACAAGTGGCCGACACAAACACCTGGCCCATCTAGGAGTGGCACTGCAGTGTCAGGCAGGATGGCACTTCAAAAAAATTGTCCCCAAACAGCACATGATGCAAAGAAAAATGAAAGAAAAAAGAGGTGCAAGATGGAATTGTCCTTGGGCCCTCCCACCCACCCTTATGTTGTATAAACAGGACATGCACACTTTAACGAACCTATCATTTCAGCGACAGGGTCTGCCACACGACTGTGACTGAAATGACTGGTTGGTTTGGGCCCCCACCAAAACAGAAGCAATCAATCTCTCCTTGCACAAACTGGCTCTACAGAGGCAAGATGTCCACCTCATCATCATCCTCCGATTTCTCACCCCTTTCACTGTGTACATCCCCCTCCTCACAGAATATTAATTCGTCCCCACTGGAATCCACCATCTCAGGTCCCCGTGTACTTTCTGGAGGCAATTGCTGCTGGTGAATGTCTCCACGGAGGAATTGATTATAATTCATTTTGATGAACATCATCTTCTCCACATATTCTGGAAGTAACCTCGTACGCCGATTGCTGACAAGGTGAGCGGCTGCACTAAACACTCTTTCGGAGTACACACTGGAGGGAGGGCAACTTAGGTAGAATAAAGCCAGTTTGTGCAAGGGCCTCCAAATTGCCTCTTTTTCCTGCCAGTATACGTACGGACTGTCTGACGTGCCTACTTGGATGCGGTCACTCATATAATCCTCCACCATTCTTTCCATGGTGAGAGAATCATATGCAGTGACAGTAGACGACATGTCAGTAATCATTGGCAGGTCCTTCAGTCCGGACCAGATGTCAGCGCTCGCTCCAGACTGCCCTGCATCACCGCCAGCGGGTGGGCTCGGAATTCTTAGCCTTTTCCTCGCACCCCCAGTTGCGGGAGAATGTGAAGGAGGAGATGTTGACGGGTCACGTTCCGCTTGACTTGACAATTTTCTCACCAGCAGGTCTTTGAACCTCTGCAGACTTGTGTCTGCCGGAAAGAGAGATCCAACGTAGGTTTTAAATCTAGGATCGAGCACGGTGGCCAAAATGTAGTGCTCTGATTTCAACAGATTGACCACCCGTGAATCCTGGTTAAGCGAATTAAGGGCTCCACCCACAAGTCCCACATGCCTAGCGGAATCGCTCTGTTTTAGCTCCTCCTTCAATGTCTCCAGCTTCTTCTGCAAAAGCCTGATGAGGGAAATGACCTGACTCAGGCTGGCAGTGTCTGAACTGACTTCACGTGTGGCAAGTTCAAAGGGATGCAGAACCTTGCACAACGTTGAAATCATTCTCCACTGCGCTTGAGTCAGGTGCATTCCCCCTCCTTTGCCTATATCATGGGCAGATGTATAGGCTTGAATGGCCTTTTGCTGCTCCTCCATCCTCTGAAGCATATAGAGGGTTGAATTCCACCTCGTTACCACCTCTTGCTTCAGATGATGGCAGGGCAGGTTCAGGAATGTTTGGTGGTGCTCCAGTCTTCTGTACGCGGTGCCTGAATGCCGAAAGTGGCCCGCAATTCTTCGGGCCACCGACAGCATCTCTTGCACGCCCCTGTCGTTTTTTAAATAATTCTGCACCACCAAATTCAATGTATGTGCAAAACATGGGACGTGCTGGAATTTGCCCAGATGTAATGCACGCACAATATTGCTGGCGTTGTCCGATGTCACAAATCCCCAGGAGAGTCCAATTGGGGTAAGCCATTCTGCGATGATCTTCCTCAGTTGCCGTAAGAGATTGTCAGCTGTGTGCCTATTCTGGAAAGCGGTGATACAAAGCGTAGCCTGCCTAGGAACGAGTTGGCATTTGCGAGATGCTGCTACTGGTGCCGCCGCTGCTGTTCTTGCTGCGGGAGGCAATACATCTACCCAGTGGGCTGTCACAGTCATATAGTCCTGAGTCTGCCCTGCTCCACTTGTCCACATGTCTGTGGTTAAGTGGACATTGGGTACAACTGCATTTTTTAGGACACTGGTGAGTCTTTTTCTGAGGTCTGTGTACATTTTCGGTATCGCCTGCCTAGAGAAATGGAACCTAGATGGTATTTGGTACCGGGGACACAGTACCTCAATCAAGTCTATAGTTGCCTCTGAATTAAAGATGGATACCGGAAACCACGTTTCTCACCGCCCAGGCTGCCAAGGCCTGAGTTATCTGCTTTGCAGCAGGATGACTGCTGTGATATTTCATCTTCCTCGCAAAGGACTGTTGGACAGTCAATTGCTTACTGGAAGTAGTACAAGTGGTCTTCCGACTTCCCCTCTGGGATGACGATCGACTCCCAGCAGCTACAACAGCAGCGCCAGCAGCAGTAGGCATTACACTCAAGGATGCATCGGAGGAATCCCAGGCAGGAGAGGACTCGTCAGACTTGACAGTGACATGGCCTGCAGGACTATTGGCTTTCCTGGGTAAGGAGGAAATTGACACTGAGGGAGTTGGTGGTGTGGTTTTCAGGAGCTTGGTTACAAGAGGAAGGGATTTAGTGGTCAGTGGACTGCTTCCGCTGTCACCCAAAGTTTTTGAACTTGTCACTGACTTATGATGAATGCGCTGCAGGTGACGTATAAGGGAGGATGTTCCGAGGTGGTTAACGTCCTTACCCCTACTTATTACAGCTTGACAAAGGCAACACACGGCTTGACACCTGTTGTCCGCATTTGTGTTGAAATAATTCCACACCGAAGAGCTGATTTTTTTGTATTTTGACCAGGCATGTCAATGGCCATATTCGTCCCACGGACAACTGGTGTCTCCCCGGGTGCCTGACTTAAACAAACCACCTCACCATCAGAATCCTCCTTGTCAATTTCCTCCCCAGCGCCAGCAACACCCATATCCTCATCCTGGTGTACTTCAACAGTGACATCTTCAATTTGACTATCAGGAACTGGACTGTGGGTGCTCCTTCCAGCACTTGCAGGGGGCGTGCAAATGGTGGAAGGCGCAAGCTCTTCCCGTCCAGTGTTGGGAAGGTCAGGCATCGCAACCGACACAATTGGACTCTCCTTGGGGATTTGTGATTTAGAAGAACGCACAGTTCTTTGCTGTGCTTTTGCCAGCTTAAGTCTTTTCATTTTTCTAGCGAGAGGATGAGTGCTTCCATCCTCATGTGAATCTGAACCACTAGCCATGAACATAGGCCAGGGCCTCAGCCGTTCCTTGCCACTCCGTGTCGTAAATGGCATATTGGCAAGTTAACGCTTCTCCTTAGACACTTTTAATTTTGATTTTTGGGTCATTTTACTGAACTTTTGTTTTTTGGATTTTACATGCTCTCTACTATGACATTGGGCATCGGCCTTGGCAGACGACGTTGATGGCATTTCATCGTCTCGGCCATGACTAGTGGCAGCAGCTTCAGCATGAGGTGGAAGTGGATCTTGATCTTTCCCTATTTTATTTTTAACCTCCACATTTTTGTTCTCCATTTTTTAATGTGTGGAATTATATGCCAGTATCAATAGCAATGGCCTACTACTATATTTACTGCGCACAACTGAAATGCACCACAGGTATAGATGGATAGTATACTTGACGACACAGAGGTAGGTACAGCAGTGGCCTACCGTACTGCTATATATAGTATACTGGTGGTCACTGTGTCAGCAAACTGCAAAACTAAAATGCACCACAGGTATAGAATGTAGATGGATAGTATACTTAATCAATGACGACACAGAGGTAGGTACAGCAGTGGCCTACCGTACTGCTATATATAGTATACTGGTGGTCACTGTGTCAGCAAACTGCAAAACTAAAATGCACCACAGGTATAGAATGTAGATGGATAGTATACTTAATGGATGACGACACAGAGGTAGGTACAGCAGTGGCCTACCATACTGCTATATATAGTATACTGGTGGTCACTGTGTCAGCAAACTGCAAAACTAAAATGCACCACAGGTATAGAATGTAGATGGATAGTATACTTAATGGATGACGACACAGACGTAGGTACAGCAGTGGCCTACCGTACTGCTATATATAGTATACTGGTGGTCACTGTGTCAGCAAACTGCAAAACTAAAATGCACCACAGGTATAGAATGGAGATGGATAGTATACTTAATGGATGACGACACAGAGGTAGGTACAGCAGTGGCCTACCGTACTGCTATATATAGTATACTGGTGGTCACTGTGTCAGCAAATTGCAAAACTAAAATGCACTACAGGTATAGAATGTAGATGGATAGTATACTTAATGGATGACGACACAGAGGTAGGTACAGCAGTGCACTCTGCACTGTACTCCTCCTATATAATATTAATTATACTGGTGGTCCCCAGTCCCCACAATAAAGCAGCACACTGAGCACAGATATGGAGTGTTTTTCAGGCAGACAACGTATACTGGTGGTCACTGTCAGCAAAACTCTGCACTGTACTCCTGCTATATGCTGCTCCCCAGTCCCCACAATTAAGCAGTGTGAGCACTCAGCACAGATATATTATGCAGCACACTGAGCACAGATATGGTATGGAGCGTTTTTTTCAGGCAGAGAACGGATAAAAACTGGTGGTCACTTATCAGCAAAACTCTGCACTGTACTTCTCCTAACAGCTGCTCCCCAGTCCTCCCCACAATTAAGCAATAAAGCAATCAACTTCAACAATAAACGGAGAGGACGCCAGCCACGTCCTCTCCCTATCATCTCCAATGCACGAGTGAAAATGGCGGCGACGCGCGGCTGCTTATATAGAATCCGAATCTCGCGAGAATCCGACAGCGGGATGATGACGTTCGGGCGCGCTCGGGTTAGCCGAGCAAGGCGGGAAGGTTCGAACCTGCCTCGGACCCGTGTAAAAAGGGTGAAGTTCGGGGGGGTTCGGTTTCCGAGAAACCGAACCCGCTCATCACTAATACTGTGTGGTATAATGTGAAAGAGGCACCAGTACTAGATAGTATAAGGGGTCCTACTATTGTGGTGCATAATGCGTATAAGGGGTGTATGGTGTGGTAAACTACACTGAAGGCCACGCCCCTTTTGAGTGGCCACACCGCCTTTTCCGGAGCGCGCACGCTTTCGGCGCGCGCTTAATTACAAACTTCACATTTCCATACCCCCACTTAAAAATGTCCACTTCAACCACTGGTTGTGTGTATTTTAATAGAGAATGATGTACGCTTGTATGTTGTTAGAATATTAATTATATTTGTAAAAGCACAGACTAATAAGTGGGAGGAGTCAGGAATAGTAAGGGGAGGAGTCACAGAGGTGGGCCCGTGTGCTTCAAAAATGCCAGGGCCTATTTTTAGTCCCAGTCCGGCCCTGATTGCGGTGCATACGCATGTGCTATCTATCAATAATTACACAACATCGATCAGGTCTCAATTGGGCCCCAAGTACACCCCTTCATGGCAACAGTATTCTCTGCTGGCAGTGACCTCTGTCGGCAGGATAATGCGCACTACCACATTGTACTAATAGGTTAGGAAATGTTTGAGAAACATAACAAAGGTTCAAAATGTTGAAAAGTTCAAGTCTAAGCCATGGAAGCCTCATTTTACAACTTACAGGACTTAAAGGAAATGCATGCTAACATCTTGGTGCCACATACCACAGGACACCTCAAGAGGTCTTGTGGCGTACAAGCCTCAATGTGTCAGAGCTGTTTTGGCAGCATGAGGGGGACCTACACAATATTAGGCAGGTGATGTTAATGTTATGGCTGATGCAGGGGCAAACGCAGGATTTCAATAAGAAATTTGGTAACTGCTCAATCCAATTAGTAATGTCATCTTATGCAATGCCCACAGTGGTAGTGCCCCTTATGCAGAGCCCATAGTAGTGGTGCCCCTTATGCAGTGCTCCTTAGGTCCCAAGGAGTAATGCCCGTTATGCAGTGCCCCCAGTGTTACTGCACCCATTAGTAGTAATGCCCCCTGTAGTAGTGTCCGTGGTAGTAATGCCCCCAGTAGTAGTGCCACCAGTGGTAATACCTCCTGTAGTATTTCCCCATTAGCGGTGACTCAGTAATAGTGCACCCAGTGATAATGCTTTCTGTAGTATTGCCTCCATTAGTAGTGCCCCCAGTAGTAATGCCCCCTGTAGTACTGCCTACAGTAATAGTGCCCCCTGTAGTATTTCCGCCAGTAGAAATGCCCGCTGTAGTACTGCCCCCAGTAGTAATGCCCCCTGTAGTAGTGTCCCCAGTGGTAAGTCCCCCTGTAGTAGTGCCCCCAGTAATAGTGCCCCCATAGTTTTGTCATGACATCTCTCCCATAGTGCACACTGCAAGGGCTAGAAGCCGGAGCTCAGGAGTGAACTCCTGCTTCTGGCTGCTGCTGTGGTGAATGAGCTGAGCGCCTGTTGGTAACAAAATCTAAGCGGGCGCCCGGCATCTCCCTGCACTCTGGGCTGACATCCTGGGTTAGGTGGGCTGTAGGAGACAGAACTGGTTCCGTCTCCAAATGGAACTGAGGGAACGCAGTACCCCTGTTCAGGCTCACTTTAACCCCTGGTGGGAGATAATTCAGAGATCTTAGTTGCATATATTTGAAAAATATGGTAAGCTTCCAGGCCAACTTCGCGGCGTCTCTGATACTGGAAGTCCCTAATACTAAGTCTAAGTCCAGGGGGCAAAACCCCACAAGCCGACAAGGGCTAGCCACCCCAAGGCAGCACACCAGTGTGAAGCTGAAGTGCTGAATTGTAAGTGAATGTTAATAAGAAAGAAATGAAGCTTATGTATTAAAAGGTGATACACAAGTGAGAGAAGTAAACACAGGATTTGTAGGGGAGGGAGGATTTCCAATATATATATATATATATATATATATATATGTGTGTGTGTGCGTATGTGTGTATATATGTGTGTGTGTGTGTGTGTGTGTGTGTGTGTGTGTGTGTGTATATATATATATATAATACATTCCATGAATACACAGGTGAAGAAGCATGGCACTCCTCGGTTTTCAAATAATGATGCCAGTGGTTGCAATAATATTATATATATTATATCCATACCTACTGAGTATATATAATGCAATTACATTCTGGTTAGATGCTGGAGTGCAAACCTTCACGTCATGTAGATTTTCAAGGCATCATACCTAGCTACTCTATATAGTACAAGTTAGAAGGGCCTCGCCAGACTTGCAGATAAAAACATCTGTATTTATTCAGGTATTTTAAACCATTCTAGAGGTCAGTGTTTCCATCCATTATTACAGGGATGGGGAACCTTCGGCCCTCCTGCTGTTGTTGAACTACACATAACAGCATGCCTTGCTACAGTTTTGCTATTTGGCAATGCTAAAATTGTTGCAGGGCAAGCTGGGATGTGTAGTTCAACAACAGCTGGAGAGTGGAAGGTTCCTGATCACTGCATTATTAGAACCATTTTCAAGACACTCCTCAACATGTGACAACCAATTAGTTATAGAGTACGATCTGCATACCGTGTTCCAACCAACGTAATGTAGGCAACTAGCAGATTATGTATATGGCCACATATACAGACAACAGATTCTGAAGAGCAGAAGGATATAATTAACATACCCTCATACCTAATGCAACTGCTCCAGAGTTATAATAGAAAGCAGGCATCCCCAGGTCTCCATTACTTGCTATAGAGTCATTATTCTCTATTGGTGCAGTCTGCTGTCACTCGTGTCTGTCCCTACTAGCCCTCATTTCAAATTACACAGCAGTCCTAAACAACTGCAGCATAGTCCAGCATGAATTACACTGAATGCGCTCCAGTGGCATACGTTCCACTGTGAAACGCAGAGGCAGAACTCTGGGAGGCAACGGAGTCATCTGCTGCCGGGCTCCTGCTCTGAAGGGGGGGGGGGGCTCTTCTCCCCCCATTCTGTGACACCATTGAAGTAAGTTGGCTGCCACTATCTTTTCACTATATTAAGTTACTTCTCTGACAATTACACATAACTTCATATAGTTACAATTCCCATGCTTCCTGTACTGGAGCAAATAGCTCCATCAGGAAAGTGTCTGCTGTCAGTGGGTTCTAATCCTGGGTATGACTGCTAAGAATTGTGTGATTTAAAATAAAAGACAATTAAATGTATATATACAGTATATAACAAAAATTCAGAACACTACACACACACACACACACACACACACACACACACACGCACACACATACATATATTTATCTAAATATAAGGGATGGGGGGGGGGCAACTGGTATGAACTTGCCTCCGGGCAACTGTGACGATCTTACGCCACTGGTGAAACGCAAATGCTGCAGGTCACATCCCCTTTCTTCCGTGTATATTGTATACATATTATGCCATTTCCGTGGCTACGAGGAGGATGCCACAGCTCCCAACACTGACAGCCCATCCAGAGCTCCAATGAGATAGAGACAAAGCCCTCAGTCTCAATTGGCAGGTGTGTGTGTGGGCGTGTGTGTGTAGGGGGTGGGGGAGGGGGGGGGGGGGTTCGAGGTACTCATAAACCATGATGACTGTATTTATAAAGCAGCCCAGACCATGCACTAGTAGCCATGTTCTCTGCAGAATGCTTAAA
The DNA here is from genome assembly GCF_028390025.1 of Pseudophryne corroboree. Taxonomy (NCBI): domain Eukaryota; kingdom Metazoa; phylum Chordata; class Amphibia; order Anura; family Myobatrachidae; genus Pseudophryne; species Pseudophryne corroboree. The sequence goes on along the minus strand of NC_086445.1, from coordinate 858,336,904 downwards.
TTCTCTCTGATGGATAGCAACACATCTATGGTGACTGGCCACACCCTCGCTTGAGGCTGGTCACACCCCTTAAGCACTGGCACCTGGTTGCAAAAATAATCCATACACATTTGGGATTACATTTGCATCTAACTCTGAATAAAGTTCTATAAAAGTATTATATACACCAAAACTTTTTCACAAATGGAATGTATAGTGTCAACTATATGGTATTAATGATTAACATACAAAGAAGAAAATATCTGTTATAACCAACAATAAAAGTTTGAAAATGAAATGCTTTAAAGACACATATTAAGCTATAAAATGATATAACAGATGGGGAAATGTGCTAAACACGTAAACTGTACTGTGTAGAAGCCGCAAGGAACACAGTACTGAGTGGGAGCATATCAGACAGAGAGGAAGGAAGCTATTACATACAATAGAGAGGCTTTCTTAACTGCCGCAATGAAAAGCCACAGAGAACAAGACAATATATTTATAAAGAGTCTGAGAGAATTTGACACATTTTCGGTCCAGGAGTCCATAAAGATGTGTCTGAGTATCATGTGTCCTATCCTTCCCGAGTACTAGCACGTTGCTCCCAGGCCCCATTTTAAGATGAGTCCTTTGGCCCCTTTACCTATTATTGAAATAATCTTTGTATGCATAGCAATGGAACCAGCTGGGCTTCTCTTAAAGGGTGGGATGACTCAAAGTTAGAAATGTGGTAAACCTCAGAAAACTGCCATTTGTATGGCTTGAAATATCTCTTAAAAAGAAGTCTGCAGCAGATATTAGAGATGTCTGCTGCGGATCTGTGGCACAGCAGTCATCATAGAATTCTATGGGGCTGCAATATGCCAACATGCAGCATGCTCTGCAAAGTGACACTTTCCAGAGCTTATGGAAAGATGATCCTTTATTTATTGACACATACAGTATGTCGTTATTGCCCTTAGCAAATACTTAATGAAAACATACAAAATACAGTTTTAAGACTGCACAGAATTCATTACACCAAATACAGTATACAGGAGTACAGTACAAACTACATAGCAGTGTCTTGGCCATTTTGTTCATCTGTAACATGTAAAACCGTATTCAAATGGTTTATATAATGAAATGATCACACTGCTCAGGTGTCAGTTCATCTTCCCAAAAAGTCACTATTCCTTTCATCAACTGCTGAATAGTTTTCAACTTCACTTTAGACCATGGGTGAGGAACATTTGGCCCTCCAGCTGTTGCTGAACTACACATGCCAGCATGCCTTGCAACAGTTATGCTATTTGGCCATGTTAAAACTGTTGCAGGGCATGCTGGGATGTATAGTTCAACCACAGCTGGAGGGCCACAAGGTTCCCCACCCCTGCTTTAGACTGATGGATTTCTTCAGGTTGGCCCGGAACAATTAAATTGGATTCTGACTGGTGACCTATAAAAAAATAATATGAAAGAAAACAAAAATACTTCAATAAAAAAAGTTTACTAGAATCGTTACATATTGAGCAAATACAGTAGGACCATACCCACTCTGGCTGTGTGCATGCCAATTAATAACTTTCTCTACCATGAGCGTTAGGATCATTATCCCGGAACAATCTGTGTCGAGATGGATGTTTTTCTCTCAGAAATGGCACCAAACACCCAGCTACTATTCTATCTTAAAAGGAAGTTCTTATCCATTGTACCTACAGAGACAAAAATGTTGGTCATTAAGAAGCGGCACATGCTGTACTATAGGTATGTTATAGTGGTGTGATGTTTCGCAAGTTTTAAAACAAATGGTACCATACCTTCATAAATTGGGATGGTGTCTGCACCCAATCAAAGATTGGATACATCTCCCCCTAGCTGAATAATGAGTGCAGGACGGTAGCCGGGGCTTATAAAATCTGAAGATACTTCACAATCTGAAGAACTAACAATAAGTAGAAAAATTATCTATATTCCAGACACATCCTTTATGTAAGTACTAGGAAATGTCAGCAGCACCCGCCAAGGAATGTGTTAATTTTTGTCAAGAGCAAATTGACATACCAGTATATTTTCTCTTACTCCTAGAGGATACTGTGGATCCATTTAGTACCATGGGGTATAGAAAGGTCCACTAGGAGCCTTGGGCACTTTAAGAATTGGATAGTGTGCGCTGGCTTCTACCGCTATGCCCCTCCTACCAAACTCAGTTTATAAAATGTGCCCGGAGGAGACGGTCACGTCGCATGGAAACTCCTGAAAAGTTTTCTGCATTTATTTTCTGTTTGTTATTTTCAGTCAGGGCTGGATGGCACCAGCCTGCCTGCTTCGTGGGACTTAGAGGGGGAACGGCCCAACTTCTTGAAGGGTTAATGGTCACGTTCCCTGCTGACAGAACACTAGTTCCTGAGGGAACTATTCGCACACCTCGCCATGACAAGCAAACATTCCCGCAGCATGCCACCACCCCTAACAGAGCCAGAAGAAAGAAGAGTGGTGAGTACTAAGCCAGCATCCCGGTTAGTGGATCGCCGGCCATTATGGTGGCAGAGATGCACGGCTTCTATGGGGCCGGTGGAGTCTCGGGACTCAGTACACAGTGGGGACACACTGCTTCTGTGGGAGCGAACCGAGGGAGCGAACTTCTACGGTGGCGGCGGAGTCTCGGGACTCAGAACACAGTGCGGACGCACCGCTTCTGAGGGAGTGAACTGAGTCCAAGTACACGAGTGTACACAGTACCCAGACTGGCATTACAGACGTAAAAGGTGACTGACTCCATTTTAAGCATAAAAATGACCTCCGCCAGTATAAAAAAAGTGGGAAGACCGTGCGCCATTGTAGGGGCAGGGCTTCACTATGAGCGGATTCAGCAGCTCACCAGCGCCATTTTCCCTCTGCAGTGGACACAGACGCTGACTGACAGGGACGTGCAGCTCCTCCGGAGAGACTCCAGATTACCTCAATGGTTCCCGGGGGTCATAGCAGGGGGGAAGCGTTTTCTAGTGTACTAAGTCCCCAATCTGGGTACTTAGTCTGCGACCCGGCTAAGCTAACTAATATTAGTTAATTAACAACAGACCTGACTACTAAACTCCATATGCACATATAACCAATAGGACACTCCTTAGTTTTACTATTAGTAACTAGTACCCTTAATATATATTGCATGCGTATTAGTATAAAAGTCCAGCGATATATGTAAACATGCAGAGGTTAATAAATTTGTTAGTCTCTGATTAGGACTTATAATATACTCCTCCAGACTCCATATATTGTCCAGCTGTCAGCTTTTTGTGAAACAGTGCAGGCGTCCTTGCAATATACAGATGCATTTCCCCGCTTGAATTGACTCGTCTGTGGAGGTCGAGATCAGAGGAGAGCATACCCTCTGTTATGTGAGTCACCGGCCGGCTAATTATTCAGCCTGAGTACCCCGTTGCCAACCGGGGGGGAAGAGAAGGCTGTTTGCACGTGGACCCAAGTGCTAAGGGGGAATAAGGAGTGCGCTCCAATACCATTGCGCTGGTTTAACATACTAACAACACTAGGACTGTCTGTATTGAACTTGCTGTATATTGCAGGGACGCCTGCACTGTTTCACAAAAAGCTGTCAGCTGGACAATATATGGAGTCCAGAGGAGTATATAATGAGTCCTAATCAGAGACTAACAAATTTATTAACCTCTGCATGTTTACATATATGGCTGGACTTTTAAACTAATATGCATGCACTACATATTAAGGGTACTAGTTACTAATGGTAAAACTAAGGAGTGTCCTATTGGTTATATGTGCATATGGAGTTTAGTAATCATGTCTCTTGTTAATTAACTAATATTGGCCCTCATTCCGAGTTGTTCGCTCGATAGCTGCTTTTAGCAGCATTGCACACGCTAGGCCGCCGCCCTCTGGGAGTGTATCTTAGCTTAGCAGAATTGCGAACGAAAGAGTAGCAGAACTGCGAATAAATAATTCTTAGAAGTTTCTGAGTAGCTCGAGACTTACTCCTACACTGCAATCAGCTCAGCCCGTTTCGTTCCTGGTTTGACGTCACAAACACGCCCTGAGTTCGGCCAGCCACTCCCCCGTTTCCCCAGCCACTCCTGTGTTTTATCCTGGCACGCCTGCGTTTTTCCGCACACTCCCAGAAAACGGTCAGTTTCCGCCCAGAAACACCCACTTCCTGTCAATCACACGCCGATCACTTCAACAATGAAAATTCTTCGTTCGGACGTGAGTAAATCTACTAAGTTTTGTGCTAAAATACTTAGCGCATGCGCGCTGCGTACCATGCGCATTTTTGCCTTAATCGCTCCGTTGCGAAAATCGGCAACGAGCGAACAACTCGGAATGAGGGCCATTGTGTTTTATAATTTGATTTTTCTAAATCCCGGCCGGTGTTTTAGCTTTTAATATATGTTGTATTGTGCAATAAATGTCCATACTTGGATGAGAAGCGCAGTCCTGTATTTTTTTTGTTTTAATTTTTTGTTTTTTCAGGCCCTAAAAAACCTGGCCCTTAGGACTTGCTGCTGGCATTCTAGGATAACAGTGGCGCTGGGTTTTCTTTTTGTAGTTCGTTCTTATCTACGGTTTGCACTGCAGAACTGTCACTACCAGTTTCACGCCCTGCCATTTGGTCTATCCACGGCACCAAGAGTGTTCACCAAGGTGATGGCAGAGATGATGTTTCTACTCCGCAAACAGGGAGTGAACATAATTCCATACCTGGACGATCTTCTGATAGATGGACAGTATTCACCTCTCAACTGCACAACTACTCCTGGATCACGGGTGGATACTGAACTTACCTAAATCTTACCTGGGACCGACGCAGAGACTTTCCTTTCTGGGAATAATACTGGACACGGAATCTCAGAGAGTGTTCCTTCTTGTCGAGAAGGCTATGGAAATCCAGTCGATGGTTCGAGCTGTCCTGAAGCCAACCCGGATCTCGGTGCATCTGTGCATTCGCCTTCTGGGAAAAATGGTGGCCTCTTACGAGGCACTTCAGTACAAAAAGGTTTCATGCGAGGCCCTTCCAGTTAGATCTATTGGACAAATGGTCCGGATCACATCTTCACATGCACCAAAGGATCCGTCTGTCGCCAAGAGCCAGGATCTCCCTTCTGTGGTGGCTACAGACTTCTCACCTCGTCGAGGGTCACAGGTTCGGGATTCAGAATTGGATTCTGCTAACCACGGGCACAAGCCTCAGAGATTGGGGTGCAGTCACCCAGGGGGTGCAGTTTCAAGGAAGATGGTCAAGCCAGTAAGTTGTCCTTCCAATAAACATCCTGAAACTCAGGGCTATCTACAACGCCCTTCTGCAGGCCTCATATCTACTTCTAAATCAGGCCATTTATGTCCAGTGGGACAATGTAACGGCGGCAACGTACATACACCGACAGGGTGGAACGAAAAGCAGAGCCGCAATCTCAGAGGTGTCAAGAATTCTCCTCTGGGTGGAAAAACACACCGTGGCATTGTTGGTGGTCTTCTTTCCAGGAGTAGACAACTGGGAAGCAGACTTCTTAAGTAGACATGACCTGCACCCAGGGGAGTGGAGCCTTCACCCGGAGGTGTTCAGGTGCTTGACACGTCGGTGGGGATATCCACAAATTGACATGATGGCCTCTCGTCTCAACAAGAAACTCAAGGGGTATTGTTCCAGGTCGAGACACCCACAAGCAGTGGCGGTATACACTCTGACAACTCCATGGGTCTACTACTTCCTTTGATCCCAAGGATTCTAAAAAAAATAAGAAGGAAAAAGGTCCAAGCAATACTCATTGCTCCGGACTGGCCAAGAAGGGCATGGTACATGGACCTTCTGGAAATGCTCCTCGAAGATCCGTGGCTTCTGCCTTTCGCGAGGATCTTCTGCAACAGGGCCCATTCATTTATCAGGACTTACCGCAGCTACATTTAACAGCATGGACATTGAACAGCTGATCGTAGCCAGGAGAGGGATTCCTGAGAAGGTCATCCCAACTATGATCCAAGCCTGGAAAGGGGTAACATCTAAACTTTACCACCGTATATGGAAAAAGTATGTCTGTTGGTGCGAGACCAGACAATATTCCATGGGGGAATTTCATCTGGGACGTCTCCTGCTTTTTCTGCAGTCGGGAGTGGATGTGGACTTATGCCTAGGTTCCATTAAAGTCCAGATTTCAGCTTTGTTTATTTTCTTTCAGAAACAATTGGCTTCTCTCCCTGCGGTCCAGACTTTCTTGAAAGGTGTTCTGCACATCCAGCCTGTCTTTATGCCTCCCACGGCACCTTGGGATCTCAATTTGGTGCTGCAGTTCCTCCAATCGGATTGGTTTGAACCGTTACAGGAAGTTAACATAAAGTACCTTACGTGGAAGATCGTCACACTGTTGGCCTTTCCCTCAGCAAGACGTGTGCCAAAACTAGGGGCGTTGTCTCACAAGAGCCCCTACTTAATTTTCCATGAGGACAGAGCTGAACTCAGAACTCGTCTGCATTTTCTTCCTACGGTGGTGTCCGCTTTTCACATCAACCAACCTATTGTGGTTCCGGTTGTGACGGACACCTCTGCTACTTCAAAGTCTTTGGATGTTGTGAGGGCTTTGAAGGTGTATGTAAAGAGAACAGCTCATCACAGAAAATCTGACTCGCTGTTCGTTCTCTATGATCCCAAAAAAATTGGGTGTGTCCTGCTTCAAAGCAGTCTATTGCACGCTGGATCAAGCTCACGATCCAGCATGCTTATTCCACGGCAGGACTGCCACTTCCAAAATCTGTACAGGCCCACTCTACTAGGTTGGTGGGTTCTTCTTTGGCGGCTGCCCGGGGTGTCTCAGCTTTACAGCTCTGCTGAGCAGCTACTTGGTCAGGATCGAACACATTCGCAGTTTTACAAGTTCGATACTTTGGCCTCTGAGGACCTTCAGTTTGCTCAATCAGTTCCGCAGGAACCTCAGCACTCTCCCACCCAGTTTTGGAGCTTTGGTACTTCCCCCTGGTACTAAATGGATCCCCAGTATCCTCTAGGATACAAGAGAAAATAGGATTTTAATTACCTACCGGTAAATCCTTTTCTCATAGTCCGTAGAGGATACTGGGTGCCCGACCAGTGCGTCGTTCTTCCTGCAGTGTTACTTGGTTAAGTATTCTGGTTTGTTCCGCTGTTGCTGTTCATGTTTCAAATTTGGTTAGCATGGCTTTCCTATTGTTCTGTGTGCTGGTTCAGAATCTCACCACATTTCTTATCTACCCTTCTCTCAAAGTATGTCTGTCTCCTCGGGCACAGTTTCCTAGACTGAGTCTGTTAGGAGGGGCATAGAGGGAGGAGCCAGTGCACACTATCAAATTCTTAAAGTGCCCAAGGCTCCTAGAGGACCCATCTATACCCCATGTTACTAAATGTAACCCCAGTATCCTCTACGGACTACGAGAAAAGGATTTACCGGTAGGTAATTAAAATCCTATTTTTGGATTGTGAGAGAAAACAGGAGCACCCACAGGAAACCCACACAAGCACAGGAAGAATATACCAACTCCAATCAGTTAGGGTCGTGGTGGGAATTGAACCCATGACCTCAGTGCTATGAGGCAGTAAAGCTACTGTAGCTATTGCACTCTCCAATAGATAGGGATATGTGCATGTATAGAAAGGAGAGAGGCAGTGACTAATTTTTGTAATGTCATAAAGACTATGCTGTCTCGTTCTCACAAGTTTCATTTAACATAGTTTAAAATCCTCCTTTGTCTGGTATGTATGTGACTAAAGGGGAAGCTTGTGATTGAGTCAACTTGTGAAATTTGACAGACGTGGCCAATGTATAAACCTGTGGTTGGTTGGGACACGAGTACTATAGTTATAGGAAATTCCTGAGATATGTGTTGTACACTATAATATCAATGCAGACAGTATTATCTAAGATAGTTCCATTCCTGATATACTGTATATTTGGGCCCAGGTCACACAAGTCACCCCTCACGCCCTTAGACTGCTGTAATACTGCTAGTGTTCTCCTGCCTATTTGGTCACACTGGCTTCCCCTGTTCCACTCTGGACCGCTCTTGTAGAATTATTATATAGATGTTGGACCTTGCATTATATTACATGCAAAATAATATAACTTTCTTGCCACTGGGTGACAGGTTACTGCAGTGCTGTGCTGTATTATGCTGCAACCATAAATTAATGAATTTAAAAGATTGTATAGTAAAATATTAAACGCTTTCACATTAGAAAAGATTTTAAGGACTGCCCAATCTTTTTAGTGGAATGGGGGACAGAACCTTTTAAAAATAGAAATAAAACACAGGCATAGTGTGATACTTTATAATAAATATAAATAAGGAAATGCTTTAAGGGTTCAGACTCGTACCAAGACTGGTGGTCTACTCGAGTAGATACATAACGCCTTATAGGGAGCGGGCCACCGGCATGGTTTTAATCCCAATCTTCCTTTACTCCTGATAGGTATGGATTCTCCTCTTTAGTAATCCTTTTACAATGTGCATGTGGATGAAGCAAAACTCAAATAGTGTATTACCATAAGATTTATTTCCACACACAACATATAAAATGCACCAATTCTTTGACAAGTGGACTCTCACTGGACTAACTGGTCTACAGATGGAAGTAGACATATGCACAAGTTAATGATATACAACCAGGCGTCCCCAGGAGTGGTCATCAACAGCCAAGCGAATACTCCACGTGTCCCCTGCTACCTTCACCAATGCGTTTCAATAACTGGACGTTATCTTTTTCAAGGTGTAGAAGGTAGCTGCTAGACCGGGGTATTTATCCTCCCCCTATTCAAATCAATCTATATCCTAATGCCAGACATGGATTATCTAACATCTAAACATCCTATGTACAATTTAATCAAACACTGATCCATTTAATCCATTTCGTATAGTCCAAATATAGTTCCCACAGTACTTTTCCCGCATTTAATTTGTCCAATAGATATCCGGCCCCACGGATGTTTCTTCAGGCGGAAGTTGTCATATGCGTGACCCGCAACGCTCAAATCCGTCCCCGGAATGCGGAAATCCTGCCAGCGGATGTGCGGCATCAATGCGTTCCATTTCTCTAAAGCCGTGACAGGAAGTAGTGTATGCCGCAATTGTCGCATCCGTCCCTGGAATAAGGAAGTCCTACCGGTATATGGGCAGCGCTCATGTGCTCCATTTTCACGGAACCCGTGACAGGAAATGGCGTGTCCATTGGGCCAATCTCGATGTTAATACTACTCAACGTCCCATATATAGAACACATGTTCAACGCCATTTTGTTGAAGACCATCCAATGTTAATCACAATATATATATAAAAATGAAAAAGATATAATAAGAATTCCTTATCTAAAATACAATAAAATGCAACATCTAAAACTTAATAGAGACAAAATGGAGTCTTATATTAAATTCATAGAAACCATTTTGTTTCAAAATCTTTATTCAGTCCCCCTGGTTCTAAAGTTTTATATTTAAAAATGGCCTGCATTTCAGCCCTTGCCAATTTCTTTTGCAGATCACCCCCTCTAGTATCTAATTTGATTCTTTTTAACGCATATACATTTTTAATTTCCCTAGGGTCACAATTATTAATTTTTTTGAAATGCAAAGACAAGGCATGGGTTTCTAGTCCTCTTTTAATGTTCCGGAGGTGCTCCCCCATTCGGACCTTCAATGCCCTGCTCGTCCGTCTGATATAGAATTTATTACAACTACATTCAATACAATAAATCACGTTGACCGAATGGCAAGTGATAAATTCTTTCACAATACACTTCCTGTCATTAATAGTAATTTCCACTTTCTTATTTCCAAATGTGTTGACAATATTTTTATAGGCTATCCATGATCCGCATCTATAGAACCCCTCTGATGTTATTATTGGTCCAATTGGAGTTGTTTGATGGAAACTCTGGACCAATTTGGATTGTAAATTGGGTGCTTTTCTATAGATGCAGACAGGTCTATCGGGTAAATCTGCTCCAATAACCGGATCTTTCTTTAATATCGGCCAATGCTTCCTCAAGATAATTTGAACTTTCTTACGCTGGGAAGAATAATTTGTGGTTAAAGCCCATTTATATCTATCGTCCTTTCCACTGTTGTTCTTATTTTTGGATTCCAACAAATCTGTTCTTTCTAACTTAGAGACCTCTTCCAATGATTGTTTTATTACTTCCTTATCGTAACCACAGTCAACAAAACATTCCTCCATTGTGGAAGCTTGAGATATAAAAACCGGTTGGTCAGAGCAATTTTTTATAAGTCATTTAAACTGACCAACAGGGATACTGTTCAACCAATTGTCATGATGACAGCTCAACTTATTGATATAGGATCTCGAGTCTGTTGGTTTAACAAATGTTTTGGTTTTAATTAAACCCTCCTCGACATATATAATGAGGTCTAGAAAATACACCTCCTTCTGACACGTATCGAATGTCTGTTTAATATGGTTCTCATTATTATTGAGGTAAGTACAAAAAAGGTCTAGAGTTTCCTTTTCTCCTTCCCAAATAAATAAAACATTGTTGATGTACCTATGCGAGGACACTAGGTACGCCCCATGCACACCTCCAGTCCATATATAGTTATCTTCCCAGGCACTCATAAAAATGTTGGCATAGCTAGGGGCGAACCAAGTGCCCATGGCAGTACCACATTTCTGCATAAAAAACTCCTCTTTAAAAATAAAATCATTATTGTAAAGAATAAAATTTATACTGTCTAATATAAAATCCTGCAGGCTCAATGACAGATTTGACTTCAACATGATTTCTTTTACCACTCTTAACCCTTGCTGATGGTCTATAATGGTGTATAAGGTATTGACATCAGCCGTCACTAAATAGTAGTGGTTTTTCCATGTAATATCCTTCAAGATTCGTAAAACGTCAGCCGTATCATTTAGATGCGACCAATTACATGCAACAAAGGGTTGCAGATAGGATGTAAATCATTTGTGATAAATTTGCAGTCAATGAGTCAACCCCGGAGACTATAGATCTACCTGGGGGATCATTGAGACTCTTATGCATTTTAGGTAAAACATAAATAGTAGATATTACCGGGTACTCGACGAATAAAAATTTACCTTCAGCTTCTGTTATAACACCTTTTTTATTATATTTCTCTATCAGTTCCTTTAATTGGGATTGAATCTTCTTGGTAGGGTCACCCCGCATCTTTTTATAGGCGACCTTATCCCCCAATTGGTGGTATATTTCTACCTCATAATCTTTCTTATCAAGGAGAACAATTCCGCCCCCCTTATCGGCAGGCTTAATATTGAGTTCTTTATCTGAGGTAAGAGTTTTAATAGCTCCTCTATCTTGTGGGGTCAAGTTGTATTTTATTTTCTTCAATTCTAATTTCTCACAATCTTCCTTTACTAGATTGACAAAAAAATTTCTACAAAACATCCCTTAAGATGGGCTGGGTAAAATGTAGACCTAGGTTTAAAACTAGGGGTGTCAACATTATCTGCTACTATGGAGTCTCCCTCCTTTATTTAAAAAAAATTCTTTAAGGCTAACTTCCTTGTGAATTTTTCAATATCAACAAAAATGTCAAATTTATTTACTTTGGTAGACAGGGAGTACTTTAAACCTTTTTCTAGAAGAGACCTTTCATCCTCCAAAAGGATATGCGAGCTTAGATTAAAAATCTTGACCTCTTCCTCTTTTAGCTTTGATTGGGTTTCATTATTGGATTTAGATCTTACTTTCCTTTTTCTTTTCTTCCTAATGCCTCCACTCGTATCCCGCGGACGTTTATTTACCTTTGGTTTAATTACTGTACCTCCTCCCCCTTTCTAAAAAAGGACTCTGGCACTCATTCTCTTCTAGCGGCTGATATCTGTTTCTTGTTTGAATGGGACTTCGCCATTCAGTTGTTTCCCATTGTCTCCTATTTGGCACATATTTAGTTCTAGAATTCCTCCAATTGGAAGTGGTTTCTTCCCAATAAGGGGAATTGAATCTATTAATTGAGAATCTGTTAACAGGTCGCCAGTTCTCCTGATTATTCGGGCGATCCTTAAGGGAAAAAGCTTTGTTTTGGGGATTTGCTCTTCTATTAGCCTTAGTGCTTAGCCCAGTGGTTTCCAAACTATTTTTAATCACGGCATCCTAGAATATCAGAATTTTTTTCACTGCACCCCTAGCCCAAAATTTTTTTATTGAGAAATTTAGAAAGAAATATTACATTAAGTAGATCGCGTTTATATGTCATCCTTAGGGTCAGTTGTGTGGTGACGGACAAGATTTGCTTCTGTTTGGCCACATATTTTATGACTGGCAGCCATCAGCACTGGTTTTACCTATTATATTGACCATGAATAATTTGAATAGATCCTGGACCACCAACCCAGGGCACCCCTGCAAGTGTCCCGAGGCACCCTAGGGAGCCACGGCACACAGTTTGGGAACTTCTGGCTTAGCCCTATGGCATGTGTTGTATTGCACCAAACCGGTTTTCTCTCTTTCCCTTATCGTTTCTTCACCATTGGTTAAAGTTAATTCAAATTCCCTTTTATCCCTAATAAACTTGTTTGTCTTCCTTGCTATGATCGCTTTCTCTGATCTCTCTATTTTATATTCTATCTTTGATTCTTTTTCTATAAAATCCGTTTGATCCATGAATGGAATGATTATTTCTTTATATCCCTTCATTTCATCATCTAGGACTCTTAGGTCCTTTTTTCTTTCAGTAATAATGAGTTCCATTAACTTAAAGGAACAATTATTAACAATCTGATCCCAATCATGTTTAAACTGTTTAGTTGCTGTGGGGAAGCTAGCTCTCTTATCAATTTTTAAACCTCTAGGAATCATTTTAGAGGTTAGATATTTTTCAATGCAGGAAAAGTACTGTGGGAAGTATATTTGGACTATACGAAATGGATTAAATGGATCAGTGTTTGATTAAATTGTACATAGGATGTTTAGATGTTAGATAATCCATGTCTGGCATTAGGATATAGATTAATTTGAATAGGGAGAGGATAAATACCCCGGTCTAGCAGCTACCTTCTACACATTGAAAAAGATAACATCCAGTTATCGAAACGCGTTGGTGAAGGTAGCAGGGGACAAGTGGAGGATTCGCCTGGCTGGTGATGACCACTCCTGGGGACGCCTGGTTGTATATCATTAACATGCGCATTTGTCTACTTCCATCTGTAGACCACTTAGTCCGGTGAGAGTCCACTTGTCAAAGAATTGGTGCATTTTATATGTTGTGTGTGGAAATAAATCTTATGGTAATACACTATTTGAGTTTTGCTTCATCCACATGCACATTGTAAAAGGATTACTAAGGAGGAAAAGCCATACCTATCAGGAGTAAAGGAAGGATTGGGATTAAAACCATGCCGGTGGCCAGCTCCCTATAAGGCATTATTTGTCTACTCGAGTAGACCACCAGTCTTGGTACGAGTCTGAACCCGTAAAGCATTTCCTTATTTATATTTATTATACAGTATCACACAATGCCTGTGTTTTATTTCTATTTTTAAAAGGTTCTGTCCCCCATTCCACTAAAAAGATTGGGCAGTCCTTGAAATTTCAGTGAGAAGTGCCTGTGATTCAGGGTGGTAACTATTGTTTTCTTGTCTGTGTGTTGAGGTGTGGGTGACACTTAATACCACTCGTGATTCAGGCTGCTTCCCCCCTCCTTTTTTTGGCGCATGAATTGTGATCTTTGTTTACTATATATATATATATATATATATATATATATATATATATATAAATTGTTCGGAATTCTTTTTTCTTTTTTTTTTATAAAATTTATATATATATATATATATATATATATATACATATCCACACAGGTCCTGCACTCGCACAAATCTCTTCATCCTCTTCCAGGGGTGCTCCCAATGGATCCACAAGGGTGATCCACCAAATATACACGATTCCGCCGTGGATCCTTGTGGATCCATTGGGATCACCCCGGAAGTGGATGAAGAGATTTTGAGTAGTTTAAGTTGTACTAGTGTTATATTCCTGTACTATTTGATACATTTGTTCCGTATATGTTTTATGTATGTTTTGCTCATTATTTCTCTAATGTGAACAGTATCCATTGCACCACCCAAAATGGCGCAAGGAGGATCATATTTGCTCGCTGATGGACCATTTAATTTACTGATGAAGAGGGAGAGAAGTTTCTTTTTGATAAACTCGACTTCGATGCATTACCTGCAGAAACAGCAGCAGATATATACTTCAAAGTTTTGAAACAACACTAGGGAGAAATAATCCCCTTTTCTGCAGCCACTGGTGTGGAGTCTTGAACAAATGTTCACTCAACTTAATGGCCTTAGTCATAGAAGAGGTCGGCAGTGAGCTCAAGAAAATTATACTAGAAATTGATTGCACTAACACTACAGCGATCCCTCTATTAAAGTAAGATAGGACCGGCAATTCTCTGGATAGATTACAACAACAATTTGAGAACTATCAGAAGGAACTCATTTCCTTTAAACAAAGGAAACTAACATTGGTAAACTTGGATTATCAAAACCACATCGTGTATCGGTGGTTATTGGGTAACAGTAATTCTAGACATCCTGGTAGAAGGGCCAATACTTATAGACAGCGAAGAGAGCGTGGTCGCAATTATGATTTAGGTTCCTCCCAGTCCACATCTGATACCAACCAGAATGATTATTCCAGAGAGAACAGTCGTTTTTTAGAACCATGTTTCGAGAATCCCGCAAAGGCCACTACAGACGCACAAAACATCGTAGACCACATCCGAGCCGCGGGGGTACAAGGAGAAGGGGCAGAAGGAAACGGGTTTAACTACAGTTTTTAACTTGTCTGATGTACTTTATTTTAGCTTTGCAATAGTTTGAAAACTCCTATCTCAGTGTTTGTTTTAGTTGAGTTTTATGGCATGCCCTGTAACTGGGGGTGGGGTGTTAGGGCTTGATTGCAATTATCAGACACACATGGATACTTACCATTCATAAGGAAAGATGCTAGGCCGATGAGCCGGGCTAATCTGGGTTGTCTTCGTAGGGTTGTTTTAAAAGGGTTAAGAAAATATTACAATACAGACTTACCCAGGACGAAAACAGACGGAAACATCCCACCAATGTTGCAGAAAAAACCCCACCCTTCCTTTCTTTCTCAATCAAAAGCATCTGTGCATTTAAGCGTATGTATATATCTTTCCAACTATAATCCTCATGACCTCTAAGAACAGAATGCAACCAATTTTGTATAAAACCAGTTACATTGTGATTTCCATGTGACTATACATACCTGTTTGTCATTTTGCTCTGCCATGCTCAGTTAACATACAGCGGAACAACACCAGCAAATAGGCACCTGCACTTTTAACTCTAACAAGTGAAACCTTACACTCTCAGCCTAGATAACTCTGGTTTAATCTCAAACGAACTATGTACCACAAATTGATTTTCTGCATTGCTCTTCATGGAGTATTCATAAAGACCATTATATCATTCAGTCTCCCAGCAACTTGCCCCTCTGTACATGTTGCCCCCTCAATTATACACTCCCCTCTACTGGGCCGTGTTACTGAATTCCTTTCTGCCATTTCATCTTGGATGACATCTCGCCACCTCAAACTTAATATTTAAAAAACAGAGTTAATTATATTTCCACCGATACTAGGTACCAACCTGATATCTCTATCACTGTTGAAAACTCGACAATCTACCCTACCCCACAAGCTTGCTGCCTGGGTGTCATCCTTGACTCTGATATGTTCTTTATTCCCCACATTCAATCTGTCTCAAGACCATGTTACATGCATCTAAAAAACATATCCAAAATATGACCATACCTTACACAAGACACTGCTAAAACTCTAATCCATGCTCTCATTATCTCATCTCCCGCATTGATTATTAAGTAGTCTCCTAACTGGTCTTCCCAAAACGAGACTCTCACCACTACAATCCATTCTGAATGCAGCTGCGAGGCTAATCTTCCTCGCTAGATGTTCATTGTCTGCAGATCCACTCTGTCAGTCACTCCATTGGTTACCTGTATTCTACCGTATTCAATATAAAATACATTTACTCATACACAAGGCCAGTAACCATACTACACCAACGTACATCACTTCGCTTATCTCAAAATATCTCCCAACCCGACCTCTTCGCTCTTCACAAGACCTACGTCTCTCATCCACACTCATTACTCGCTCCCACTCACGATTGCAGGACTCTGTGGAATGCCCTACGATGCACAATAAGACTCTCCTCTAGTCTCTAAACCTTCAAGCGTTCCCTGAAAACTCACCTCTTTAGGCAAGCATATCAAATTCCAGAACCGCCCACATAACTTTCATAAACCTTCCTATTAAATTGCATCCACTCTGCACAGTCCACACATATCCTCACATATCCTCACATGTCTTCTCATTCTTCACTTTCCCTTCCTCTCGACCCCGGTTCATCATTGCTGTATGACCATATCATACAGCCCACCAAGAACCTTTGCAATCTGGCAGACAACTATGCAATAGATAGCAAATACAAATCCCCAAGGAAGGGGAAGGACAAAAGAAACCAGGTATAATTCAAGGTGCACTCTACCCAACTGACAATTTCGATTATAATTTAACGAAAGTGTATATCCACAGCAATAGATAGCACCTATCCTTGTGTATCCATGCCTATTTCCCTATAGATTGTAAGCTTGCGAGCAGGGCCTTCCTACCTCTATGACTGTTATTACCCAGTTTTGTTATATCATTGTTATTTCCAATTGTAAAACGCAACGGAATTTGCTGCGCTATATAAGAAACTGTTAATAAATAAATAAATAAATAAATAAATAATCAATGTTTGAAACTAGGTTTCGATGGAGGATGGCTTGATATGGATCTTTTGGTATATCTAACGGTTGACTATCCACGTTGTCCAGTACTCTATATGCTGCCTAAGGTCCACAACAGGATACATAAGCCACCAGGTAGGCCTATTATTGCAGTACAAGAAAAAGAAAGTAGACTTCTTCGTGGGCGCACTCTTGTAAAGGAATAGTGAGATATTGTCAGGAGTTAAAACCTAACTTTTATTATGAATAATTAAAAGATTATTAAATCTCCTGAAAACAAATAAACAAACAACAATTACAAAGACAAATCAAACAGGACAATTATAGAACAATTAAAAAGCTGTTGGCAATGGAAGCATAATGATTAGATATTCAGAAAAAAATATAATATTTATAATCAGAGTATATGCAATCCAATCTGGCGGCTAGAAAAAATTAGTTTATCATTGTCAAAATACAGACTGTGACAGACTGGTATAGATAGTACAGTATTTCAAACCTTGCCAATGTATTAAAGTAATGTTTGGAAGGCAGGCTATGGTGGATTTTAGGTGGGATACCTCTGATAGTCAAGTTACAATAATAGAAAAAATGTGAATCTGCTGTCAATGTTAGACAGGCATTTCTCCTCGTTCTGAACTTACTGCACCAGGTATTCCCTGCTGGTCCCCCACCGGGTACTGTGAGGTATGATAGTAGGTTATCCGTATTCTTATGCAACCATCTCCTGAATCATTGGTGAGAGTTCAGAAATATTTAGAAAGAGAAGAAACAGTGGACCTGCTTTTGGCGTTAGGTGATGGACACTTGTCCCATCAGCTGGGGAGCTACCGTGGGAAGAGAGGTCCCTCAAATCACCAATGAGAGTCATTAATCAAAAGAGTATGATATGAGGAGGGCAAATCCCTGACCTGAGAAATGCCCGGTCAAAAATCGCCTTCTAGATATCTCCTATATAAACACACTGCTATTGTAGCTCTATGGAATAGTTAGTATTGCTCTGCGAAAAAAAGGAATATAGAATAAATAAATAAATAAATAAACAGTATTCCTCAGAAAATCAAGATCAGGCTATTTATAACAACAGCCTAGAATTTGGACCTGTTCTGTATCCATAAACCAATTATTCTTGTTCTACAATCAGTGGAATACCCAAAATTGGCAGACAGAAGCTGAGGGTCAGATTCCTACCACAGAACATACTCGTTTGCAACAAATGTTTCTATTGGAAGCACACTAGTAATAGGCTAACCTTTTTAGGCTACAAATGTACAGTAGCTATTTGAGAATTTTCACAGACCACAGGCAAAGATGATAGCTGAAGTATTTCCTAAACAGTAACTGTATATTAAGCAGGCATAGCCCTAAACATATCATAAAAAATATATGTGTCAGCTTAAGTCTCCCCAATTAGAGTAATACAATAGGGCTCTAGTAATTAATAGTGAAAAATGAGCGGAGGGAAAGAAGAGAACAACTCTGGAATGCCTGGAGCAATTTACACAGAGGCACACATGGGTAGGGGCACAGGCACCAATGTGTAAGGGTAGAGGCACCCATGGGTAGGGGCAGAGGCACACATGTGTAAGGGTAGAGGCAACCATGGCCGAAAACCATGGATTTTTACATGTCAACCCCTATCCACCCCAACCCCTAGGAGTATTACCCCCACAGTATTTTTTTCCAAATTGTAAGTCATATGTGTACCAAGTTTGGTGTAAATTGCTCCAGGTATTCCAGGGTTAGGCCAAAAATGATGGATTTTTACATGTCACCCCCTTCCCACCCCTACCCCTAGGGGTGCTAGGGGTGTCTAACCCCCAAATAATTTTTTCCCCACATTGTAAGTCATATGTGCACCAAGTTTGGTGTAAATTGCTCCAGGCATTCCAGAGTTATGCTGCAAAGCATGGATATTTACATGTCACCCCCTCCCCCCCCCCCCCCCCCATCCCCCACCCCCCCACACCTAGGGTTGCTAGGGGTGTCTTCCCCCCCCCCCCCCCCCACCCCCCCAGTAGTTTTTTTCTACATTAAATGTAGTAAAAGTTACAAAAACTGATATGAGAAAGCAGCAGACTCTGTTAACTGTTTCTGGCAAGACATTCCCAATTTTGATGACCAGTCTTTTGATTGTTTGCTTAGGGCACCTTCTCCACTGGTTTACTTCTGTCATTAAAAGCAGGGCTGTAGAGAGCCTGGCTGGGCCCAGGTACTTTTCAGGGTGTGTGGCCTAATCATAGGAGGCGTGTCCATGCACCCCTAGAAAAAAATACCAAAAAAAATAGTACTTTAAGCGCATCTATGGCCACCAGAGCCGGATTAACAATGGGGCGATGGAGCTGCAGCTCCAGGCCCCTCATTGAAAATAGGCCCACAGCAAACTGACAACATTGACAGGAAAAAACTTTTTCCTGTCACATACAGCCAGTGGCCTCCTCTCTCCCATGCCCACTCCTCCTCCAGCTCCAGCCCAGCGCTCTCACCTGTCACAGAGCCATGCAAGCAGTGTGCTGGCTGCCTCTCCCTCTCCTCCAGTCTCTCCTTCTCCGGGGTCCTGCTGTGACTCACAGGCCCAAGCTCCACGCCCAGACTGCACGAGGAGCTGTTGCTGCAGGAAGCCTGGCAAGTGTAATGACGGCTTCTTGATTAATGTGTGTATACAGGTGGTGGGTGTGTATAGTGTGTACTGTGTGTGTATATGTGGTAGTGTGTGTGTACTTTGTGTGTGTGTAGTGTGTACTGTGTGTGTATATGTGGTGATGGGGGTGTGTGTTTACTTTATGTGTGTAGTGTGTAGTCACTGTAGTGGGTACTGTGTGTGTGTATATGTGGTGGTGGGTGGGTGTGTTTAGTGTGTGTATATGTGGTGGTGGAGGTGTGGGTGTGTACTTTGTGTGTGTGTGTAGTGTGTATCTGTGGTGGCGGGTGGGTGTGTATAGTGTGTACTGTGTGTGTATATGTGGTGGTGTGTGTGTACTTTGTGTGTGTGTAGTGTGTACTGTGTGTGTATATGTGGTGATGGGTGCGTGTGTGTGTACTTTGTGTGTAGTGTGTAGTCACTGTAGTGGGTACTGTGTGTGTGTGTGTGTGTGTGTGTGTGTGTGTGTGTGTGTGTGTATATGTTGTGGTGGGTGTGTGTGTTTAGTGTGTATATGTGGTGGAGGTGTGTGTGTACTTTGTGTGTGGGTGTGTGTAGTGTGTATATGTGGTGGTGGGTGGGTGTACTTTGTGTGTGTGTAGTGTGTACTGTGTGTGTTGTGGTGGTGTGTGCTGTGTGTGTATATGTGGTGGTGGTGGTGGTGGTGGGTGGGTGTGTTTATGGTGTGTACTGTGTGTGTTTGTGTATATGTGGTGGGTGTGTGTGTGTGTACTTTATGTGTGTATATGTGGGGGGAGTGTACTTTGTGTGTGTAGTGTGTACACTATGTGTGTATATGTGGGGGCATGTGTACTTTATATGATGGGGGTATGTGTGTATATGCTACGTTTGGGAGGACTGCGCTATCACCTATGTGTTATATGAGCAGCAGCTGAGGAGGGAAGGGCTTTCACCAGCCCATGGAAATTGGATGCTTAGTGTATATAACTCTCAGCGTTCACTCCTAAACCAATAATATCACATATGCAGTTTACTTTAAAATTCTGGTATACTCC
Source organism: Pseudophryne corroboree (assembly GCF_028390025.1). Classification (NCBI taxonomy): domain Eukaryota; kingdom Metazoa; phylum Chordata; class Amphibia; order Anura; family Myobatrachidae; genus Pseudophryne; species Pseudophryne corroboree. The sequence goes on along the minus strand of NC_086445.1, from coordinate 858,316,452 downwards.
AATTTATTAGGTTATGAAGCATAAAAATTAAAAACTCTATATTATTTACAGTTTATATAATGCTGATGGTCCTAATACTCGGGACTAACTAGGGTTAAAAAAAAAAATACCCTCAGGTCCGGATGTTGGCGGTGCTGTTGGCAGGTCCGTGCGGCAGGCGGATGTGCTATCGGCAGGTCCGGGCAGCAGGCGGCGGCTGCAGCAGGCGGTGAGTATGGGCGGGTTCAGGCATTCCAGGCCGGTGGCGAGGTTTGTGCTGTGCTGTGCAGCGTGACCTCTAACACCATGTCACGCTGTGCAGTGCACACAGCCGCACTGCCGGGGGGGGCAGGGGAGCCGAGCTGCATCTGAGCCGTGTGCTGAACAGGCTCAGACGCTGCCCGGCATTAAAAAAAAGCATTGGCCCAAATACCGGGATTGGAAGCCCAATTTTAAGCCAAAATCCCAGGTTACTGCCGATCCCGATCCCAGGATTGGTCACCATATGAGTAACAGGTGCAGCTGTGTGAGTACAGTAATGGGTGCTGCTGTGTGTATAGTTATGGGTGCTACTGGTCTTGCCCCCCCACATCACTAGTCACACCCTCGGTGGCCCCATATAATAGGCCCTTTGTAAATTTCAGCTCCAGGCCTATGTGGACCTTAATCTGGCACTGATGGCCACACTGCACCAGCACACAGCAGCATGTGCTGGGCTCAGGAGAAGAGCTGCAGCTGCTGCTGCCAGGTAAGGCGGGTGGACCTGGGCCCCCACTGGGCCCCTTCATCAGGGCCGGTTCAAGGGCGCTCTGCGCCCCGGGCAGGAAAAGGGGCGTGGTCTAATACAGGGGGCGTGGTCAGTTACGCCCCCTGTACATTGCTAGCGCCGCTTGAATGCTGAGCGGTGCGCGATGACGTCATCGCGCACCGCACAGCAAAAGGTCCTCTCCACGAAGGGAAACTAGACGCTATGCGTCTAGTTCCCTTCGTGGAGAGGACCTTTGCTGTGCGGTGCGCGATGACGTCATCGCGCACCGCTCAGCAAAGTTACTCTCCACGAAGGGAAACTAGACGCATAGCGTCTAGTTCCCTTCACAGGAGGCGGACGGGGACGGCAGCGGGCAGCGGAGGCGGACGGGGGACACAGCGGGCAGCAGTGGCGGATCTTGCCACGGTGCGGCGCCCTCCGGATGGCGCCAGCGCCCTCCGGAAGGCGGTGCCCCGGGCAAAAGTCCTGCTTGCCCGTGGCAAGATCCGCTACTGCCCTTCATCAGACCTGGGTCCGGGTAATTAGTACCCTCTACCCCCCTCTCGGTGCCACTGATTAGAAGGCTTGACACATCTCCCAGAGCCCCAGCCACCTTGTTCCACCACTGTTTCCAATGCAGTGACAACTATGTGCCAGTAACAATTCAAAAGCAGTTTCAGAATGAGTAATATGAGACAATAAGACTGCAGTGTGATAGTCATCCTGAAAGGGATGATGATGAATGTGTACTGCTGTCATATGCTTCAAGGTAGTTAGAAGATAAACATTTACCTCCAAGCAATATTGTTCATTGTGTAAAGGGCCCGCAATCGACCATCGATATATCGACCAACTATACTATCGATGGTCGATTATGCCTACACACTGGACGATATTTATGGGCAATTTGGATGATATGAGAGTACAGACATCTATATCGTCCAAATTGACTGGCATGTTTTAAATGATGATCGTTCAATGATGAACAATTGCAGGAAAGCGCATCGTTCATCGTTAAAGCATCCACACTGAAAGATATGAACAATTTATCGTTCATTTATTAATGATATCGTTCATATCTTTCAGAGAAATCGACCAGTATGTAGGTCCCTTAAAAAGACAAGAAGCAGTGAAACAAATGAAAGTAGTGCTGATACATTGTCCAATTTATTTAAGGCCCATACACACTAGAAGATATGAAAGATATTGGTGAACAATTTCCCTTGCGCTCCCAGGTATAGATCATGAAATATATTGTGCATACACACTGAACGATTTTATGAAAGATATGAAAGACGAAAGATATTGGCTAAATCTTCTGGGACACCTCATTTAAATAATGGGGTTGTATGAAACCTTAATATTGGTGGCAGTAGGCAGAGACAGAACTCTGGGAGGCAACGGAGTCAACTGCCGCCGGGCTCCTGCTTTGAAGGGGGGCACTTCTCCTCCGGTTCTGTGTGTTCAGCGACATTAATAAATTAAGTTAATTAACAGCAGCTGGTATCTCTTCTGTAGCGGACTTCCCCACTAGTCACTACACCTTACAAATCACACCCTCTTTATACACTGGAAGCAAACACCTTACTTATGAAGCTATTTGCTCCTATAAAGGAAGCATGAGAATTCTAACTATATGATATTAAGTTATTTCTCTGACAATTACAAGTAACTTCATATAGTTAGAATTCTCATACTTCCTATGCAAGAGCAGATATCTCCATCAGTAAGGTGCATGCTTCCAGTGTAATAGGTTGTGGGTTCTAATCCTGGATATGACACTTGCAAATTAATTGTCAGAGGAAAATCAGCATTGTGAGTGACTGAGCAGATCTATGTATTTGCATGGTTTTGTAGCAGCTTCATATAGTTAGAATCTGCAGGCTTGCTATGCAGGGGCAAATATAAATATATATATATATATATATCAGGGACGTGCAGTCAGGGGAGGCAGGGAAGGCAGTGCCTCCCCTGTCATTAATGAGTAAAATAATACAAAGAAGATACTTATGACACATAAGTATCTTCTTTATTATTTTACCTATCATTAATGTGTGTTAAAATCACTTTGGGAGGCACCGATCGTGGTGCCTCCCGTAGTGATTAGGAAAAGTATGGGGAGCGGGGGGCGGGCGCAGGCGGGCCCTAGCAATGGGCTGGAAAAGCCCATTGAAATAACATGGGAAAGCGGCACCATTAGTGGTGCCGCTTTCCTACAGGGACGTGCTTTCAACCTATGAAAGCACGTCCCTGTGAGTGAGGCCACAGTGATTGGCCAGCGGATCCGTCACTGGATCCGCTGTCAATCACTGTATGGGGCGGCATCGGTACCTGCGGAGGTGCGGGCGGCGGAGGTGCGGGATGCGGCGGGCCGGGCGGCGGAGGTGCTGGCGGCGGAGAGGCGGGCGGCGGTAGCGGCGGCGAGACGCGCTTTCAGGCTCCATGTGCAGAGTTTGGCAGCGGTACCCATTTCAAAAATGGCCCTTAGCGTCATTTTTGAAATTCAAGATGGCCGCCGCGAGCCAATCATGGCTCGCCGCGTCATCGCCCCGCCCCCTCCCGCTGACTTATATAAGTCAGCGCGAGGCAGCGGCTGTCAGTCCGACGGCGGAGGAGGAGCGGAGAAGAGCTCCTGAAGACTGAAGACGCCGTGGAAGTCCTGGATGGGCGGCGGCTATGCAAAAGAGCTTAGCAGCCGCCGCCCACCAGGTGAAGATGCTGGAAGTCCTGGGAAGGCGGCGGCCATGCAAAAGAGCTTAAAGGCCGCCGCCTCCCAGGTGAAGACGTTGTGGAAGTCCTGGATGGGCGGCGGCTATGCAAAAGAGCTTAGCCGCCGCCCACCAAGTGAAGACGCAGGAGGAAGACCCCAGAAGCCCTGGGGAGGTGGCGCCCTCCCAGGTGAAGACGCCGGAAGCCCTGGGAAGGCGGCGGCCATGCAAAAGAGCTTAAAGGCCGCCGCCCCCAGGTGAAGACCCAGTTTAATAAAGGATTTTTTAAAGAATGTGTTGTGTTTTTTTTTTTATATTTTCTTTACAGGTGGACTACAGGTGCCAGCGGGCCCTTTATGTCCGGGCATGCTGGCACTTGTGGTTCTCCAAGTGCCAGCATGCTGGGGCAGGCTTGCTGGGACCTGTAGGCCACCTGTAAAGAACAATATTACTATTCTTTGCAGGTGGACTACAGGTGCCAGCGGGCCCTTTATGTCCGGGCATGCTGGCACTTGTGGTTCTCCAAGTGCCAGCATGCTGGGGCAGGCTTGCTGGGATCTGTAGGCCACCTGTAAAGAACAGAACATACAATGAACCCCGCACCCACCGCCACCAGGGGTGCGGGGCATAGCACTGGGCTATCAGCCCAGTGCTGGTTGTTGCTCGGGAAGGGGGACCCCATTTTGATTTTTTGGGGGCCCCACTTTCCGAGGAACTCCAGCCCTGGGCTGACTGGTTTGGGGGGTGTTTAATGGCATGGCAGGGGGACCCCACACCGAGTGTCTCCCCTGCTATGGCATTATCCCCCCTGGCTGGTTCTGCCTGGTGCTGGTTTTAGTGGTGTGGGGGGATTGCACTTTTTTTTTTTTTCGGGGGGGGGGTTGTTTAGCTGCAGTGCCTCCCCAGGCCCTGACCTCACCGCACGTCACTGATATATATATATATATGTATGTGTGTGTGTGTGTGTGTATATATATATATATGTATATATATATGTATGTGTGTGTATGTATATATATATATATATAGGGGGGGGGGTCACCAATATTTTTCTTGCCTCCAGGCAACTGGGACAAACTTACACCACTGGCAGTAGGTGCATCCATGTTTTAAACATGCATGCACAACATTGGTGGGTAGCGGGGTGGGTGCATAATATTTATTACCAGTTATTTATATAGCGTACACATATTCCGCAGCGCTGTACAGAGAATATTTTGCCCATTCACATCAGTCTCTGCCCCTGTGGAGCTTACTATCTATATTCCCTATCACATGTACACACAGACACATTCACACTAGGGTTAATTTTGTTAGGAGCCAATTAACCTACCAGTATATTTTTGGATTGTGGGAGGAAACCAGAGTACCTGGAGGAAACCCACGCAAGTACGGGGAGAATATACAAACTCCGCACAGTTAGAGCCATGGTGGAAATCGAACCCATGACCTCAGTGCTGTGAGGCAGTAATGCTAACCATTACACCATCCATACTGGCCCAATATATATATACGTTGGTGGCATGGCCTAAAATACTCACAAATACTTTTCTTGTGAAGGAGCACACCTCTTTCCTCTTCAGTATCAAGCTGAAAATGGTGCTGGGGAATGTCAGGGGAGTGGCTATATGACAATATTGTTCATGTCGTTCGTCGTTCATACACACTGAACGATATGCACAAACAACATGAAAGATATTGACAAAATAAACCTGCATGTCCGGAAGACAACGATGACCGTTAATGACGTGCGGGAGCACGCATCGTTAACGATATTGAGCGTACACACTTTCAAAATATCTTCTAGTGCAGCGATGGCAAAAGGGGGGTACACACGGAGAGATCCGTGCTTAAAATCTAAGCAATCTTGCTAGATTGCTTAGATTTTAAGCACGGATCTGCCGTGTGTATGCCCTCCAGCGATAGCGATGCGCGGCCCCGCACATCGCTATCGCCGATGCTAGATTGAGCCTGCAAGCAGGCTCAATCTAGCGAGTCGCTCACTTCACCATTGTGTGAAGTGAGCGGCCCCCCGTCGGCTTTCCCCCTCGCTCAGCACATCGCGCTGTGCTGAGCGGGGTGAGAGATGTGTGCTGAGCGGTCTGTGTTAAGATCGCTCAGCACACATCTCTCCCGTGAGTACCCCTCTTAAAATTGATACTCCAGCTGTTGTTAAACTACACATCCCAGCATGCTCTGCATCAGTTTTAGCAAGGCCAAATAGCAAAACTGTAGCAGGGGATGCTAGGATGTTTAGTTCAATAACAGCTGGAGTGTCAAGGTTAGCCATCACTGTTCTGGTGTGTATCGGGCTTTAGAAAGAGAATGACTGGTAAACATTACAAGGCCAGCCCATAGTGCATCATAGACACATAATTTTCGGGTGTAGTATTGTATGCCGGTGGCCAGGCTACCGGCGACCAGCATACTGGTGCCGGAATCCTGACTGCCAGCATACCGACAACGTGGCGAGCGCAAATGAGCCCCTTGCGGGCTTGCTGCGCTTGCCACGCTGCGGGCACGGTGGCGCGCTACGCGCGCCATGCTATTTATTTTCCCTCCAGGGGAATCGTGGACCCCCAAGAGGGAGATATAGTGTCGGTATGCCAGCTGTCGGGATTCCGGCGCCGGTATACTGTGCGCCAGGATCCCGACAGCGGGCAAACTGAAGACCACCCATAATTTTCAGTTGCAAACGCAGGAATTCTAAAGGGAGGTTTCCAAATGCAATCCACAATCTCCCACTCTGCAGAACATGGAATACAGCATTAAATTTTAACACTATAGATGGTCTATAGTATAGACTATATCAAATATATTTCAATAACATAAAAAAGTAGCCAGGAAAAGGATAAATATACTATAATAAATAAATATACAAATATAATGGAACCAGTACTGCACTTTCTAAGAACACATTCTCCCACCTCATAGTAAGGCACCTGTCTCTTCTTCCTGGTAGCTACTCTCTGGTCCAGGTCAATGATTGAGGACTCACATCCACACACACACACACACACACACACACACACACACACACACACACACACACACACACACACACCGTAATTTGGTAGAAGAAGCAGCTACCACTGGGCACTTGCAAGAACTATACTCTGTCCCTTAAACTGCATGATGTGGTGGCCGCTCTAGTAATCATATTATATACCATTGCTATTGTTGTCATAATTTGAGCCACTTGCCAAGAGGAGGGAGGTTTCTGGGCAACCGGAACCCCCCCCCCCCGTGTTTGCCTATGACTTTAGGTTGCATCAAAGAGACATCACTATATGGGAGTAATTCAGACCTGATCGCCTCTCTACGAATTTGCAGAGGTTTGCGATCAGATAGTTGCCACCCAGACAGAGAGAAAACCTGCCCCGTGCAAGACTGCGTATGTCTTGCAAAAATCTCTCTGAACACTGGTCAGCTGCAAATCCGTTCGCAACTCACTCACCATCAAATGCTTTTTCCAGTCTGTGCGTAGCCCAGGACCTACTCCTGGAGTTTAATAGAATCAGGTTGATTGAGGCCGGAGCTGACGTCATACAACCTGTCTGAAAACGCTTGAGCATGCCTGCATTTTTCCTGACACTCCCACAAAATGGCCAGTTACCATCCCGAAATGCCCACTTCCTGTCAATCAACTTGCGTACGGCTAGCGATCGAAAAAGTTTCTGGATTTTTTAGCAGTTTGGCCTCGCGCGTGCACACTGCGATCCGTACGCATGTGCAGTCGATCAATAATCGTCTGCCTTGCAAATTTGCACAGCAGCGATTAGGTCTGAATGGGGCTTAAGTCGCCAGGGACAACAGCTGTAAATGTTGGTTATCATTGTCTGGTATGGGATAAAGAGGGTAGACCTGAGAAAGCAGATGGCAGTTTAGAAAATACTGATCAAATATGTAAATGTAGAATTATTGTCCATGTTAATGATTTACATACTGGCAGTTCTGGGACTGAAGCTGCACCTGATGCGAGGGATAAAGTGCAGTGATTCTCTGCCATCTCAGAGAGGAGGTTTGTGTTTTGCATCACCAAGAAACACTTATCTAATGTACTTAACTAATATGGAGCAAGAAATGGAAACATGTAAACCATGAGCATTGCGTCTTCAAGTGATAAAGGTTATTGATCAGGCTCACTTTCGTTTTGGCAAGTAATTTCTTAAGAGACGCTACCCCTTGCTGTTTCTTATCAAGACACTAGACATACTGTAGTAAGACCTACTGTTGTGTTATTTTTTTTAAATAAACACAAAACAAATCCAAACTGTAAACTTTATAAACAGATCTGATTTTATTTTTAAAGCACAAACGTAAAATACATAAAGTACATAAAAACACAAAGAAAAAAAATGTAAAAAAAAAAAAAAAAGAATGAGGGGGTGATTTTTACTTGATTGAGAATATATGCTAGTAAAATGGCAACACCCGATAGTTATTAGCAAATAAAAATGCATATGAAAAGGAATAGTGACATGAGCTACATCATGTAACAAAGCCTACTTCCCCTTTAAATAAATACTAAGCTAAAAAAGAAAAATGTGGTGAAGACTTTGCAGAAAGTGGAACACTACTTAGAGACAAAACAATAAGAAACACAACATACACGCCACAGGTCTAAGATTACTAAGAGTAGTAAGGAAGCTCCTAGCACCCTGAGGTTGAGTACTCTACAATGTCGCATGTGAAACTGCACCCCTGCAGACTGCTCTTACACCGGAATTGGACTGGAACCAATATTGGATGCCTCATTTTATTTTGTAAGATATTTTAAACTATCTTTCTGTTTTACCATCTAAATCATTTATAGTGTTAATATTGCAAGTCCTATAACAGTAACATTTCTAAAACAGTGCTTTAGGTTTTAATCTGGAATAAATTTGGGGTTTCTGTGCTGTCATCGCATTGTTTAACCTCTACAAAATTATATCACCCTGTTATATATTGAAAGGAGTTTTGTGAAACCTACAACAATGTCTGTGATTGTTATCTCTATATTTCTCTTAACAGACCTTTATCTCCTGAATAATGCGGTTTGTTTTGTGTACCTATAGGTAATTCGTAGCTTTCCACCTGTTGTGTAACTTTAGTTGTGTATGTTATTTGCCAAATACATTTGGTATGCTGCTATGCTATGTTTTACTCGGTTCTAGAACCTGGTTAGGGCATTTTTCTATCTTTATGGCAAATGTATCAATAATCACACTCTCAATGCGATCTGGGTGCAATTATTGCAGTATGCAATCACACTGCCTGGATGTATCAAATAGCATATGCAGGGACAGGGTCTCCCTGATGTGCTCAGAGTGAAGTGACTGCAAAAGCATTCCTGTGTTGGGACTTCTGTGCATGTGTGGTCGGCCGGAAGGGTTCTGGAGGTTCCATCCCCTGATAAGTTTTGTGAAGTGTAACCCATAGGCTACAGTGGCTAATGCTATCTTCAGATGCTGTAAGCAGCCGGGGCCAAACTCTACAGCTTGGTATATCTGACAGCTTCACATCCCCCATAGGAACCTATTGGGGTTGCAGCTGCTGTCAGCAATGGAGGGACCGCAGCTGTTTTATACATTAGGGCGATACTTCATATTTGCAGTTGTTTTTGGGGAATATGCCATAAATATTTAATGATAAATAGGCTCGTAAAAGGTTTTAAACATCTCCCTCACAATCTCTAAAATGTAAAAATATATTACGTGTAATAAAAAGAAATCCAATGTCCTTTTCTTCTCACAACTCATTAGGGAACTTGTTTCTCAATATCGTGAAAAATGGCCCATAACGTACTGGAATGGGTTTTGGGGCAATATATCATTACCTCCAAGCCAGAACTGCTGCTCCAATAAGCAGCTGTCCTGTGCTTTATAATAGCAGTGAAAGGTTACCCTACCCGTTTAGTAATATTGCACTTGCACAATATGAGAGCAGGAAGTCATGGAGAATATAAATGTCCCAGATCATGGAGAATATAAATGTCCCATCATCCAACAGTTAGGAATGAGCTAATGCCATCTACAGAAAACTGAACAGTTTTGGAGCTTGATAAAAGGCACAGCCTTAATGTCCCCTATACAATGTAAGAGGACTGGAGTGTTCTCCGATGTTGAAAGTAAAGCAGTAGATATCTGCAATATCTTCGGTGTTATAGGCTTAATAATAGCCCCTACTTTGTATTAGCGGCTAAAAACCACACAAAGGTTACTTCATATCTTCTTTTTCTTTTTCTACTTTTTGCAGTTTTAATCCCTTCAGAATGTTTCAATATTGATACAGGGAAGACCTGGAGTTTCAACAGGAACAAAAGTCCCTGTTTGGACAAAGCGTAATGCAATATAGACACGGATCTGAGACAGGGTAAGTTGTTTCCAAATCTGGCGATTTACAATTTTTATTAGCCTTAACTATGTGTTTTTATATGTTAAATATGTGTTGTTGTCTTTTAACAGAAATATTTTTATTAAAGAAAGATTTTGACATTACAGACTTTCCAAATTGACATAGACATACACAGAATATATCACAACATAATATTCAATCTGCAACAATAATAAAGGAAAAGACAGGGGGAGGTAGACAAAAGAAAAAGTGAAAAGAGGAAAGTAACAAATACAAACTGTAAATATATTAGTCAATGTATAAGTAGTACCCACCTCAAAGTCCATGGGAGGAATGCAGAAAAAAGAAAAAAGTCTGTATCTCGCAAGAGAATATATTGGAGAAATGCATAAAAGTCAATCTTATAGAGCAAGGCAACTCTCAACGACTAAATGGGTAAAGAGTGACTAGTATGTCTTCCATAATGTGAGAAATTAGCTGGTGGAAAGTGGGCTCATTACTGTGAAGGAGCTGCACCACCAACCCATAAAAGACTTTGTTGACCTTTTGACCCCCTGTCAACATCGTTGTCGACCTTTTGACCCTGTCGACTTTTTGACTGTCAACCTTTTGACCCTGTCGACCTTTGGACTGTTGACTTTTTACTTTTGACCTAATGACTGTCTATCTTGTTAATGTCTATCTTCTGTATCACAACCCTTCTAGAAGGTGCTAGATAAATGAGAAGTAGAATCTGATTGGTTGCTATGGGCAACATCTCATCTTAAATAGAACTCTTAGTCAATTTACCACAATGTTTCCTACTTCTTTGTGTCTTGTATCAGTAAGGGCAGGATGTATTAACTTGAAAAATGAAGTAAAACCTTCTAAAGCTGCATTTTCTGAGGTTTTCTGCATTGTCTATATGCACTAAAGTGATCTGCAGCTGATATCTGCTGCGACCTGCAGGTACTGTATTCCTCATAGGGTTCCACAGGACTGCAAAGTGCCAGTATACATCAAGCTCCAGAAAGTGAAACTTTCCCGATATGCAACGCCATCTATAGACGATATTCAGGATATTCAGGTTCTCTGAAAATAACCCTACCCCCGCCGCAGCTTAAACATGTGTAGGCCAACAGCCATGCAGTGGAGGATTTAGCGGGGGAGCCGATTAGTGCGAACGCCCCCCCTAACATACAACTCCCTTCCACGTGCTGCTGTGTGCCCAATGTGAAGGAGATCTACACTGCAGTAGTCCTTCCCACAGTACAGTGAGTCACCGCTGGGTGAGACAGAGATGGGAGTCACGGGACTGAGCTTAGCCATTCACGCAGCATTTGTGTAGAGGCAGGAGAGAGCTCTCTTAAGTCCTAGCCAATCAAAGCTGGCCTCCCTCCCCTACTCCTCCTCTCTGCTCTGGTCTCCAAGCCCAGCCAGCCTGCTGCAAAGCACTACTGAGAGTGGGAGTCTCTCACCTATCTGCCGTGCATCATGTCTCCTGAGCTGCAGGAGGATCCTCTTCCTCTCCTTCTTTCTTCCCTCAGCAATTCCAGGCTTTGAATGGGGTGGGGAGCTGGGATGCAGCCTGGAGTCATTGGGGAGAGACAGACTGTGGGGTGTGTGGGAGGAAGGAGAGAGGGAGGCACAGACTATGGTGTGTGTGGAGGAGAAAGGAGAGATAAACAAATTTATGTGTATAGATAATAAATGCGCTTTAACATATATATATATATATATATATATGTATTATATAAACAATCTGAGGGGGCCCCAGAGACATCACTGTATCGGGCCCCAAGATTTCTGATGCCAGTCCTGGCACTGTGCAGCTTAGCTGGTATCTGCACATACCACAGACTTCAGCAATCAGTGATGGGGTCAGACATACATGCAGCATGATAGCGGCAGCATTGGTTGAAAGAGAGGTCTGTGCAGATTATTTGCAACATGAGATGTGTCTCCTCACAGACAGGTTACTAGCCATGCTGCAGTCTTCAGTGTGAGTTGGTATCTTTACTCTGTATTATGCCCTCTGAGCTCATAAGCGCACGCCCCCTGAGTACCTAGAAACACCCCCTGGCCGCCGATATGACATCGCTGCCGAGATTTTTTTTTAATTATTTTTTGCAGAGCAGCTCAGGCAGTATCTGTGATGCCGCTGCTGTAGCTGTGTGTCCTTCTAACAGTCATTGAAAGGGAGCGGCTTGCCGATGGCTGCCTTTAGAGGGAGCTGCTGCAGCAACACGCAGCTGAGCTCCTCTCTGGCTGTTCTCGCATTGAGGGGGCTGGATAAGGTGCAGGGTATCAGTGGACGGGAAAAGACCGAACCAGAGAAGTAGTGACTGACTGTCTCTGGCGCTCCCACTTACTCTGCAGCAGCCAGGTGCTATAAATCAGGGAGACACAGTGGGGGGGGGGGGGGGGGGGGGGTGGAGGTAGTCTATAATAAATGATGTGGATGTGTGTGTGTATCTGTTGTATGTATATGCTATGTGTATATATTTATGCTGTGTGTATGTTTGAAAGTATGCTGTATGTATGCCTATGTATATGTACAGATGTACTGTATATATACAGTACAGATGAATCACTATACGGCACATAGCGATTTTTAAATGCAACATTATGGGGTCAACCATGTCCCGTCGTCAAGAAAAATATACAAACCAAAATACTTTAGTATATTTATCCTGACGACTGGGCACAGTTGACTCCAAAATATTGAGAAAGTAAAGTCTGCATTTAAAAATCCTGAAGTGCCGTGTAAAAGGGGTATTCCTGCGAGCAGGATTGTACATGAGTAAGACACGGGGTAGGAGGCGGTATAAATGGGTAAGCCGGGTTATCCGACCTGGTACCATACCTCCCAACATCTGGAAGCTGCAACCTGGGACTCCATGTGATGTGAAGCCGAGCGGCACTGGAAAGGGGGCTTGGTATAATGGAAAGGGGGGTGGCTTCTCATGAATGACGCGATCGCGAGCCACGCCTCCCATTTCCATAGCAGTGGCGGCAAGGCCAGCGCTCTGTGAGCTGTTGGCCATGCCCCCAGTCCCTCTGCCTCACTGGAATAGACTGAGCAGAGCAGCGAGTGACTACAGCCTCCCAACTGCCCCCTACCCCCCACCGCGGGACACTGCAGCCCACGGGAGGGACAGCAGGACAGACTCCCAAAACGGGACTGTTCCGCGAAAATCAAGACAGTTGGGAGGTATGCTGGTACCCATTTACAGCATACCAGACCTCCCAAACCGCAGTGTCCGACGGGCGGTCGGGAGGCTGGGGGTCACGGCACACGCTACCATGCAGGTTGCTATGCAGTGGCAGAGGCTGAGAATGCGGCACATGCTGTCTATGCAGACAGCATCACCGTGTCTGTTGCCCGGAAGGGCCGGAGGCTGCGGGCAGCACAGTAGCTTCCAGATTGCTCGGCTTGCCCCCAGCGTGACGCTCCGGAGCCCCATTCTGCAGGGTTTCCCGGCGCTTCGAGATGAAGTCATCTCTAGGCGCCGACCGAAAAGACACTGCACCCGGGTGCAGTGTAAACGGTGCCGATCCGGGAATATCCTGAATCAGCACTGCTGTGTAAAAGGCGGGAGTCCCAGGTCTGAGCCGGCTTGGAATCACGTTCCAAATCCTGGGTCAGACCCAGGATTTTGGTGTAAAAGGGCTAATAGCTGGAAAAGTAGACTATGCAAAATTGCGGGGAGGTGCAGGGCCCAAAACAGTTGGGACTGAAAATGGGAGGGGCAGGACTGGTAGTGGGAGGGGTAATGAGTAGAAGGGGGAGGAGTCCACATTAATTCTTAAACTGCCCCTCCTAAAAGAAATGTCTAGATCCACCCCTGCTCCTCGGGTAATGGCAAGAATCATGGATTAATATTTACTTGCATTAGGACATCTCAAATTTACATCTCTATAGATTTACCAAATTATTATCACTCATTTATATTTACAACTGTGAAAATCAGAAACTCCTGTGCGAAGAACGGGTAGAACAACTTGTACAGTATACGCTGGAAAAATAATTAGACCTTTTGGTAGATGTTATTAGGGTAAATATTTATTATTGAAATGCAGCCATGATCATTCTAGATAATGCCTGGTTATCACGGTGCTCCACTGTCTGGCAGCATAACAGCAGAAGATCTGTACATGTTTGCAGTGTGAGAGGACCACATAGATCACACAGCTTCTTGATATTTTCCTGCATGTAGAATTTATAAATCAGTGTGATGGACACACAAGCTGATCACTGT